>NC_067158.1:21558330-22200830 GCF_903995435.1 Acomys russatus | reverse complement strand
TGCAGTCTGGCATCAAAGCCATCCACATTTAATTTGGGGGCTAGGGGTTCCTTCTCCCTTCAGGTAACCTAATCAAGGAAGTCCCTCTCGGGTCTGGGTTTATGCCATGAGTGGGGCCAGGGCCTGCCAAGTTGACTGCCAGCACTAACATCACGGGCTGAGCAAAGGGATTAGTATTAGTATCAGAATTAGCATTCAATCAACTCATACAAAAATCTGAAGTGAAAAGCAGCTAGGCAAAGTTGGGATATTGCCCAGATCTAGACATCTTAATAATTATTAAAGTTATGGAATGTTATAACTAACAAGGGAGCTCAACTCAGCTCTACACTCACAGTGCAGTTCCTTGACCTCCCTGACATCTATGTATCCAGTCCTCCTTCTTCCAGCTAACTGTTCCTGAATGGTGTGACATGTGTGCGTGTGTGTGTGTGTGTGTGTGTGTGTGTGTGTGTGTGTGTGTGTGTGTGAAGGGAAGCATTTCACTGGCAAGATCCTATCAAACAATAATTCAGACTGAGCCTGAATGGGCCCCAAAGCTATCAGGTACATATTCTGAAAGTTCTGCTCGCAACCTGAAGCCCTACCTCAATCTTTGAGGTACCTCCACTCCAGTAAAGCTGGACTCTCGACTTGACCACAGAAAAGAACGGAAGCCTTTCCATTCTTCTCCAGAAAAGCCAGTGCGGAACACACTTAGAGTTAAGAGATCGGTCAGTCTATTTTAAGCATGAGCTATAAAAGAGGACATGCTTGGCAATAAAGTATCACACACACACACACACACACACACACACAATTTTGTGTGTTTTTAAACTGTATTCATATTGTTAATACTGAGTTACAGGAATTATTCTGTATTTTAGATACTAACCCTTTATGGGCTCTCAGGTTGAGAAATATGGTCTTCCAATCTGTAGGTTGTTTTAGGGTCGTTTTAGAAAAACATATGTTAAGTAATACATATTATTGTGACATTTTTATTTTCATGCTTATGTGTCATTATAGTTTGACCTTATTTGTCTCCTACTGTCCTTCCTTATTCCTCTTTCTCTCATTTTTCTGGTCCCCTCCCTCCGCTTTGATGTCACATGAATTTTATAGGTCTCTTTTATTCCCCTTTCCTTCCTTTTGTAAATCTTTCTCTCCTCTCATAGTCTCAGCTTGTGAGTATCTGGAGCTGGATACTCACAGTAACTTGTGAGCTATCATGGGGTGGTGGAAATGGAACCCAGGTCCTAATATAGAGTCTATGCAGCCTTGTTGAAAATTACTTGACCACCCATGCATGAGTTATATCTGGACTCCTTTGCCACTTACTCAAAAATTGTATCTAAACAATTAAAAACAAATAAACAAAAATGTCATTTAGGGACTGAGGATTTGGCTGAATGGTAGAGTATGTCTTAACATGCTCAGAGACCGAGATTCAGTCCACAATAGTGCAAAGCCAATCAAAAGCAAACCCTAATCATTTAAATGGCATGTTCTTGACTACATTTTTAAAAAAAGATCTGGATTCAATGCAATATATGAGGATCATGTGGCTTCAGTTCTTTTGAAATTAAGCACACTTTTTCTGTGTTATATAGACTCCTACAGTCAGCAGTCCATAAGCCACTGAAATTATGAATTGGCTCATTAATATTTATTGCTAATCACTTCTTAAACACCTGCTTTGTGCCAAATTCTCTACTAGGTTTTGAACTATTAATTAATACATAGTGCTTTGTGTCAGAATATCACCCTATATGCTGTGTATTTTTACACAGATCATTCAAAATGCTAAAAGAGCAGAAGTTAATAATTTGTTTTAGTAATTAATTCTTGCTTCTCTGGCTCAGTAGAAAGACTGATGTAATGAATCTTTGCAGTCCCACCACTTACTTCAAAGTCAAGATATCCTAATTATGCTAGTGTTGAAATGCAGTGGTAAAAGTGAATTAGGAGGGAGGGGAGCTGCTGAGATGTGATCCAATCACTGGCTTACAGTGCAGGTGGTTCTGCCTCAGGAGATGCTCAGCCTTACGAGGCATATGAGTGTGAAGGCCAGCATGAAGTTAAACACTGTAGGAGTCCTGACAGAGGCAGTGGTGGCAGGACACCACAGTCATGCTGTTAGCCCCAGAGGGTCATGTCTTAGGCTCTTGGGTGGATGCCTCTTGATGGATTATATGAACTACGTAATGAACCCGAGGCCCTAACTTCTAGATATTTGGTTTTTATGCGAGTTATTTTAAAAAGTAAAAGGTTTGTTGTGCAAATTATTATAATGAAAGTTGTATGGTGAGGTGATTCTTACTAACCACACCATTCCCTGGTGTTCACTGCAAATTCTGTGGTCATGCTCATTATCTGTCCCACTCCCTCATGCTAACCATGGGGTTAAGCTGCTTATAATGATGCCATGAACGCAGAGAATTCTTTTCTTCTTCCCAAAACTCAGGCATTTTCTACAGCTATATATATTATGGACTTGTAGATTTGAAAAGCTCAGAGCAGTTGCAGCGGCCCCTCCTCCTGCTCCAATAACACGTTGCTTTTATACAACTACTTTTTAAAGAACTAGCTGCCCCTTACATTGTATTCTCATCTCAGCTCTTTCCAAGGTTATTTCTCAGAGGTCTAGAGGACTACATTAATTCTAACAGTCCTTAAAGACAGCAGAGACAAGGTAAATTTTGGTTGTGTTGCCATCTTCGGTTGTTCTTTGTAATCACTATTGAAATTTATTTAAAGTCAAGACAATGTGGCTCTGTTAAGAATAACAAAATCATTAAATAAAGAAAATATTATTAGTCTTGGACAATCTGAGGATGGCACTCCACTAAGATAAAAAAAAAAAAGACACACAGTAAGAATATACAATGAAGCAAAAATAATAAATAAGCAAGTCTACAGAGTGCTGGGAATCAGAACTAAGGGACCCGCTAAGGCAGTGCAGTGGAGCCTGCTTGAAGCAGCAAGAAGCTATCTTGTCTATCAAGCCCTACATAGAAAACCACTGACTCAGGAATGGCAGGTTACACTGGTTACCGGGTAGACTTTCTGAGAAGTGCAGGTAGCACCAATAGTTCATCATAGTGTTTTCTCTAATTCCTTTCTGTACACCAATTTCTTTTTTCTTTTATTCCTTTTTACATGTGCTTCATCTTGTTGACAAAACATTTTATGTGTAAAATAAACAAAATATCCTGATGAAAGTATTTAACGTGATTGAAGATGCTCAGACACAGCACTTTTTAAAAAAAGATACACTGAGTTACTGAGCAGAAACCACTAGCATCTCACAGAAAGATAAGATCAGATAACATGTTTGCTCAGCAAATGAAAAAAAGGTAACGTTTTTCACATGGCTGGAAATCACAGGCGATATGGCTTTGACAGTGAAATCTTGCCTGTGACACCAAATGAATGTTTAATAAAAGCAAAATTAGGTGAGAGGGATCCGCCAGCCTAAATACTGCTAGGTAAACAATCCAGAGACCAAGGTACACGTTCAGGTAGTGGCAGACTAGAGCTGCCTCTGTCTGACCCGCTGAAGGAACACAGAACAAATAGCTGCCAGCCGAAGGAACACTATCCTTGAGAGCAGGCTTACCAACACTAGCCTCAATGCATGCTTAGGGTTTTTTCCCCACGCATTAGCTCAAGCCCTAACCTGGTTCCAAGATTCATAGCTTGAGCAGTTCTAATCATAATGCTGACCAATAGCACACTGTTGCAGACTTCTGTGTCCTGCCTACACGCAACAGGTCCACAACACAACACACTGGAGCTGATGAGCCCCAGCAGCTCCATGTAAGCCAGCAACACAAAATTCATCTTCCGTTCCTCTCACCATAAATGTGAGGTTCGGAGACGGAACAGCTCCCGCCTACACTATCAGAAACAGGGGTGGGGGGGGGTGGGGGGGAGGCATCTCTGAAAACCATCCCCATTTCCTAAGTAGTTTTGCCAATTCGTATGAAACTGTAGGGTCAGTAAGACTTGGATTTATTGTTGATGAGCCTTTCTTCATATTTCCTCAACTCCACTTGCTTCCAGGAAAAATCAGCCTGCACTGATTGGTGGGATGGTGATGTTGAGCGCAGATTCTAAGAAAGATACTGTCTGTTCACCTTCTTCTTGAAAGTCCTTGCAGGAATCAAGGAATATATAATAATAAACAAATAGACAAATTGCCAAGGTTCATTAGTTGTTTTTTAATCATTTTGCCGTTTAATTCCTCGTGTCTCTGAGTCCAGGGAACCCTACTGGAGTTTTAAAAGCCATTGACTGAGAAGCTTCTGTAAGGCAGGAGACACTGTCAAGAGAACAAAGCGACAGCCTACAGAATGGGAAAAAATCTTCACCAACCCTTCATCTGACAAAGGTTTAATATCCAAAATATATAAAGAACTCAAGAAATTAAACACCACAAAACCAAACAACCCAATTGCGAAATGGGGCTTGGAACTTAACAGAGAATTCTCAGCAGAGGAATATCAAATGGCCGAGAAACACTTAAAGAAATGCTCGTCCTCGTTAGTCATCAGAGAAATGCAAATCAAAACGACACTGAGATTCCATCTTACACCCATCAGAATGGCTAAGATCAAAAACTCAAATGACACCACATGTTGGCGAGGATGTGGAGAGAGAGGAACACTCCTTCATTGCTGGTGGGAATGTAAACTAGTACAACCACTTTGGAAAGCTATCTGGTGCTTTCTCAGAAAAATGGGAATAGGGCTTCCTCAATCCCCAGCTATCCCACTCGTTGGAATATACCCAGAAAATGCCCTACCACACAACAGGGACATATGCTCAACCATGTTCATAGCTGCTCTGTACATAATAGCCAGAACATGGAAACAGCCTAAGTGTCCCTCAGTAGAAGAATGGACTAAGAAACTGTGCTATATTTACACGATGGAATACTACTCAGCTATTAAAAACGAGGAATTCCCAAAATTTGTGGACAAATGGAATGATCTAGAAATTATCATAATGAGTGAGTTCACCCAGAAGCAAAAAGAGACAAACGGTATATACTCACTTATATCAAAACACTAGTCCAAGGGATACATACCATGAAAATCTTTACTTACCAAGAAAGTGGGTCAGAGGAGAGGATATCCGATTGAGACTTTAGGCAAGAGTAGCATGGAAGAAAGAGGAAATAGTAGGACCCACAGGGTCCTGGAAACCTACAAGAAGAACTTTATGACAGGCAGATCTGGATCCTGGGGTCCTCCTCAAACTAAGGCACCAGCCAAGGAGAATATAGGCAGTAAGCTTCGAACCCCTACCAAGACCTAGCCGATGAACATGATACTCTCCACTGTTGAGTGGAGAGTGAGATCTGACTCTCACACGAACTCTGGTGCCCCTTTTCTGACCATGTCTTCCAGATGGGGAGACCTGGTGGCACTCAGAGGAAGGATAGCTAGTTACCAAGAAGAGACGATATTCTGAGAGCATATATAGGGGGAGGAGGTCTCCCTTGGTCACGGACATAGGGGAGGGGAGAAGGGGAGAAATGGGAGGGAGAGAAGAATGGGAGGAAACAGGGGAAGGGCTAACAATCGAGATGTAATGTGAATAAATTAATAAAAAAAGATAAAAAAAAAAAAAGAAAAAAAAAGAAAAAGGGGCTATCAACTTACGAGTTAGAGAGAACATGGGAGGGTAACTGGGAAGAGAAGGAGAGAGGAAACAGAGGGGGAAAGTGATATAATTCTATTTTAATTAAAATTTAAGATATTTAAAATTAAAAAAATAAAAATAAAAATAAAAAATAAATTAAAAAAAAAGCCATTGACCTAGCACATATGCTTCAAAGCTAGCCTGTGCTGGCCACTGCTGCCACCTCCAGTCCCGCAGACCAGAGGCTGCTGTTCTGAGCCTCATGGGGGGCCTCCATGATGCTGCACCCTGTGTCCCACAACCTGCCTTCATAGTGGGGGCTGGCACACTCCCTTGTGTATCTCTGAGACAGAGTGAGGTGCCATGAGGTCTCCATTAGACTACCAAAGTCTTCAGCTGGCATGATTGTTGTTGATCTGGGAACTCTGTGAATCTGGCTACTGACTTGGGTGATTTAATCAATGTATATTAGTCATTGAACTATTTGACCATGTTTGGTTTTGCAACATGGATATATTTTTCAAGGATGTTTCCTTCAAGTATGGCCATATATAATGGGAAAGGTATAGCTATCAGGTATAGGTGTAATGTCACGGTTCTTCGTTAGCCAATAATACATTCTCCAAGAAAATGTCCAAAAAAAGCTATTCTGTTGTATACACAAGAAAGAGTCTGCAGAAAGAGAAGAAAACAAGAGGAGGTAAAAGCACTGAATCCAGGGAGCTTTAGGAATAGGACAATGCTGTTAGACAAAATGAACTATTTCTGCATCTGCATTGTAGGGAAGCAGCTATAGATGTAACTGCATCTATCTCGTCAACATCATCTCACTTTCATCATTGTAGCTACCTCCTGGTGTTGTCTTGCTCCGTCATCCTACTCACTACCGCAGCTGTCGATTGGCTATAACAAGCCACACTAAATGTAATGCCTTTGAACTAAAATAACTTCACTTGGCCACAATTCCATGAGCCAGAAATTTGTGCAGTGACCAGCAAACCCATATTTTCTTGTTGTTCTATCATCTGGCATTGAAATGTCCAAAAAGTTTGCATAGAGTTAACGGTCACTGGAAGATGATGTAAAGCTAGAAGGTCACAGATTGTTTCACTCAATGAGATGCCATGGGGTACATTCTTGTAGTCTTTTTTTTTTTTTTTTTTTTTAAATCCATGGAGCTAGTTTGAGATTTGTTTACATCATGGCAGGCTACATGTTTACATGGTATCCAGGTTTCTCAGTGACAGAGGCAGAAAATATATTCTTATTATTTGTGATGGCGGGCAAATAGAATCCAAAGGAAGAGGAGAGTACAGGAATCCAAAGCCATGTTTCTTAATCTATCACCTCTACCAACCCAGAGTGTTATTCACCAAGACAATTCCAAAACACGAAAGCACATTTCCCATTCTCAGTCTGTGAATCATATTCTCTGCTTTTGAAGATCCCTGATACCTGAAGTCGAAACAGTTTAATGAAACCAAATGTTTCAAATTAGTGTCTGCCTTATTGTTTCTGCTAGTTGGGGAGGGGATCAATATTAATGAAGAGAGAAGCAGTAAACAGTGCTAATGAGGATAAAGTAGGAGAGACCCAGCTAGTGTGGGGATGTGTTGCAGCGGGCTGGGAGGAAAGTACCAATGGGCATGACCGCCTGTATCTCTAATGTACCGACAATAATCACAATGTCAAAGTCAACACTATGAGTACATTTCGGCAAATGATGTCTCACAAAAGTCTTCTTGCTTGCCCAAAGACCAGACTAGAGCCAAAGCTCCAGTCAGTTGACGGCTGTACCGTGTGAAGAATTGATTTTCTTATTCTCAGCTGTCCAGAGCTGCTACAAAGAGTGAGTTTTAATTCTGGGGATGTTATTAAACTCCTTGCTTAACTGGCAGAAAAATGGAACCGCTAGCTAGGTGACGATAGAGCCGCTGTCGGATTGAATGACACCTGTCAAAGTATGATGAATGACCCGCTCTTCCCCACAATCCCCAGCTCTGTCACTCAGGTGAGGACCATTAATCTTCATCCTGGGCCTGTCAGATTAGGAACCCGTGACGACAAAATGCCTTGAAGCATTTACCCACAAGATACATGGAACAATGCGATCTTCTCATTGTCAGAGCCATATCAAATTACCATAATTTATTATGATTCCCTCCCCCTCACTACTTACCTCTGTACCACTCCCCAAAAGTAAATGGGGACTAGATGGAATTAGACAGATGGAGTATAGGACCAGACTGCCAACTACCAAGGCCCCTGCTGAGCCTGATGGGGATGGGGGGCATCTCTGCACACCAATCAAAAAGCTGGCAGTTCAATTACAGAGTAATAAAGGGACATTCATCATTCAATTAGGCACCTGTCATGGTTTCACAAAAGGGAAAACTTCTAACCTGAGACTCCAGGGAGAAGATGCTACAACCAGGAGACAGGGAAATAAATGAAAAAAGGACAAAGTCAATTACTAGCCAATGAGTCGAAAGGATTTGCTTTAAAAATAAGGGGAAAGTTCTCCCTAGGCAAAAATCAGAAAGTTAGATGGCCTTACCCAGATTAAAAGAAGCTAATATTAAGAGTAGCACGTGCCCTCTTCAACAGTGCATCTCCTGATTGAATTTCCCCTTTAGAAGCTGACCCGAAAACTAAATTTTATAAGAAAAAAAGAATCAGAGGAAAGGGTAATACCGTTACTCAAAAGCTTTGTTCCTTAAATGACTAAGACATAAGGGCAATGCAGAGAAAACCAGCATGGACACTCAGCTCCAACGTCCTGCTGTACTGAAGGCGGTGATCACAAATGGCATTTTGAAAATGTGATGCCCTGTCAGTCACTGAACATAGAGTCTACAGAGTTGATTTGTATGTGCTGGTAATTGAAGCAAGAATAGGGCTTTTTGTGGAAATAAATTTTAAATTATTTTGAGTTTTTTTTAACAAGTTTATTTTTAAGACCTACTACCTAGTTTCTACGCTCATTAATAATCAAGAGTCCCCTCCCAAACCCCCCCACACACACACACACATAGTTTATCATGTAAGGCAAGCAAACAGAGCAGACCAGACCATCCTCCCAACCCATCCTAGACAGTGGCTTTGTGGGGTGCCCAGAAAGCAATGGAGGGATTGGATGCTGCAATTTCTCCCTCTACTCTTGGAACCATTCTACAGCCCAACACTATTTGCTCTGGGCTTAGAACTATTTTACCAGTCTGTTAAGACAATAACACAAATATTGAACAAAAATATAGGAAGAAGAAAGTCTTTTTGTGTTGTAAAACAGCCATTTAAAGGAAGCATTTCTGTTCTGAATGAAAGTCCACACATGGTCAATGGTAAAAAAAAAAAAAAAATTGATGGCTGATTCTGATAGCATTGCTCTGTAGACTGTCGAGAGGCAGCTTTTAATTTACAAATCATTTCCTCTTGCAGTGATCTAGCCATAGGTTTACATATCCACCATGAGTCCTCTTTCCAGGCAGCAATTTTGAAATGTGCTTTTAAAAGGTCCTTAGATTATATCATGACCCTTTTATTGTATTTCAGGAAGTAATTTCTTCTTTTTTGTTTTCAATTTCTTTTTTAGTTTAGAATCTTCTTACATTCTTTTTTTAACTTTCATAATCTCTATTTGAAAAATTTCTCTACATTTTCTCTAGATAAAATACACAGGCAAGCTGAAATTAATTTTGAAAACAACTGAAGAACTGTCTGATAAAATATAAAAGTTCTACATAGAAAATAGATAACTTTGGGCTTGGTGGAAATACTGGAAAATGAACTTTTCAGGTGTTAAGATCATATATTGGGGGAAAACATATGTTATATATTAATTCAATAGAAGTGCATGCCTATGTGTGCATACAAATTATAGGAGATGCTCTCTCTCTCTCTCTCTCTCTCTCTCAGATACACACACATACACACACACACACACACACACACACACACACAGAGAGAGAGAGAGAGAGAGGGAGAGAGACAGAGACAGAGACAGAGAGAGAGACCACACAATATATCATAAATATATTCCTCTAAGTATGTGGTTTGAATTTTTATCTACTGACAGACTTGAAACTGCACAGCACAGACTACTTTCTGTTGTGCAATAAACATATTGGCCAGCTATCTCTGCTTTTGTTTTCATATCCCTTAAATGTTCACACTCAGTAAATGTATTTTCTAGTTTAATAGGTATCAAACATACGTTGCTAATTCCTTGATGGGAACAGGCAGAGAGGGAGAAAGGTATTTCCTATCACTTTCTGCCAGCCTCGCCTTTTTTGATATAGTGCTGGTGATTCATGGTGTCCTTTTAAATTCAAGAGAGGTGGCAGCAATTTTTCAGATTTGCATTTGGAAACTGGAAACACTACAATAAATATGGTGAAGGGTGAAAACAAATTGGATTATAGTTACTTGGTATTAAAACTTCTAGGAGCATGTAAGACAACTCAGTGGATAAAAATACCAGCCACCAAGCCTTCCCAAATCCCACAGTGGAAAGGTTGGAGGCTAACTACCAAAACTTGCCCTCTAACCTTCTTACTCACAGCCTACTATGGGACATGTGCACATATGTGGGCACATGCACACACACACACACACACACACACACACACACACACACAATTAAATTAAGTTTAAAAATGCTTCAGTAACAAATCGCCATGTGTTTGTTTAGCTGTATCTCAGGGAAACAACCCAGGGTAAACGGTACTGCGTGGATCCCTCCACTGAAGTCACAAGAGCATGTACAGCTATGACCAGGATCCATCACACGCAGGCAGTGACAGCCACTACCACTGCCGCTTGTCCAAAAGTGAACATCGAACATTCATGAGAAAGCAGGTTCTGATTTCAGAGATACAATGAGGAAAAACTATGTTTTAGGATGAAGGCATAGAATAAACAGTACAGTGTTTGTGTCATCTGTAGCAACCAGTCTGAGGGCCTCAAGCATCTCTGCCCATCCAAGAGTCCCAAGGAACTATAACAGCTACCTCAGGCCACCTCCACCCATGCTCAGCATGACTCCCTGGCAGTGGCCATTAGTAGGCAGAAGGCCTACAGAGCGGCTTTCAGATTTCTGCAAATTCCACACATTTGAAGCATCTGGGAAGGTAGCCACTTGTCCCTGGCTGTGTGTTCTATTCAGCCAAAGCTAACGAATACCTGTGCACATCCACTTTTCCTTCTCTTTGTCTAGAGTTCCCTTCCTAAGAAAGCTATCTGGAAAACACACTGAAATGTTCCTCGTGCCTGTATTCATTGTAAATCTGTCCCTAAAACTGTGCATGATTTCAGGATGCGGCTGACTCTAAGTTCTACGTGAGTATGTAAAATAAACCTATTTGCTACGGGGTGCCATCCAGACCCGTGTGTCGTGCATCAGACCTGCAGTTGTGTCTTCACCTACGTGATCTAGCTCATGAATAGACATTACTAGTTTCCTGTTTTAGCTGGTTTCTTATGGAAACCTACCTGATTTTGTTTGGAAACCTGTGGATAATGCTGAGGCCTCCACTTCAAAGCCTTCAGCGTAGATAAGACTAAGCAATAGCCGTGACTCAGTCCTCAGATCCACTCGCTCCCTTCGTGTACTCCTTCACTCACCCACTCGGTGTGTACCATCTTCTAGGAAGTCACACTTTAGTAGGGAAGAGTCGATTATAAATAGGTAATTACAGCATGGTCCATTATCTTTAATGTAAAGATAACCTTCAGCATTAAAAGCACAATTCAGGGTACCCTTACTCTCTGACACCCTCAGAAGCTGCAATTTCCCCCAAAAGCCGACTTCCATTTTCAAGTTTGACATCCTGCGTGGCTAGTGAGAGGAGACTGCCTTTGACCACAACGAAAGAGAAGTAAGGAACAGAAGGCTTTGTTTACACTCCAAGTGAGGAAATGGAGGGTTAAAAAAGTAATCACACCAACGCGAAAAGAGGAGGACGGGTAGCAAAGTATCAGGAATGCAGCTGGATGAATAATTGATGAGCTGATAGCCTTACCGAGCATCTCATTAATATGATGCTGCAGGTTCATTAAGTACTATTCCAGGCTTGTCTTAGAGGGGCCTCCTGAGTCTTGATTAGAGATTGTGTGGCTTTTGCTTCGACATCAGAACTTTGGGTCTTCGGTTCCGACAACTGCTCCTTAAGCTTCGATCCTTTTACCCCAGTACCTTTTGGAAGCTCTACTTTATTCCCCCTTCACTAATCATGGGCTTCTAACCATGACAGGCAGCCCTAGTAAATAATATATCAAGATAAATGATAATTGTTCTCTTTTAAGTGTCTCCTAATGAGCATCATAAATTAAAAATTAATATTGCAAAGACTGTATGAATAGCATCAAATCCATAAACAAAGCAGCGGGTATCACGCTTGCAAATGAAAGCTAACCACCTCCCTTGTCCTCTTTATCTTTCCCCGCCCCTATTCACCCTCCCCCAGCTCCTTTACCACTTTACCATCTCTAGCCCAGATTTCCAGAACTCAAATTTAAGCTACCAGGAATTACATCACACACAATACTCTCATTCTCTCTCTCTATCTCTCTCTCTCTCTCCCTCCCTCCCTCCCTCCCTCCCTCCCTCTCCCCCTTCTTTCTTACACACACACACACACACACACACACACACACACACACACACTCACACGTACACACACCTGCTACCTATCCTGTTGGATTTAGTATGACTTGAAGACTCAGCCCCCCTCCCCCCGACCCCGACAAAAAATCACTTATTTTCCTTAGTCCAAAACCAGCTTTAGAAAGACAAAGTAGAGTTGATTTACAAAATGCTTTCAGGGAAGCTCATAAATTAGGTCAAGTCCCATAGAACAGATGATAAGAAAGTCACATTTATTAACATCAAATAACTTCTGTCCTACCGCAGAGAAGTAAATTTCAGACTAAGTCAACATTTTGGGAACGACTGCACCACAGTACTAATCTCCTCATGGGATTATGACTTTACTTTATTAGAGCTTCCCCTTTTAAAAAATAGCACTTTTCTGAATTTCACCAGTTTTCTACACTTATTATAAAAGCTATAATAGAAAAAAAAGAGAGAGAAAATATTAATCAGAAGTGAAGCACTCTTTTGTCAGGCATACTCAATCTGGTCACAAATGTTTCAATGGCTCACATTTTAGGAGACTTTTTGCAAGTCATTCCCACTGTTTAATAATGGCCATCTAACAGAAGGGAAGCCTTAGTCAAAGAGCCGTCCAAATCCCCTTGGCAAATGGATGGATAGCCTTGGCCCGTGGTATTATCTTGTGTATCTAGTACCGGAATGGAATTCCAAGTCCACATGTGTTTCTCAGAGCTGAGGGTGCACACTGGTCCCATCTATGTAAAGATTCCAACCATAATACAGTTGTGCCATATTAAACTTTAGTTGAGCTCCTATTGGTCAAAAAAGACAAAGCTCCCTAAGCTCTCACCTATTGCTCGGTTCTGCAGCCTGTCTCCTTGTCTCTAAATGTTCTCTGCCAAGGCATTCTATCGCAGACTAAGGCAAGGCCTGAGTCTTCTCTTCACACAGCTACAAATGGCGAAAAGTCAGAAGCGACTCGTTTTCTTGGCAACTGGGCTACCACGAAAATGTTGGTTCCACTCAAGGCTGTTACCAACTTCCTTTCACTAGCCTTAGCTGAAGGCTACCCTGTGCCTTTGTGAGGCTCACATAAAAGACCTTGCTGGTGGCAAGGCAGCTTCTGGGATTCTGTCACCAATAGAGACCCTACCAACTTCTATCTCCCTGGGCTTCCATAAAGCCAACAATGGCTATGCCTCTCTAAACTGAAAGGAGCTTAAGAATAGGTTCATTAAACAAATTAAAGCTGCTACAAAACCAGGAGAATTCTAAAAACAGCAGTAACGGGGCTCTATTTCATAAAAGCATCACCATGGAAACAGGAGAAACACAAGTGCAAAACAAAGTGTTTATAATGTTCACTTTCTCTTCTGTTAACATTTTAGAGAAACTTCTGGAGCAACACAAATCCATTCATTGTTCTAGAAGTGTTTAGTTCTTGCAGAGAATATATGGACAGAGATAGATTTCACCAGTGTTCTGGCACCAGATGAAAAAAAAAAAGTGAAATCACAGACCTTCAAAGCAGGAAGAGATCAGGAGAGCCACAGAGATCCAGCCCTTTGTGCAATGCAGGTTCAGGGACATTGCATCATTCCTCAAGGTCACACGTGTCAGTGAAAAAGAAATGAAAGGAATACTTTTCTACTGTTCCCTTAACATTCAAATAGCCAGCCACTCAGTCGGAAATCAAGAGTTAATCCAGACACAGGTCACTGGTAACTGGCCTTTCTGTATTTTTCCAAGCAAAGTTAAGGAATAAAGTGAAATATTTCCCCTAGATTGTTTTGATTTGAGTCTCTGATCTCCTTTGAAAACATTAAAATAAAGTAGTACAGGCAAAATGGTATATTTATGGCACTTACACATTTAATGGAGTCATATTTTACATAATATTCCTGTAACTGTTATATCTACATGTATACATGTACACATATTTGTATGTATGCATATAATTTATATGCTGTGTTATGATACCAAATGTGTTTTTCTACTCTGTTCTACATTAAAAACTACCAGAACTCGCTGTAATAAGAATTTTACGTTAGGCTTCCATCAACTCCCACCATCACCAGTAATGTAAAATCTAAAGTCCTCATTAAACGTCGGGCTACCTTGTACTGAGTACTATGACTGCAACCTGGACTGTCTTTCTAATCCCATCCCAGTACGATGTCTTGCAGTTTACTAAAAAGGGAAACAAAGTTGTGAAACGTGAGAGAAGGGTAAGGGTGCCGTAAGTGAAAGGGAACTGCAACTTCCAGGAGTTAAAATGTGAATTTTTTTTAACCTCCTCAATTCAAAGTTTGTGGTAAGCAGCAAATGTGCTTAGCTCCTAACACACAGATAGACAAACTTTGAGCTGCACTGATGCCAAAGGAGAAGATAGAGATTCAGACTTCAGGCTCACCTACTAACAGGCCATGCAAAATACCTGACAAGATGGGGATTCAGACTTCAGGCTCACCTACTAACAGGCCATGCAAAACACCTGACAAGGTTCTTAGTACTTCTGAGGTCCAGCTGAAAAGAGAGGGTTGGGTAAGAGCAACATCTCCTTTGAAGACATTTTATGGGATGCTAATACCCAGCCCATAGCAACATTTCATCACCTTTCACCAACTCTGTGCCCTCTACCCTTGTGTAGGCATTTGTGATTCTCTGAAAAAAAATTGCCTGAAGAAATGGAAAGAAGAGCTTTAGGTAGAACCACGGAAGCAAAAACAAGTCACTCTGGCCTTCTTCAATGATGGTCTGTGTAACTGTCTCCAAAACCCAAATACTATCATGTGGCTCAGATTAAAAAATAATGCTTACCTGGGTGAGGTGGCTCATGCCGGTAATCACAGCACTCGGGGAGGCAGAGGCAGACTCTACAAAGCAAGTCCAGGACAGCAAAGACTACAAAGAGAAACCCTGTCTCCAAAAAAATAAACAAAAACAAAAAGCAAAACAAAATAAAAAACCAAAAAAAAAAGGAAAAACAAAAATGTAAGAAAGAAAGCTTTTGGGCATAGCTTACTGATCACTTTTATTTTCTATGGATCTTTTCTTGCTTTTTCATCTGTACTTAAACACCACACACACACAAACACAAACACACAAACACACACACACAAACATATGTACACAAACACACACACAAACACACACACATAAACACACCACACACACACAAAAACACATACACAAACACACATACACACCACACACACACACAAACACACATACACACCACACACACAAACACACATACAAACACACATACATACCACACACACAAACACACACACAAACACATACAAACACAAACACACACAAACACAAACACACACAGTATAAACAAAAGGTACTTGAAGTCTAAGAGATGGTGCCCCAGAGGCTTTCGAGTGCAGTTTTGTGGGGACCACTTTTGAGGTCTGGGATTAGCAGGTGCCCACTCAGATGCCCCTGTGACTGTGGAAGGGGAACCAGTGAGCCAGCTCTAAAATCACCATTGCCAACCTACACAGATGCAACTGTGACATGCTGTAACGAAGTGAGTCACGACTCGGAGATAACCATTTCTGAGGATGTTCTGTGGACAGACAAACAAGTACCTAGAGGTCACAGCTTATCTAAGGAAACTCGGTGATGAAAGGGGCAAAGCACAGAGACTTGGCCTCAATTTCCTTAGGCGAAGTAAAACTAACACTAGAATTGAACTTGTGAGTTGTGACAAAATTAAAGATATTTTTTGTAGCACTCGACCCAATATCTAATACATAGCAGATAGTCAGTAAACATGTCTGATTTTATTATGGTGTCATTGAATCCAGATCATGATTAAAAGATGAAATATGATGAAGTGTTGAGCAATGTGTGGGTTGAGGCACATTCTGCTGCACATAATGAACCTGGAAGACATTGAACTGAAAATTACTCCTCCTTTCATGGTCCGTTTTGTTCACAAGACTCTACCGAATGCCTTGGAAGAGTTAAAAGAAACCAACTGGCCACCCCTAGATGATGAACAATTCCTTGATTTTATGGGCAAAATGGGTAGCCAGGAATGCATACAGTTGCAATAGATTTTGGACCAATGCTCTCTTGGCATACCTTAGCCTTGGTCATGCCAAAGAACCTTCACAAAGCTTAGTTGTTTACTCCGTGGTTGCTCAGCATCTCTATGAGGCTAAATATATGTTGTTATCTCAAGGAAGTGGAGGCAAAAGTGGTGAGAGAGCAGCAGTTTGTCTGAAGGGTACACTGTTGGCCACCGTGTTCTCAAATGTGATAATGAGCCAGATGACAACGCCACACTGAAGGCAGCTCCCATGTGCAAATCATGCCAGTGTTCCCTTATTTTCATAAGCTATGGGACAGTCAGCAAAAGTCTTAATTTTACTATGTCTATGTACTACACAGGTGCTTGAACGGCTGACAGGAACTATTTTTTTTTTTTTTTTTTTTTTTTGGTGGGGTGAAGGAGAATAATAATACACACTAATTGAAAGAAATCTGAAGAAAATTTTTTAAATCACCCAGGCTATCCACAAACCAAACACGAGAAATGAATGAGTTTTTGGCATTTGGGACATTTTAGTGTTATAAAAATGTAGACTGTAGAGCTATTATATCAAGTAATTTATGGGATGAATATTATAATTCATTGAATGTCAGGACTTATCTTTTATTCATATAGTTACAGTTTCATTACCAGAGAGGGAGGTTTGTCAAAGGTTAATTATTTTAAATTGCTCTGGCAAACTTATTTTGATTTGTACAATTTTTTTGAATAATCATAGGTCTATCTATTCATACATCTTTATGAGGCGTCTTTTTAAAAAATAATATTCGTTGATGAGATGGTTAAAGCTAGATAAATGTATCCATATGCTATCTCTAAAATATATTCTCATTAACTCCAGATGTAGCTCAACAAAGAATTATTACTTTTATTGATATTATCATCTATTTTAGAACTTTTGTTTTTCAAGAAAAATAGATGCAATTAAAAATAGCGAGGACGCTGTGTGGAGTGGGTGGCACACGCCTGTAATGCCTGAGTATGGATTGGGAAGTTAAGAGGGTTATGAGCTCAAGGTCATTGTCAGCTACATAGTAAGTTCCAGGCTAGGTAGGCTCCCTGAGACCTTATTTGACATACATATAAATAAATATGTGTGTGCATATATATGCACACACACACACTTGAAAGTTGAGATTCCCACTGAGTTAGCTCATAGTATTATTCATCTCTGGACCACAGTTAGGAATCTCCTTAGAAGGAGCATGAGAAGATTTCCAGCATCTTCTATCCCTCTACTTCTGTTTTCTGGGAGTGTCCCTCAGCCAGGAATGCACATTTTCTCAGTGTGATAACACGTCCTTGTAGGAGACTGCTGGGAGACAGGACCTACGCCTTCAAAGATTGAAAGAAGATTTTGAATTATAGGCTTAAGTTAGAAGGAACTCAGATTTGAAGTTAAAAATTAAGACTCCAGCGCATATTTTACATGCAGTGTATTGTGTAGAATCTTCCCGCACTATCTTCTTCAAAGCTGATTTCTTCCATGAAGCGTTCCTCATTAATTGCACTCATAGTGTTTTTGTACTTGTCAAAAGTTTGTGTGTTTGGTTTATATTTTATTAATATGTTCTTATTATTTTGCGGATTCTTAATTATTTATATCCATGAGAGTTAGGCAGGTATAATGGGGAAAATGCTTCACTGGAGGTCAGCAGAGCCAGACTTCTAGTTGAGCTCTCTGGCTGTTAGCATGTAGGTTAGCTACATGGATCAGGCTGAGGTTCCATTTCTTTTATGCTATAAAGCATCAAGAGAAGCAACCTCTGTGCTCCTCAAACTCAGCAACATGTCACCTGAACACTCCCCCAAGTTTACAGAACTCTGGAGTATCTACTTTGAACTAACATCTCAAAGAATGGGTATATAAGGTGAGCACCATTACTATCCAGCTTTCAGAATGTAGGTATTAAATGAATTGGGTGAAATGCTATTTTAACACAATATGTCATTCTCTTTAGTGTATAGACTTTACAGCACTCATTTCATAATAAAAGCCCCAAGGCTACAAGTTCAATTCACCTCTTAATTATTTTACTTTTAGCTCATCTGTTTTCCTTTTAGGTGGCTTTATGAACAGACTCAGAAGGTGGATTGTTTATATATATATATAATGTGATTTGCTAAACATAGCTGAGTTTGTGTCAACATATTGCCAAAAGAACTAACATTTCTTCTGTCAGAGGGAAATAATAATGTACCATTAGACAAAATTATCACTTCTAACCAGTTATATAAGTCTTATGCATGCGCTACATATGTTTCTGAAATATAGACTAAAAGGCATGGAAATGGAATGTCAAGACTGTAATGCTGCTTAAATCAAAGCCAGAGGATATTGCTCTGAAGAGTAAATGCTGGCTTCAAGCAGAGCAAGTAAGAAGTGTTCTCTAGAGTAAGCAGAGAGCCCTTGGAAGGGCCCTTCTTGTACTACTCACATCCAATTGTTTAAGTACTAGACACACAATTGACAAGAAATACTGGTTCAGTTTAGTGTCTCCTATATTAATATCAGTAAAATCCTAAGAACACTTGAACCTTCCACTAAAGAAGCGTCTGTGGTTTTAGAAGGGGTTCAGAAGAGAAAAGTGGTGTTGGAAATGAGCCAGTAAGAAAACGAAGGGCATCTGTAATTATTCGGAAGGAAACTAGAGGAATATTGCAAGTAGCACATAATACCATGCTATGATATCTTAAATAAAAGAGATAATGCTGGCCAAAAGCTGATGGTTCATCTCTTTGGCAAATGGAAGCAGATAAAGGCATTCATTTTGTCAAGCAAAAGATGGCCGTTTGGTTAGTGTAAGCAGATATGTAAGTCCTTGATAGGATGAGGTAGAGCAGAGAATAGAAAGTTACAGAATGAGCTGTTCTTCAGTTGGCAAGCTCTTGGTCAATAATGTGTAAGGCACATCCACTGTGTGCCTGAATTTGACTTACATTGTCTCAGTGAATGAAAATTCTCTGTAGGATTGTTACTATAATAAAAGTGAGGTCAGAAAGAGCTATATAACTGCCCAAGTTCACATGGCCAGCCGGATTGCAAGTAGTGGCCATCTCTGCTTTCTTGCTTGGGGTGGTAATTGGCACGCAGTTGTGATAACCTTGGCATATACCACCAGCAAGTACTACAGCTTTTTTTCCATTGAGCTGCCAGGACACTGCCACTGGTTTCTATGTTTACTTAAAGTCTATAAAGAGGAAACTCATTGACAGGTTTGATATGGTAAAACATTTTCTAATTTGACATTTGAATATGTAATCTACACATGTATGTAGAATACCTATGCAAATACTTTATTCTTACCCATATTTCATGGTGCAATTGGATCTCTTGGATAACCAAGCAAGAAATTTCATCTTCAAAACAGCATTCTTGGCCCTAAACAAGTGAGATAGAAGGCAGTCTGCTTCTGACAATGGCAAAATTGAGCTCACCCATTGGCCATTGTCATCAATGGCTACCAGAAGAAGCTGCTCTGTGTCCAATGTCTTCTACCAGAGACAACTGGGGTATTTCTATTATTGTTGTCCAATAGCAAAGGCCTGTAAGTAAGCATTCTCCCCCAGAGTTCTGCAGAGTTCATCCTGATCACCTCTGCATGTTTCTGACTGCTCTGGGATAGCACAGGAAGGGAAGGACCCCCAGGGGAACAGCTGATTAGATTTTGGCAAGACCTACCAAACATCTGCTACAAACAAAAGACATCTGCATATTTCACATTTATTTTTCATAATTTACAGAAGCAACCTGCCAAAATTCAGCAAGGGAAAATCGACTAGCACATAATTAGCTTAAAGTTCGCTTGCTTTAGGAGTGCAAGCATGAAACCCAGGCACTCACCTGGGGGTATGTCAAGGATGGAACGGCAGCTTAATTCGGCAAAGCTGTCTTGGATCTTGTATGGCAGGGCAGAAGCCTAAGCCTTGCTAAGCTTAAAAGGAAGGAATAAAATAAGTCAGCCATGATACTATGGGCTTCCTTTGTGTTCATGTCAAATAGAAGGCCTCAGTGCCATAGGCATGTGCAAAGATAATATCACTTTCTAAGGCAGATTTGACTAGGCAGAAAAAATTACTTCAACCACATGTTTCTGCAGTGCTCAAGTAGAAGATGATATGGTGCCATATAGATTTCAATTGGAAACTATATCTAGGATACGTGTGTGTGTGTGTGTGTGTGTGTGTGTGTGTGTGTAACATGGTGATATATTTAGCACTGTGAAAAAACTATGTGGATCTATTTTGTTTCAAAGCATCTCCAAATCATTACCAAAACAGGTAGTACTTTTACTAAGAAGGTAGACGTTTATTTGTAACATGTGATGACAATGTAAAAAGAATGGCACGCTGGGCCGCATGCTCAGTTAACTAGTACTAGCACAGCCTGTGGAATAAGTCCAACAAATTCTCCACTCTATACGCTATATCTTACACACTGAAATTCAAACTTTTCAGGGTTAACTATTACATTAATATACTGAGCCTTGTCTACGAAGATAATTTTTTACTAGGATAATAAAAAACTTTGGATAAGATTTATTTTTCTTTGGAAAGGAGTCTCAACCCTGTTTCCAATGGCAAAGATGTCCTCCCTCTCCTCACCCGCCTCTCTTTGTATGTGTGTATATATATGTGTGTGTGTAAATATATACATACTAAGTATGGGTTTTGCAAGACTTTTTAAGTACAAAAAGCATATGCATAGTTAAAGCAAAGATCTGCAAAACACTGGGCATTGCTTCAAAACATTTGTGACATCAGACCCCGAGTGAGAAGGGAACGTGGCATCTTGATGCAGCCAACTGTCTGTGACCTTGAAATCATAGTCATTGTCTTAGGAGAGCAGCCATGTTCCCAACTTCCTGATAGCAGAGGACACAATACCGAACTTCTACAAACCTCTGCAATAAGACTGGGTTATTCCAAAAGACGTAAAGTTAAGCACACAGTACGGAAGCGCCATGAACAATCCAGCCCTGTGAATAGTTGGTAGGTGATGACCTGCTCAAGTGAAAGTGACATGAGTTGGCCTGCAATTGGCCTGCTGTATATGCTTGGTTGTCTGTTTGGTTTTTGTTTTAGCTTGTAAGAGAGAGTCATCACAATGCTCTTGATCACATGATCCTCTGGGCTCGGCCTCCAGGTTGCTAGGATTAAAGGCCTGCACTAACACACTTGGCTCCACCTTATGTTTGGGGATCTATTTTAGAATTTCAACTGTAATATGTGTGTGTGCCAAACTGGTTTGAAATGCAAAATGCAAATTTACTCAGGAGTTAATATGAACACTGGTTTTTAATTCTGTACTAAGTTACTGCTTAAGAATTGCTGTTCTGAAATATTGACTGTTTTGCTTCCAAAGCAATAAAAAATTTTAATTAATATTTCACACACACACAAGCCTTTTAGGTAATTACGAATTATAAATTCTCTACTCTTTGACCTGAGACTTTTAAAAGAGCTAAAACTTGTTTTTAAATAAAAGGAGGTTGAACTTGGGGGCTTCAAACTTGCATCTGAATTATGATTCAGCCATCTGTATGCTTGTGTGATGATCGACTTTGGTTGTCAGCTAGACCAGATCTGGAATCAACTAAAACACAAGCCCTGGACATTCCTGGAAGGGATATTACTGGTCATATTGTTTGGAAGTGGCAGACGCAGCAGACATGCAGGCATCACCTTCTGGTAGCAGCCCAGACAAAAGGACGTGGAAGAAGGGCGCGTGCTTGCTCTCTGCTGCATTCCCCCACTCCTTGATGATGATTTCATCTACCTGTTGCTGTTGCACTTCTTGATGATATTAGAACCAGCTGTGCTGGGCTTCCAGTACCGACCGAAGACCCAGAGGCTCTCCCGGAATCCTCCAAGCTCTCAAGAATACACTGGGACTGCTGAGACAGCTAGCCGTGGGCAGAGAGAAGCTACTGGATTCTAAACCTCTCCTGTAAGAGGGAGCTACTGTTGCCCTATGCAGACCATATCCTGAAAGCTAATCTAATAGATCCCATTTAGTATCTACTCATCCCCTCAGGTCTGTTCTTCTGGAGCAGTGGCTCGCAGCCTCCCTAACGCTGCAACCCTTTAACACAGTTCCTCATTTCATTGCTGTCCTAACAGCAACTTTGCTACTGTTAGGGATCGCAGTGTAAATATCAAATTATAGGATATTTGATATGCAGCCCTCCAAAGGTGTCATGCGTGACCCACAGGGTGAGAATCGCTTGCTCTAGAGAGCCCCGGCTTACACAGCTGGGCAAGCTTTAATTGTGCAGATTAAATGAGCTAGTTTATGGTTTCCAGGGTGCTCAGGCTGTAACTAAAATAGCATTCTGACCTGTCAAAGATTTTAGTTTTCCAGAATTTAGATGGCTTGTATCACAGAGCTCTTTGAAAAGAAACCTACCACAAAGATGTGATCAAGACAGGAGACAAAGGTGAAAACAAGCCTCCATGTTGGCAGAAAAGAACAGTGCTGAGCTCAGTCAGTATACCACCTTCCTAATATTGATACCATTTTGCTGTCAGACTACACATATTAAATTATTAGCCTCTATAAAAGGTATCAAAAAAATTTTTTTATAGAACTGAATCAAACCCAGGGCCTTTCACATGTGAGGCAAGTACTCTACTCCTGGGATACATGCCACATTCAAAGACTGCTGATAGTGTAAAGAACAGGGCACAACCAACTGACATCAAAGCAAGCACAGAAAAATAAGTAAAGCACATCTATGTCAAATCACATATTAAATTAACAGTTAACAAAAAAAAAAAAAAAAAAAAAAAAAAAAAAAAAAAACCCAGGCCCAGTTAGGTTTGATACTGAATTCTTTCATTATGTATTTGTGTGTGGTGGTGGTGGTGGTGGTGGGGTGTTTGTTCATGTCTTTGTGTGGAGGCATGTGCGTGCTATAGCGCGTATGTGAAAGTCAGAGGACACCCTTTGGGTGTTGGTCCTTACTTTGTAAGGTGAGGATGTCCTCACCTCTGTGTGCCTGAATCCATCTAGTCCATGAACTTGCGAGGATTCACCATGCACCCCCCGCCCCCAACCCTCCATCTCCTCACTGCCTTAGGCGAGAATTACAGAGTTCATTGTGCCCAACTTCCACATGGGTTCTGGGACCTAAAGTCAGGTCACCATGGTTGCACAACAAGCAACATTGCCCACTAAGCACTTCCCCCAATCCCTTTCCCCCGGACTTTAAAGAAAGAACATTAACGTTCCCCAACCTCTTTCATAAAATAAATACGGAATGACGCCAACCTTTTTCTTTTTGTTTTTAATATTTTTTATTAATTTATTCTTGTTACATCTCAATGTTTACCCCATCCCTTGTATCCTCCCATTCTTCCCTCCCTCCCATTTTCCCCCTATGACTGTTCATGAGGGGGATTACCTCCCCCTGTATATGCTCATAGGGTATCAAGTCTCTTCTTGGTAACCTGCTGTCCTTCCTCTGAGTGCCACCAGGTCTCCCCCTCCAGGGGACATGGTCAAATGTGAGGCACCAGAGTTCGTGTGAAAGTCATATCACACTCTCCACTCAACTGTGGAGAATGTTCTGACCATTGGCTAGATCTGGGTAGGGGTTTAATGTTTACCGCCTGTATTGTCCTTGGCTGGTGCCTTAGTTTGAGCGGGACCCCTGGGCCCAAATCTGTCTATCATAATGTTCTACTTGTAGGTTTCTAGGACCCTCTGGATCCTTCTACTTTGCTATTCTCCCATGCTTCTCTCATTTAGAGTCCCAATAGGATGTCCTCCCCTCTGTCCCAGTTTCCTGGTTTCAATGAAGCTTTGAGCTTTGAGTTGGCTTACAGTTTCAGAGGTTTAGTTCGTTGTGCTCACAGCACAGAGCGTGGCAGCACACAGGCAGCCATGGTGCTGGAGAAGTTGCTCCATCTGGATCTGCAGGCAGCAGGAAGAGAGAGCACCGCTGGGCCTGGCTTGGGCTTCTGAAACCCTTTCTCTAACAAGGCAACACCTATTCCAATAAGGCCAACTTTCTTTTGAAAATATGAAATACAAGATAAAAAGCAAATCACCATATCAAAATTAGATAAGACAAGCCAACAGAAAATTGCAGGATCTCCAAGAGAAGGCACAAACGTAAGACCCACCTATTTACATATTCGGGAGTCCCATAAAAGTACTAAACTGGAAGCTATACTACATATACAGAGGACCCGGTGCAGACCATTGCAGGCCCTGAGCATGCCGCTTCAGTCTCTCTAAGTATATGTGAGCCTTGCTCAGTTGTTTTAGTGGGCCTTGTCCTTTGGTGGCCACCATCTTTTCTGTCTCTTGACTCCTTTTGCCTCCTCTTCTACAGGGTTCTCTAAGCTTTGAGGGATTTGATGGAGAAATATCATTTACAGCCATGTGTTCCAAGCGCGTTCTCTCTCTCTCTCTCTCTCTCTCTCTCTCTCTCTCTCTCTCTCTCTCTCTCTCTCTCTCTCTCTCACACACACACACACACACACACACACACATCTTGCTATAAGTCTCTATATTTGTTCCATCTGTTGGAGGAGGGAGCCTCTCTGATAATAAATAAGGCTCAAATCTATGAATATAGCAGAAAATAATTAGGAGTCATTTTATCGTTATTTATTTTTTTAGGCCAGTGGTATTTGGTTTTTGGTTTTACCCTAGGTCTCTGAAATATCTAGACCCTAGTTCTTAGTCACCCTTTCAGTGTCAGATAAGCCATCAGTTGGTTACTCCCAGAAGGTTTGTGCCACCATTGCCTTAGCATATTTTGAACACAAGACAGATTATAGAGAAAAGGTTTTGTGTTTGGCTTGATTTGGGGGGGGGGGCACGGGGGAAGGTAGCCTGCAGAGTACCTTTCTGTGTCATAGATATTAGAACATCGGGGTGAAGGTTCTATGTAGGCACCAACTCAATCCTTCCGTATTCAATGAGATGTGTGGATGTTGTTTTCAGCAATCGGGGCTGGCTAGTCTCAGTTGGTGGAGAGCAACCTATTGTCTTTGGCAACAGCCTGAATTATTTAGGGATAAGGCCACATCGCCTAACCTCTGAAACAGTGCTCTCCATATGAGTCCATGGGGACCATTTTTCCATTTATTTATTTGTTTATTTACGTATTTATTTATTTAATCACTCTACAGTCTGATCCCAGCCCCCTCCCTCACAAGATGTATTCTGCTCTACATACATGTACATACATGATAGCATATAAACTAGTCCATAGCTACTATGGAAATCAGTATAAAGATTCTCCCCATTCTTAAAAGTATCTCTACTATATGACACAATTATGCCACTTTTTCATAATTTTACAATAGGCTCCAAGCCAGCGTATCACAGACGTATGTGCACACCAGTGTTTATTACAGCTACACTGACAAGTTATAGAATAAATCTGTATGATAGTTCGTAAGGGGTTGGATTGAAATTTGTGGTGTATGTCCACACAGGAATTTATTCAGCTGTAAAGGGGAATGAAATTCACAGGAAAAAGGGATGCAGCTAGACATAGTCATATTAAATGAATTAAATGAGGCTGAGAAAAACATCTAATGCTTAGTTCTTTTAACACATGTGGATGCTAGATTTCATATGGCTGTATTAAACCACATGTACAGGAAAGTTGAAGTCATACTCTAGGACAAGGGAAAGGACAACCAAGAAGGGGCAGAAGGGGAAAACGAAGGCTAATAGCGGAGGGTTTTAGTCAAAGTACATTATATAGTTGTAGGGAAATGCTCTTAATAAAAAATGGGTATCGTGTAGAAAAAAATACACACCAATTTACCAACAGCGTGGCACCAAGTTTTAAGACTCACATCATGCACTGAGATTCGCCAAGATGGTTTGAGTCTACAGGACCATATTCCTGCTCAGGGTCCCTCGCCGTCCCCACATTCCCACAGTAAGAAGGAAAACAGACTCCATCACTTCTCAACCTCTGTATTTCCTTGGATTATTTTGTTGTTGTTGTTGTGTTAGACTTATAAAGTTTGATTTTTTTAGGTGTGTTTCTAAGTCTACAGAAAACAGCTCTCACTAAAAATGTATATTCATTGGGTTGGTTGCTGCTCAGCCTTAAATCTTGTAATTGTTTTAGATTTTTCACTCATTTTAGACATTTTCACTTTGCACCCTGGAGAAAATGCAGATGAAAGGTAAATTAAAAGAGAGGAATCCAACATAAGAAGAATAAATAAACAGAACACAGACTGCAAAGAAGGAATGAGAGCAAGGTCTCCCAGGCCAGTCTGTTAGAGGAATGCCACACATGTGAAGTGTTTGCTATTTTAAAACATTAATCATGTACTCACCATGTTTATTTAGCCATCAATGTTTTTTCATTCCCGTAACTCTGAAAATGTGTAGGTTGTTTAGAATTAGGACTCTGGCTGAAACTAAATGATATTCTGATTGTTTATACTGCTGGGTTGTCTTGACACCTCAGAGTGCCAGTCTTTTAATTTCTTTTCAGACCCCTTAAAGAGTCATTATTACACTGTATAATGTGACATCTCAAATAACCTTTTTGCCACCCACTTCATTGTCTGCTTCATTGTCACATTCAGTATTTAGGTAATGGCCTGACTCCACATGAATCATATTTAAAATCCTGAGTATACTCTGCTCTCTGGACCGGCAAGCTAGCCTGTGCCTTGTTTGACAGTCTTAAACTCTCCCGCTCCCCTTGAAGGAGATGTACAAGATGATCCCTTGTGCCTGATTCAAGCGCTGTGTCTCTCATTTTCCCTCTCAGTCAGAGCATGGCCATGTCTTCCCTCTTTCCCTCTCTGCATCATCACTGCAGTTTGCAGAATTGCCATTCTAGCTTCACATACTGAAGATGTGTTTCTTGAGATGGTAGCACTGGGAGGTACTGTGGCCCTTTAAGAAATGAGGCTTCATGGGAGATTTTTAGGTCACTGGGAACGTGCCCTGAAAGGGGGTTCAGATATGGAGTGAGCAGGTTGCTCTGTCATGTGCTCCCACCATGATGTACTGCCTTCATCAGAAGCCCAAAAAAGAGAAGATGCTCAGCCTCGGACTAGAACCTCCATGAGCATGCATTTCAGTGAGCCTTGGATAGTAACCCAAAGCTGATTAATCACGTCACCTTTTCCTTAACCTAAACCTGACTCAGTGCACCATCACCCTTGTAGAGAATGGGTCTTTGTCTCCTCTTTTCCTGTCTTT
Organism: Acomys russatus; assembly: GCF_903995435.1. Lineage (NCBI taxonomy): Eukaryota > Metazoa > Chordata > Mammalia > Rodentia > Muridae > Acomys > Acomys russatus. The sequence continues at coordinate 22,173,314 of NC_067158.1, read as the reverse complement.
GATATCTGAAAGCCTATTGAATAAAGAAGAGTAAATGTTCCCATGATTTCAGAGTCTTCTATGCTGTGGACCTTCTGTGAATGCAGGGTGTCCTGGGTGTCTGAGCTCTTCTGTCGGTTCATGCTAACTCCATCCTTGCCCTCCAGGTGTCCAGTGCCCTCGGCAGCTACCCTCCTTCTCCAAACCAAGCATTTCTGACAAATTGGATCATAGACACTCAATATCTGACATGACAGGAGGTATCACCTCTCCTGTAGCAATGACAAGAGAACACTCAGACTTAAAGCAAAGAGTCACCCACCAAAAGCATCAATTTAAGCCTTTGTTATTGAAAAGGGGGATGGAAAAGAAGTTTTCCCAACTACATTGAAATAATGTCTTAGAGGCCAGATGTCTTCCTGAGATTTTCCTACTCATCCATTCAAGCAGAAAGTGCCCACACTCACATATGTGGCATATGTGCAGGTAAACAGAGATAATGGGTTGAAATATTGCAACATATTGGCATGAGATTAGCGGAGAAAAGAGAACTTTGAAATTCTACAAGTATTTAGTGCTGACGTGGGTCACTCGGGCATCACAGACCTTTTTATGTGCAGAAATGAGAAAGAACTACAGACATTTTATTAACTGGCCAAAGCCAGTAAAAGCTAAGTAGCCATCTTGGTTGCAGAATCAGTATAATGTACTTATTCACAGACAGAAAAAAAAAAAAAAAAACATTGGTTTTCTCTGTGACCAGTCACTAAACACTGTGTCACCTCCCCTGCCTGTAAGAATATGCTCTCAGGCAAGGCCAGGTGTGTTTATAAGATAAAGTCCTTTTACTTTCTTTGTTTCATTTTGCATTGTAGCTATGAGTGTCTTGTACTGGTAGCAACTCAAGTGACTAAAATGAAAACAATTTTTAATACATAATTCTTAGAGTGCTTTTAGTATTTTTTTGTTTCACTATTTTCCTGAAGTTCTTGACAAAAGAAAATTAAGTACATGCTTTGATGGATATATGTCACCTTGGCCCAGAAGGCCATGTGGTATTATTTTAAGAGACAACTCTGTATTTGTGTGAGTAAATTGTGAGTGCATGTGTATGTGTGCATGTGTATTCCTGTGAGTGCATGTGTATGTGTGCATGTGTGTTCCTGTGAGTGCCTATGTATGTGTGCATGTGTGTTCCTGTGAGTGCATGTGTATGTGTGCATGTGTTCCTGTGAGTGCATGTGTGTGTGCATGTGTGCATTTACATGTGTGTGTATGGCATGTATGGTTGTCCACGTGTATGCATCCATGTGTGTGTGGTTGTGCATGTGTGTGTATTTGTCCATTGTACATGCATATGCATGCACATGTGTGTACACATATGTATCTGTGTGCCTATGAGAGCATGTGTGTGTGCCTGTGTATGTGCACATGTGTGTGTGCATGCATGTGTGTGTGCATGCATGGTTATCCATGTGTATGTCTGTATGTGTGTGATTGTGCATGTGTATGGTTGTGTGCATTGTGTGCGCACACGCACATGTGCACATACCTTTGTGTTCCTAAATACATAAATGCAATACACTCAGTTTACTATTATGTATCTGTATATGTTTGGGGGGCTGACCACTTGTTATTGAATGAACAATTCATGTGATATCCCAGATGTGAGCATATGCCCTAGAATAACTGCACAAACCATGAAATGGGAATTTAAAGGGGACCATTATGGGATGGTGAGTGAAACAATAGAGATGGTGCACGGGGGCAATGGGAAGTTGGAAGGCTTTAGTTAGGCAGGAAGAAGGAAATTAATGTTTTTTTTTAATAGATAGGAGGGCAAAATAACAATAAAGATGCCTGAGAACATCAAAGAAATCATAGTAATATTTATCTAAAATACACTACATGTAAGTCAGTATGTACATATAAAGTTTAAATAAAAATTTCTCCTCTGAGTTGAAAATGCTTCCCCCAAGAGCCATGTACCATCTAAAAAACTCCCAAAACAGGCACAAAAGCCATATTTTGAGTTGATGTCCAAGGATATTTAAGAGGCTTCCAGAATATTATAGGTTATTGCTGTTCCTCTCGGTTGTGCCCCAGAGGTGAAAGGTTAAGTCCCTATTGATGAAAATACCTGAGTATATCTGAATGGATTTAAATAAAATGCAGTGAATTTCATTGATTCTGACACTTCCTGAGAAAATGACTTTCTTTTCTTTCTTATTATTTAATTTTTCCATACAAATATTTTATCATATTTTCCCACTCCCCAACTCTTCCCATATCATCCTACCTCCCTATTCACTCAACTTCATGCTCACACTCGCCCTTTGTTTTTCTCCCTCTCTTAAAAAAGAAACAAAAAAAAAGAAAATCAAAATAAACAAACACCCAATGTGTATGTGGGTGTATGTATGTATGTATGTATGTATGTATGTATGTATGTATGTATATACATATATGTAATTTGTGTGCTTTTTGTTTTGCTTTGTTTGATATATGTGCATACACTCAAATACACATTATAAATGTTATATAATATATAACACACATATATTCTATACATAATACATATTTTATACCCAAAGAAAGTGAAATAAAAAGCACATTAAAAAATCCACGAGGTCTGTTTTATGCTAGCCACTACTCCTGAGTTACACTGTGATGGATGTCCCAGTGACACTCCACTGGAGAAAATTCACTATTTCCTTTCCCAGCAGGCATCAGTTACAAGTATCTTCTCGGCTAAAGGTGAGGCTTTGTGTCTACTTCTCCTCAGTCCTGGGATTCTGTCTTGTTTGAACCTGTACAGACCTTTCTCATCCTGTCACTGTCTTTGTGAGTCCATAATGTGTATCAGTTCTGTTTTGTCTGGGAGGCACGATGTCCTTGCACTTATCCACTACTTCTGACTCTTACAATCTTTCTCCTTTCTCTCCTAATAGAGATGCCTGAGCATTTAGGAAAAGTGTTTGGTAACGATATCCCATTTAGGGCTGAGTGCCCCGAAGTCTCTTATTCTCTATAAAATGTCCAGCTGTGGGTCTCTGTATTGATTACATCTATGTTAATCTATGACAGAAGGAACTTCTCTGAGTTGGATGAATAACATCAGTGACCCATGAGTATAGGATTATATAGGATTGTGCCATTAGGAGTCATTTTATTGCTATGTTCCTTCAACAGAACAATTTATATATATGGACCATGACCTGTCCAGTCTCAAGTTTTGGGCCACTTTAACAGTGTTAGATATGGGTTCCATCTCCTGAAGTGCGCCTTAAATCCAATCAAAAGTTGTTGGTTTCTTTCATAGCATTTGTTCTACTAACATATCAGTATATCTTTCTTTTAGAATTTAATCTGAAAACTTAGCAGTCTGTAGTCTTGGCTGTTAATTTTCCTTAGTGGCTAGATTTTACTCCTATAAAGTTAGAATCATTAACACCTCACTCCTCAATTTTTCTTTTCCTTACAGCCTAAAATGTCCTTGTTTGTTGAGACACCAACATTCCGGAGGGTTGTTACATACCATGCACAGGCAATGAATGATTCCTGAAAAGGGGAAGATTAGTCTACTCCAGAGATGAGCTTCTTGCTTGGTGATCCAATCCTAAGCAGTCAGCTCTAAACACATATACAATAGGCAACACTAAATGAATCCAATGGGTTATACTTATGAATAGCTGTGTGTGAGAAAGAGGGGGGGAATGGGTGGGGTCGGGGAGAAAAAAGGCCATGAATCTGAGAAGGATTTAGAGGTAGGAAAGGGAAAGGAAATTGATGTTGATACAGTTCCCACATATAATATTCTAAATTAAAATAGAGTTCTAAGTCCTCGGTGAAAATAAAGGAATGCAGCTGTGTTTGTGGTGTGGCTTCTCACATGCTTCTAAGATGTTCCTTGGGCAACAGGACACACCAAAGGCCTCTATGTGGCATAACTTCCCAGGAAAGAGACAATCCGGAGTGTAGTGACCTGCTCCTATCTTGAAAGTTGACACCCATTCCAAAGAAGGCTTCTTACCTACCACTTTTTGAGTTTAACTTCTACAATAAACTCAATGATCAGTATCTTAAAGTTAAATTTGCATACTATGCTTATCATTAATCTGTTTGACATGTCTATTCGATGTTTGATTCCACTATTTTTTTGTCTTAGTTAAATTGCCTCCAAATATCAATAAAACTCTGATTCTACTTAATCTATTGATTTGATAGCTAATATTTATTTTAGTATTCTTTTATCAAAAGTCAGTATACTTTGGTAAATCAATTTTATTAAATTTTATTTCATTTAATATTATTGATTACTCATTTTTCTTCCATTTATTTATTTATATTTATCTATAATCCCTTTATACCATGATAGTATTTTTTAAGATAGACTCAAAGAATAAAGAAATTGATTTGCCCCAGATTCTGCAGCCAGGTAACAATGAAGAGTTGGACTGCAAGCCAGAATCCTAAGTCCATGCTCAATATTAAGATTCCAAACTGGAGGCCATAGTCACATTGATACCTAAACCTCACAAAGACCCAACAAAGAAAGAGAATTTCAGACCAATTTCTCTTATGAACATTTGATGCTAAAATACTCGCAAAACGAATACAAGAACACATCAAAGATATCATTCACCATGACCAGGTAGGCGTCATTCCAGGCATGCAGGGATGATTTAATATATGGAAATCCATCAATGTAATCCATCATATAAACAAACTGAAAATAAAATACCACATGATCATCTCCTTAGATGCAGAGAAAGTATTTGATAAAAATCTAACACCCATTCATGTTTAAGTTTTAGAGAGATCAGGGATACAAGGCACATACCTCAACATAATAAAGGCTACATACAGCAAGCCAATAGCTAAAATCAAATTAAATGGTGAGATACTCAAGGAAATTCCTCTAAAATCAGGAAGAAGGCAAGGCTGCCCACTCTCTCCACATCTCTTCAATATAGGACTGGAAGTTCTAGCCAGAGCAATAAGACAACAAAAGGAGATTAGGGTATCCAAATGGGAAAACAGGAAGTCAAATTATCCCTATTTGCAGGTGATATGATAGTGTACACAACTGACACCCAAAATTCCACCAAAGAACTACTGCAGCAAATTGACTGGATACATAATTAACTCAAAAAAGGCAGTAGCCTTCCTGTATACAAATGACAATCATGCATAGGAAGAAATTAGGAAAACCACACCTTTCACATTAGCCACAAGCAATATAAAATATTTAGGAATTACTCTAACCAAGCAAGTGAAGGACTTGTTTGAAAGAAATTTCAAAACTTTGAAGAAAGAGATTGAAGATGACATGAGAAGATGGAATGATCTTCCTTGCTCATGGATCAGGAGAATTAACATAGTAAAAATGACCATTTTCCAAAAGCAATTTACAGATTCAATGCAATTCCTATCAAAATATCTACATAATTTTTAAAGACATTGAAAGTTCAATTCTCAAGTTCATATAAAAAAAAAACCCAGAATAACTAAAACAATCTTATACAATAAAAGATCCTCCAGATGAATCTCCATACCTGATCTCAAGCTGTACTATAAAGCAACAGTAATTAAAACAACATGGTACTGGCACAGCAATAGGTTGGTTGATCAGTGGATTTGAATCAAAGACCCAGATATGAATCCACACACATATGGTCACTTGATTTTTGACAAAGAAGACATATCTATTCAATGGTGAAAGAATAGCATCTTCAACAAATGATTCTAGTCTAACTGGAAGTATACGTGTAAAAGAATGCAATTGGACCCATATTTGTCACCATGTACAAAACTCGAATCCAAGTGGATCAAAGACCTCAACATAAAACCAGAGACACTAAATCAGTTAGAAGAAAAAGTGGGGAAGAGCCTAGAACACATTGGCACAGGAGACAACTTCCTGAACTGAACACCAACAGCCCAGGCCTTAAGGTCAATAATTAGTAAATGGGACCTCATGAGGCTGAGAAGCTTCTGTAAGACAGGAGACACTGTCAAGAGAACAAAGCGACAGCCTACAGACTGGGAAAAGATCTTCACCAACCCTTCATCTCACAATGGTCTAATATCCAAAATATATAAAGAACTCAAGAAATTAAACACTACCAAACCAAATAACCCAATTGAGAAATGGGGTTCAGAACTAAACAGAGAATTCTCAACAGAGGAATATCAAATGGCAAAGAAACACTTAAAGAAATGCTCAACCTCCTTAGTCATCAAGGAAATGCAAATCAAAACAACTCTGAGATTCCATCTTACACCCATCAGAATGCCTAAGATCAAAAATTCAAGCGACACCACATGCTGGTGATGATGTGGACAGAGAGGAACACTCCTTCATTGCTGGTGGGAATGCAAACTAGTACAGCCACTTTGGAAATCTATCTGGCACTATCTCAGAAAACTGGGAATATGGCTTCCTCAAGACCCAGCTATTCCACTCCTTGGAATATACCCAGAGGATGCTCCAGCACATAATAAGAACATTTGCTCAACCATGTTCATAACAGCCTTATTCATAATAGCTAGAACATGGAAAGAGCCTAAGTGTCCCTCAGTAGAAGAGTGGATAAAGAAACTGTGGTACATTTACACTATGGAATACTACTCAGATTATAATGAGTGAGTTAACCAAGAAGTAGAAAGAGTCAAACTTATATCTGGACACTAGCCCAAGGGGCATGTCCCATGAAAATCTTCACTTAGCAGGAAAGTGGAACAGAGGGGAGGACATCCTACTGGGATTCCAGGTGACAGAAGCATGGGAGAGTGGGGAAATACAAGGATCCAGAGGGTCCTGGAAACCTACAAGAAGATCATTATGATGGGCGGATCTGGGCCCCAGGCTCCTGCTCAAACAATGGTACCAGCCAAGGACAATACGTGCAGGAAACTTCAAACCCCTACCCAGATCTAGCCAATGGAGAGGACATTCTCCACAGTTGAGTGGAGAGTGAGGTCTGACTTTCACACGAACTCTGGTGCCCCATATTTGACCACGTCCCCTGGATGGAGAAGCCTGGTGGCACTCAGAGGAAGGATAGCAGGCTACCAAGAAGAGACTTGATACCCTATGAGCATATACAGGGGGAGGAAGTCCCCCTCAGTCACAGTCATAGCAGAGGGGAGTAAGGAGAAATTGGGAGGTAGAGAGGAATGGGAGGATACAAGGGATGGGATAACAATTTAGATGTAATATGAATAAATTAATAAAATTTATATTTTTTAAAAGATTCCAAGTTGACTACCTTCCCTTTGTGCTCTGAGGCCACCATCTATCTCAACTGAGACAGCAGTAATCAGTCTAACCTGCACATATTCCTGTGATGTCAGCCTAAGGCTCACCCCTGCAGTACTGGAAATGTTGGAAATTCATCGTCATATCACTGTCAAACCTAAGGAGATAAAAAAATCATCTACTTAACTTGGACAGTGCTGGAACATGTCTGACAATTCTTCAGAAAGTGCCAGTACAGTCAAGTTCATCACCCACACAGGTACCTTGCTCAGTGTTGCGCCATTGAATCACATTGCCCTCCCAGGCAGGCCCTTCTCTTCTGCCCCAAGATTTTCCTTCTAAAGCAGAATAAACATTCTATGATGCGCTCTGAATGCATCAGAACATTTCCAAAGGAAGAATTGCTTATCGTTATTTGGCAAAAGTTTTTAGTGTGCTCTTTTTTTCCCTCTGAGTTTCCAAAAGTAAAACTTGGGCCTTACCTAAAAGGAAAGATGTTGACTATAAAAAGTATCAGCAGAGCAGACTCCTTCCTTTAGACAGAGTTGACACACAGATAAAATATAATTATTTCCCAGCCTCAACTGGCCTCTGATATTAGTTTTACTGAGGAGGTCAGGTAGGTGCATAGATAGAAAATGAGAGAATCAGAGAGAGCAAACAGGGCCACGGCTGAAGGTGCATGCCCCAGGAATGCAGCTCGAGACCCAGAGCTAAAGAAAAACCCTAGGAGTGAGGGTTCCACTGCAATGGAGCACTTCATCCCATGGCGATGGCTCTGCTGTCTGTTGTATGTCTCTCATAGTCTCCAATTTTCAGCAGAGTCCCTTAACTCCCACATACTCTTAGGGCGATGTGGAGAACTAAGGAAAGAACTGTGTCTAGACTTAGAAAGGAGTGAGAAGCCAAGCCAAAGACCATGTTGTGTGGACACCAGGCAGGCCTGGAAATCAATGACAAGGATTGAGCCGTTGTTGGATAGGAGTAACATGAAACAGAGTAAGTGGAACACCTAAATACCTGCCACAAATGCGTAGAATAACTCAGCAGAGGTGTCTCTTAGCCATACAGGGAAACGACTGTGGTTGCTCCTAGAGATCTAAAATGAAGAAGTTGGGAACATCTTCTCAATGCACATACTGGACCTCAGGACATCGAAGAAATGGGCATGCTAGTCCAAATCCTTCCTATAAACAGGGTCTTTAAAGATTTGTTCATCATTTTGTACCAGGGACTATTCTAGGCACTTCCTGGGGGCAAGGGAGATTAATGAACAAAACAGGTAGAAAAAGAAGAAACAAAGAGAAACCTTAGGTTCTCTTATCGGAAAATGAAAGAAATATTTAAAAATATATAGTCTATCAGAGATAATCATGTGGAAAAGAGTGGATGTATTTGAGAAAGCAAACAGTTGGGAAACACTGTCGCTTTCTGCCTTTTCAGAGAAAGAGCGATGCCTAAGCTTGCTTTCTGTTTCTATGACAAAAACACTTACCAAAGTCAACTTGGAAGAGAAAGTTATTTATTTAGCTTCCAGGTTCATCTTTGAAGGAATTCAGGACAGAAAGGCAAGCAGACACCTGAGGAGAAAGCTGGCGGCAGGAACTGAAGCAGAGGTCCTGAAGGAATGCAGGCTCCTGGCTTGCTTCTCACAGCTTGCTCAGCTTGACTTTTCTACAACTCAGAAACACTGGACTAGGGGTGGCACTGCGCACAGTGAGCTGGGCCAGGCCCTCTCACATCAGTTATTAATCAAGAAGATGCCCCAACAGTCTTCCCTACAGACCAGTCAGATGGAGGTATTTTCTTAATTGAAGTTCTCTCTTCAAAGATGACTCCAGTTTGTGTCGAGTCGACAAGCAAAAGAAAAAAACCACCAACAAAAGCAAAAACAAAAAAACCTAGCCATCATAGGCAAGTTCTGTGGAGTTGTATCTAGACTTAAACATATTTAGAAAAGTTAGGTGTTATTTGCTTATTTACTGTGGGGAGGGAACTGATCTAGCCAACAAAATGGACACAGAAATGGGTAAGAAAGATTCTCCCAGATCTTTTACGGTAGCATAAATGATCATGTTTTTTACAGTACAATGACCTATCTGCACTGAGACCTCCCCAGAGACTCAAGAAATGATGTCCTCAGGAATGCAACAGGAGGAAAAACTGGTCCTTCCTCCTGTGCACCAAGAGAAAAGTGAGCAACTATGCACTCAACTTGGAACAATGGCTTGAGCCACTTGGAGTTTTCTATTGTATAAGTAAGGAATCTGAGTAATGTAAGAAAGAGGTAGAGAAAAAAATCTGAAACTTCATCTTGTTTTATTTTTATTATAATTGTTTGTTATCTCTTAAAGATTCACTTCAATATTTTATGTATGAGTATTTTGACTGCGTGTATGTCTGCATACCACATGCATGCCACGCCCAGGAGAGGGTATCAGATCCAGTGGACCTGGAGTTACAGGGTTATCAGCTGTGATGTGGGTTCTGGGAACTGAACCCTGGTGCTCTGCAAGAGCCACAAGTGCTCTTAATCACTGAACCATCTCTTCAGTTCCCTAGTTGTTTTTTCCTGAAGACATCGAAACGACCTATTTTGATGTTTGTTACGGCATAAACATACTGAAAACAGTAAAACATTTTTTGCTTTCATAATTTGTTTTTACTAAAGGTTTGCATTGGAAAGAGTGTCTCTATAATGTTTATTTAATACGATTTAGCTGTCACCAATTACCTTTCTTGGAATCTCATCTGAGGTTAACATGAAGCTTCAATGATCTGGATATCACTAGACTGTATACTAATGAGCAGGGAGTTGAATCTGTTCTGTTTTTGTTAAATCATTTTGATAGAGCTTTTCCACACTGTAGTTTTGACCATGCCTCAGCCTGCAGATGGTTTAACCGATTAACAATGGAAAATTGACTGATAAAATATACTTGAAAGCACTGCATGGGTTTGTCCATTTGAATTGTGTTGTCTTTTGATTAGTGTTATACTGAGCATGCCCAGTGACATCTGGCTACTTTTTCAGAAGTCTGACCCACCTCACTTCCTACATTTAGATGGAATCAGTGTCATCCCTTCAGAAAGATTCTAGTATCTTCAAAACATCACAAGCTGATGAAATCTTCATGTATCACTACCAAAATTATTAGGTGAAAGGTCAGTGGGAAATTTCATAGCAAATGTATCAATCTGACATCACCTGGAAAATGACTTGGGAATTAGTCTGACAGCATACTATTGATACCATGAGCTAGGTGAGACACAACATTGTTCACACAGCATATGGACTACAAATTTGAATCTTAACCTAATCAGGAAAAAACAAGTTAAATCACACCATAAAGTAGCAACTAATCAAACACATTCCTCGGAAATAAATTAAAAAAGAAATGTGCTGCTCAAATGGAAAGTAGAAGTGAGGAGGAGCACTTGTGACATAAAGGACGGAAGATGAAATCACAGTCAGATTTGATTACAGCCAACACTATGCAGGGATTTCCACAGTGGGCCTTCTGGGCCTTGGCATAGCCACAAGCCTGTCCAACTTAGTGGAGCTTTTCACAGTGGTTGTCCCCAGAATGAGTAGACATGTCTAATCCAGTGCCTTAGAAGTTGGCCTTTTACTCTTTTTGCTTCTGGGTGAACTCATCCATTATGATAATTTCTAGTTCAATCCATTTGTCCACAAATTTCGGGAATTCCCTGTTTTTAATAGCTGAGTAGTATTCCATAGTGCAAATGTACCACAGTTTCTTTATCCATTCTTCTACTGAGGGGCACGTAGGCTGTTTCCATGTTCTGGCTATTATGAATAAGGCAGCTATGAACATGATTGAGCATATGCCCCTGTTGGGTGGTAGTGCATCTTCTGGGTATATTCCAAGGAGTGGAATAGCTGAGTCTTGAGGAAGTCCTATTCCCATTTTTCTGAGAAAGCGCCAGATAGATTTCCAAAGTGGTTGTACTAGTTTGCATTCCCACCAGCAATGAAGGAGTGTTCCTCTCTCTCCACATCCTCGCCAGCATGTGGTATCAGTTGAGTTATAATGAGTGAGTTCACCCAGAAGCAAAAAGAGTTAAATGGTATATACTCACTTATATCGAGACACTAGTCCAAGGGGTACGCCCCCATGAAAAACTTTACCTACCAGGAAAGTGGGTCAGAAGGGAGGACATCCTATTGAGACTTCAGGTGTGAGAAGCCTGGGAGAATGAGGAAATAGAAGGATCCAGAGGGTCCTGGAAAACTACAGGCAGGTCTGGGCCCTGGGGTCCTCCTCAAACTATGGCACCAGCCAAGGAAAATATAGGCAGTAAAATTCAAACCCCTACCCAGACTAGCCGATGGACAGGACATTCTCCACCATTAAGTGGAGAAGGAAATCTGACTTCCACACAAACTCTGGTGCCCCATATTTGACCATGTCCCTTGCATGGGGATGCCTGATGGCACTCAGAGGAAGGATAATAGGTCACCAAGAAGAGACTCAATACCCTATGAGCATATACTGGGGGAGGAGATCCCCCTCAGTCACAGACATAGGGAAAGGGAATAGGGGGGAAGCGGGAGGGAGGGAGGAATCGAAGGATACAAGGGATGGACTAACAACTGAGATATAATATGAATAAATTAATAATAAAAATAATAAGAAAACAAAAAGTCGGCCTTATTGCCGCTCCCGGTCTTTCTTAACTAAACCCTTAGCTGTCATTCAGTGATGGCTTAATCTTTTCTAGTAAAGCCATGCCTTGTGACTAATAAGGTAAGTATGCACAATAGCATAAATACTCTAACCTCAGGGAAATATTGCTGAACCAGTGCAGTAACGCTGTAAAGGAAAACTGGAAAATGCCTCATGATATGTTCAAACCTTGGCAACCTAAATTGGGTCTTGGAGATTGTAACATACCACGACCGCCCCCACACCATAACCCATCTGGCTACACAGTCCAGAAGGAGCTGTAGGTAGGGTGAATTCTGACTCATCTCTTAGCATAGGCCCAAGAGTGTACATGTTAGAAATTAGTAATTGACCACTGAGCCTAGCACAGCACCGCTCTGTCTTTCTATGGATGGGCTTTTATTCTGCTCTGCTTGATTTGTTTGTAGCCCTGGAGGTTGAACCCAGGCTCTTGTACATGCCAGGCAAGCATGTACAAATGTACTGAACTCTATCCCCAACTCTCTACATATGGAATTGATCATTCCCTGCAAACCCAGGAAACCTGAACTGCTAGGAGCGTTTCACACAAATCACACTCTGAAAGCCACTGTACTCATCTCACACTCTGTGCTAAGCTGTCTGAGACAGAACTGTATCAGCAATGACTCTAACGCATAGCTGAAAATGATTGATTCAAGACTAAAGCACCAAGGCTAATTTCTTGCAATGCTGGTTACATATGTTTGCATTAATATTCCTTTAAAGAAATCCAGCTGAGAATCATTATTTAATGAAAGGCTTACAAATTGCATCCCAGTTAATGGCTTTCATTGCAGATTCTTTTGTAGAAATGCAGGAAACATTTAAGTGACCATGTAAAATCTGTGCGCCATTTGTAATGAGCTGGAGAATTTCAGTTACAGTTATATCAAAAAATATGCAAGTGTATTTATTTCTCTGTTACTTTTTGGGTGCTGTGAGCAAACACCATCAACAAAAGCAAGCTAAGGAGGGAAGGGCTTATTTTAGCTCACATCTCCAGAGGATAGACTACCATGGCAGACTACCAGGAGAAAGGTATGGCCAGAGGTGCTAGAGGCATCTGTTCACCTTCTGCTTGCTTCCAGGAGGCAGAGAGGGGGGATTCTAGTGCTCAGCATTATTTCTCCTCTGCATTTAGTCTAGGAACTTCAGAATGGTGTTGCCAGTGATTAAAGTAGGTCTTCCCATCTCAAGGAATTTAATCTAAATAACTTCGTCTAGGTCTATCCAGGTGGCTGTGGCTCAGATGGTTCTCTGGAGTCTCTAGATGACAATCAGTGGAAATCATCCCAAGTCGGCCTCTTGTCAATGTAACAGCCAAAATCTCATCACTGCTACGTTATAACCTCCTTCCCCGTCCTTGACAGGCTCATGGCTGCCTCATAATGCAAAATGCATTCAGGCAGACATCAGAAAGTCCCCATAGTCTTTAAGGGTTGTACCAGTGTTTAAAAGTTCAAGTCTCTTTGTAAGAGTGTAATGTTTGAATCCAGCTGCTGTCCAGGACACGGTGCTTCCCTGTGGGGAACAGATATGACAGATGGAGACAGGCACCCCACTGAAATACTGTCGATAACTAGCCAACACTTCTCCAGGTGCCAGGATTTCTTACCTGGAGAAGTGAGTTTACATCCAAGGTGGTATTGCTGGCCACACATCCTCCTGCTGTGAAACCATCTCCTATCACAGAAAAAAAAGACTCTTGTTTCTGCCATGGGGATCTCAGTTACTTTCCTCAGAGCACCTGTCATGCTGTCTCAAATCTCCTTAGAGCCTCCACAGTGCTGTCACAGGTCTGTCCATTTGTGGACAGTGCTACTACACTTCTTAACCCCATAGAAATTTATGTCTTTGTCCATCTGAAACCTGCACCTGACACTTTTGACCCATCTGAAACATACGACAGTGTCTTGACTGTGAGCTCTTACAAACAAAGACAAGTCACATAATCCAAGTATACGTTGTCACAAAATAAGCATCCCTGTTCCACAAAGGAGGGGTGGAAGCCTGGCCACAGAGGATCAGACCAGAGCCCAGGAGAGAACACATCAAATCCTGCAGCTCCATGTCCAGAATCTGGAGCTCATAGTGGAATGATCTAAGCTCCAAAGGGTTCAAGGAGCCTTGCCACACCCCAACTTTGATGTTCACAGCACAGGTAACTTTCCACTTGAACTAGCTCCATGTCTACATGCAACTGTTCTTATCAGCTCATGTGGTTGGGCATCTTTAACATTCTGTGGGCTTCACTGTAGCTTAGGTCTCGTGTTCTCAGCTTCGTGTGTTGGCCTCACAGGACCTCCCTGTAGGAACTTCAAACCTGCCTCAGATTTCCCACTATTAGCATTTCTCTGGAAGTACATACAGAGTGAGATTCCAGGACACACTGAGTATTGCCTCTGTCATGCCTGAAGACCACTACCACACGAATGACGACACACTCTGCTGCCTGACCCATTTGCAGTCTAGCCTCTTGGTCCCCAGCTGTAGTGGACTCTGTATGCCTTCTTGCCTGAATCTGCAATATTGCTTTCCTAGGCAGTTGTGTCTGAGTAAGGAGCCTCTTCAGATGCACTCATAGTTCAGACCTTCTCCTTTTAGAAGATAATAGGTCAATTTGCATTTTTATATAAATTGGAGCCTTTGATAGGTGAGGTCTTGAGCTCGGGACATTTATTCTATTCTCTCAGTACAGATTAAGAGGTTTCTCTAAGACAACTATACATACATATATACATACATAAACACAACACAGACACACACACACACACACATACACACACATTTTTAACAATGTTAACCTTCCATTCTTTTACTCACCAAAGGGCAGAGTTATTTTATATTTTATTCTTTTTTTACATTTTGTTCTTGCCCACTTTTTTGTTCTTTTTAACTGTGCGCCTGAATGATACTTGCTCATTATCTTTAAATTCAACTTTACTCAGCTTCTCAGGACAGGAGAAGGAAGCTCCCAGACTGTTTGGTCCGAAAAATCCCAAAGTGTCCCACTTTCTAATAGAAACCATCCTCCGAAGCCACAGGCCCCATTGTCTGTAATGCTCTCAGAACTCTTGTCTTCCGAACTCTACCCCACTGAGCTCTGAGGACAGTATTCAAGTTTATTTCCTCATCCAAAGTATCAAATTCTTCCACAAGGCTTCTGCAGCAAACAACTTCTGAAGGCCTAGCAGCCACATGACCAGGTATAGCGGAGCCACAGCCTCGCTCTGTGCACCCATTTTCTGCATTTATTATCTTTCTGTTACTGTAATAAACTATCTCAACAGAGTGATTTAAGGAAGGAAAGGTTCCTTTTGGATAACAGTTTGAGTGTGTGATTCGCCTAGTCAGGGAAGTCGTGGTAGCAGGAGTGTGAAGCATCCTGTCACACCACGTCCCTGGGCAGGAAACAGGAAGCAGGAAGCAGGAAGCAGGAAGCATTGGATGTCAGTGGTCTGCTTGATTTCTCCATTTTATTCAGTCTGTTACTGCAGACCATGGAATGGTGCTGCCACCATTGAGGTGGGTCTTCCCACTACAATTAATCCAATTTAGACTTGCAGGCAAGGCATAATACATGTGTGTGTGTGTGTGTATACATGTATTTACACATACATACAGCCAATATATATAAATATGCATACCTATATGTATGTATATATGTACATATATGTAAATGAAAATGTATCTCAGTGGTAGAGCACTTGTCTAACAGGTAGACGATCTAGGATTTGATAATGAATATGGAAAAAATAAAATAAATATATTAATATGCTATGAGATACATATTATGAGAACATATTACACATAATGTACGTTATATAGCACTTGTGCTTATATGTTCTATATTAAGATGTTTTTCTAGCTGGAAACTTAAATTCATACCTTCCAGAGATAAATTATGGGACATAAATTAAAGTTAGGGCCTTCATATTTAACTGTCATAAAATTTGAACACTGGGTGAGTTACTTTCACTGTATGTCTTAACCAATTTTATTTCCTAATCATTGCTTTCCTAATCTTCCAAATGAATAATGAAAATCTAATCCCTATGGTCTTATTAAGATGAAAAAAAAAAAAAAAAACAAGCAAAGAACTCAACTCAGTACTTCTCCCAGAACAATTAATAAATAATAGTTTATTTTAATGTAAAAACAATAAGCAAAGCATCACTGTTTAAGTTGCAATGTTGATAAACATTTGAGTTACTGAAAAGTTGAGCTTAATATGGAAACAAACCAAAGACCTGAGTAACTTGGAGACAGATTTAATAGGAGGAAAGCCTGTGAGTCCAGTTGTTTTCTGATCATGCAGCACATGCTTGTTACATGTAGTATTATTTGTGCTACTTTGCTAATGGTCTGTTGGTTAAATAAAAAGTATTAATGTAGAACATTGAGATTTAATAAAATGGTCTTTACTGTTCTTAACACAGTGAAGGAAAACGAAGCCAGGATTATCCGAGTCTTCCCACCAGAAGATCCTAATTTGGCATTCCTCTCACCAGAGCTGGCCTGAGAACTTTGCTTAAGGAGGACTTCTGGGAGGGACAAATGTCTTCTGTAGCTGCCACTGAAGTAGATAGGCGAGCCCACGGTGGTGATCACTAATGCTCATGCTTGTTCATTAGGAAATCATCAGAGTGGCTCAGAGCTGGGAAACCCCACAGAGTAGCACCCTTAGGAACATGAAGCTGTGACTGACCACCTTGACTGGTGCCTACTTCAGCAGTTAGTTGTCATTCAAATGATACAGACTTTTTTCTTTTTTCTTTAATTGTATTAATTTATTCAGATTACAATTCAATTGCTGTCTCATCACTTGTATCCTCCCATTCCTCCCTCCCTCCCACTTTCACCCTATTCCCCTCCCCTAGGTCTATGACCGAGGGGGACCTCCTCCCCCACTATATGGTCATAGGCTATCATGTCTCATCTTGGTATTCTGCTTATTCTTTCTCTGAGTGCCATCAAGCCTCCCCACCAAGGGGAGGTGGCCAAATATGGAGTACCAGAGTTCATGTCAAAGTCAGTCCCCGCTCTCCACATAACTGTGGAGAATGTCAGACTTTTTTTTTCTTAAAGGGGAAGGAGAATTTAAACAAATCCATGTCTTATTTTTTCTTGTTTTGCCTAAACATTCATAATTTTACTTTTGAATTGTAACCTTGGGGAATCCATAGTAAAACATTTTTTAAAATCCCACTATGAGGCTACCTTTAAATTTACAGAGGTTTTTTACAAGCATATTGAGATAGATTTATTTTACTCAGTAAAACCAAATGCATCACTAGGAAAACTCAGTACTGGGCTTAACAAACGCGATATTTCTGAAAGTAGACTGATGAAATATTTAAATAATATGAATAGTCACTTATGGGTCACCAAAAGACTAACAGTTGCTGAAATACTGCTGTGTTCAACAGAGCTACTCATCTGCACTACAGGACTGTGCTGGAATGCATGCCAAAGTCAAGATGTAGAGCCGTTTGAAGAACCCAACAATTCCCTAAGCAATGACAAAAAAGAGACTTGCTACCCTATACAGGGGGAGGCAGTCCCCCTCAGTCACAGTCATAGGGGAGGGGAATAGGGTGAAAGTGGGAGGGAGGGAGGAATGGGAGGATACAAGGGATGCAATAACAATTGAGATGTAAAATGAAGAAATTAGTAAAATATTTTTTAAAAAGAAAGTATGATTAAAAGGTGGACTATATTTCAGCTTTCCTCCTCATACCTTCTGTTTGAACTACTTGTATCCATGTTAAGATGGCCCATATCTTCGAGACCGAGATGTCTGGAAGAGGTGTTTGAGATGACAGGCCCTGTATTTGTGGAGAAGGAAGTTGCTGTCTTGTTTCAGGATTCACTCATCCTGGCTGGTAAAAGGCTCTGAACCCTTGATCTTCACTAAGCTAGGATAAAGGAATAGGATATTAATGGTGAGGAAAGTTACAAATGGACCAATATTAAGGGTGGGGGAGATACTGGAGGACATAATTCATATAATAAGGTGACATCTGAGAAGTAATATGTCCTCTATGAGGAGCTGCTGTCTGTGGAACAGAGATGACCATGGAAGTAGAGAAGAGCCCATGTCTACAAGGAGGGTGAGGCACTCCTGGTTGACTCTGGTATTCGGGACAATGGGAAGAAGATGCTAGAACAAGAGAGGCAGATCTCTAACAGCTGCATTTGAGTCAGGGAGAGTTACTTAACTGCTTTGTTAGCTAGCTTCATAGTGATGATTACAGAGCTTCTATGGTGCACTTTCCATAGAAAATGCAATGTTGTGCTCCTTAGGTAAAATATTGCTCATATGATATCTTTTTTGGTAACAATAAAATACGATCCTGGATTTTAGTAGGCAATGTGGCAATAGGACAGTGAATGTTTCCAAGTGAACTGTAGGCAGTGGGGTCCCTGATCTCACAAGGAAGGGGGTTGATATGAGCATATAACTCACAGAGACAGGGATGCTCCTGCACCCATGGGCCATACTGTACCCAGACCGCTGTGTGCACACTGCTCAGTTCACTGCACAGAATCACTACAGTTCTATTCTCTCTCTCTCTCTCTCTCTCTCTCTCTCTCTCTCTCTCTCTCTCTCTCTCTCTCTCTCTCTCTCTCTCTGTCTCCCTCTCTCTCTCTCTCACCTCTTCATACAAAATAGCTGTCATTGTGAAAGGAAGATGCTTGCATGGAATCATTCTCCTATCCATTCTAACAGACAATCCACATTTGTCACAGAAATGAACTGATATATTATCACAGTTACCTGAGATGTTTATCTTAAAATCCCTTAAAAGCTGTCAAGGGATTCAGCTCTGATTTACTGTTTGCTCCTTGGCAGTCACATGGCATCCGTCACTATAGTCAATTCCTTCTTTGCCAGGCATGGACTTGCCAGGGCCCCTCTTGTTAGTGCTTGGAGTTCGAGGCACAGGTTTAGCTTTGCTTGCTTCTTGAGGAATTCTGAAAACATAAAGACAACTCAAGGCTCTAGAACTGGAACTGTGAGTGCCTAAAACTCATTGTCAGTAAGATATATGGTTCACCTTTTAGAGTACACTCTGTCCAAACTTTCATAATACACATGTTCTTAAAATTATTTACTGTCACTAGCTATCCTACTGTCATCTGTTTTATTGGATGCTTTCCCAAGTTTATATCTCTACCCATCATGCTGACCTTTGTCATACATGTTATGGAACTAATTTAAAACATGGGAACAAAATGAGGTTGTAAAGTTTTCAGTTCGTATGAAGGAATTCCAGAGGTATGCCCACTTCGGAATCTCTGCTCTGTAGAATTGTTTGGATACTATAGGTATACATTCTTCATATGTTAAATGTTCTTAAAGTGAAGGCTAATGGTAGAGCACACACATGCCTAAAGCCACGGCTTTGTAAACCATCACCATAAGTAAATAAATGAGTTAATTAACTAATTAAAATGAAACAATAACTAGTTTTCTTTCTTTAAGGGGGGAAAATCATTTTCAGTTTTCTGAAGTTGGGGTAAGAAAGATGTTCCACAGAAAGACCTTTATACTTTCTTATTCCTCTCGAATGTGCCTGAAGTGATAAAAATATGTAAGAGGCTTCAAACAATTAGGCAAAGCCATGAGCTTCATTTAAACCAGGAGTTCGGTGTCCATCTTTACTGTCAGAAATAAGAATATGCAGGTTTTCGACGTGCCTTATCAATATCAGCTCTGTGTTATCTCTCACTCTGTTTCCTAGGCAATTAGAGAGAGGGTCCAGGCACTATAGTATTTGAACATGCCAAGGCAGGAAAGAACACCCACCATTTCCTCTAACATTACTGAACTTTCACAAATGAATTTAGGCCACAGTCATCAAGGAATGTTAGCTACATGTCGACTAAATCCTTAGAGATAATTTCAGCTGAATTGGTGGTCTTCATTAAACTTCCAAAAACTATTATGAGAATGTTCTTTTCCTCCAAATATAACTATTCTCTCTCACACTGGAGCTCACTTGCATGTGCATCTCTCTCTCTCTCTGCTCGTATGGCATCATCTGTGATGCATGTCAAGACAAAAAACTAAGGTAATAAGCCACTGTGGTCATGATGCTGGTTCTTTCTGTGGCCACCAAGCAGGTAGGTAAATGTATATAAAACTGTGTGGCTCAGTAACCCAGCAAAGGGATTAGAAAAGACCAGATAGGTACCAACAAATACATATTTACTTCAGACCATAGTCAGAGCTTTCCATTTACAACTACTTTCGTGGTGATTCATTCTGACCGTGTACTCCTGAAACAAACAAACAAACAAACAAACAAACAAGTCTTAAAAGGTTCACTAACTGGTCTTTAAAAGAAAAGTTTGCAGAATTAGAGGGAACTTTGTCTGTTGGCAATAGATAAAAAATATTTTTTTAAAGAGTTTATGCTGGATAGCCTTCTTTTAGCCAAGAGTGTACTATTTCCCCTCAACTCAGGCGTTTACGACCATGGTGATCTCCATGGCCTCTGAAAAGCCTGGGGGCATCTTCTGAGTCAACAAAATTAAATCTCATTCATGGCATCTTTGTTGTTCAGATTCATATTTTTAACATTGAAAAGGCCCTCAGTGTCACATTATGAAAGCAGTGGACACTTTCTTATTCCCTGCTTTCCATGTAGGCTTCCGGTCTCCAGTGAGAGCCCAAGGGAAGCAGATAAGCATTTCCACACATTGTCCACCCCGCTGGTGATGGCTGGGATGTCCACTTGCTTCCTTTTGTTTTCACCTCAATTTTGAATTGGCGTCTGCTCCTTTGCCATTCGGTTTCCCTACTGAAATATTTGGGCTTGTAATAAATTATAACTGGCGCATACATGTTGTATTAATGAGAACATTAGTTAAATAGAGTGTTTCATCCCTCACTATGATCCACTGCGTGTGGATGAAGATGGTTTTAAGTAACATGTGCAGGTTTGGGAACATAAAGACTTGGTATTTACCTCTTTGAACATTGGTGTCACCACAGACAGGTTGCTCGGACCTCTCTCTGAAGTGATTTCTTCAGTTGCTAAATATGTGAAACTCTAAAAGATGTAGGCAGGGTTAACTCAACATGCTATTCGTAGCAGTTGGGGAAAACAGATGTTTCTCCTTTTTTAAGATTTTTTTTAAATTTTATTTTTAATTTATACATTCACTTTATATCCTAATTATAGCTCCCTCACTCCTCTCCTCTGGGTCCCTCCTTCTCACCCTCTTCCCTCTATCTTTCTTCTCTTCATAAAAGGGGAGCTCCCCCCCCCAGGAACCCACCCAAACACATCAAGTCACATCAGTACTGAGCTCATCCTCATCCACTGAGGCCAGGCAAGGCAGCCCAGTTAGAGGGAAGTGACTGAAAGCAGACAAGAGAGTCCACGTCATAGACAACACCTGCTCAACTTACTGGGAGACCCACATGAAGATCAAACTGCGATTGGCTACATATGTGTAGGGAGTCTAGGTACAATCCATGCCTGCTCTTTGGATGGTGTTTCAGTCTCTCTAAGCCCCCATGGGTCTAGGTTGGTTGACTCTATTGGTCTTCTTGCAGCATTCTTGTCCCTTCTGGGTCCTTCTATCCTTCCCTCCCACTCTTCCACAGGATTCTCTGAGCTCCGCCTAATGCTTGTCTGAGTTGAGTCTCAGGATCTGCTTCTATCAACTGTTCAGTGAGGCCTCTCAGAGAACAATCAAATTAGGCTCCTCTCTGTGAACATAGCAGAATATCATTAATAGTGTCAGGGGTTGGCTCTCTCCCATGGGGTGGGTCTTAGGTTGGGCCAGGCATTGGTGAATCATTCCCTCAGTCTCAACTCTATCTTTATCTCTGTATATCTTGTAAGCATAGTAATTTTTGGTTAGAAGGCTTTATAGGTGGATTGGTGTTACTCTCCTACCGCTGTCAGTCCTGTCTGGCTAGAAAGTGGCCTCCTCAGACTCATGTCCCCAGCTGTTAGAAGGCTCAGCCAGAGACATCTCCATATCCTCCCTGTAGTCTACTCTGTTGTAGGTCTCTAGTTTGTCTCAGTGATGTCCTCATCTTTATTTTTCTTTTTCTTTCCAGGACCTCAAACCTCCCCTCCCCACTCTCCTTACATCTCTTTCCTGCCTCATTTTCCTCTCCACAGCCTCTCTTACCTAGTTCCCTCTCTTCTCCCTTTTCTACTGTCTATTCTATTTCCCTATCCAAGTAAGATGCAAGGAGGACCTCCCTAGGGCCCTGCTTGTTACTTAGTTTCTTTGAGTCTGTGATTTATAGAATAGTTATTCTATATACATGGCTAATGCCCACTGATACGTGAGTACATACCATGTATGTCCTTATGGGTCTGAATTACCTCCATCAGGATGATCCTGTCTAGTTCTGTCCTTTTGCCTGCAAGTTTCATGATTTCCTTGTTTTTAATAGCTGAGTAATATTCCATTGTATAAATGTACCACTGTTTCTTGATCCATTCTTCGGTTGAGGGGCACCTAGGTTGTTTCCAGATTCTGGATATTATTAATAAAGACGCTATGAACATAGTGGCTCTCTTTTTAGCTGGGAAACAGAGACACTGGCATTTTGGAGTCTGCCGCATGATCTCTTGCTAGCTCTGCAGTCACGGCAGTCCTTCTACTCAGAAACCATGTATGCAGGGCACAGCTATCTTGGATCTCCCTGAAAAATAAGATATTTTAAACATGCCAAAGATAAACCAAAATGTGCCTGAACATTCCAAACTCTCATTGTAATCTAGAGGCACAACCAGGAACCAGAAAAATCTAAGAACGTAGAGTTTCTCCTTTTAAAGGACTAATGCCGCTGGGGCATCTCTGTGGTGGAGTACTTGCCTCACTGTTTTCAGTCCCTTAATTTGATCCTTGAGACACAAACAAAACCAATTAAAACTGAAGAGATTGAGGTCACCTATGTGCCGTAAATATTCCAGTATGAAAACGAATTAGGCTTTCCAGATGCCTCTATGCAGAGCTAGTGAACTCCATGCTTATTTTTCTCATGGAGATCCCAGGAGCAAGCAATGTCAGCATATACTCTAAACACAACCCATCTTGCAAGAAGCATGCTTGCCTTTACAGTTCAGAGAATATGCAGATGGACAAACTGCCAACACAATAAGCCAGCTTCTAAGGGTCTGCCTCTATTATACAGATCTATCACGTCTTATAAAATGTCACCATGAATGTCAGACTTTAGCTTGGTAATTCTTTGTGAGTTTTGGCTCTTCTTTTTAAGGTGACATATCGGATCTCATGTGATAAACGCACTCTTGATGAGCTCTGTACTCAAGCATCATGAGGATGCATGTTCTGAGCTACAGATACCCAGGACTGCATTTCCAAGGAAGCAAGAGAACACTCATCTAACTGCTCAAGTGAACTGATGGAGCACTTTAGACCTCTTATAAACCTTGAATCTGAATCAAATTCTAGTGTGAATTCCTCCCAAGGTCTTCTCATTTCTGCCTAGCAATTTTTGACACTGTAGAGACTGTCAGTTGGGTAGGCATCAGGAGTTACATATCATTAATTTTATCTCTGCACTGCTAGTAAAAATAGACAGATAGCATGCTTATGACACCATCCATCTGTAAAGCTAAACAGGACCATATACATTTAACATGTCTAGTGCCAACCTCACAGAGGGGAGTACTATGGTTTTCCTGAACCTCAAAATGGCTGTCAGCTAGTAGGCTTATCCACTAGCCAAAGTAAGGAGTCATGGTACAACCTGCCTTCAACCAACACAGACATCTAATTACTTCATTATCTATATCTATTTTTAAATTGTGTCGTGTACAACTTAAAGGTATACAATGGGTTAAAATATTAACTTGTTGCAGGGTATTTGATTCCACTGTGAACCCTGAGATTGTGAACTGGTCACATCTGTGTCTAATTGTGGTATGGCTCAGCCTTTAATCCAAGAGCTTTCTATTTACTATAAACAAGTACTTGTGGTGTGGCTCATCCCTAGCACACACCTTTAATCCTAGAGCTTTCTGTAAACTGGATTCAATAAAATTAACCTTGGGTAAAGAGATGAAGCAAACAACCAGAGTGACAGAAAGTGAACATGGGGAAAAACCAAGAGAGTGAGAGGAAGTCTAGAGGATGGATAGAGAGACACACAGGAAGTATAAAGGAGGGGACTGAGTTGAAGGGTATGTAAGACAGCATGGAGGACAAAGAGCTTTTTCCTTCTGGGATTTGAGCTGAGTAAGAAGGTCATCTGGGTGCCTTCTCTGCCTCTCTGAGATAGCAGGTTTTCACCCAGCATCTGGCTCCTGTGTCTTCACTGGCAAATTCAAATAATTGGGATTTTGTTCAAATACAGCATTAACTCTAGTGTATAATAACATTTTTGAAGGTGTTGAGACTTAGACTGCTTGACTACTTGTCAGGATTTACCAATCACAGTACTTTAGATATGTTACACTGTTTGATCCAACAAACATTAAGATAGATGCCATTATGATATTTCTTTTCTAGAAACTTGTGACACAGAGAGATGAAGTTTTTCAGTGATACATGCATGGTGTAGAAAAAACTTTATTTCCCAAAACTCACATCTTCCAGTCTGTTCCTGTTTTGAAGACTGCCTGTTCCAATTTAATGTAAGCTTCAAATGTCTATGTGCATTCATTTGTTCATGCACTTACTTACCCAGCAGATTTGTACCAGGTACTTATGCTAAGCTCTGAGGCTATAGAAGCAAACAGAAGAGAGAGGCAAGGTGTCTTGGGGACCTTATGTTTGGAAGAAGAGACAAATAAATAAATAATGAGTAGACAGACACAAACAATGCAGAGATTATAATAATGCCAATAGGAAACAAGCACTTGTGTGTAGGAACATTAAATTAGAAAAGAGGCAGAGATATTCAAGATACAGAAAGAGACAAGATGAAACAACGAAACAGGTAGAGACAGAGACCAGATCATGATGGGCTGTAAAAAGCAAGAGAACAGATCATAAGGGGCTGTAAAGAGCAAATTACACCATTTTCTAAGTGGAGTGATAGTTATTGGAAAGCTGGGTTTATTTTATCTTATTCATCCTGTCATTACTCTTATGGTAAAGAAACTGGCCAGACATGATGGTGGTACACATGTAATCTCAACACTCATAAAGCTAAGATTCAAGAACTGTAAGCTTATGACTCTGTAACAAAAGAAGAAGAGAAACACACACACACACACACACACACACACGCACACATGTACCAATGATAGACCAATCCACATAACATCTGGCATCGATCACACTTCTTTGGAATGACTGTACATACCTACATAGAACATATGGGGCTGTTCTTGAAAAAAACTAAAAATCACCTCTTTTATTATCTGATGATTTGTAAATAAGAAAAGTGTATATTGAAATTAAAAAGTACTCTTAGCAATAGGTATATGAGGGAGCAAGAAGTATATGTGAGAGAAAGGACCTGTTGCATAGGCACCAGTCTAATGTCATTATCTGTAAGCAGGCTTATGACAGGTCCATGTAACCCTGTTCTCTGAAGAATTGGATCCACCCCTAAGGAAAATTGCCTGTGTACAGTTTCAGTGAGATAAAGCCTTCCTTCTCCATCAAAGCACGGCATGATACTTCATCATTGGTTTCCCATAATATTTGTCTAGAAACTGGAGGAATGCAGGGAGGACTGAGGGGAGAGGATCCGTGGCTGTAGACTGATAACTTTATGTCTTGGTTTGTGTCTTATTGGCTGCTTGTTTATTCTCAGTATTCCTCAACCCATCTTCCTGGGATTAAAAAAAAACCAACATGACACTTCCATAAGATTAATATTTTCATTTCAACATTTCTGAAAGTATTTCAATGAAATTGCTTTCAAATGGTTTATTCTATATTAGATCATTGAGAGATAGATTAATGTCATAAACATACACATGAGCAAGCAATATTTTTGTCTCCTATGTGCACATACTGTATATTTCATATCCTCTGATAACATAAAATCACTAATTTAAGTCAAATTAGGGAAAGGCCAGTATAATAATTGCTCTTTTTCCAGATCCTTTTTGCTAACAAATAGGTTTTCTTCTCCTCTTTCAGAAGATAATAGTGTGCTTTTTCTTTGGCTAAGGTATATTAACATTGTTCTACATGAACAAAAATATTTTTAGTGACTGTTATTTCTGAGAAATGCATTGGGAAAATGCAAAAACATTTCATCTTTATGTTGCAGAAAATAAACACGGTAGATTAAATAAAAAATTTTTTACATCTTTTGACATGTGCTATATGTAATGTTTAATAAACCACTAAGAAAATGTTTTTGTTTTTGGTTTTTGGTTTGGTTTTCTTCTAATTTTTGTTCTTGTTCCTTTGTTTGTGTTTTGGGGTTTTTGTTAGTTTATTTGTTTGTCTTCTTGACAAAGCTACAGTTATCTGGAAAGGCACTTCACTTGAGAAAGTCCTTCATCAGATGGGCCTGTAGACAATACTGTATAACATTTTCTTTATTGGCAGTTGGTCTGGGAGGGACCAGATAGTGTTGGACGATACTACTCTGAGGTCATTTCCTAAGATGTGGATCTCAGTAACTGTTAGCAACCAACACCATAGTTGGCAATGTGAGCCTGATAGGTAGGTAGATACTATGTTGCTACCTAAAGACCTATAGAAGACATAGCTATCTAAGGATGCACTGTGGATAACGTACTACTTTTGGAAGATGACTTCAAATGTTCCTTTGTAATTTGATGCTAAAATTTATACAACTTAATCACTAAATGAGGAAAAGTTTGTTATAGAAAAGAAAGGATATCAATTCTCTGGCTGATTAAGGATCAACCTTATATTTCAGTACAGATCATATTGACAAATCCCCTTTGATGACATGATACACATATTTGAGTTGAAAAATGCCAAGTGTTTTCTTTCAGAATATGAGATTCCTTAACAGAAAGCAGCATCTGCTTTCTACTTCCATGTCTTCCTGTTTAGCATGACTTGTATCCGCAACACTGCTAATTGAACTCTTAGAACTTTTCATCTTTTAATTGACAGTTTCTTTGTTTATGAAGTACTCCCACCATTTCCTGTTCTTCTAAATATTTTATTCATTTCACTCAAATGTATCAGATATTTGATATTGTATAATTATCTATGATAGTTGCTTGAGTGCCCTTTCTTTCTTCCTTCTCTTCTTCTCCTTCTTCTCCTTCACTTTCTTCTTCCTTCCTTTCTTTTTCTTTTTTCTTTTTTTCATTTCTTTTTTTTTTTTTTTGAGACAGGTTTTTCTGTGTAGCCCTGGATGACCTGGATTCGATTTATAGACCAGGTTAGCCTCAAACTTACAGAGATCTGTCTGCCTTTGCTGCCGTAAGTGCTATCCCCTTCTCTCTCTCTCTCTCTCTCTCTCTCTCTCTCTCTCTCTCTCTCTCTCTCTCTCTCTCTCTCTCACACCATCTCCTTCTTCAGCCCCTCCTCTGTGTGTGTGTGTGTGTATGTGTGTGTGTGTGTGTGTGTGTGTGTATAAGACATTAGCTCTCACAGTAGATGCTGTTGTCCTCTGGCTCTTGCAATATTTCCTGTGCCCTCTTCTACAGTGCTCCCTGAGCCTTGAGTGTAGGGCTTGTTTTGTAGATGCATCAGATGAGGCTGGGCATCTGACAGTCAGTTGTGCTTGGCACTTGATCATTTACAGCTTTCTGTAATGGTCTCCATCTGCTGCCTCACCAGAAGCCTCTCAGATGAGGAGTTAAGTGCACTCTCACCCCCTCAACTGTTTTTTAAGTTTTATATTACCCAGATTGGGGGTGGTAAGTTCAAACTGATACTTTTTTTTCACCTGCTTTCAACTACATGCTGATGATGCATGCTTTATCCGAAAATCTTTAAACTGGCATATAAAGGTAACACTAGCAATTGAGCCATAAGCAAGATTGTTTTAGTGCCGAACAATGACCATTCCTGGAGGTCAGTCAAAAACAAAGGAAGTGAGACTTGTACTGTATTGACTACTATGAGTTGTGCTGTTTAAACCAGTCAAGATTTATATTTTTATCTACATAATCAGGAATTACGTTCTCTTTGTCTCTCATTTTATAAGTATCCAGGTCCATATAATTGTTATACTATTTAACTTGGCTGTTTAGATCTGGGGGTGTAAAATTATAGGAAATATTACAGGAATAAGTTCAGAATATCTTCTAAATAATGCACCTAACCTTTTGCTCCAAAGCCCTCTGCTGTACACCAAACGAAGTCATCTAGCATCCACCTACTCTCAGGAGTTCATTCTAAACCATGAGACAAACATTGGTCATGAAGAGGATGTGCTGACTCCCTAGGGACCAGTAAACAAACCACCAAATCTATTGATTCTCTTTCTCTAGGTCTTTGAATTATTATTTTAAGTTTAATATAATATTTTCATACATTTGAGAATTTCATGCTTGCATATTATGTATTTTGACTACACTCACCTTATTCTCCCTTCCAACGCCTCCCCAAACCACTCCACCCCTCACAACTTCATGTCCTCTGCTTTTTGTACTTACACTTTTGCTGATATATATATATATATATATATATATATATATATATATATATATATATATATATATATATGGTTTATGTGTGTGAACCCATGAGTCCTCACACTGATTCCAAGGCACATACTCTGCAAGAGTTGTAAAAGTGGATGTTTGGGCCAGAGCAGCTGGATTTGAATGATATTGTTAGAACTTACTAGCTATGCAACTTGGTAAGTCTTTCTCAGCTTCAATAACAATAATACCAACAATGTTGAGGTTAGTTGAGGATTAAACAAATTCCTCTATCTAAATCACTTAAAATAGATCAAATATATATATATATGTATGTATGTATGTGTATGTATAATATATATATTATTTTTGTCATTATCATGCAGTCACAGTTTTTGAAGACTTCAACAATGGTTTAATATCACACAATAGCAAATTCAACCCCTTCACCATTGTCAAGTAGTGCAACTCTCACTTGAGAAATACAAAAAGAATAGAACCTTCAAAAACTCATACTGAAACCTTAACTCCTAACTTTTTCTCAAGTAAAATCATCATAGTGTATGTCATGTTTTACTACTACCTTTCTGTTAAAATTATTTTTATAAAACTGTATTTGTTTCTCGGTTTCTCTCTTAAGCTGGCTATCACACAAATAATCGAGACTCTATTATTTTATTTAAACAAGCTTCATAGCACAAGAACTGAGCAGTTATTACTCTACTCTTGACCCTCTATGCTAATGGGCTTCCTCCTTCTTGCACTTTGCAGCTTTTCCTGTTCCAGCTTTCTCTCCTGATGTCTCCTGGACCTCTCCCATGTCTGAATCCCCTACTTCCTCTTCTAACCTCTCCTCCTCTGGCTGTCAGGACGCTAACACTATTTTCTCCCCTGTTTAGTGATTGGCTAATAAGCTGCTTTATTGGAATATTAAGGGACAATTGAGAAGCAGTGTTTACACAACACTGAGACAGGAAATTCTCAGAACAAGGATCACAACCAGATACGTGGGATACAGAAAACAGCATTTGAATTACACAATAACTTAATGCCTACACCTTTTAGATACAAATATATACCGTACATTTTGAGATTTACTTCTAAATTCTTTGAAATATGCCATCTAAGAATACAACTTAAGAAGTCGATTATATTTTATGCTTTGAAAATCTCATACATGAAAACAAAATATCTTGTCATAACCACCTTCCAAACCCTCCCCCCCCAACTCTGCAACATGACCTCTTCCTAACTTCATGACCTCCTTTTTAATTTAAACCCACTGTGTCTTGTTAGCATTGACCATATGTACAGGGCTGTGGACTCATCCAGTGGAGTGCGGGCAACCTACCAGTAGCCATGCCTCAGCGAAGAATGGCTCTGTCTTCGAAGAGCCATCAACTGCTTCCCAGATAAGGTGGGACCCCCATGAGCCTCTCACAGCCCTATACAAGATTTTTAAACTTTACTTTTGATTTTACTTGTGTGTTCTGCTCATGTCTGTGTGAGTGTATACTGGCTATGTTTTAGAAGTCCAAAGAATCCAGAAGAGGATGGACTTTGGAAAATATGGAGCTGGAATTACAAGTTATGGGTATTGGATCCTCTGGAGCTAGAATTATGGGTGGGTGGTTGTGAGGCACTCAATATGGGTCCAGAAAGCTGAACTCAAGTGGTTTGCAAAAGCAGCAAATGTTACTAATGGATGAACCATCTCTCTAGTCCCCATTTTAAAAATGGCGTTTCTTTTAAAAATTGGTATTATGTTCAGTGTGTGTGTGTGTGTGTGTGTGTGTGTGTGTGTGTGTGTGATGTTGTGCATGCTATATCCATTCAGAGGCCAAAAGAAATCTGGACCCACAGGTGCTTGTCAGCCTTCTGATGTGGGTGCAGAGGTCTTCTGCAAGAACATCATGCTTTCAACTCTTGAGCCAAATTCCCAGTCTCCAGGCTGGAATTTTTAGCCGGCTTGATCTTGTGAAGGTTTGTGTAGGCAACTAAAGCTGCTATGCTCATATGTGTGACATCCAGGTAAAGTCCAGAAGACACTTCACAGCCCTCCTGACCATACTCCTGCATTTACACTCTTCAGCAATGTTCCTTGAGCCTTGTGTGGAGACCTGATACACAAGTCCCATCTATAGGCACCTTACCCATTTTTACTTTTGTTTCTGGGAAGACCTCACAGACATCCAGGCATTTTTGGAAGTCAATACATTTCTCGATGATAGTTCTTACCAATTTCAGCTAGCGCAATTTATACCATGATTTTACCAGGAATGTCTTCTTTAGATTTTCCATGTAAACCTGGATCAAATGTTTACTTTTATACTTCTGCTCATGCTGCATTTTGAAATCAGTAGCAGTAATTGATAGATTTTTCCTTCACTCTGACTGATGCCGAACCTAGGATGAAAGAAGTAATAATACCTGAGATGGCTGAGTGAGCTTGCACCAACATGGCAGAAGTTAAATTGGTTATTTTATTATTACAGAGCAAGTGATAATTTATATTTTTGTGATAATGTCATTTTTTTGAAGGAAAATTTAAAAGATGGTTCTGTTTTGGTTCCTTTTCTTTTGTTTTGCTTGGCAATACAGCTGGTTGAACTCGTAGCCTCCCATGTGCTACACAAGAGTTCTGCCACTGTGCAGCATCCCCAGCTCCGATCATTGGTGCTTCCTTTGAAAATCCCACATCAGCTTCTTAAATATGCCCTGTAAATTTTTGTGTTACTTCTAATAAAGGACATGGTGCTCTTTCTTTTCTAGACATGTTAGTCAATCTGAGATGAGAAAGCTCTAATTTCAAAGTCAAAACTTATGAGAAATAACAGTAATTTCCAATGACCTGGTAGGACCAAAGAGGTGAGTGAGTGCTAGTGTAGGCCTTGTAAATTAAAAACAACATTTTATAATCTCAGCAAGATGTAACGGGTAGTCAAAGTAATGAAGCTATCCAAGGCATAATGATTAATCTCTGTGTGTCACAGCCCGGCAGCTGCAGTCTAAATGAACTGCAATCTACATAATGTATTCTCAGGAATATCAGACAGGAAGTTGCATCCATCTACAGTACAAATGGTAAGAATGCAACTAGAAGTGTGTTCAACTCTGGCCTAAGAGCAGAGGTCTAAGTTGAACAATAAAAGGACAACCAGATGTCATGGATATCAACTGCCTCCATTTTATCAAAACAAAGTATTACATTAGCCCTTGTATGACACAATGAAGTAGCTGTTGGCCAGAATATTTCATAAAGGAAATGATGAAAGAGAGTGGAACCTTACAGAAGGGCATAGGAGTATAAAGGCCACTCAGGTATAAGATATTGCTTAGGTATGTTTGAGGCCAAGTCATTAATCTCCATCAGGTTTGAGAACATAGTTGATGCTAAGAACAGTGAGTGATAAAAAAAACGCCAAGATCACTCTGTGAGTCAAACATTTTAGCAATTGTCTTTTAGAAAGCCTCACAGGAGCTATTGTGAATAATCGGTGGGTCATATCTATATATGTAGACAGTATTTGGGGCAAACTGTTTTATGATCAAATGGCTGGTCTGAAAGTCCTTACCAAGTCTAGTTCACACGGTGTCAAGAACCACAACACAATAGAGAACAAGGGACATGGCAGTCATACTATGGCATTGCCAATGTCAGTGTTAGGATCCACTTTACAGAGCTGTAGTTATCTATAAAAGAAAAACTCTGGACCAGAGGACCCCTGAGGATGCATGGTTGAACAAGAGGTTCTGAACTGGTCAGAACCTTACTGTAGTCAGTGACAGTCATGTATGTATATTATATACCTGAAAATGGTACTTGCAGCCTCTCTGAATTAAGACATTTAATGTTTTATGAGTACATGCAACAACAAAAATAACCAAGGGCCTCAGAGTTTAAGTCTCATAGCCAGCCATTAAAGATATACTTGATGATGACACCCACAGCTTACACACAGATGGGATGGATAATTGGCCTAAGTTTGCTCAGTTCATTAGTGTTGGAGCTAGGATTCGAAAACAGGCTATGAGATGGAGGACCTTATAATCTTACACATATGTCTCTAAACATTGTGGAGAGGATGGTGTGAGAGAAATCAGAGTTAATACTTTTAATGGGAAACCCTCCTCAAGAGAGCAGGATTTAGTGTTGTGGACATTTTGGCTTTATGTAAACATGTTTTTGTTTTCATCTCAGGTGTGGGATATGAGTGCTGCTCCAGTTTGTCCACAGCTGATAACTGCCTCATGAAAGGGCACAAGATCTTTGTCAACAGGGCCATGGTCTTTGCCCATTGGGATAAAAGCCAGACCCAGAGAGAGAGTGGAGCTCCGAGAAAGAAGGCTGCCAGTGCTTCCCACCTGCTGCCCCTCGTTACTGCTAATGCAGCTGGATCAGAAGAAGTCGGAGAGACCCCGAAACAGAGATTGGACTTGTCCCAAGGAACCCGATGACCCTAAAAAGCAAGAAGTAGCTAAGGAAAACTACATCCTTTCTTCCCACTACCCTTCTTTCTCTCCTACCTGGTGTTAGAGTGTTGAAAGGGATTGGGATGGAAAAGGAAGAAAGAACTATAAGGAACCCAAAATAAAAGTAGATTTTTAAAAATATGCCAATACTTAAGAGGCACCCATCTCAAGGAGTTTCAGACCTGTTTTTGAAGTTTCCTGGAAGCTGTTCAAGGCTGTGTTCTTGGTAGAAATACGCTTTCATTTGAGAGGCCTCACATTTAGAGCCATATTGTCTGTAACTCAACTGGGCAGCAGACATTCTTCCTTTTAAGCACTCATGGCTCATGACAGCAAACACATCCTAGCCTTTGGCTTCAATTCCTTCAAGGGCTCTACTACCTGTCCCAGGCGAAACCAGCCAGATGAAGGAATTGGGAATTATATACAGTTAGTCTAACAACTAATGTCCAATCTGGAATGTTTTGTTTCTGACTGTTTCAACCCAAAAGATCCAGGACACTAAGGATCATTATCCCAACCAAAGACCCCTCCCCCAAGTGTTCAGTAATCCTCTCTGGTGATGCCTGACAGTCTGAGGTCACTCCTGCAGCCTGCTCCTCAATCTTACGGAGGTATATATCATTACAGACTCTGCTCATAAGCCCCAAAGACTTCTCACTCTGCCCAGGGTGTCAGAGATAAAATGTCTACATGGGCTTTATCCTCTGAGACAGGCTCAGGCCCCTTTGCAGCCCACATGTCCTCCAGGAAGCAGGTTGTCTATGCTTCAGACACTAGTAGGAGATGTTCCAATGCTTATCGGAAAGATGACATACTTTCCTTGCTGATCATTTCACTAAATTAAAAACATTAAACATAAGTGTCTCTTGAGGTGCTTTTTTCCTTCAAAATTATTTCTCTGAATTAAAATGTGTTTATATGGATTAAGATAAGAATTGAGCAATCTTTTCCTTTTTATGTTTTTTTTTTTCACATGTCAGTGGATGTCTGAGTGCACAGAGAGGCTTGCTGTATTTAGGTCCCCAGGGTTACTGGTGTAATTCTTTTTACTCTGGGGTGCTCAAGCACAGAATTGCCTACAATCAATTTGCTTTCACATCCTGGCACTAAACTCACTGTATATAAAAATATCACAAGTATTTTCAATATAATTCTAAGTAGCAGTGATTTAAAAGGCTTTTTACTGTAATGAAAAAAAAAATTACAAGGCATAGTAACAGCTGTACAGCTTATTTGAATGAGTCCAATCAAAAACATATAAGACTCTCCATAAACCTCAAAATGGATGAAAAAATGACTTAAAATTAAGAAGGGGGATTGATAGGAGTGATTTTGATGTCGGAAAGATGAAGCAATTTTCCTGAACAGTATTTTGACCCTCTGGCTTCTAAAAAATATAGAATAAGTCATCATTTAACTTAATGCTATGGGAAAGTAGAGGTGTTGCAGTGATGTAGCCGTAGGTATAAAATATAGGTACTGATATAACCATAACCTTTAAGTATATAGCTGGTTTGTAGAGGTGAAACTAAGAGACTTCTGATAACACATGCACCACTGGTTGTCAGTAGTAGGGAATAGATCTACTGTTGCTGTTTGATCCAAAGACAAGAACCGTGACACAGACATCTATGGCCCTTGCTATACAAAATAGTAGCCATTAATACTCAAATACACCACAGAGCCCCCAGGAATCCATACAGGGTCCCTGAATATGAATGCAAGTAGGTAAAATATAAATATATTATTATCACTATCCCATGATGCGAACACACAGTAGACCTTCCTTAAATATTTATTCAATGAATGAATGAATGAATGAATGAAAAAAGAAAGAAAGAATGAATGAATGGATGGATGGATGGATGGATGAATTCATAGGCAGTCTGGTTTTCCACACCATTTTAATTGAGTCTTCCTTACTTCTGTCTTTAAGAGAAATGAACAAAGCAAATCAGAGAATTGTGCAGTCCCAATCACTGGCTGAACTGAGTTTGTTATTTTATTTATACAAGAAGAAGAAGAAAAAACAAGCAAACATAAGTTGCCAGATAAAATACAAGAATGCCAATCACACTAAACATCAGCTAAACTATAAGTAATATTTCAGAAAAAGTGCATTCTGTGTGACACATATTCATACTAAACTCTGTCGGCATCACATACTTTTTCTCTGCTAATGTGGAAACATTGAAGTAAAACAAATGTTCTAAACATCAGGGGTTTCTATGCAGACGCTGGTAGATTCAAAGAGCCCATGGTAAAGAGGCTATTCCATGATTAACTTGATGCATATAGAACACCAAATAGATTAGACCAGAAAAGAAAATCCTGCCACCACATAATATTCAAAACACTAAATCTACAAAACAAAGAAAAATATTAAAAGCTTTAATGAGAAAAGGCCAAGTAACATATAATGGCAAATATATCAGAATCACACCTGGCTTCTCAGCAGAGACTATAAAAGCCAGAATGGCCTGGGCAGAAGTCATGCAAACCCTAAGGGCCAGCAGATGCCAGTCCAGGCTACTATATGCAGAAAAACTTAGTCACCATACCTGAAGAAAAGATATTCCACAAAAAAACAAAATTTAAACAATAGGTATGCACCAAGCCCAGCCCTACAGAAGATACTCATTCTGTGAGGCCACAGTCACCTTGATACACAAACCACATAAAGACCCAACAAAGAAAGACAATTTCCACCCAATTTCCCTTATGAATATTGATGAAAAAATACTCAGTAAAATACTCACAAACCAAACCCAAGAACACATCAAAAATATCATTCATCATGACCAAGTAGGCTTCATCCTAGGCACCTAGGCACCTAGGTGGTTCAATATATGGAAATCCATCAATGTAATCCATCATATCATATAAACAACCTGAAAACACACACACACACACACACACACACACACACACACACACACACACACATACACACACACACACACACACACATGATCATCTTCTTAGATGCTGAAAAAGCATTTGAGAAAATCCAACACTCATCATCTACAAAGTATTACAGAGATTACAGATACAAGGCTCATACCTATACATAATAAAGGCTATATCCAACAAGCCAATAGCCAACATCAAGTTAAATGGAGAGAAACCCAAAGCAATCCCACTAAAATCAGAGACAAGACAAGACAAGGCTGCCCAGTCTCACCATATCTCCTCAAGATAGTACTTGAAGTTCTAGCTAGAGCAACAAGAGACAAAACAAAATCAAGGGAATACAAATCAAAAAGGAAGAAGTCAAACTATGGCAATTCGAAGATGATATGATTGTATACATAAAGGACACAAAAAATTCCACCAGAGAACTCCTACAACCGATAAAGACCTTCAGCAAAGTGGCTGAATAAAAGATTGATTTTTTAAAATTAGTAGACCTCCTATACGCACATAACAAAGTGGCTAGGAAAGAAATTAGGAAACAACTCCCTTCACAATAGCCACAAATAATATAAAATATCTTGGTATAACTCTAACCAGCAAGTGAAAGATTTGTATAACAAGAACTTCAAATCTCTGAAAAAAAAAAACTGAAGAAGATATCAGAATATGGAAAGATCTTCCATGTTCATGCACTGGTAGAATTAACATAGCAAATATGGCCATCTTACCAAAAGCAATCTACAGATTCAATGCAATCCCCCATCAAAATTCCAACACAATGTTTTACAAACCTTGAAAGAACAGTTCTCACCTTCACATGGAAAAAGAAAAAAAAAAAAACAGAATGGCTAAATAATCCTATACCATAATAAAATTTCTAGGGATATCTCCACCCTTGACGTCAAGCTATGCTACAGAGCAATAGTAATAAAAACTGCATGGTACTGGCATAGAAAGAGACTGGTTGATTAATGGAATTGAATCAGAGACACAGAAATAAACCCACACATCTACAAACATTTGATTTTTGAAAAGGAGCCAAAAGTATACAATGGATAAAAGAAAGACAAGCATCTTCAACAACTAGTGCTTGTCTAACTGGATGTCTACATGCAGAAAAATGCAAATAGGTCCATATTTACCACACTGCATTAAACTAAAGTGCAAGTAAATCAAAGACCTCAAGGCAAAACCAGATGGCATTAAATCTACTAGAAGGAAAAGTGGGGAAGAGCCTCGAACTAATTGGTACAAGAAACAATTTCTTGATATACCAGTAAGAACCAGAGGCTGCAGGGACCTGTAGGCCAGGTTTCCATGGTCTAAGGAGGAGGTTACTTTCTTGAAACATAAGGTTATGAGGTTTTAAAAGAACAGAGTCACCAATATTGTTGCCAATCAGAGGGTTTGGAATGTTTGCTCCATGAGGTCTGACAATGCACACAGCTGAGTTGGATTTTTAGAAGATGCAAGATTCATAATCTGTAAACTGAAACTGAGCCGTTTCTTCCTGATTCAAGAGCCTCCTTGATGTCCAGCTATCAAGCAAAGTTCTCTGGAGAAAAGGACATTTCTGGATTTTTCAGATCATCAGATCTGGCAGGAGTGGTTAGGAGATGTTTTGAAAAGACATAAACACTAAATCTTGATTCCAGATTGTTCCCTCTAATACAGCGCCAGACTGGGAACAGTACTTTGCAAGAAAGATCTTTGCTGGGAGAATGCCAAGTATTTGTAGCCATACCTATTACAAATATAGTTAGGTAAAGGAGAGTGGGAACTATTGTGTCTTAGACACCATAGATCAAAACACTACTTGGTGTTAAAAATGTTTTATGTTTTAGTTCCAAGGACATCAACATATAGACAGCATTGGGATTTTTGTTTTGTTTTGTTTGTTTTGGGGTCTGTTGTTGTTGTTGTTGTTTTGTTTTTAATTTTATCAATAGTAAACTGCAGGAGTTTAAGAGAATTTAAATAATTTCCCAAGAATAAGAATCTAACGCAGGCTGAGAAGACCGCTCAGTGGCTAAGAGCTTCCTGCTGCACAGGCCTGGGGGACTCTGTTTTGGATTCTATGAGCTGCAGTAAAAGTATGAGAGTGGCCTCATGTGCCTGTTACCCCAGGCCTGTAGGCAACAGAGATAGAAGCGTGGCTAGTCCATCCAGGTGAAACACTGCATTCCACGTCCAATGAGAATCCCAGGCTCAAAGGAATAAGGTGAGTGGTTGAATAGTATGTTACAGATTTGATACCACAATTAAAAGAAGTAAGTTTATCCAGGGGTGGGGTCAGGGGGACTGTTATATTAAACTTCAAGGATTAGAATTCTCCTGAAAGCTATGTCCAAATAAAAGAAACCGTAAAATAGAGTGTTCACACACAAATAAAATTCAAATCGGAGAAAGAATGAAGAGCCTTTGCTTGCAGCTTTGTAACACAGATTAAAATCACCTCCTCCCCTCTTCATAGCCATGTGATTTTGGCAACCTTCGTCAACCCTCTGTGCCAGGCTACTCCTCTGGAGAATAAATATAGTAGTGAAACCTGCCTCGTTAAATGGTATACTCCATGTGACCTGCTAGATAAACAGCCATGCACAAAACAAGAGCCAATAAATATCAGCTCTTATTTTTATTACTGTTGCCACATGTTATTAAAATGGATATACAGGGCAAAATGAGAGCTTTGTACATGCCTCTGCATTTTTCCAAGTTAATGTTCCTGGGCACTACAAACCCCAAATGTTTTCTCCTAAATAGATGTTTAAAATGTCCTGACAGAGGTTGCCTTTTTTGTCCATGCGTTGGCTGGTTTTTTTTTTTTTTTTTTTTTTTAAGCAGACGCTTGCTTTGTAGCTCCTGATGCCCTTACACCATGGCGATCCTCCCTGTCTTAGCTCCCTCGACGCTACAATAAAGGCATGGGGAGCCATACCTGAATAGCTGCCTATTAACTCATTTTCCTTGGATGAAGCACGGAAGTCAATAGTGGGTTCATCCCAGTTATCCTGTTGTATCAAATGCTGTCTGACATCAGAGACACGATCAGGCTTGAGGGTGAAACAATCAAGTGAGAAATCTTAGCCCGGTGTGGTGACTCAGACCTGTGTTTCTAACAGTCAAGTAGCTGGGGCAGAAGAATTGGGAGTTCAAGGCCAGCCTGAGCTACACAGCAAGAGGCAGCGTCAATAGTAATAATAACAATAACAATGGCGATAATAATAATAATGGTAATCATGGAAGGAGGAAGAAGAGGCTGCAAAAAAGGGAGAAATTGAAAAATAAAGACACAAAAATTTTCCCAGCCATAAGGTGTTATGAACAGGAAACAATACCAAGGTTTATCAATGTTATTCTGAAAAAAAAATGACAGCTACTACAATACATGTACCCATTTATGTGTGTGCATGCTCTGTGTGAATATGTGAGTGTGTGTGGTGTGTGTGTGTGTGTATGTGTGTGTGTGTGTGTGTGTGTGTAGGAAGGATGATGTACTCTATTGAGGTAGTGGGGACACTGTATTGCTTGAGCTTGGGTGTTTCCATTCCCAGTAATACTTGCGTGGATTTCCTTGCCCTGGGGGTAGGTGCTGATGAGAGACGGTATAGCCCAGGACAGAAGAATATCCACTCTCCTTCCGTGTGGAAAACAAAGCTGGGGAATACTCCCGGCCAACACCAAGCTCCATACCCAGACTGGCTGCATTGTTTTCCTTCTGCAGAAATGTACAGGCTATTTTCTTACCCTTCCCCTGAGTTAGGATATGGAGATTAAAATGTACCTACTGAGTAGGTAATGCTTTCGATATTAAGGATCCATCATGTGCGTATGTCTTTGGAGCATAATGGTTCCTTTGGAGCTATTATTGGTATGCTGTGAGCAGATATTAGGAATAATACTCCGAGTGGCTGACAGAGATCACGTATTAACTACTGTCAGACTTTAACATTATTCAAAACTAGGCTTTTTTTTTTCCTTTGTAATTCCTGGGGTTTAATGCCTCTATACTTTGTAAACTGAGCACTTTTCAAAGAGAACTCTGAATTCCTGCAGCGCTTTCTTTAGGTGAGCTTTGATCTTTGTAGAGCACCTATCCTGTGTCTCTGTAATTGTGCTGGTTTAACAAGGCTCCCTAGCACGTGGAGGGGAAAATCCTTTTATTAAGGCTATAAACCTAACTGACCACAGTGATGGAATGCACAGCTTGGGGGTAGCCTTGAGCTCCCCAGGAAAGGAAAAAATGGAGGACAGAGGAAGTCTTCATGTTAAAACAAAATGAAATATTTATTAAATGTGTTTCTGGTGTCGCAGGCGGTCAGAGGCAGCCCTGTAGTCCGCTGAAAGGTTTGATCTTTGCTCAGCGTTGTGAATGCTGATTTCAACAATGGGGTAAAAGCTGAGGAAGTTATGTTGTATTTTTGGCTAAAGATGACAGCTCAGGGTTTCAAGTTGCACAAAGCAGTCTGAGGGATTAAACTGACGAAGGCTGCTTAAAAGTATTGACTTTCCAGAAGTGTGATCTTCCAATATGGAGAGACTCCTCATTTGCACCGACTTAACCATATTAATCTTACTTTACAAATACATGTGGTGGTTGTATCATGTTTAATTAACTGATGGAGGACTCCAGTGGTAAAAATGGCAGCCCGCTGAGCTCTGTCCGTATGGCAAATTCGAATCACATCCTTAGCCTTGCAAGAACAAAATATCCCAAGAGTCACTGATGACAGGATGTAGGAATTGAAATCAAGTCCCTCCTCTTGTTTGAGAATCCGTGGAGGGTGCCTGCCATATGCCCGTCACTGCCAGCGGCACGGGGGAGGCTTGGAAAATGACAGGATAAAAGAAAGGAGGGCTCTAGTTTCCCCAATATGTTCAGGTCTCAGATGAAAACAATGCATAGTGGTGCTGTACAGAGGCCAAAATTCACATGAAAGTGTGCCTCTAACTTCTCAGCGTCATGAAAGGAGTTGGTGGTGTTTTTGATATGCGCCCTTTGTTTCCTTTGTGGAAGAGGCTGCTCAGGGGGGTTGAGAATGGATAGGTGAGAATGCTTTGGTTTTGAGTTCAATATAATACACAGAAATATGTTTAAGTCTTTTTTCTTAATAAAATGTACTTGGGATTATGATGCTGTCAAAGGCAAATTTGGTTTGACTACTAAAAAAAAAGACACCCTTGGATAAAGAGTTCAGTGTTAATGTTATTAGAAGTGGGAACTATCCAACTTCTCTCAGAAGTCTATAGTAACTGATGTTTAAGGGGGGGAAATGTGAGTCGACTCCTGATTTTCCTACCGATTTAAAAAAAAATTTAATGCATTTTAATTATCCTAGTATGATAATAGAAATTTGAAAACAGGTGCAAAATCAGTTTGGGTCCTTCATATGAAGGCAGGCAGACGTGTGTGTGTGTGTGTGTGTGTGTGTGTGTGTGCTCTTTAGTTTTTTTTCCACTATTGTAATTGTGTTACAACTTAATCTTGTATTCTGATTTTCCCCACTTGATATTTTAATCACTTATTTCCCACATTGTTATATACCCATGATTTTTGTTGACAGTATAATTTTCTATCAAATGAATGCTATTACCTTTTTTGTTGTATGTGTATATGCTTGAGTGTGCTATGTGCATGTGTGCACCACATGTGCTATGTGTAGAGGCCAAGAGGTCAATAGCAGGATGTCTTCCTCACTATCTTTTCTACTGTGCTTTGTGAGTCAGGGTCTTCTGGAATTTATCTTTCTCGGCCCTTCAGCACTAGGGCTACATGCACACACCGCACCATACAGTTGTCTCACATTGGTGCTGGGGATCTGAACTTGAGTCCCCATGGTGATTATGCTTAGGGACTTCCATCGTGGCGCTACCTCCCCAGCCCCATTTCCATCTTTCCTAACCAAGCTCCTATTTTCAGATAATTAAAATCTTTCCAATGCTTGGTGTTACAAATAATGTCATAAAGTCATATTTTTTGAAGATATAGATTGTTTCACACTTTAAAGCATTGCCTAGAAAAGAAACTGCACATTTCCTTAAAAAGTGTATAAGCGGGCCCAGTGTGGTGGCGCATGCGCGTCTTTAATCCCAGCCTTTGGGAGGCAGAGGCAGGCAGATTGCTGTGAGTTCAAAGCCAGCCTGGTCCAGGGTAGCCAAGATAACACAGAGAAACCCTATCTCAAAAGACTGAAAAAAGGGAGGGGCGGTATATAAGCAAACAAAATTCCTTTCCAAAGGCAAGTGGAAGACAGAGCTCTGTGTGAGAGCATCAGGGCAGATGAGAGCAAACAAGAACACAATTTATGCGCAATTCTTGTTCATTCCAAAGCAAGCACTGTCCCCATGGAAGAGAATATTTCATTTTTACACATGCATCCCCAAGTGTGCTTTTATTCAAAGGAA
Organism: Acomys russatus; assembly: GCF_903995435.1. Classification (NCBI taxonomy): domain Eukaryota; kingdom Metazoa; phylum Chordata; class Mammalia; order Rodentia; family Muridae; genus Acomys; species Acomys russatus. Next base: position 22,131,021 of record NC_067158.1, on the reverse strand, counting down.
ACACACAGTAATAATGAAGTTAATCCAGACTGTTTCACTTTGCTTTACTTATCAGTTGCGTTTCAATCTAGAAAAAAAAAAATAATGGTACTTTCAATGAATGTGTTTACATTTATAACAGTTTTCTAGCATATTACGAATAGGCAAGTAGGTGGAAACAGCGCTCCTACTGTTCCAGTTAAATCTGAAGTGTGCTCCTCATAACTAAGAGTCCTAGATGTTTTCTTGGTGCTAACGTAGAAGGTGACGAGGTGGGTAAATTAGGCAATATACTTCTATCTAGAACCACTTTGCGTTTAGACAGGAATTCATCCTTTTTAGCTGTGCTGGGTACCCACCCAGGATGCTTGCAGTGAGGAAAACCACCTCCACCACGTCAGCTTCACAGCAGCATCTGTGGGCCAAGAAAGATAAATTCCAGAAGATCCTGACTCACAAAGCACAGTAGAAAAGATATTGGGGAAGACACCCCACTCTCTACCTCTTGGCCTCCACATATACCACATGGGATGCACACGTACATATAACACACAGCATTATTAGGGTTGTATCCCAGGGGAACACTAACTTCCTAAATTCAGGCTGCAGTCACGTGCTTTGATTTTTTTGGATTCAGCTCCCCATGTCTTAAATTTTCTTAACCCTTATTTATTTTGAGAAAAAAAAAGTACACAATTAAAATTTCTATCTTTTGGCCAACTTTATCAAGACCTCATCTGATCAGCTTAACTCAAGGTATGTTTTCTTGAAACGCTACCCAGTTCAGCTCAAGTGTGCATGAATGACTGGCCACTTCCTGTGATTTCCGAGGGCTGAGAAGGTGCATATCGTATTTGCTCTAGTCAAGTTTATTATTGGGTCGAGGTAACAGAACATCCTTTGTTTCCCAAATCTATTCCTTTCAGTGAAATCTATTTCCTTTGCAGAACTGAAAAACAAAAGGTGAAGTTTCTCAGGGAAATACCGGACGGTACAGTTCATCCAAATCTGACAAAACACACTGTAGCATATTGGCAGTGAAAAAGCTATGCGTGTTTGATTGTTAACTAGTGTTGTGTTTAAATAATGGTCTTATTTTGTCATTTAATGTATATTTGTTCCAAATAAAGATAATTTATGAATATTTTAACACATGTGTACACAGTGGGGTGGATTCTCACACTAATATAAATAGAATTAATGAGCAGCCAACTGCCACATGCCATGACATATGACCCAGCAGCAAGAGCTCAGAAGTGGATCTCATGGCCTCATAAAGCTTTGCCTTAGTTTAGCTTCTTGAAACTAAGTCTTATTCTCCCTTCACTGTGACAGAATTCAGGCTCTGCTAGAAGAGTCTAGTTTGATGTTGAGAAAAGCATTTTTCTTGCCTTCTTTGGAACAAAACAAATAAATACCTGTGGAGGACCTAGCTCACTCAGCTAAACTCCGAGATGTGAGTCACCGAAAGAAAAACATTTTACATATTTCTACTTTTTAAAAAAATCAATGTTTTTCTTCTTTCTATTTTGTGACAATAGCATGATTGTGCCAGTTGCTACAGATCTTTAGAAAGAAAGAAAAAACTTCCAACTGGTTCAACATTTTTAAAACAGATCTGACAGCCCTTGAGTGTATAAAACAGAGGAAAACAGAAAACACATAATTTTAGCCAGTTACCTGCTCTCCTTGAACATAAAGCAACAAGCTGTTCAGCATGCCTAATAAGATTATTTTTTTAAAGGCATAAGCCCAGCAGAATAAAGAAGCCCCTTCAAGCAGCAGGTTTGGGAATCAATGCCGGCATACAAAATCTTCAATTTAACCGGATTTAATTTGACAGAGAATTATTTTTGTGAGGAGACAAAGTGAAATTTAAGAGTCACCTTTATTCTTTTTTTTTTTTTTTTTAATTTCTTTTTACAGCTTTATTATAGGCAAAGTAGAAAAATAAAGCTAGCATGTGCACTGCCCTGGCCAGATGATTTAGCAGGAGGACAGTCTTGGCAAGAGACATCAGCTGTGACTTATATACACACAGATGGCAGGGCACTGCAGCATTTTCATTGCAAAGGGAGTGGCTGAGGGCCCCTCCACTCCCACCCTCACATTTGCAAAGGCACACTCTTCCTCAAGCTAAACCTCCACCTCAAAAAAGGCAAGTCCAGGATGCTTTAAGGAAGTGAGAGAGAGAGAGAAAACAAAACACCATTCTCCTGGCTGCCTCTTACAGGAGGACTGCACCAAAGGAAGCCCGGCCCTGATGAGCGCCCCGCTCCCCTGGGGAATCCCCTTTTCACTGCAAAGTAAATGGGCACCACCTAGTGCTCTTTCAAGGCAAAGGCTCTGAGTGCTGGTCTGGCAAGTGGGGCGCTTGGGATGACAGACTGGCCTTTACAAAGATATAAAAAGAGACAGTTGTCTTCAAACCCGTTGCCTTCTGAGGAAGAGGAGAGAGGGAGAGGGAGAGAGAAGGAGGTGGAGAGTAACAATCTTTAGGAAAATCAACGCAATGCTGACAAATCAGGAATTTTCTTAGGGCTCTTCTTTGTTCATATTTTCCTCTTTTCTTCCCCGCCCCGCCCCCAGCCCCATTTATTTTATTTAAAAACAGAGTTTCATTGTGTAGCTCTGGCTGCTCTGGGACTTGTTAAGTAGATGAAAACTCACAGAGATCCCCCTGCCTCTGCCTCAACCTTAGAGTGCTGGGATTAAAGCTGCGCACCACCAAGCCTAGATTCCCCTCCCTCCCGCTTTAAAACTACCCCTTCAGGAGAACTAAAGTCTTTATTTACCCATGTGCTCATTTCCCCTGCATCCCTTTCCTTGCTTTTTTTCTAAAACCTTCTTCATTCGGTAGAAAGCAAAGGAGGTTCCCTTACCAGAGTGCCCGCACCAGCCAACATCCATTCTAACAGGGAGTCTCGCCGGACTTTTCCTAACACAACAAATAGCGCTTATGAAAAATGATGTGTAGCACAGACTCTTTTGCAGCGCAATGAGATCAAGTTAACCACTCATGCCTCTAGGAAAAAGATCTGGCAGGGTTTATCCGATTGGCAAAATGGACCTGGATACATCAGCTCAAGGACTGAGGACACTTTGATGAAATTTCACAGCAGTGAAGTCCTATTATCTGAATGATTGCTTCAACCCTTTAAAATATAACTGGAGGAAGAACAAGCCTTTTTTTTTTTTTTTTCCTTTAGAACAGATGGTCTTGCAGAGAATAGAAAAAGCTGTTTCGTACTGTTTGTTTTCCTATACCATTTTGCTTAGAATTATTCTTAGCACTGCAGCTTTTACAAAGTAATGATAGTCGTTTCTTTGTTGCTAAAAGTAGATAATTTGTCAATAAAGTTAGAAATCTTAGTGTACAGCAATGTAAGAGGAAATCATGGGAAGAATGCTTTCCAGGATCAAGGCTGCTGCACATTCCAGCAGAAAACAGGCTGTAAACAAGGGAGGTAAAGTGCTTAGAACTTCTCTTGATTTAAAAACTAACTATCAATCAGGATCAGTGCCCCGTGCCTGTGATTCCAGCACTCAGGGAGGCAGAAGCAGGTGGATCACTGTGGTCTACAAAGCAAGTCCAGGACAGGCAAGACTACACAGAGAAACTCTGTCTCTAAAACAACAGCAATAGCAAACAAAAAACAAAAAACAAACAAAAAAAACAGAAACAAACAAACAAATAAAAAACCCACCTCAGTATCTATACTGAGAAACTTGGAAAAAGTAAAGTCAGTGCAGTCCAAGATTCCAAACACTTTTCTATTGCCTATAACAAAATGCGATATTTTCACTGAACTTCACAAATTATAAAGACCTTTTAAATCCACAATATCCATATATTTAGCCATTTTATTGCTGTAATTTAGGACATTAAACATGTGATTTACTTGCAACTTTTTTTTTGAAAATTCAGAAAAAGAAAATTCAAGAAAATGAGAAAAAGAAATCTTCAATCAAATTCCTGCATGATCTGTTCTAAAGGAACAAATCAGCAAGCAAGCCAGCCTCTGTGGCTTCACCAGCTCCTTCAAGTTCAAGGTTAAGTGGTGATGAGCTGCCTCAATGGTCAAGAGCACTGGCTGCTCTTCCAGAGGACCTGGGTCTATTCCCAGCACAAACACACAAGCTCACAACCACGCACAACTTCAGTTCCAAGAAACCCAATGTCCTCTTCTGGCCTCCATGAGCACCAGACATGCTAGTGATCACAGACACACTTGCAGGCAAAACACCAAAACACATAAAAAGAAAAAAATAAATGAAAGATTAAACAAGGTATCTTGTCCTAAATTTAAGAGGTATGTGAATTTGTCAGCTGAAGCCAATAGGTTCATCTAAGCCCATGTGTTTCGAATACGTAATGTCTGAGTATCCTATCTTAAATTATAAATTAAATACTGTAACAGTCTATCTTAAAGTGATAGAAGGATGTAAAGTTAGTCACCTAGAAATGAAGGCAGCGACGTCCCTAACTCAGTATGTCTGTCCTTCTGGTTCTGCCCCTTTCCCTCTGGCTGCCTGTCTATAAATGCTGGACTGAACTCCACTGAAGGCTTGTGGTAATGGCCGCCTGAAAAGAGAGTGTATTTCCCTGCCTTCCCTGTACCAACAGCCTGTGAGTCCAAATGGGTGCCTGAATGGTGGCAGAATGATGTCACATTTTCTGGAGGCAAAAGGAACCTGCCCAGTGTTTAGTGCAGTTTCCTAAGCTCTGGCCTATCCACGGATGTTCATGAGAGAGGAGGAAGGAGGGGATGGGGGGGGGGGTGGGGGAGAAACGGGAACGGCTGGAAGAGGCAACTAGGTCTCTCCCTGATGAATATCAAGCCCTGAAACCAAACCCTGGGATTCAGTAGAACATTCTGCACAGTGAAAGACCCAAGTGAGGCATGGCAAAGAAAGGGGAAGCAGTCCACTGCTATGGTAACCTGGGCTTTCTGGGCTCAGTGACTGAAGCTACATGAGCAGCTCTGGTAGTCTCCTCATCTGCCAGGAGGAAGCCGCTCTCTGCCCAGCCACAACAGCACCAGGCCCACTGCAGTACCAGGAGGGGAGGGCATCCATGCTCCTAAGGAAAGACCTGACTTACTGAGCACAAGGCTAGATGCTGGCCGTGGTGGCAGGGGACTATGACGAGGCCGGAGGACAGTGAACCTGAGACCAGCCTGGGCACCGTAGCAAGATACTGTCCCCAAACAACAAACAACAAAAGTGAGGCGGATGAGTGAGTGAGGGTGAATAAATACATTTTACGAATAGGGTCATAGTTATTTCTTGGGACTGAGGACATCAGGAGACGCTACTTACTGCAGTTTTACAGACTATTTCCTTTGCCTCAGGCTCCAGGCCAATCCTTGTACTCCTGACGCTGTTAGTGTTAATCATTACACACAGTTGCCTTTGTTATGGATTTTGCTGTTACTGGCCCCTGTGGTGCCAGTTTGGGTACGCAGTGAAGAAAGTGGAGCTTCCTGTGGACAGGAGCAAGAGAAACAGTCTTTGTTGTTGTTAGGGTTTTTTGTTTGTTTGTTTGTTCTGAGACTATTGGGGTCAGCCCAATGCTCTTTTGCATGTACTTTCTCATGAGTTAGATGTTGAAGCCAAGACTGTCCTGCGCTCCGCCCTTCTCTTCCCAGCCTGCTCCCAGGTCAAAACTCACAGTGAGGAGCATTCCTTGTACTGTAAGCCAACACACACATATGTTACTGAAACGGTCGTTAAGCAACGCTTACCTTTGTACGTGCAGGTTACTCTGGACATCCTGATCTGTTGCAATTCAACTGTTGTGCATTCCTGGCTGCTGCCCCTGTTGAATGGGCCTCGCTGCCAACCAATGTGACAGCGCCCACAGTTTAATAAACACTGCGGTACACCAGACTATATTACAAAAGAGACTTTGAAATATATATGCATGCTTTTCAAGACTTAGTATCAGGATAGTACTCGGGAGTGTCCTTGGAAAGTTCCACCAGTATGACTGAGGATTTTCATGTAGGAACTAAGATTTTGTTGTTGTTTGAGGGAGGGTTGTTTTGTTTTGTTTTGTTTTTTGTTTTCCAAGACAGGGTTTCTCTGTGTAGCCTTGGCTGGGAACTAACATTTATAATATTTTCTCCCCCCTAAAATGAACATATGACATCTCCAACAGTCTCATGTGTTTGTATCACAATGTAATTGAGATAACAAGTTTTAGTTTTTCTGGGTTTTTGTTTTTGTTTTTGTTTTTTAACTATAGAATCCAAGAGAAAGAATAACAGTCGCTGTTGAATGTACAACCAGCCGCCTATACACGTATCTCACCTAATTTGTATAGACCAGTGCTTTCCCTTCACCTCTCCAGGTGGAATTCTTTCATGGTCTGTCTTTATCAGAAGTTTCCCGCTCTACGGACTGGGTGGGTGATGCTGAGGCTAAGAGCACGTACTGCCCGTACAGAGGACAAGTTTGGTCCCCCGATACCTTTAACGCCAGCTTCACTGCTCTCCTTGGGCATGTCACTCACACATACAAGACACACAAACACACGCAGACACACACGGACATGCACCATACAAGCACAATTAAAAATAAATGAAAAACAAACAAATTCCCCATTCTAACATGACATCACATATCACAGAAGGCAAACCAAATTGTGGCAATGCCTCGAGAATTTTATATTTCTATCATTTGTTAAAATTAACTAGGCAAGTCTATGTCATCATCTAATTGGTTTGGAAAAATCTGTATTCAAATCAAGCTCTGAAAATTAACATTGATGTAACATAATGCTTTTGTATAATTTACAGACTTAATTTGGATTCTACCAAATGTTTTAATAATGCTTTTACAGTTTAAAAAAGTCATGGAATATGCATTGCATTCCATTTTCATTTTTCTCTAATCTCTTGTATTCTAAAACCGTTCTTTAGCCTTTCCCTAGAAGATTGCTTTTATTATCAGTCTTTAGCAAAACATAATTAAGAGAATAAATATCATTCCAGGCCAATGGGTTTGTTCTAACGGTTTATGGTGAGGTTTCTGTTCCTTTTGCACATTTCTTCTTGCATAGAAGTCCGTGTGTCGAAGAAAAACAATTATATTTTCTTACAGTTTATAATATATTAATAATTAGATTTATTTCTTTTTTTGAATTTTAAAAAGATTTATTTATGTTTTTTTTCTTTTTTAAAATTAATTTATTCTTGTTACATCTCAATGGTTATCCCATCCCTTGTATCCTCCCATTCTTCCCTCCCTCCCATTTTCCCATTATTCCCCTCCCCTATGACTGTGACTGAGGGGGATTACCTCCCCCTGTATATGCTCATAGGGTATCAAGTCTCTTCTTGGCAACCTGCTGTCCTTCCTCTGAGTGCCACCAGATCTCCCCCTCCAGGGTCTGGTATTTATGAAAGAAAATTATTAGTAAAATGTAAATTTTAGCATTTTTTTTACTATTAATAAAGTATTTTACTGAAAAAAAAAAAAAAAAAGAAGTCCATGTGTCTGTGTCTCTTTGGTTTTTTAGAAATCATGACCTGGAATGTGGAACACAAAGGCTGCGATGAAGATGCAAGGGATCTCTCTGTTGGTTTGTAACTGACTGATCAGTTCTTCTATATGCTGTGAGACAGCTTGTCACAGCAGCCGTAAAAATGCACCCAAAGCACCTGACATATAGCTAAGATTATCAAAAGATAAACAGTAAGGACATTATAAGGGTCAAAACTATATGAATGGTTCCGTTCTGTCACTGTGTGCGTAGACACAATTTGCAGTTCTTCAATATAAATAATTAGGACAGAAGTGTTTGTCAGTGGTAAAGGCTCATGATTTCTTTGGTTTATGAGGATAAGAATAGAGGCATTTAGAGCGGCTTTCTTTTTATTAACATTTGAAGTAGCCCTCTGAAAATTCGAACACTTTAAAGGCACATCAGCAGATTTGTTTAAAGCTCCCAGATTCATCTATATAGCAACAGGCAGGTATTTTAACAAGTAATAATACTTTAAGAGAAAGACATGGGCATGATTCTCTCTCCTTCTCTGCAGGCCTGCTGAAAGCCCTCTTGAAATATCTTCATTGTATCTTACTACATGAATGAAAAACTACCTGAGAACACGACTTCCTGCTATTATAATATCCCCACACTTCTCCCTCCCTCAACCCTCTCTCTACCCTATGAAAAGGGCCGGTTATTAAGACTCAAGATAGAAACCCCCCATCCAGCTTTCCATACAGAGAGGAAGGCATACACATAGGAAACTTTAATATACTAATAGTATTAAATGTCCTAAGATAAGTGATACAAAAATGGATAGTCAGATTTTGAGTGGCAGAAAAGAAGAAATGGCATGTGATGTTTTGGCTGAGTAAGTAGTTTGAAATAATAGAAAAATTCATGGCCAATTTAGTGAAAAGACCAGATGCCTGAAATATGGGGCAAGCTGGAACACATTGCGATCATAATAGAGTACCTTAAATCCCCTTCTAATAAGGCTGGCATCGTTTGCAGGTCTTGAGAAGGAGTAATAAATATTTTCGTGTCCATAGGAATCAAGCTAATGTATTCACTGGTTGCTTAAATATACAAAAAGCTCGGTAGCAATTCTATATGTCATAAATGGCTTAAGCACTTTAAATTTCTTAGACTATTTTGTTCTTGGGGCAATTCTCAGGAGTAGGCTTTATTGCTGTAGGCATTTGATAAATGAAGAGAGTGACTCAGAGAGAGGCCAAGTGGTCTTCCTAAGGTCACACATGGCACAGAGACTTAAAGCCACGAATAGAGTCTCCAGGGTTTTATACTTAACTATTACTTCTCCTGAAGGAGAAAAAGGGAAATGAAAATAAATAACGGAAAGCAAGCGAGAGAGAGAGAGAGAGAAAGAGAGAGAGAGAGAGAGAGAGAGAGAGAGAGAGAGAGAGAGAGAGAGAGAGAGAGAGAGAGAGGAGAGGAGAGATGAGAGAGAGAGAGAGAGAGAGAGAGAGAGAGAGAGAGAGAGAGAAACAATAGCAATGAAAAACAGAAATTAGGAGAAATAGCCTGAAGAACACCCAATGGTAGGAGTGAGATCAGTCACTAGAAGAAACACACAGGACCCATGCGCATCCTTTGCATGGGGCTAAACCCTCTGCGAGAGACAGTGTGAATACTGATGTCCTCACTGAGAATTGGTCTGCAGGTGCCTCTGTTCTTTCCTCCTCCTTTGTGTGTGTGTGGCGGGGGTGCGGGGGAGGAGGGTATGGGGAGATATATTCCTCTATTCCTCAGGCCAGATGATAAATGCCAATCATACTTGTGGAGAATTCTGTTTTCTCCCCCACAGATCTAAACAACACAATCCAGAGCATGGATGCTCTCACACCACTGAGAGGTGCACACCAGTCAGTGCTTCCACAAAGTGTGTGGTGAGGGTACGTTCGGGGTTTTGTATGATGACGGAGGTTCAAATTGTGTTCCTTTTCCATGAGACTGAGGTAGGGCACTATATTTTCAGAGAGGTTTTTTTTTTTCTTCAGTACTACTATGGAGAAAAATGAGTGAGCTCAGTTGGAAACATGAATTGTGGTCCAAGCAGGCAGCACACGGGATGTCTGTGGACCGCTCTCCTTGCTTCCTTCCCATCATGCTCAGGGGCAGCTCACAGTGAGAGCGTCACGCGGGTCTCCTTTCAGCACTTTGTTGGCCGTGTCTCTGGTAATAATCTCTCAACACATAAGCACCATTCTCCTTTCGTCACTATTTAATCAATAGTGATGTCCTCGCACTAGCCAAATGCAGAGCCATTTTGTCACAAGTTTAAAAAAAAAAAGAGAGAGAGAGAGAAAGAAAAAATGAAGGAAACACACACACACCCTTGCTTCTACAATCTTCCCATTAATAAGTGTGAATGGCGGTGTTTTTAATACAAAATCTATGCTCTCCTGCATGGAAAACTGCACATTCATACAAACTCTGGTGACAAAAATCCAGTCGTTTACATGACACTGAAATCAGAAGGAGGCTCACCTAGCCAAGACACCCTGAAAGTGGGGGAAGGTCTATCTGTGAAGTGTACCTCTTTTATACTCTTTCTGCTTCCTTGTCTGCTGTGGCTCGTGTTTCCACATTCAGCTGCCAACTGTGCGACGTGGGCCTTCCTCCCTGAAGCAACAGAATTCCCTCTGAAGCTCAATCCACTCAGCAGAACTTAGAGGCCTAGATCCCAATGTCTATCTGCCAAGGACCACGTGCTATGATGGAATAGTGCATCCCAGAATTTAGTCTGGGTCTGTTTCATCCTCTCCTTCCCACTCTTCAAATGTTATAGAGAAGAAAAGAGCATGCCAGAGGCTGGAGATGGCTCAGAGGTTAAGAGCACTGTCTGCTCTTCCAAAGGTCCTGAGTTCAATTCCCAGCAACCACATGGCGGCTCACAACCATCTACAATGACATCTGGTGCCCTCTTCCAGTGTGCAGGTGTACATGTGGGCAGAATACTGCATACATAATAAATAAATAAATAATTTTTAATCGTACTTATTAAAAGAGCAAGCCAGTCTTACGCCCTCCCAAAATGACCCCATGGGCTCCCTCAGCAAAGGAGAGTGTGTTTTTCCTCTTTGAGCTTCACCTTCCTTCCCACAGGTTCTGGCACACTCTTGCATATATGGGGATGTCATGTGGAGGGGTGATCATAGATAGAATCAAGGATCACCTTCCACAGAAGCTAGAATCTATTCAGCATTTACTATGTATCAGACACCAGTCTGATAGGTGAGGAGCAGAGCTAGGGTAGCTTCATTTCTTTCTTTCAAAATTTCCACATCAAGGTACAGTAGTTTCAAGGCATATGTCTTTGTTCTGGGCTTTATGTATAAGTGTGTGTGCATTTGTACGTGTTTGTGTGTGCACATGTGTGGATGTCTGTGTGTGAGAGTGTGCATATTGTGTGGGTGTGTATTGCATGTGTATGGATATGGGAGGTGTGCATTTGTGTGTGTGTGTATGTGGTGTGGTGTGTGGGTGCATGCGTGTGTGTTTGTGTATGCATATGTATGGATGTCTATGTGTGAAAGTGTGTGTAGTGTGTGTGTGTAGTGTGTGTGTGTGTGTGTGTGTGTGTATTTTGGAGGAATCCTTTATGCCATATGACCAGCATCATTATTGCCATCAGCATTTGAAGTATAAGGCATAATCGCTGGCTTTCCTGATATTTAGAAATCAGGAATCACCATTTTATCCTAAGTCCATCTAAAACCATTCCCTATGGGAAAACCTCACTTTTCCTCAATATTTTCATGTGTGGCCCTATATTTCAAATTTCTCCTTCTGAAGTCAAGAGTGTCACTTTACTCCCAGGTGAGACATGCTATACTTTCACCTTGTCCCTTCTCCTTCTGAAGTCAAGAGTGTCACTTTACTCCCAGGTGAGACATGCTATACTTTCACCTTGTCCCAGACATGGCGAATTCTTCCTTGCACATCACCCACACTATGCAAACCTGCTTTGCTCCTCGTGGACGGTGGAAGAAAACTGAATTCTACCACAGATAAAATGCAAATGCAATGGCTTCCCCCACCATGTATATATGCACACATATGCACACCTTACACACACACACACACATACACAGCTGTTTGCTGTAGAGCCTAATGTGCTGCCTCCTCCTCCCTTAGGTCCTGTTTACTGACGATGTTCTCTTGCCGCCGAACTTGTTCTTGCTCCATCCTTCTCAACATTGCTCCAACCTTAAGGTGCCTTAGTGACCCGTGAAGACGCAACTACCCAGTTCCTCTTAGTCTCCTCAGGCCTTAGGTGGAAATAGGTGCTCAGTCCTTTCCCATAATCAAGGAGCTAAAACAAGGTTTTTCTTATGCTCACACATGGACACACACAACCCTTTTCATTTTGGGTAGATATTTCAACAGGCACTGCATCTTAGCGTCCTTTCTCTCACTGAGTTAGGGCAGGAGCAGAAGCTCTCCTAAAGAAAGATTCCTGGAGGAAGCTGGGAGCCTCCTTCTAAATGAAACACAAATAAAACCTCCTAAACTGTTGAGCAGCTAGTGGTGGCATGAACATCACTTTTAGTGCCATTCATCAAGCTTGTGTGAACTGGTAATGGCAGTCAGTTCTCAAAGAAAAAAATTAATGAGCCAGAAGTTGTAGGTAGAGCAAAAGTGCTGTATTTTTAACTGTAAGAGTCAAAACCGTATTAATTGCTCTGAGCCTGTTTTAGCAGGAATTAGACACTTGGTTTTCATTAACAAAGGCATTCAGAGATATTTGTCCTAATGAAAATATAAAACCAGGCCTTTAAAACAGATTAGTGATAGTGACGATTCTTCAGAGAGCTCACTAGCCTCCACCCCTGAGGGACATGTTGGTCATTCATTTTATAGGTCAAGTGCAAGTGCATTTATTAATGTATGCTCTGATATAACCCACATTGCAGGATTAACGTCACAGTCCTTGATCAACGATACTAGAATTAATGGGTTCATCAGCACTGCCTGTGGAGACACCCTCTACATTTGCATTGCATTTCCTCCAAGTTCTAATTGGGCATGTAATCTGTGCCGTCTCTAAGTGCACTCTGGAAAAGAAGCCTGCCTCCGAGAGAAGAGTTAGGAGCATCATCTTCAAGACTTTGTTTGGTTCATTGGTTACTCTGTCCTGTTACATAACTGCCATGAAGCCTTGGCAAGGATTTTATCCCATGGTGAGTTTCCGTTACCCTCATAAACCTTTCAACCAGAGATTATATTCCATATCTGTCTTGGTATCTGCCCATAGACCTCCCATTGGAACATCGGACCTACTACTCTGTTGAAACAAAATGTCACCAACAACAACCTTCTACCTACCAGTGCAGTGACATCCCACAGGCACAGCGGCGCCCTCTGTTGATGGCCCTGCACTGCCGTGGTGCAGCCAGCTCAACTTGAAGACACTGCCCTCTTTCTGTCTTTCTGGTTATAACTTACCAGACCCTTTTCTGGGCCTTTCCTATTGGCTTTTAAACCTGATGTTCACCAGTGCCCCTTTTCAGTTCTTTTCCTCTCAGCCTTACCCATGCACTCACTTGAATGGTTTTTACACTCACACCCATGTAGATAATTTCCTGCGTAAACTCTAAGTATTGCAGAGGAAAGAGGGAGAAACATGGAAAATATGCAAGGGATACATCCCCAAATTCTATTAATAAAACCACATGTAAAAGAACTAAAATCTCTGTGTAAAGAGACTTTCTCTGAGAAGCAAAATAAATGCGCTACCAACTTGAATATCGAGTAAACAGAAAACACACAAATTTAAAACAGAGACGCCCAAACTGCAGACACAGAAAAGTTGGAAATAAAGGAAAAAAACCAATGACTGCTTTAAAGCTTCTGTTTGCTGTGTTATTCATAAACAATGTGCAATTCAGGGATGGGAGTTTGGAATAAAGACAATGATAACATATTCTAATCATTGATTCCTTTCAGAGAAGACGTGGTATTGCTGGCATGTATGTACCGAACAACACAGCCTCATGAACAATAAAGCAGAAGAAATGGTGGTGCTATTCACTCCAGAGCCAGACACAGAGGAGCGAAGCTCTGAGGTCAGTCTGAGCAAACCCCTATCTCAAAAAAAACAACAACAAAAAAAACACAAGAACCAGCTGATGATGTTATAATCAAAGAGAGATTTTTAATACCCTTTCCCTAGTAACTAAAGAGTCCAGGGTAAAATATCACTATGGTGAATAAGATTTTTTCAGGTCAAAATGCATCCACCTATCAAAGCAGAAACATTCGATACAGACCCTTGTAGCAGATTTGCAAACGTTGACCAACCCCCCAAAACCACAAAATGGATGTCAATTAAATAACCAGTCATCAAAGTACAGTCTCTGAGCAATTGCATTAAGATTTGACGTCATAGACAAAAAACACATACCCCCATAGGCCCATAGGGAGTGGCAGTATTAGGCAGTGCGGCCATGTTGTCTCAGTCTTTCCCGCTGCCTACTGATCTGGATAGGGAACTCTCAGTTCCTTCTCCAGCACCGCGTCTGCCTGCACACGACTATGCTTCCTGTTATGATGATAATGGAATAAACCTCTGCAACTGTAAGCCAGCCCCAATTAAATGCTTTTCTTTATAAGAGTCACCACTGTCATGGTGTCTCTTCACAGCAATAGAAATCCTAACTGAGACGTGTTGTTCTGGCAGTAAAATAAACATCAAAATCATTCATGGATCTCAGCCACAAGAATAATTTCAGGATTTTTTTTTAACTAAACAACGGTGTAACACCTAAATATTGAAATTGTGAGGTGCAACTACAGTAATACTTGGGGAAATTTGGTACTCTAAAATATTATTTTAGAAAAAGTGTAAAGAAGTATCACTCCATTGTCTAACCCAGAAAACCGGGAGAGCAAGAAGGTTAGTACAAACTGTAAGACTAAACACAGGAACTAATGAAGGGTCTGGCAACAGCAAAAATAGGGTAACTAGAGACAAATGCTGATTTGAAAACAAAGGTAGGAAAGCCACTAAATTTGATATTTTAAATAAAAGGAAACACAAGTTAACAAAAATAGGAAAATGAAGGTTAGCTACATACATGGTAGGCTTTAACTGTAGGGTTTTTCTATGCTGGCTCTTGCTCTGAATAATGACATGGAAACCTTTACGTTTATTATAAGTTTTCGCACTATAGGTGGGCACATACTCAGCTATTCTAACCTGGCAACACGAGCCTGGCCTGCGTCCTACCATGTGGCCTGTTACCTGCCATCTTAGTCTTACCCCAGCACCTGCTTCTTCAGCTGTGTCCAGATGTGGCTCCCTCTCTCTGGTCTCTACCCGAGACCCTCACACTGGGCTCTGGAGTCCTGCTTTATGCTCTCCTGCTCAGCCATTGGCCAGTCAGCTCTTTATTTAACCAATTACAAGGTGATGAAAACCAATGCTTACAAAATACTGAGGCTGCAGACGCTTCATGATAATGGCAATACCAAAGTCCACCCTGAAGTCAGATCTCTGCAGGCACGGAAACCAGCATTTGAATAACACAGGGACAATTTTTACACAGTGCACAAAGGCATCACTCCCACAGGAGGCATTACAATTTTTACATTTGTGTGAGTGTGTGTGCGCACCTGTTGGCCTGTCGGTCTGTCTGTCTGTCTGTCTGTCTGTCTGTCTGTCTGTCTGTCTGTCTGTCTGTGTGTCTGTCTGTGTGAGGGACTGGAAAGCAGAGCAGTAGCCAGTAGGCAGCCCATGCTCACAGAGGTCTCAGCAGGTAGACACTGGAATTCTGTGGCTGCAGACAAAGCCTCCTACAAATATTTCTCTTGTCTGATGATTATTTTGTTGTTGTTGTTGTTGTTCTCTTTTCTGTACAGAAACGTTGTGGGTGGGTGTCACCTACAATCCCGTTTTCCACGTACTGCTTTCGTTTCCTGCGCGTTGCAGGCACTGTTGAGAAAATTCACTGCCGCTGTCTTCTTCTCTCTCTGCAGCTTCCCCTGCAGCTCTCAGTTTCCAGACTTAAACAGAGATCATCTTGAGCCCTTTTGAGCAGTTGGTGTTTGCACATCACGAGATACAGGGGCCGTTTTTCCATGCTGTGCGTATGGCTGTCTGGTTCCCAGCACTGTTTGTTTCTGAGGTGGCCTCTGTCCCCTTTTTCTGATGTAGGATTTGTACACCTGACAAGAATCAATTGCTGTAGATTTGTAGGTCTGTTTCTGAGGTTCCTATTCTGCTCCACTGTTCTGTGTGTATTAGTTTCTGCCAGTGCCATATTGCTTTATCTTTTGTGTCTCTGCAGCATGTCTTGAAGGCAGAAGTAGTAAAGCCTTCAACTTTGTCCGTTTGCTTAAGACTACTTTAGGGTGCTTTGTCCCTGCATGTGAGCTTTTACGATTTTTAAATACGTTTATGAGGTGTGTTTGATATTTTGATGGGGTCTGGACTGAATCTGTAGATTACTATGGAGAGTTAATCTTTCCACTGCTGAATACAGGAGGAGTTCCTTCCCTCTTTTAATTTCTTGTTTAATTCTTTCTCCCGGGGGGAGGTCTATAATTTCCATTGCAAGTGTCCCTCTCCTCCTTGGCTAACATTTTTCTTAGGTTTTTTGCTATCTCTGTGTTTTGATTGTTTCTCCCCAAATTTGTTATTTCTGATTTGTATAACTTTCTACTTCATTGAGTTTGCTTATTTCCTCTACTGGTCTCTTGTTGGAGTCTTTGGGTATTTTCTCCGTACAGCATCCTATTTTCTACAAACAGATGATTTGGCGTCTTCTTTCCTATTTATGTACCCTTTCTCTCCTGCTTTATTCCTCTGGCTAAAACTTTTAGTACTGTACTGCATACAAACAGCTGAGAGTGTAGATTCTCATCTCTAGTCTTAGAGATGACACTGTAATTTTTCTCATTTAATACAATGTTGGTATTTGTTAGCTGTAGCCTTTATTTTGCTGAGTTCCTATGGTATGCACCTCCCTCATGGTAAGGACTGTCAGACCCAAAAGTAATTTACTCTTTACTGAAATTCTTTTCCCTACCCGAGTCCACCTGCCTCGCTTTCATTAACTGATGAGCGTTAGTTAGTGAAATCCATTAACACACACACACACACACACACACACACACACACACACACACACAGGGGTAGGGGAACACAGAGAACAAGAGTGATTAGAGCCCCTAGCATTTCCTGAGGCAACTATTTTATTTTACTGATTTCATTTTGTTTTGTCCTGTGGTGTGGGGATCAGCTCCAAAGCAAGCACAGTGAGGGCTGTCTATAGTATAACCCAGTGATTCTACGAGGGCCTTTATTGTGATCACACATTCCTTTGTTGACACCTGTCATCAACATATGATGTGACAAGGAATCTGTTTTGTTCCTTACCTAGACACATTCCAAAGTAGCTGGAGTGTACTTAGAATCCCAGAACTCTGGAATCCAAAGGAGGAGGTTCAAAAGTCCAAGGCCTACCTAGGCATGGTGATGCACATCTGTAATCCCAGCACTCAGGAAGGCAGAGGCAGGTGGATCTTGATGAGTTTGAGGCCAGCCTGGTCTACAGAGTGAATTCCAGAATACCCAAGGTAAAGAGAAACACTGTCTTAAAAAAAAAAAAAAAAAAAAAAAAAAAAAAAAAAAAGCAACAACAACAACAAAAATGTCCAAGACCAGTCTAGGCTATATAGCAATATGATGTATCTTAAGTTAATCGTTTAATTAAAATCCCTAGCTACATAGCCCTACAGCAACCAACCAACCAATCAAAAATAGCCAGAGAAAGAAAATGCTGACTGTTATGATCTGTCCGGTCTGGTTTGGTCTGGTCTGGTCTGGTCTGATCTCATCTGGTCTTGATTGGTCTCATCTGGTTGCATCAGACAGGACCAGGGATTTATTCCTTCTAGAAGGTATAGAACAATAAAATACAAGTATGCATCTTCGTACCAGATAATCACGTTTTACATTATGGATTACAATTTTAATTAAAGTTGGCATATTTCTGCTGCTGTGCTTTAAGAAATTAACTAAGTTGGACAAGCTCTCAGCTCTTTGACTACACCAAACCCGTTTGTGATTTTTGGCACTCCGCACGTTAGGTGTGTTATGAAGATGACAACGTGCCAGTCATCCAAGCTGTCAAATGCCCGCTAAAAGCCATTCTGAGCCAAACTCATTTGCACTCAGATGAACACCTTCTGAGAGGCAATCACTTAAATACTTACAGTTTCAGGTGCCACTCATAGATAGTAAAACAAATCTTGCAATGAGCCCAGAGTTATTTTTTTCCCAAAGTACTACAATAATTCCATTGAATAAAGGATTATGACAGTTATTATACCAAATCATGGTGCATCAGAAATTCATAGCACAAAACATCAGGTTTGGACATGTGTGCAATTACATGGTTTAAAACACAATGTTAAAAATAAGTTTTCCCCTAAGCAGTAAAAACAGTGTCATGCTTTTCTGGCAAATGGCTACATTGATGCAAACTCCTGACATGCAGTCTGTGAGTGCGCATCAAAAGGTATTACTGTGCGCACTCTTTAACCCACCAATCCATCAGAGAGACAATCCAGATAATACCGGGGGGTTAGGGTGGGAAGTACATAAGCAGGATCACCCTCTTGGGTAAAGCGTGGAGTGGAAGGGGTCCGAAGATTCTTTCTAGAACTGCTAATCCCAGAACGCCAGGGCTACCTCTTCCTAGTCTGTTTCCTGCAGTCCTCAGTGAAGATAGTTTGTAAGTATGCTCTGCTGAAGTGCGACTGCGCTTGTGTGGCTAGCACTAAGGGAACTATCTACCAGTATGTTGGATGCATGAAACCCACTCTGAGAATGTGTGAGTCTCTTTATTTTTTTTTTTTTATATGTCTTATGTTTTTAGTGAGACAACACTGTAGACTGGGACTATTCTGAAGCTGGGGGGAGGGTCTGTGGTGGTTTTTCAGAAGAAGAAGGTGTGTGTCTATTTTGGTAGGGTGATATACACACAGGCACAGAATTAAAGGCCCTTACAGAGACATTTTTTCCTTAAATTACATTAATTTAAATAACTTGGGGAGGTTTTTGCGACAGAATTTCTCTGTGTAGACCTGACTTGAACTCATTCTGTAGACCTCTAACTCAGGAATCCACCTGGCTCTGCCTTCTGTACTGGGATTAAAAATGTGTGCCACCATGCTCAGCTTATAAATTTTATTTTTAACCTCCCATTGCATATACTCAGTGATGCTGAGCGCCGACACTAGAAAACATCAGACTTCAAATCAGACTGTATTATCTTTTCTCATGACGTCACCTTTCTATGTGCTAGGCAAGCATTTTCCACTAAGATTTATCCCCAGTTCTTGGTTCATTGAGACAGAGTTTTCCTCCCTCTTGGGACCCATTCATTGGTTCTTGAAGCTTTTAAACGACAATGACACATAGTTGGCCCATACGTATTTTGTTGGCTACAGAAAACGTCTTGGCACCCTTCCTGTTCCAAGCAAGTATTGGGGGGAGATGAGCTTACCTTCCCTCACAATCTGATGATCTGTAGGCAGCTATGTATCGTTTTTAGTTTGTTGAAAATTTTGCCTCCACGATTTGTAAAATCTGATCAATAAATTATGGCCTACAAGGATATATTCCCTGGTAGCTTAAAGGGTGTGCAAAGTAGACATGCAAGACCATGAGAAGATGTAGACTTATGAAAACATAGATCCAGCCCATAGTATTCAGCAGCCGGTACCCACAAGCCAGCACTGGAAAAGAGTAAGACAGAGAAGACAGTCGTTCATCATAAGGTGACAATGATTAGACATATGAAGAAAGCTGGATGCTCGTGGATGAGCTGGCACAGCTGTGGGGTCCAGTATTATTTCAGTCGTGGAGATAAGGGAGCAGAAATAGAAGGGCCAATAGTGAGAGCCTACAGAAGACAGCAAGATGGCACCAGATAAAAGACAGAGGATGTGAGTTTCTTTTTTTTTAATTATTTTATTTTTGTACGTATACATTTATATTATTACCAATATATACAATAGATTACCTATGGCAAGAAGAACCATGACACAATCAGGAATTATATAAATGTTACATTCTTAGTGATTTGGCTATTTGTACTTGACAGCCTTGAAAAAGGCATCTTTCCTGTCTTGGTGCATCTAAATTTCTGAACGTAAATCAGTCTCCATTACATATTGTCATTATCAACTTAGAACACCTGTCTAGACTAAAAACATCTTAACCCCTAAACAATTAAGCTTCATTGTAAAACTAAGCTACCTGGTCTTCGACTCCCTTGGAGACTTGAAAAGGAGTAAACTTGATTACCTGAGCATGCCAGGAGTGAAGATTAGTAGCTTTCCAAATGAAAATACAACGGAGACAGTTTTCTACCTGGTCACCCAAAGCTCTCTATAACATTGGAGCATCTTCTTCAGCCTTCTGGCCCAATGTATCTAACAGAAATATTTGTGAGGCAGGAACTATTGAGGACTTGCTTACTTGTCTTGGCAGAGTTTCACCATCAACTCTGCCTGCATCCAAGCTTGCCCTTTTTTTAGGCAGAATTCTGCATGTGTTAGAAATGACATTTTTCCCAGTGGTTATTTTGCCACATTTGAAGCCATTTCCATAAGGAGGTTCTTTGATGCTCATCATCCTCTTTGAGGTAGGCTGGGTGTTGCCAGGAGTTAACCTGTCTCATTGTCAATGAATCTTTAAAATAATAAAAACATTTTTAAATGCCATATTCTGCGTATCTCTAGGGTTTTTGAAGACTGTCTTTCTATAGAGTTTTATATATATCTGCTGTACTTAAGATGTACATTCTTGTGATAAAAGTAGACTAGCAATTGACATGACCATAATTTAATCTATTAACATTTAATTTGTATAACTTCATTTCTTTTTTAATTAGACATTTTTTATTTTCTACATATTCATTTATATTATTACCCATATATACAATAAACTACCTACAGCAAGAAGAACCATGACACAATTGGGGATTATATGAATGTTACATTCTTAGTGTTTTGGCTATTAGCATTTGACAGCCTTAAAGAAAACATCTTTCCTATCTTGGTGAGTCTAAAATTCTGAATGTAAATCAATCTCTATCACATCTTGTCATTATCAACTTAAAACATCTATCTAGACCTAAAAACATCTTAACCCCTAAACAACTAAGCTTCTTTGTAAAACTAAGCTACCTGGTCTTCAACTCCCTTAGAGACTTGAGAAAGAATAAACTTGATTACCTGAGTATGCTGGGAGAGCAGGTTAGTAGCTTTCCAAATTAGAAGATGACAGAGACAGTTTGCTACCTGAATAGTCACCCAAAACTCTCTATAACGTTGGAGCATCTTTTGTATATAGATGCAAAATAAGTTTAATTCTAGATACAGTGGTATAGAATTCAAATGTAAGATCATTCTTCACTAAACATACACACACACACACACACACACACACACACACACACACACATATATATATATATATACATACATACATATATATATATATATATATATATATATATATATATATATTCCAATATGAGGTATTGTACCCATATAGTTCAATTATAATAAAAGGTTTACTTCCAATACTTTGAAAGTACTATTTCAGGCTGTTTAGGATAAATAAGTTATGCAAGTTAATTGTTAGTTAACCAAATCATGGTCGTGTCGATTACAAGTTTACTTTTATCACAAGAATATACATCTTAGGTGCAACAGATAGATATGAGTCTATAGAAAGATAAGGTAAGATAGTTAGATAAGGTCTTCAAAAATCTCACAGACATGCATAATATGGCATTTAAAAATGTTTTTATTATTTTAAAAATTCACTGACAATGGGACAGGTTAACTCTTGGCAACACCCAGCCTACCTCAAAGAGGATGATAAGTATCGAAGAACCTCCTTATAGAGATGGCTTCAAATGTGGCAAACAAGCCACTGGACAAAATGTCCTCATTCCTATCACAGACAGAATTCTTCCTGAAAAAGGGCAAGCTTGGATGTAGGCAGAGTTGATGGCCAAACTCTACCAAGACAGGGTAAGCAAGTCCTCAATAGTTCCTGCCTCATAAACATGTCTGTCAGATATATTGGGATTTGTGTTTCTTAAAGACCAGGTCCAGTGGCATTCAGGGAGGCAGAGGCAGGCGGATCAATGTGACTTTGAGGCCAGCCTGGTCTACAAATGAGTCCAGGACAGCCATGGCTACACAGAGAAATGCTGTCTTGAAATAATACAAAACAAAAGACAGAGGAGCAAGGTCCATCCCTGGTCCCCAGGACAAAGTACTGTTGCCTGTATTCTTGCACAGGCTGCACACGAGGAAGATAAGGGTGCATACTAGGCCCAGCACAGGTCTAGACTTCAAAACTGATGTACGGCCAATGATTTCTTCTTATTCCACAAATCAAGGTTTAGAGTCCAAGGCTCTCACCCTTTCTAACACTGCGACCCTTTAATACATTTCCTCATGGTGTGGTGACCCTCAATCACAGAATTATTTCATTCCTATTTCCTAATCTTAACACCTGCTACTGTCATGAGTTGTGACATATCTGCATTTTCTTATGGTCTTAGGTAATACCAAAGTGGTTGAGACCCACAGGTTGACAACTGCTGGTTTAGACCATGCGCACACTGAACAACTGTGCAAAGCAAAGAAAATCTACCAGTTAGGGAGCTGCCCCAGTATTCGATCCTTGTTACCCTTTCATTCAATTGTATACCCATCATCTATGCAAAAGAACTATCTACAAAATGTCTTCTGACCGAGGGTCAGAGAATGGGAGCCCACCAAAGCTCTGGGAGGATGACTACAAAGAAACGCTGCCCTCTGGACACTTCAGAGAGCAGCACGTATGACCTCCTGTCCATGCACAGACCTGGGAAAGCCCGAGACAGACCAAATCTAGCATGAAGAGAGGAATTGGTTGCAGTGCTCCTAGCTTAGGAGCTTTACTAGCAAGTCTTAGCTTCTGGGAGGGGCACGGTCCCTTTCTGTGACAATGCAGACCCTGATAAATCAGTCACAGTCCCCTTAAAGGCCACACACTGGCCTTGGTGTGACGGGTTACAAGTCTAGGTGGTAAAGGAAAGAGATAGGGAAGAGAGAGTGATTATAACCAAATATGTTACACAGAAATTTAAAGGAACTAATGAAAATATTTTTAAAAAGAAAAAAGTATTATAGGAAAACAGAAAACAAAAACAACAACAACAACTCTGTAAGGAAGGAACAAAGCTAAAAAAAAAAAGCAATCAATCCAGTTTGAAAGAGTCAAGTGATCACAATTTAAGGAATATAGCAGAGAAAAGAACAAAAATAGAAGGGAGAAACAAATATGTAAAAAGTAATAGGCTAATAAGCTTGCAAAGGTAACAGTGGGAGTTGAGAGTTTTTAAAAATAATACTGTGCTAAAAATAGCTACAAAAACTTCAAGGGAAGTAGTTGTGGGATTTCTTATGTGTTTAGAACTAGAACTTGAATTAGGAGTTGCCAGGCCACAGGGGAAAAGGATCTGCTGAGTCCTGATTTGTCTTGATGAGCTGGGTTGATGGGTTGGGAGGGGCTCCCCTTTTCTGAGGGATAGGAGAGGAGGGAGGGGAGGATGGAGGGGAAGGGATGAGAGAAGGGAGGGTGCTACAACTGGGATATAAAGTGAACAAATAAACTAATTAATAAAAAGAAATTCTCCTCTCTTTTGCTCTCACTCTCTTTCTCTGTTTTTTAGTCCATAGAGAATTAAAAATACTGATTTCTGGACTTTTAAGGGAATAGCATTAAAATATGAAGAGATAAAAAATATGCAGAGGGGCTGGAGAGATGGCTCAGAGGTTAAGAACACTGACTATTCTTCCAGAGGTCTGGAGTTCAATTCCCAGCAACCACATGGTGCCTCACAACCATCTATAATGTGATCTAATACACTCTTCCGGCCTGCAGGTGTACATGCAGGCAGAGCATTGTATATATAATAATAAATAAATACATTTTTAAAACTACGCAGAAATAAAAAGATATGCAGAGATACAGAGACAGCTAATCCTTGATATCCTTCTGTTTGGAAGGAATTAAAAAGTGGGTTTTATTTATTTATTTTTCTGTGTTTTTATGAGACAGGGTTTTCTTTGTGTAACCTTGGCTGTCCTGGAACTCACTTTGTAAACCAAGTTGGGCTCAAACTCAAAGACCTGCCTGCCTCTGCCTCAAAAAAAAAAACCAAAAAACAAAAAAACTGGGTTTTAAGCAGGAAAGACATTATCTGGGTCAAGATCCTATCATGAAACAAATGGAACATTTATTAAAAATATTTTAACTCGATGAGAGTTTACATGGAATGAAGCTGACCACAGAGGTGTGACGAGCAAGTGAAGGAGCCGCAGGAACAACGGGGCCGAGAGGCAATCAATCTTGGCACCACGGCCTCACAGGAGAGGAGAGGGATTAACACACAAAATAGATACATGTCTAAATAAAGAACCTGAGAAAAGTTTTTCAGCTCATAGTGAGATGGAAGAAAATAAGAAAAAAAAAATGAAAATCAGAATGAGGAACCCGCTGTCTGTTTAATTGCTGCAAGAGCTGGCAGGTTGTGGTGCTGTGTGGTTGGTCCAGTGCAATCACAGCACTGCACAGTCTGCACAATTCATGGGACGAAATGGTTCTGTGAACATTCAAGACCACACATCAAATATCTTTGCAACTCAAAGGGTTTTTTTTTTTTTTTTTTTTTTTTTTTTTTGGTGTGTGTACGTGTGTGTGTGTTTTTTACCAGACCATAAAAAAAATAATAATATTAAAAACTGAGACAGATGTATTATTTCTGGGAGGTCTCAGAATAACTTTTGATGTATTGCTTTATACCCACAAGGAAGAAACAGTGTGATATAACCACTGTCAAGAAGCAATAAGCTTCATTTTGACATCATTTGAAGCAAAATTTGTAAAACAGGACCAAAAGACTGGACTACCATGGTGATCCCTTTGAAATCAGATCAAATTATATGTACAATAAAAATCACGGTGGTATCAGTTACCAGTACATACACTTGTAGACATGACTTGAAAGTAATTGCATAATTTCCTGATTTTGATTACTAAGATGAAGTTATTTAAGAATATGCCTTAGTCTTTAGAAATGCAGCACTGAGGATACAGTACCTGGGAGGGTTCCCATGCTCCACTGGGTGTCCTTGCATATAGGGGCAGCACCAACTGGACTTAGTGAGTTGCCAGAAAAACAAAAGAAGAATGAGGAAATGGTGTGATGAAGGGAGCTGGGGAAATTTAGAATGAGAAATAGGGGTGTAGGAAGGATCTCATTGTATACGTGAACAGAATTCTCCAAGGAAAATTAACAAAAGGAAAACTCATCACTGGTCATCTAAAATAACATTACCGTTATATGTTGGATACCCTTTACTTCTTTTTATTTTATGCACGTTGGTGTTTTGACTGCACATATGTCCATATGAGGGGAAAGAGCCCCTGGGACAGAAGTTACAGGCAGCTATGAGATGCCATATGGGTGTCAGAAACTGAACCTAAGTCCTCTGGAAGAGCAGCCAGTGCTCTTAATTGCTGAGCCATCTCTCCAGCCCCTATATTGCGTATTTTTTAAAAGAAAATTTTGTAAGATACTGTTATACTAAAAATATCTCATACAGTGTTTTTTTCTTCATGTCGTAACTTATAACAATGAGCCAGCTTCTTTCCCCTCCCTACGTGTGTATTTTCAGTCTGCATCAAGCACTTCATCCTTTGCACTTTGATCATGATAAAACATCTCAGAACGCTTCTGAAATAGGAAGTTTTCATCGCCGTCACACTCTCTGTGGCATTACCGCCCTTTCTGCCACAACCACTGTCTCCATCTATACTGCTGAGTCCACCTGAACGGAGCCTCTGGCTGCAAACCTAGATAAAATCCCCCGAAGTGACAATGGCAACATTCCCATGCGCAGCATTGGCTCAAACTTCACCTCCAAAGTTGCCATCTCTCCCTCTTTTTATGGTACCTTCATCTTCTCCACTTATCCATTTGTGTAAAATGTCACATGGATTTGTCACTAAGAGACAAGTACTCCTTTGTTCCCTGTGGATGAATAGAATTATAGGTATATAGGAGCCAGTCATTGAGGAACTGGGCACACTGGTGATTGGTATATAGGAGCCAGTCATTGAGGAACTGGGCACACTGGTGATTGGTATATAGGAGCCAGTCATTGAGGAACTGGGCACACTGGTGATTGGTCACTAATGATGATAATGCACCTATTACTATGTAGATATTTGTGGATAGCGAGATAGAAATGAAGTTTGTACTCCAAATAATTACTCACTAATATGCTTTAGTAGCTGAAGCTTGAACAGCATTGTTGGGGTGAAGTATATTTAATTACATCATAGCAACTGAAACCAACTGGTTCCTTTGGAAGCACAACAGAGTGCAGTACTTTCTCATTTGTACAACAAGTCATAGTGGCATTAATCTGATATTGAGTGTCCACCTTAATAGCACTGTAAGAACATGGACCACACTAACCTTTCTTAACAATTTTATACTTCGTGCTGCATTCTTCAAATACTATTTCCTCAAGTCTGACAATCCAGTGAGACACTTACTATTAATCTCATTTTACACATGAAGATTTTGAAGCAGAGAGAAACTAAAAATTCATTCTTGGTTTTGCAGAATGAAATAGATACTTATTTTCACAGTTCAAGCCCAGGACTCATTCCCTTAAGCTATCTAGATCCACCTTGTAAACATGTAGCATAGTCAATGAAAGGTCCCTTGGAAGCCACAGCATGATTTTTTTTTTTTATAAAAGCTACACAACATAAGTGACAGCAAAAAACCAACAAATATACTGAGTCTGAATAAATATATTACAAGTTTGTATTTAAATCCTGATCTTAACCTTCATGCCAAGGATTTTTAAACTTTAAACTTGCTTCCTCCAAACTTCTAAATAAAAATCTTTATTAAACTCATAAAAAAATATTGAAACTAACAAATACATTGACCAAAGGAAAAATAATATTTTGTAGCCTTGGGGGGTGAGTATAATGTCATTGTAAGCAATAAGAATGGATTCAGAAGTACATCCTTGAATTGCACTAAGGCTCATTTCAACCAAAATGGTGAAAAGGAACCAGGAAGGAAGCACAGGGTTTGACTGAGGATTGTTTGGAGGCCAGGATGGGGTGCAGCGGAAGTGGGAGTGGGTGATAGAAGAAGAGACAAAAAGTGGACGTAAACAACATAAACAAAGAGTAATGATCCACATGAATACAAAGGTAATGAAACACATTCTATCATATGCTAACAAAAATTACCAAAAAAAAAAAAAAAAAAAAAAAATTAGTCCCTTGTTTAAAAAAAGAACAAAAAGAAAAGGCTGGGGGCTCCCATCAATTTTAAGGCATCTGATTACATTTATCAGAACTCTTCCACTGTTTTCAGAGAGATTGCCTTCTGAGAGGTTAAGCCCTTCTCTTCCGTCCCTACTTCCAAAGTCAGTCTTCATCTATTTGCAAAGGTAACAGTCTTCTCAGGAGGTGCCTGTGTGTCAAAAATAGAAAGTGCAGGGCAGATGGGGGTGGCCTCATGATCCTCCTGTTATGGCAGACTTGACGTTTGACATAGTCTATTGCAATGGAAAAATCACTGATTTGTCATCATAGTGTTACTATTATTTTAGCAAGGAAGGTTCTTAGCTGGTCATTTAATAAGGGTCTTCACTTTGTACTTTTTCACTATAATAGGACTAGAATTCCTATTAAAAGTATGTATTAATTGCAGAACTCATAATAGAAAAAGATAGATAGATAGATACATATACATATACATATAGAGATAGATGGATACATACATACATACATACATACATACATACATACATACATACTTATAATTTTTGAAGCCTAAAGTGACAGCTTCCTGAATGGGTGGTTAATGCTTCTTTAAGAAGATAAAAATTTATCACATAAAATCTAAGTCTGGGGTGTGGAATACTCCACTATGAGCTGCTGGTCAAGAAGAATGAGAGAAATCAGAAAAAAAAAAATTCAGGATGTTGGCACTGCTCATGGTCGCCCATCAGAATAAAATCTTAAGATCCTCCTGATGAACCCTATTGGTAAACTCCCTGTATTCGAAGAAATTCGGAAGTCAAGCTGCATCTTAGTGGACGTTTTTCTCCACCCTGCCTAGCTTTGATATTTCTGGAAGATACTACACAAGCTGATGGGGGAGAAGAGCCATCAGTTATCCTAGCCAGCCATGGGGCCCACAGCTTACAGTCAAGACCCATAAGGCAAGATATGTCCACTAGTGCAACAGTGGCATGGCTATTATGGAGATAAAATGTTTGATGATATTTAAGGCCTGTTCCACAGGCATGAATTAATATCTGGCATTGTAATTCTGGTCATGATGTCATGCCCAGGGAAGATATGGACATCCTAGGGAGCCCCACTAATGTTTCCATATTAAATGAAAACAGTTTAGAACTGCCTCCTAAATGTTTGTTTTTATTGCCAAAGATCAATGCTGCTTCGGACCTTCATTAGAGAAGCTTCTTTTTGCACTAAGCAGGGGTTAATGCGGAGATCCATGACTAACCACAGTGCAAAATATAGTGCCCACCCTTAAGGGACATTTGCATGGTCCCCCTCCTGAGCTCAGTCAACAGAATGGAAGAGTGGGTAGAAATTTCAGAGCCACTGTTTGGTGCTTCAGTCTCCTTAACCCCCTCAGTCCCAGGTCTTCTTGTAGCGCTTTTGTTTCCTCCAGGTCCTTCTATCGTTCCCCACCACACTTCCTCAGGGCTGCTTTGTGCTCTGCCTGATGTCTGGCTATGAATCTCCTCATCTGTTTTGATCTGCTGCTGGGTGGAGCCTCTCAGAGGAAACATATGTAGCTGATGGGGGCGGAGCTTAGTCTTCATGTGGGTTCCCTAGTAAGGGGCTCAGGGGCTGTCTCTGACATGGACTCTGTCGCCTGTTTTTCTAATCACTTCCCTCTTTTGGGACTGCCTTATCCGGCCACAGAGGAAGAGAATGTGTTCAGTGCTGATGTGGCTTGATGTGCTGGGATGGGTTGTGTGTGTGTGTGTGTGTGTGTGTGTGTGTGTGTGTGTGTAGGGGGGGAGTCCCCTTTTCTGAGGGGTAGGGCATTATGATGAGATGTAAAGTGAACAATCACAACAAATCAGCGATACAGCTTGAGGAGTGTGACAAAACAGTGTCTTCTGACCATGGAGTGGCCATTGCACTCATGAACTCACTGCAGTATGGCCACCTACACAATTCCTGCACCATCTTAAATCTATTTAATCATGCATAGATTAAGAGATCTTGAGGCCCTTCACAGAAGCAGAATGAACAATTAATGAGTGCAGACTATGATGGGACCTTTTTTCCCCAGTGGGTAGCTACTTATTAATTGCTCACATTTCAGTACACACTCATTACTTATGCTCATGAAAGTAACCATAACTAAACTCAGTTGGCCCACCGAAAATGTTTTAAGGGGAAGACAAGGAGGCTGTTTATTGTGAAGACAATGGGTTTCAACAGCAATAGACAGGGAATGAAAGAGGGTGGGCTGGGGGTGAAAACTCAGTATATACACACACAAAATTGTCAAAGAACAGTAATAGAACCAAAAATAATTTTTAACCATTAAAACCAAGGTAGCCCCTAAGAATGTGCCAACAATTTCTACTCCATCTTTATACCATTGCCTAAACTATTCAAACGTATGTGTCAGCCTCTCATTGCTATAACATTATAAGTACTTGGCAAGAGGCAACTTAAAGAAAGAGAGATTTATTTGGTCCCATGGTTTGAAAGGAAATATCCATCATGGCAGGAAAAACACGGTAGGGTCTGTGGTGATTAGAACGTGTCACTGAGAAACTTTACATCTCAGCAGATCAGGAAGCAGAAAGCACACAAGATGTGGGACAAGAATATGAAACCTCAAAGGACATGGAGCCTCAAACCTTCCCCCAGTGACCCACTTCCTTCAGTAAGGCTGTATCTTCCTGAAAGTTCCACAACTTCCAAAAACAGTGCCAGCAGCTAGGAACCAACGTTCAAAGACCCGAGCATGTGGGAAATTTATTTATTTATTTTTTAAACCAAACCCCAACTCCTGAGAGAACTTAGAGGAAGAATTATTAGACAGTTTAAATGAGAAGGGCACCCATAGGCTCACAAGTTTGAATATTTGGTTCTCCTAGTTGGTAGAACTGTTTGGAAAGAATTACATGGTGGCTTTCTGGAGGGAAGTGTGTCAGTGAGGGAAGCATGGGTCACTCCCAGTGTCTCTGACTCTGCTTCATGGCTTTGTCTCACAATGTGGGCTCTCGGCTACTGCTGTGGCATCATATTTGCCTACCTACTGTAATGCACCCAACATGTTGGGCAAGGCCTTCAATCCTCTGAAACCAAAAGCCTCAAATAAAACACTTTCTTCTGTAAGTTGTCTTGGTCATGATGTCTTTATTACAGCAACAGAAAAGTAATTAAGACAGAAATTGGTACCAGGGAGTGTGTTATTGCTGTGACAGGCCTAACTAGGTGGGGTTTTCAATGTGAAAGATTTGGGGAGTTTTGGACTAAAACAGTGGTTGAATTCTGTAAGTGGGCCTTGGCTTAATGACTATCCTAGGAGGAGCTTGGAAGAAGATAGTATTGAGAGCAATGTGGTTTTGGAGGCTAGCTCCAGGGGTTTCAGATGGGAGCAGCATTAAACAACTGGTTTAGAGGCCATTCTTGTGATATTTTGACAAGGCGTATGGCTGCTTTTTGTCCTAGTGTGGGAAAGATTAAGCTTTGTCACAGGTGGAAGCAGTCTTGGTGGGCTTTATCCCTTGGGCACCCCATGAATACCTTGTGGCAGACTGAGTGGAGCCATCCTGGGCCTGGAATTCAGGAAGCAGACCTGAGAACCCCAACTGGGCTATTGTTTTTCTAATTGACCCTCAACGGAGACCGCCCTTCCCATGTGACTCAGACAGGTGTGGAGGAGAGAACAACAGGTTCAGCTGGGCTTGGGAGTGTGGGGAGCAGCGAACTGGCCGGACCAGCACGCGGGCCAGAGAGACACCTAAGGACCCGTCCCGTGGAATGGATACCGGA
Source organism: Acomys russatus (assembly GCF_903995435.1). Lineage (NCBI taxonomy): Eukaryota > Metazoa > Chordata > Mammalia > Rodentia > Muridae > Acomys > Acomys russatus. The sequence goes on along the minus strand of NC_067158.1, from coordinate 22,100,344 downwards.
AGGTTCACTCTTTTGTCCCTTTAACCTTTTTTCCGTCTTGTGTAAGCTAGTTGGGTTATATAATAAAGTTTAATTGTTAAGAAACAGAGCCAACACCCTAGTCTTAAAGTTTTTTTGTTTTTTTGTTTTTTTGTTTTTTGTTTTTTTTGTTTTTTTGTTTTTTTGTTTTTTTGCTGAGGTTAAGTTTACAAGTAGTAGACTCATGTCTTTGTCACAGGAGATTTCAAGACAGCCTTATATTGAGTCTCCCTGTGGCTACTAGCAATCATCCATATGCAATAAAAAAGAACAAATGGGTCACAAAGAAATACAAAATGTACAGCTTATGAAAAAGATCCCCAGGAAATTTGAGGTTGGAGCTAAGGCTCAACTGAAAGAGATAAGGAGATTAAAAAGAAGCTTTATCTGAACTGCAAGGAAGGGAGGGGTACCCTCAGGGAAAGGCCTCACCCAACCAAGCTTCCAAATTGTAGGAAAAGGCCTGAGGAATTTTCTGCTCCTAAAATGCAGCAACAAATCAAAGATGCCATGAACGTAGTTCAAACTGGCTGTGGCGCACCTCAAGCTGGTAGCCCAGTGTGGCCGTGTTAATTCATGTGGTTGTGGTTTTAAAGTCATGAAGGGTACATGAGTAAAGCGCTTCTGAAATTTTTCTACTTGTTTAAGGACAACTATCGGGGGCAGGCATATGGCTGAAGAGTCCCTTCACGGAGGCCCACAGAGGTCATTGTGTGAAACTGTGAAACTGAAGCCTAGATTGCACTGCAGACCCCAAGATGTGCAAAGCGCCAGAGCTGTGGGGCATCTGCCAAGAGGAGCTGTATACAGGTGACCATCACAAGGGAGACCAGCATGTGGTACTCAGCAAAGCTGGAAGGGCAGAGCTATCAGGAGCCTTTTGACATCAGATAAGGAACTACAGGATTTGGAGTTTTCCCTGCTTGGCTTCCTTGTTGCTTAGGTCCAGTGTTTTCACTCTTTTTGAGTGCTAATATACGTGGGAAGCATGTAATTTTGTTTTTCATCTTAGGGTTTACAATGAAAAGACTACCTTGAGGTCTCAGAAGAGAATTGGAACATTGAACTTTGAAACAATGTAGAGTCTGTCAGAGATTTATGGGGACTTTTGCAATTGAACTAAATGCATTTTGCATTATGATATTGCCACAAACTTACTAGGGACCAGGGAGTAGAATGTGGTGTTTTGAATGAGAATTCCTCCATAGGCTCAGTTGGTCTCCATTTGGTGGAACTCTTTGTGAAGGATTAGGAGATGTGGCCTTATTGGAGAAGTGCCCCTGCCATTACCAGCTAGCTCTCTCTCTGTTCTACTTATAGATAACGATGTGGGCTCTCAGCTCCTCCTCTTAGGACCATGCTTGCCTGCCGGCTGCCATGCTCTCTATCATTAGCCATGGACTCCTACCCTCTGCAACAATAAACTTCAAATAAAATTATTTCTTTCATAGGTTTCCTTGGTCATGGTATTTTATTGAAGCAAAAAAAAAAAAAAAAAAAAAAAAAAAAAAGTTACTAAGACAGATATGATCCAGTCTAACTGTAGGCTTAATTCTCTTATCCAATATATTTTATTACAACTTATTGACCGAGTATATGTCACTTATAACCCGACTAACCAAAACAATAGGAAAAGAGGATTAAGGAACACAATAACAAAACTATAAGGAGATCAGTTCTGAGAAATGATTCTCCTGGCGTAATGAGCAGGATCTCTTCTGCTGGAACCTGGAGTGACCAGAACCTGGAACCTCAGTAGGAGCCGGAGCCCCGAAGCCTTCCCTCGAATGGTTCTCTCTAGGATCATCTCCAAGTGCAGCGATAAACAGCCAAAGCTATCCAAAGTCTTCAAAAGCCCCACTTCCAGTTCTGGGCTCATTTATATATCTTTTCTTAGAGTCTGTTCATGGCATCTTTTCAGCTGGCAACAATCAAGCTCCCACATGAGTTGGTTGGTCTTCTAGTGGATTAACCTCACTTGTTCTCTCACAAGACTGTTCACCATCCCACACTTAGGAAACAGGCTTATCTCTCCTTCGTCTAACACAAAAATTCCTTTGTTTACAGTATTCTATAATAAATTCTCAATCAAAATTTAAAAAAACATAAAAATTCACAAATGTATAACACCCCTGAATGAAAACAAGAGAAGGCACTTAGCAATGGGGAGAAGATCCCTCTATTTCTGCCATCAATAGAATGAATTAATACCTACACTTTGGGGTCCTGGAAAGTGGCGCAGTGCGTTAGGGTACTGGCTGTTTTCCAGAGGACACAAGTTCAAGTTTCAGAACCTTCATGCTTGTTCAGAACCATCTGTGACTTCAGTTCCAGGGGATCTGATTTCTTCTTCTGTCCTTCACAGCCCCTCCCCTACCCACAAACATGCAATGCATTGGCATATACACAGGTATAACATCCATACACATAAAATAAGACAAAAGTATTAGAATGCTTGAAGCTATGTACATAGCACAAGTTAATCCACATTACACTGAAGTTTAAAAAAGAAACATTTCTTTTAAAAATAAGATCAGAGTGTCCACTCTTGCCAATCTTATTCAATAAAATGCTTGAAATGTAAATTAGATCCATAAGGCAAGACAAAGCAACAAGAGGTATACAAATAATACAGAACTCAAGCCAGGGGTGGGGGCTCATGCCTTTAATTGAGGCCAGCCTATTCTACAAAGTGAGTACAGGACAGCCAAGGCTATACAGAGAAACCCTGTCTCAAAAAACTGAATAATAATAATAATAATAATAATAATAATATAATATTACAGAAGTCAAACTATATCTGCATGTAAATGATATGAGCCTATATTCCAAAGATCCTAAGGAGTCCATCAATAAACTCTTATAACTCATAAACATTTTAAGCAAAGTAACAAGATACAAACTCAATATGACATGCAAATTCAGGATCTTTTCTAAGAATCAACAACAAATTCATTGAGAAAAAAAAAAAAGGAAAGCAATGTCACTCACAGGAGCCTCTCTCTCCAACTTCATCTTTCTCAGAGTTTTAAATATTTATTGTAGAGGTCTTCCCACCTTAGTTAGGTTTAGTCTGTGGTATTTTTGTCATTATATTTTTACAGTTTATGTTATATTCATTATTAATATTATTAAAGCTACTGTGAATGAATAGTTTACCTGATTTATTTCTTTTTTTTTTTTTTTTTTTTTTTTGGTTTTTCGAGACAGGGTTTCTCTGTGTAGCCTTGGCCATCATGGACTCGCTTTGTAGACCCGGCTGGCCTCGAACTCACAGCGATCCGCCTGCCTCTGCCTCCCGAGTGCTGGGATTAAAGGCGTGCGCCACCACGCCCGGCTTACCTGATTTATTTCAAAGGATGATTGTGTCTGCTACATAAGAAAGCTACTGATTTTATATGCTAATTTTGTATCTTGATACTTTGCTAAAAGTATCTACTTACTTACGACATTTCTAGTATAGTATTTAGAATGTTAGGCAAGGAAGAGAATAAAAAGTGACAAAGAGCAAGGACAGAGTAGGACTGAGTTGACCTAAAAAATTGACATATTAAATAGTTGGATTAAATATAAAGGAGATGAGTCTGGGTGAATATAGAGTCTATAAAAACTGATTTCTGGACTCCATCCAAGATGTCTCAGATTCCCTGCAGTGGGATTCCCTCTCTGATAGGAGGTGCCATTCTCTGCTCTGTGTCTTCCTTAGATGTTCACACTACAGATGCTGGTTACACATCTGTGCGCCTGCTGGTTTCCAGTTGTGGATTCTGGCTCCACCCCAATGTCCTGCACAACTACCTAGAGTCTTTATGCAAGTTCCCTTGCAGACATTGGTTCTTGTGTGGCTTTTAGCTTGGTGTCTGCTACAGGATCTGATGTAAACCTTCTGTTTGGTAGTCTTCTGGTAGTCTGTTGGACAGGCTTCGCATATAGCCTTGCTACTCTTGGTCTCAGTTTCAAGAGTTTGGTGCACAGCAGGACTGCCAAACAGCTGACATGAGCCTTTTAAAAATGAACTATTAACAATTATCAAATCATGTTTATGTTAAAGCCTTCTGCTTAGGAACATATAAAATTAAACTTAAGCTTAAAAAAAAATAATGTATGAACTCCGAAGGAGAGCACGTGGTGCATCTGTGTCTCTAGGGCTGGAGAATAGAGGAAGGAGATCAAGTGTTCAACAGCATCCTTGTCCTCATCCAAATCCTGGCCAGTCTGGGCCATGTGAGAGTCTGTTGCATAATATTTAGTAGATTCTAAATGGCCTCTCTGCGCCAGCTAGTTCCCAAATAATTGAGACAGAGACCTCTTAGAATTACAAAAGCTTTAAGGCACCATAACTGGGCGGGTATCAACCTCCTAAACTATTTTGTTACTTCCCAGATATGCTTGTCCCAAGTTACTTGCCATTATTGTTTCTGCCTGGGCGGCTTCTGTTCCACCAGGCCAGCTTCATGGGCACATGCTCATGGTCCATGCTGCCCCATGGCAACTTCCTTCTTCCAGGCTTCTTCTCCTCCTATGTTTGTCTCTCCTCCTCCTGGCCTCTTGGTCCCTCTGAGACCCCAAGCACAGGCCCCTAGGCTACACCTACTTTCCTTCTGTCCAGCTACAGGCTGTCAGCTACTTTATTTAACCAGTCAGAGAATATTACCTAGCAAAGATTACATAACATCAGTTGTGTACATGAGAATGTGTTTGTCTGGACAGCAAACAGATCTTAGGGGTCAGTAATTAGCATTAAAACACATAGTACCAGACCAACCCCCAACAAGACTCTGTCTCAAAACAACAACTACAAAATTATATATCTAAGATTTTTTCTGGCTTTTTTTTTTTTAATTGAATGCTTTAATGTTCAAGGAAGAATGATTGGGAGGAATGGGAGGATACAAGGGATGGGATAACAATTGAGATGTAATATGAATAAATTAATAAAATATATTTTTAAAAAGGAAGAACTATGACAAATAATCATAATACACATTAAATGAGTTGTTAGTGGTTTAGCTGTAAAGTTTGATCAGTAGATTACTTTAGCTGATGAGAAAGCCATTCTATATTTTTGACATGTTTTTCAAAAATCTTTCATGTTTTCTTATTACTGTTGCTTGTTATTGAATAATTTTGATTGCTTAAGTAAATACTAAAAAGTTTTCTTCAGGTCAAAGAAAAATGATCCCAGTGGGGGGTGGGGGAAAGGAAATAACAATAAAGGAAAATAAGGGAAATGGAAAAATAAATATGGAAAATTTGTGTTTAAGTAGATTGAAGGCATATTGCATGAAACAATTAATAAAGCCCTTTGGGATGCTAAATACACATGAAATAAAAATATAATATTTATCCCAGCATGTCTTTGGATTGGTTAACAAAATATTATTAAAGAGTCACAAAGAAATTAAAATTTTGTTTTCATTGAAAAATACATTTATGATAATTCTGGGCATAATTTGGGAGGGTCTTAAGTTAAAGTTATGGCAACTTAGTGAATAATTGAATTGTGCAGCTTGAAGGATCAGTGATAAGCTTCAGAAAGTGGCCCTCTTTCTGGTGTTCATAAGAACAAACAAACAAACAAACAACTCACAGATGATGACTAAATTCTGCTGTTTATTAACCCACACTAAAATACTTGGGGCGGGTGAGTTTTAACATTTTTTTCCTATAATTTTCACTTATAGCAGCAGAGAGAAATGTCTTTCCAGGTGCTTCCACAGCACCCCAGCAGGTAGAGTTTGGTATCCGAAGTGAGCAATGACTTTGAAGGCAGTTAGTGCTACTGCTGAGTGGTATCTGTGGAAAATACCATCTTTAAAAATACCCCTTCCCGTTTTAGAACTGGGTACCCTGCTCTCCCTCTGTCCTCCTACCGACATTCACAAACTGATCTCCCAAGGATGACTGAACTGGGGAGCCCCTTACCCCTGTCTCAGCTCTGGCACACCCACTCTGCAGCTTGCTTTTCCTTCAACATGTACTGCTTGGCTTCACTTTACCCACAGCGTAGGCTTCTCTCAGTTCAGCCCAAAGTTCACCCAAAGAACGGAGAGGCTTACAGCCAGACGGATTGCTAGCACACTACAAATCCTTTTCATTCCTGGATGAAGTTTCATGCAACATGTCTTATACGTCCATTTTAGTAATAGAATCCATTTCTTTCTCGTATGACTATCATGCTAGTTATCTGCAAACCTAACAGATGATACTTTGGATGCAGTCTTCCTAGTTTAAAAGCATAGCACCTTCATTGTAGATAACTTATTAGCAACATTTCTGAAATAAGCATTAGTATACTTTCAGAGCTAAAAGAAAAACATAGCTAATGTTGGAATATTTCCTTTAAGCTTTGTGTGAATAAAGCATATGCAGACAATATAACTGCTAATTTGCTTTTCTCCTCTACCAAGATACATTTTTAAAACTAGACTTTGTTACACAAAATCTTTTATACACCAGCTGCTTACATAGTAAGAATAAGAATGTTACATTTAAAAAAGTTCAGCCTAGAGTCTTAGCAGGATATCTGCATAATAACACATTTGAAAATTTTGCACATAGCCTTGAGAAAGCCCAGGAAGGTCATGTGTAGACACTACAGAATCATAAAAATTAGCTGCAGGCTTATCAGAGTTCAGGTAACTCTACACTGAGTCTCTATCCAGGGCGTAGAGAATGGTATCAGAATATAGATTTCCAATCAGTTATAAGGGATACTGATACTGCTAGCCTTGGGAACCATGCTCAGAAATGTTGCCCCTTGAAGGACAATGCCTAGCTGGTCCTGAAGCAGGCCACCCATGCTGGGTCCCATGCAATGTGGCATTTTGGGAATCCAGGCTTGTTCTCCACTCTCCCTTCTCGGGGTGTGGCTTTAGGATTTTGATAGTCCCTGCAGCTTCTTCCATCCATCAGTCTTCCAATAGATGGGATTTCAGGTGTAAGCTGTGCTGTTCTACTTTTCCTCAGTGTTTTAGCAAACGTTACAGGTCATTCTCCTCCAAGTAGAATGCCAAATCTTTTTAGTCAAGAAACTATGTGAGTTAGAAAAAAAAAAAACTTGTAGAAAGTTGTAGAAAATTTGGGAGTTGGGAGAATGAACTAATCAGAGATGGTTTGCTATTGGCTATGAAACTCCAGCCAATAACTACAGGCTCAAGGTGGTATGGATAGGAACCAATGGGGAGGAACATCTCCAACATACTCTGTAGCATGAATACAAGGACTAAGAAAACAAACCTCCTTGTTAATACAAAATTGGAGAGTGTCTTCACTCAAAAAAGACAACAACACTACAAGGAAACAAACGAACAAAAAATCACGACAATATAACTTCTAAAAGCTGACAATCCTATGTAATGGTATCTTCTGAGAGTGAATTATATGGAATCTCAGAGGACTTCAAAGACTAATTATAAGCATGTGCTTATATTTGTATATTTCTTTCATGGTACCCAACTGACCTCCAAGTGAGTGAGCACATATATTAAAACTGTTAAATTGACCTCAGTTCTTTAATAATTTATAGTTCGAATATTAGGACAAAACTCTTGGCTCTGCCCATCAGTCCCAAAATGCCAATTAAAGCAACAGTCATAGTGAAATCAGAGAGATTTAATCAATGTGGCCATGTTGGAGGAGCAAGTGGCGATATCTGATGAACCCAGGCCCGTCTGAAATACAGACACGTGTTTTACACTGAAACAGGAAAAAAAAAAAAGCTTTACCTAATCAGCACACTTAGTCATGGTGTTATCTAGATGGTTACCACCTCAGCTCTGATTCCACCAGACACTCCAAGAAATCCCAATTACTTGAGGGTCAAGAGATCACTGTCCAGCTCTGGGGAGCAGTCCTGCCCACCTGGACAACTGCCCTCAGCAGGAGAGTAGTCCCACTAAGCTCTACTATCCCTGGACTCCAGAGACATAGGCAACTTACATACATAAGTAACTCTGTGTTAAGTTACTTATGTATGGAAGAACTCTGTTAAAACAAAGAAAACAAGACACGTCCAAAAATGAAGGCAGCGATGCCAGGTTTTTGCTTTTTGTTTTGTTTGTTTGTTTTTTTCTTTCTTTCATTTTTCCTGTTTTCAATGCTGTATAGACCCAAATGAGAAAAGAATACCTTGAACAAAATCAGTTTCTGGGTGTCTGTTATAGTAGAACTTAGTCTCAACCAAATGGGTTAATTTGAAATTGTTGAGGAAGAAGAAGAGGCAGACATCCTCCAGGGCTCTTAACACATCTTGCCTGCGATACAGTTTTGTGTGCTCTCACTAAAATACAGTCATCTTATTAATAGATAAATACTCAGGGGGAAGGAGATAGGAATCATCAGTTAAGTTTTTCTTTAACTTTTACTTTATTTTATTTTATTGTTTTGGTTTGTTTTTGTTTTTTCGAGACAGGGTTTCTATGTGTAGCCTTCACTATCCTGGACTCACTTTGTAGACCAGGTTGGCCTCGAACCTACAGCGATCCACCTGCCACTGCCTCCCAAGTGCTGGGATTAAAGGCATGCGCCACCACTGCCTGGCAACTTTTATTGATTGTCTATGATTTACACATCGTGCACCACATTCCCACTCATCTCCCTGCTCCCTCATATCCACCCTCTGCCCTTGCAAACTCCCCCCAGTAAAATAAAACAAACAAACAAACATCTTGTCACAGAAGTTGTAGTGTATCATGCAGTATAGCCTCTTGTCCATACACGATTACTTCCAAATGTTCATTGTGACGAGCCATGGGTCTGGTTTGTGGCCTATACCATCAGTACCGATCCTCACTGAGTCTACTCTCGGATATCCCGTTGTTGCCCTATGTCGTGGAGATTCTTAAGCTTTGGATCTGTAGGACTGGGCCCTTCATGTGTTCCAGCAGATGATACGTGGGGTAGATGTTGGAATGAGGCCAACTCAGAGCCCTGGATCAGGGCCTGGAAGTAGCTGAGTTAGTCAGCCTGGCAGCTCTCCTGCTCTCCTGCTCCCATGTCCTCAGGGCAGGGCCAATTCTCCTGCTCCCATGTCCTCAGGGCAGGGCCAGATCTCCTGCTCCTGTGTCCTCAAGGCAGGGCCAGCTCTCCTGCTCCCGTGTCCTCAGGGCCAGCTCTCCTGCTCCTGTTCAATTTGCCAGCTTGTTGCTGGCAGACAAGGGGACTGGATCTTGTGGACCAGCAAGCAGGCGGCAAGTGGAGGCCCCTCAAAGTCTTCATTGAGCTGCTTCTAGAAACCATTGATATTGGCCCCTTTCCGGAAATTTGTGGCTCTGTTGATTCATGCCTCCAGAGTCTCTGGCTCCATCAAGGGCTCCATCTGCCATGGACCCCCCATTATAGGTTATTCTTGGCTTTTTAAAACACATCACAAGATGCAAATCCATTTCTTCTGAGGGTATAAATTTGAGCATACTGGGCACTTAAATGCTCCAAACAAATGTGGGGAGAGGTGGGCTGGGAGTGCATGGTCCGCCAGACCCCTCTGCCTGCCAACTGTTCCCAGTCCCTAGCACCTCTGCCTTTGTTAAGAGCACTTTTTGAGCCAGGTATGGTGGCACATACCTTTAATCCCAGCACAGGCAGGTAGGTCAGTGTGTGTTCGAGGCCAGCCTCTTCTACAAAGGGAGTCCTGGACAGCCAAGGCTACATAGAGAGACCCTGTCTTGAAAAGCCAAAAACAAAACAAAACAAAACAACCCAAAAAATAAACAAAAAACAAACAATAAAAACCACTTCTTGTTCTTACAGAGGACCCAGTTTCAATTCCCAGCCCCTACCTTGCAGCTCACAGCCATCCAAGACTCCAGTTGCCCTCTTCAACCTTCTCTTGCACTGAGCACCCCTGTGGTGGACATGCATCCAAGGAGGCAAAACACTCACCCACAAAATTAAACAAAGTAAAGAAACTAGTGAGTTGAATGCAAATGGCTCCCATAGGCTCATAGGGAGTAGCACTATTAGGAGGGCTTTGTCTTGTTGGAGCAGTTGTGCTTTTGTTGGAGGAAGTGTGTCCCAGGGAAGGGGCAGGGTATAGAGATTTCAGAAGCTCAAACCAGGCCCAATATCTCACTCTCTTCCTGCCTCCTGCCATTCTCGATGCGGGACTCTTGGCTCCTGGTCCAGCACCTTGTCTGTCTGCACTCCGCCATGTTTCTCACCATGACAGTAAAGGACTAAACCTCTCAGCCTGTAAACCAGTCCCCATTAAATGTTTCCCTTTATAAGGATTGCCATGGTCATGGTGCCTCTTCACAGGAATAGGACACTGGCTAAGGCAGACCTTCTAAACATGACAGAAAGGAACTGTCAAGTAAAACAGATCTGTGCCAAGTTATGGTTCCCTGATAATATGTCCTAGGTCACAGCTCTTGGTTCAGAGGAGACAAAACAGGTAGAGGGTGAGCGCCAGAAGCCTTAAACAAAGGCTATAAAGTTGGCATATGAGAAAAACCTGTTGGCAAGCAGGAAAATTAGAAACACTCCAGCCAATGTCACCTATAGATTATAAACGAAAAGCTAACTCTTCATACACCATTAATGTTTGAGTTCCTAAACGCTCTCCCTCTTCTGGCCCAATTCCACACTTGGAAATATATTCATTCTGAGTAAATTCCCATTCTTTGCTTTGCTACTCTCCAAATGCCTATGTCCAATTTTTTAAATTTTAATTTAATTTTTTTAATTTTTTGTTCTGGGACACAAATGCCAGGAGCTCCTCTGGAGAACCCCAGGGAGTCCTGATAGTCACTGATATAACTGATGGAACCATTAAACAGAGGCAGCTACAATTGTGAGCACATCAGGACAAAGATAGAATTTAAGTAGAAACATTCTAACACAGTTGAAAGAAAAAGAAGAATTTTTGCCTATAACTATGATTGAGTTATTGATATTGGTGGGTATTTTTTTTTTTTCCTTGAAACAAATGGTACTCACAGTTAGCCACTGATCTGTTAGATAATTGTAATGTGAATATGGTGGGAATCCTTTACAGAGAAGCTTCCCTAAGAACACAGAGGAGTCATCACCAGCAAGTTTATGAATAATTTCTCTATGTAAACCTAGCAAAAATTATTAAAGTTTCCCAGACTAAAAATTATTTATATGTATGCATTATTAAAATGTAGAGAAATGTTATGTTTTGTAGTTTTGAATCATTTTGTGTTCAACTACCTCCTAAACGTAGCTTATATTTCATACTAAACCACTTTATTGTCCCAGGAAGATGACTCAGGCGGAACATGCTTGCTGTGCATACCCAATAACCTGAGTTCAATCCCAGAACTGCAGTAAAGTGGGAGGGGAGGGCGGTTGTCCTTTGACCTCACATGGGTACTGTGGCACTTAATGCAAACACATATACCATGCAAATAGACAGGTTAATAATAATGCAAAATTTAAATGACATTTTACTTATATAGTAATCATACTATATTTCGAAAATTAAATTCAAGAAGTCTATTTAATTTGAAAACCATTTACAAAGAGTAAAAAACTGCATGACATGACAATCTCCTACAATATAGTGATCACAGAGTCTGCCCATGCTAGATGTGCTATTTTTTTTATTACACAAACAGTATGAGAAGTTATTCAGTTATTACATTTGCAGAGATATTCAGCTTTAAGGGATTGGCATATTTTTCTTACTTCTCTAGGTGTCATTAAATTATTTGAAGCTTGTCTTGGGTTTTTTTTTTTTTTTATTTTTTTGAAGAGACACTATGACTAAGAGAATTTATAAAAGAGTTTAATTGGGGCTGGAGAGATGGCTCAGAGGTTAAGACACTGACTGTTATTCCAAAGGTCCTGAGTTCAATTCCCATCAACTACACGGTGGCTCATAACCATCTATAATGAGATCTGGTGCCTTCTGGCCTGCAGGTGTATGTGCAGACTGACATTATATACATGATAAATAAATAAACTTTTAAAAAATAGTTTAATTGGTGCTTACAGTTCCAGAGTGTGTGTAGGTCCACAACCATCATGGTGGGGAGTATGGCAGCAGTCAGGCAGACAGTCAGGGAGGTAGCAGGCAGGCAGGCAGCAGACAGGCAGGCAGGCAGCAGGCAGGCAGGCAGGCAGCAGGCAGGCAGGCAGCAGGCAGGCAGGCAGGCAACAGGCAGGCAGGCAGGCAGCAGACAGGAAGTAGGCAGCAGGCAGCAGGCAGGCAGCAGACAGGAAGTAGGCGCAGGCAGGAAGTAGGCAGCAGGCAGGCAGGTAAGCAGGCAGACAGGTAAGCAGGCAGGCAGCAGGCAGTAGGCAGCAGGCAGCAGGCAGGCATAAGCCTTGTTTATTTGGTCTTCAATTTATTTCAAAGGTGTTTTGTAATGCTCACTGTAAGAGTTGGCACTCTTTAATTTTACATTTATTGCAAATCATATTCTGTTAAAACAAGATTTTATTACTAATCTATTAAAACACAGAAGAACTCTGAATTTCACTTTGTGTTGGGAATGGAAGAAAAAGGCTTGCCTACATTGATGATTCCACAAGGCCGACTGACTAATTCGGCCCTACACCTTCAATCCTAGTACTTGCTGGACAGGAAGACCAGGAGTTCAAGGCTAGACTGCGTTATATGAGGGGGGGATGGAAAGCACACATAAGACAATGTCTTTAAAAAAGACAGACAAACAGATTTTGTGATAAAGAAATCTGAAACGTTGCATTTATAAAACCAAACAATCTTTGTGTCTATCTTTAGAGCCCTAACTAGCTATTAATGGCCCAGCTCTCCGCCTTAACATCAGTGTTGACTGTCAGGTAAAACCTTCTGAATTCATTACCAGCACATCACTAACTTCTGTCAACCAAAAAGGAAGTGTGGTATAGGCTATTTTTAGCTGAAGACCATGCTTGCTGTAACCTATCTACCTCCTGCTGTCCCCAACAAAATGCCTGAGAAATGCTTTCTTTGTCTTTTGTTCTGTGATTGCTAAAGTTTGTGTAATTGCTTTTTATTTTGAAACATGTTTTTCAGGCAAACCTGAATCAATGCTTCCTGGCCATGGTAATTATCATTTAGTTCAAAATAAACGCTGCCTTATTCCCACTCAGATGACAGCTGTTTTATACGTATAGTTTCCAGCCACTATTAGTTTATTAAAATCATGTTTTCCTACATTTTGGGTTTTTCTGTGCACATAACACAACATATATGAACTACCTTATTTATTTATTTATTTATTTATTTTTGGGTTTTCTAGACTAGGTTTCTCAATTATAGCCTTGGCTGTCCTGGACTCTCTCTGTAGACCAGGCTGGCCTCCAATTCACAGAGATCAGCCTGCCTCTGCCTCTGCCTCTGAATGCTGGGATTAAAGGCGTGTGCCATCACCGCCCGGCTTCAACTACCATTTCTATTCCCTCCTCAACCATACCCTCTATTTCTTCATATTCCACGTCCTTTATTTTCTCCTATTGTCGAATAAAACTCATCATTTGAATCTTAGAAATACGCAATTTAAGTTTCAAATTCAATAAGAATCTGCCATCGCATTTAATCTCCTTACTGCCTCACATACTACCTCCCAGCCTCTTGTTCTGGAATTGTCCTGCAATTACTAAATTCGATGAGACTGAATGTAGATCTCAGAAAACTCAAAAATTCCCCAGCAGAAGCCACCTTGGCAGCTAGCGCGGCTAAGCGCCCTCCTAACTCCGCCCCTCAAACGGAATCGTCCAACCAACGTCAGGATCAGCAACCCCGCCCTTGGACAGAGGCAGCCAATCAGCGGCAGTGTCATTTGCGCGCCCTACTTGCAAAGATGGCGGTGTCTCCTTGCTCACAGTTCGTTTGCAGAGCCCTTGCACTGCTCCTCCGTAGCAAAATGTGAATGCGGGCGGGAGGACGGTGCCTCAGGAATGAGTCGGCGGAGGAAGCATGCGGACAGCCCTTCCCGGAGGAGCACGCCGCGCAGGGCGGCTGCGGAGAACTGCTGCCTGGCGGTGGAGCCGGGGGCCGGGTCGCCCGGGGCGGCCGGCGACTCCAGGCTCTTCAGGGCGAGAGCGCGGTCTTTGCGGCGGGAGCAGCGCCGGGCGGCGGCTGACGGCGGGCTTGGCCCCGGGGGTGAGGAGAAGGCGGGCGGGGAGCGGAGCTCTGGGGGACCGGGTGAGAAGCTGGCGGGGAGCAGAGCTCCGGAGGTGTGCAGGGGGCGGGAGGGTAACTCTGCAGGGCTTTAGTCAGCCGAGCGGAGTCCCCTCATTGGGCCCTGGGCGGGGTCTGCCTTTACTATATCCGAGAAAATTGGGCATCGTTACCTACTCTCCCCTCTCCGCCCCGCCCCCAGTTTATTTGCTTTGCAAAAAGGACTACCTTGGTTGGCTCCCGGAACTTGCTAAGTGCAACATCCGGTTAGAATAGCAAACCAATGGGGCGTTGCTAGCTGGTAACTTTTGGAGTTAAAGATTTCTAACCAAATAAAGACCAGAGTCATAACCTTTCCTAGAGTGTGTTCGTCAAATACAACGTCTGTTATCTTCTTGCCCGCCTCTGCTAGCACAAAACAAACCTGGGAGAATTTGGGTGGATTTGATAGGGGCTTACAAGAGTTTAGCTGGGGTTCCTGTTTGGATATATTTGACGCCTGTAGCATGCCTGCTGAGGTCATGGAGGTTTCTAAAGCACAGAAGCAGTAGTGGTAGTAACTCACTGAGCAGGTGGCATTTTTCCTGGGCCTGTGGAATTTTCAACAATGTTAAACTTTGGAATTATTAAGACATTTTTTTATTGAAACATTTCCATTGTGGTTAAAATAATTGTCTTTAAGAGACATGTTTCATATTGTACATAAACATTAGTTTGTCTAAGCTATTATTTGGCGTTAGCGCTTATGACGCAATGCTTAAACTGTGGCAATCGTCCTTTTATCCAGAAGAGTATAAGACACCAACAAGACTTGTGAAAGTGGATTTATTATCCTCTACCTTCAGTTCTCCGAATGATCCAGATGGACAGACTGATATCTTCTGGGACCAGAATTCTCCGATGACGAAACAGTTAGGTAATCTGTTGTTATTTTTATGTCATTAGCTGTTTGGGGAAGGGTTAGTGTTGGTGCAGTTTTAGTCGGGTAACATCAGAAACTTTAATACAGTGTTTTTTTGTTTTTTAATCTCCTGTGATTTTTATCTTTAATGCATAGGGTGTTAGCTGTGGAGTCGTCTCAGTTACGCCACTTACAGCCATTTATGAGAAAGTGACAGCTGGTCTTACAATTCTTGGTCTAAAAGTTATAGAAATGTCTGTTTCTTTAGGTAAAGGAAGAAAAAAGAAGATTCCCAGTACATGCGGTGATGAGATTTCACATATTGTAAATCGTATTGCTCCTCAGGTAAATATGGCAAGTTTCTTGCTTTATAAAAGAGCAGAAATTGTGGGCTGTCTGTTTGTGTGGTTCTTTCATATTGAAAATAACGCATTTGGAGCAACAAAGCTTACGTTTAGCTTTTCTGTTACTGAGTGTGTGTCTTGAAAAAGGAACAAAATATAGAATGGGTAATATAGTTCCTCCCTCAGTGTCTGGGCAACATGGTCACATGACCCCTGTGACCCCTTTGGATACACAGATCTGCAGATTCTGAAGTTCCTTCTTTAAAGTGTGGTTTTTTCATGGTAACCTGTGTATATTGGCCCATATACTATATACCATACATACGTGTGTGTGTGTGTGTGTGTGTGTTTATACGCGCGCGCGCGCGCGCGCGCACACACACACGCACACACACACACACATGTATGGTGTGTGTGTGTGTGTGTGTGTGTGTGTGTGTGTGCTGGAACTCAAAGCCAGGGACTCACTTCTGTTGGGCAAGTGGCTCCCACTGAGCTATGCCTCCAGCCTCTCCCATATATTTAAGTCATCTCTAGGTTATTTACTCTTTAAATAATGTAGTTAGTTGCTATGCTGTACTGAAGTTTTGTTGTTAGTGTTTTGTTCATTGTCTATAGTACATGTTTTCTCTATTACAGTTTCTCTTCTTAGAACTCTTAATGACTTACAAAATCACCAAGAACACTTTAATATTGAAGCCATCACTGGATTTAGATGTTGGCCTCCTGAAGCCTCCCCTGCTGTGGCCTCCAGTGGGTCAGTTAAAGGCTCCTAACCTCAGTGCATTCAACTATAAAGCACCTGCCGTGCTCTCTTCAGGGGATTTGTTAGGATTAAGTTATGTAAGGTTTACAATAAACTGTAGAGAGTTGTAAATACAAGGCTGCTAATTATGGTTTACTTAAGTAATAGACTGTTCCTTACAAAACCTAACTGTTTTGTCATTGGAGAATTCTGATCTCCGAAGGTACCGCTGCTGAGCATTTGCCCAGCAGAAGTGAGTCCTTGGGTTTGAGTTCCAGCTACAAACCCACGTACAAGGGCAGATATTTATAGGTTACCATGAAAAAACACACCACTTAATAATTGTGTTGCTTGAGTGAAATAGAAGATCCATTCTTTAACAGAGGAGTCCAGTTTCTGCCCTTCCTTATATTTATCACGTCACTGTAAGATGCACAGACCCAGAACATAAACTGCTCTGAGTTTCTTTGCTTTCTTTTCCTTACTTACATACATTTTTTACATTTTTAAAGTGTGTGTGTACATGTGTGTGTGTGTGCGCGCGCGCGCGTGCGCATTCCCACAGCCTGTGTGTGGAGGTAAGAGGTCATCTTGCAGGAGTCAGTTCTCTCCTTCCACTGTGTTGTTCCCGGGGAATGAGCTCAAGTCATCAGGCTTTGTAGGTAGCAAACACCTTTACATGCTGAGTCATTTTGCCAGCCCTCTTTTCCTTATTTAGAATTTCAAATCAAAGACTATCTAAATTTTGCTTGGTGTTATCTCTGAAGACGTAGTTGTATTTTCCTTACTTTGCCCTGCAATAACTGTCCACAGCTGCTACTGACTGATCCAGTAGGTGGTTATGAGGAGTCACCACATCCAGAGAGGAGGCAGGAAGTACAACTTTTCTCTGAGGCTATAAAAGTCCAGCCTTATAATCAACAGTCAGTATAGCGTTGTTGCTGCTAGCTCTGCTTTCCGTGGTGTCACGCCATAGGGTTCATTGTATCAACTCTTCATTTCTTAAGTGCATTTATGCCATAATATTACTATGTATGTTAAAAAATAAGTCTTTATTAGCTAAATCAATAATTCTGAATATATTCTTGTTTTCAGGTCTGATATTGTACATAGTTTGTTTCTGGTTTTATGAGCATCTTACAACAACTGAGATGTTATTTTTTTTCCTTTTATGAAATGTTCTTTTATGTGTATATAACACTGAAATGCACTTGATAGGCAATATACTTTAAACCTTGGTTTTTATAAATACAGGATTCCTTAGTTGGAATACTCCCTTCTTACTTGTGGGAACATAAATGGATGATTCTGGCTTTCTGCCTTCCTCTTGCCTCTCATTGGTTGTTTATTGAGTGACTACCACAGACTTCGTCTCACCTCCTTCCTTCTTCTTGGACAGGGGGAGACGGTTGGTTGTTTTATGGTGCTCTTAATGGTTCTTTTTTTCTCTCCTCTTTGGAAGGTTGAAAAACCGGTGACCAACTCCATGCTGGGTGTGTGGATTGGTGAAACTGCTATTCCTTGTACTCCTAGTGTAGCAAAAGAGAAGTCACGAGCGAAAATCAGCTGCGCAAAGTGAGTTCAAACTCTCTCTCTCTCTCTCTCTCTCTCTCTATATATATATATATATATATATATATATATATATATACATACATACATACATACATACATACATATATACTTTCTTACTAACATTTGAAGTAAACCACAATAGTACACTTTGTTTTGATATGTAAAGTTCTGGAGTTAAAGACATTATTATTCTGAGAGTTAAAGTTTTGGTGTTTTGTCAACACACCAAAATATACTAAATGACAATCGAGTAAGACTTAGACAGTCTTCTAATTAAAATGTTTCAATGTTTTTTTCATAGGTTAAAAACACAAAATCGAGAAAAAGAACTTATGAAATTGGCAGAACAGTTTGACAGAAACATGGGAGAACTGGATGTGATTCAAGAGCAATACGGGAGGGGTCATCATTGTATGCAGGCCACCTCAGAAGTGGGGCATGTATGCGACCATACAGACTCCACTCGGATGGAGTCAGGTGATACAGTCCCTGAAATCAGTCGTGCTCTAATGAAGAAGCAAGTGGAAGGACACGCCGGCATCTCTGTGGCAGAGGAGCAAGACAACAATGAGAAACCGTTTGACCAAAGTGTTGAAGCAGACCTTAATGCTATTTTTGATGGTTCCACTCAGATGTGTAGTGGACACCTAAGCCAAGATCTGTCCGGTGCTTTTTTGAACAATAGTAAAACCACCTTTGTAAAGAAAATTTCCTTTATAGAAGAAGTCGTCACTACCGAAACTCTGCTCGCAGAAAACCTGCTAAGTAAAACTCCAGTGTCACCTTCCCCTCAGGTGAATACTGCCGCGATGCTAAAATCATGTGTGACTCCGTATGCTAAGATGCTAGACACATCTAGTAAACGTCTTGATGAGTTGACTTGGTGTGATTTTGAGGATGATTGGGAAAACTTACTAGGCAATGAACCCTTCCTCATGGAAAATGCTGACATGCTTGAACACACTCCTTCTGCAACTGCCCAAGGTACTGCTCGGAAGGCAATTTGTACCTTTATTGGTAAAAATGATGCAGTGACATCAAGAGCAAATACGAATCTCGATAGAAGGTTAAGAGATTCAAAAATGACACTGAGTCTACCTTCAGAGGCACATAACAGAGAACCAAGAAGTACTAGAGAAAATAGATTTTCACCGTATCCAGGTGATGAGTCAAGGAAGTTACCATTCACTGGGAGTAGAGTGACGTCTGAGAAATCTGTCAGTAACATTGTTAGTAAGAATGAAGACGATGTTGCTGCCTCTAATCTTACAGGCGTGAAAGAAGATGGCCGTGGTAAGTGCACGTTTCATGTGGATGCCTCTGACAAGCCTGGTTCACACACAAGACACCCTAATAAACAGAAATACGGGCTCAGTGCTAAGCTGCCTTTGAAAGCACCTGCTAATGCTTACTGCTTCGATCCTGTATTCTTGGGCAAAGAAAACAGTGTTTGTAACACGGATCAGACTCACGGATCAAAGTCCAGTTCTTCCCTTGATGACTGGAATGACCCACTGTTGGCCAGCGAGATGGTTGAAGCGTGCCATCAGTTAGAGACTACCTGGGCAGCAGATGACATGGATGATGATTTGTTATGTCAGGCGTGTGATGACGTCGAGAGACTAACTCAACAAGAAAACAGAGGCAGCGAAGAATCGGCAAGTCTGAGTAACATTCCCAGACATGGATCCAGGAATGCTCCTACTGCACCAACCCAAGGCAGTGTGTTGGTGGTGCCATCTAATCCTGTCAGCTCTTCAACACTGTCATCTTTAACAAATAAGTCACAGATAAATAAATCTGTGACGGTGAGAAAAAGAGACAATTATCCTACTATCTTGGATGCTACAACAAATTTCTCTGTGTGCTCTAAGAATTCAGGTGGTAATCAGCATGTGCCACTTGTGCAGGTGAATAGCCCAAAATTTGTTCTTGCAGGAACTTCAAGTTTGAATGTTAGTTTGGGCCCTGTGCGCACAGGCATTGCTACTAATGTGAACTTGAGTACGCATCCACTCTCCCATAGTGCCTTAGCAAATGGAACTCAGAACGACAGTGGAGTATTGAAGTGCTCAAAATTTACATTTAAGACTAAAAATCCTCAGGCTCTTTCTCAGTTAAATCAAAATTGTATAGCAGGAAGTATACCTGTTAGCAAAATCTTGCAGGATTTGGGAAAAGAGGAAACTGTCCATTCGTTGCTTGAGGGTAATCACCAGCGACCTTCAATAAAGTCTTCTGAGTCTTTGAAACCATCTTCTACAGGTATGAAATTATTTTCTTTGAAAGGTATTAATGCCGGGTATTTGTTTTCACTGATAGGGACTAACTAGCATCTGATGGAAAAGTCAATGCCTGTTGTGGCTTTTTTGTTTATTTGGTTTTGTTTTGTTTTAGTGACAGGGTTTCTCTGTGTACCCTTGGCTGTCCGGAACTCACTTTGTGGGCTAGGATGGCCTTGAACTCTCAGAGGTCTGCTGGGATTAAAGGGGCATACCACCATGCCTGGCTGCTGTTGTGACAATCTATGAGTCCTTTGATGCAACTGTTTTTTTAGTTCTCAGTACATCTTTTCTCTGATTTTTATACCTTCAATAAATTCTATTAATCACACTTCAAAAACTATCTTGAATATCCACCTCATAATATTGCTACTATCTATAATTCTCTGCCCCCTTTAGATTCTAATCTTGAAAAAGCAAAATAGTCTTTTAAACCCACCTAAAGAGACATTTATATGTATAAAACAACCTTCAGTGGATGACAGTTCACATAAAATCTAAAGCTTAAACTATAATCTGAAAAACCCTAAATTACCTTTCCCTAGCCTGTCTAATCTACTAAAAAGTAGGAAATAATAGTAAAAAAGTAGTATTTAATAATTTGTAATAGTTACTTTACCTGAGAAAACACTTAGCAGTTTGGTATATGTTATGAACCTTTTAAAATCAGCTCATGTTTTTAAAAGTGATGTTTGATTATGGCATTTTCATGCCTGTATACAATACTTACTCTTAGTTGCTGCCTCCATTACACCTTTTCCTACCAACCCCCTCCTCAGTCTCCCTTCATGTCATTTGCTGTTTTTTGCTATGCTCTTCAGTCATTGTTTGATGGACACTAAGGTTGGCCACATGACTTGGCTGTTGTATCACTGTAGTAAACATGGGTATGCAGGTGTGTCTATTGCATGCTCACTTTGATTCCTTCAGTAATGTACCAACAGTAGTGTAACTACTTGTAGCTTTTCGAGGCCCCCATATACTGATTAGTGTGATACTAATGGTGTGTGTGTGTGTGTGTGTGTGTGTGTGTGTGTGTGTGTGTGTGTGTGTGTGTGTGTGTGTGTATGGCTTTTCTCTACTGACTCTGTCAAGGTTTGTCCTCATGTCTTTGCCAGGATTTGTTGCCTTTCCCCAGTTGAATTTTTTTTAAGGTTTTTTGAGAAAGGGCTTCTCTGTGTAACCTTGGCTGTCCTGGACTCAATTTGTAGACCAGGCTGGCCTCGAACTCATGGAGATCTGCCTGCCTCTACCTCCTTAGTGCTGGGATTAAAGGTGTGCGCCACCACTGCAGCCTGGCTTTTTTTTTTTTTTTTTTTTTTTTTTTTTTTTTAATGTATGAATTTGGTCACTTTTTTGTACTTCTTTTGGGTGTCTTACTTATTTTGCTATTTGTTCTCTGGATTATCAGCATTGTTCTGGTGTTTAGTTGAGTCCACTATGTTTTCTGGACATCGGCCCCTGTTGTAAGTACCAGGCAAAGATATTCTGTCTTTATCTAGGTGTGTCTTCACTGTGATTGCTATTTCAAATCTCTGTTGTGTAACCACCTTATAATTTGATGCTGTCCCATTTGCCAATTCTGGATATTTTTTTTTCCTGACCTATTAGTCTTTTCCAGAAACTCCTGCCCATTGCCTGTATTTTGAAGTGTCTTACCTGATTTCCAGTAGTCCAAACAGATCTTACATTAATACCCTTGATCCACACTGAATTGGTTTTCATAAAGGATGAGAGACACTACATGTCAATGTACAACTTTTCCTACACCATTTGTTAATGAAGCTGCCTTTAATGTCAGTTCGTAGGCCCTTAGAAAGTCAGCTGCAGCTGTATGGTCTTTGTTTCCTTTCCTTTTGCTTGTTTGTCGTTCTGAGTCTGATCTGCATGTCTGCGTTTGTGACAGTACTGTGCAGATTCTGTTACTCAGACTGTAACAGAATTGAAGTCAGGTTGTTTTGATGCCTCAGGAATTAACTCATGAACATGCATGTTTGTCTGACCCTACCATATCTGTTGCTGTCCCCGAATGAGCATCTATATAAATTTTAGCTCTGGAGTTTATCACTGGAGTTTTGATGGGGATTAATTACATTGACTCTGTAGACCCATTTTGGTGACAGGGCCATTCTTTCCAGCATTAATTCTTCCAGTGCATGCATATTGGAATGGGTTCATCTTCTAGTGTTTTAAATTTCTTCTTTGTTGTCCTGCAGCTGTCATTGTATGGGGCTTTCATCTCCTTGGTGGTTTCACTCCTAGAGTTTCATTGTTTGGTTTTGTTGCTGATTGGTGTCTTAGTGAGTTTGATGTATACAAGAACTACGTTTTTATGGAGGAGTTTTTTAGTACTGCTCCATTACTAAAAATGTTGACCTGACTCCATGTGGCACCTTCCATAAAGATGGGTTCTATAGACTGACAGGCTCACGCTAAGGGTCTCAGGAAGCATACAGTACGTTTGTTCAACACAGAGAGAGCCCTGTTCACCAGCTGTTAACCAGCTCGCAGTCTTCTGGGCAGATACCTTCCTTTGAACAAAGGAACAACCTGTGTGTTTAACATACCTGGTTCCCCAGTGCTTATTTGTGAGTCAGGGACCTCTGCCTTCTACGCAATTGGATGTGAGAGGCTTTATTCTGTCAGTCAAATGTTTTCCTAGTAGCTGAAATGTAAACCTTGTGACTCTGTTTTAATGGGGGAAAAATGCACCTTTTAATATTCTAATTCCTTTCAAAGCTACTTGGAGTCTCATTCCTTTCATTTTGTCTTTTTTTTTTTTTTTTTTTTTTTTTAATGAGATAGGGTTTCCACTGTCCTGGAACTCAGTCTGTAGACCAGGCTGGCCTCAAACTCAGGAAATCCACCTCCTCTGCCTCCAGAATGCTGGGATTAAAGGCGTGTACCACCGCCTTTGCTTTCTCTTCCCCTTCTTTTTTCGAAGAGTGTAACACATATGACCTTCAATTCAGTAAACAGCTATAGACAGATCTCTCTCCCATCCCCAGAATGTTTGTATGACAAACAAACATGACCCACCATTCCCAGCCATATTTGAAGGATTGACAGGCAGTTTAATTCATAATATTTTTACTCTCTATCAATGTTTCTGTAACATTTAAAATCTGATATTTAAAGAAATGTATATAGTCATTGGTTAGATGTCATTGTTCACACAAATTATTGCTGAGTCTTCAAAAACAGTTTTTAATCAACTTAGAACTTTGTCATACTTGAATGTGGGCATTAGCATCCTCTTGACCTAGAACATTCTGTCATATGTGTACATGTAATTGTATATGTAATAGTTCTGTTTGATTTAATAGTCAGGTCAGTGTGATGAAAAGATTATATTACGTATTCTGCATCACTTACAGGTTATAAATTAATTCCTATGCTTTGTTTAACTTTTAGATGAAGAAGAGAGAAATAGGAAGTATTCTCCTGAAGAAATTCAACGAAAAAGGCAGGAAGCACTGGTTCGAAGAAAGGCCAAAGCCCAGGCGTGGCCTACAGTCCATCCAGCTCCCATTTCACTGCTCTGATGAAATCTGAGTTGGATGGTTTCACGGCTGTTGATAACTATCTGTGATAGGACTTTTGTTCTTGATTTCTCTGTGAGAAATTTAATGCTGACTTATAAAGCATGAGCGTCTACTTTAGTATTTAATAAATCAGTGTTTACAATGGCAAATGAAACTTTCTCAGAGACGTATGTGAATTATGTATAAGTTTTTGAAAAGTTACCAGTTATGTATATACAGAGGGATGTTCTTGTCTTTATTAAATATGGTAGCAGATGAGCATGAAAAATAGACAGCTGTAAAGTATCTGTACAAAGGCTTTTTCTAACACAAAGATTAAAGTTGTGAAGTAAACAGTGACTTAGTCTTGAGTTGTCGTTTTCAGTTACTTAAGGTTTTTTTTATACATTACCAATTTTCAGTTAATATTTCCATATTCTTAGTGGCCTTGCTGAAAAGTAGAGAACTTCTGTTTATTTTAAAGAAATTTGTTTTTAGTTGCTAGCCAAAAGTAGGTTTGAATTTTAGTATTCCTAAAATCTGATTCAATTTAAAAACATTTTACTATTAGGAAGTCTAGTTTAGCAAAAGAGAAACAAACACAAAAAACCCTATATAAGTAATAAAGCACCATTAACATTTAGAATTGGTAGAAACACACATCCTCCGATCCAGTCTCTTTGTTTGTAAAAGTTACATAGAACAATTCAAAGCTGCTCTTTTCATGTGTGTACATTTGTGTCAGGGTCAGGGTCTTTTTATGTGGTCCAGGCTGGCCTTGAATTTTCTCTGTCACCCAGTTGGCCCCAAACTAAGATCTCTTCCCTCAACCTCCTCAGGGCTCTAAATAGATGTATGCCACCGTGCCCAGATCATAGTGTTACTTTTAAAGTCACAGACAAGTTAAAACCTGTGCTTATGTTAGAATGATTTTCCTGAACATCTAAATAGTTGCATGATTTGCTTTAATCTATTAGTACTTAAAATAATTTGAAGGAATATTAACACTTAAATGTAATCTAAAGCATATTAAAGAATGCTTATTAACAGAACCTATGGACATTATTTATTTTAAAGAATGAACTAATGTTGTTGGGATTCAAAATTAGACTTTCTATTCTCAGTTTTCTTATTACTGTAATTTTCTTTCTAATTAATTATTTAACTTCACTGTTTTTCCTCTATCATCCCTGCTCCGTTTTTGTCTTTAAGGAAATGAACCAGTAGTAAAAGCCTTAACCGGATAGGAGGGCATATGGCAGTAAGGATGCTTGTATTTTTCTAAGTGGCTTTTAAGAGAGGAAGAAGATTACAGATAGTAGGTACTCAATCTTGGTGTTCACTGCTCTTCAGATGTCTTTGAGCTGTGACAATCTGATAGTTATTATTTATCATTTTTCAAGTGTTATTTTAATACAGTAAAGCAGATTTTAGTTGCTCTGTGTTGTCAAAGAATGTATTATAAAGACGTAAATAAATGCTGCCAGTCATTATGTAAATTAAGTGAAGAGACTTCTAGTGAGCCTTTGGAGTGTTCTAAGTTTCTCTCTTTGCCCAAGTTCTTCCATCACTTGTTTTTTTTTTTTTTTGTAGAATTCTTTTAAGTCCCTGTACACTTAGCCAGGTGACTTTGTTTCTTTGAACCTTACTTGACCATCTTCACTGGAACTGATTTCTTTAAGTGACTCCTGCTGTCTTTCAAAGGAAACTATAGAAGGCCTTCTGGATGGTGGGGATGTGCTGGCCCGGCAGGGGACCCCCTACGTTTCACACCACTCTACTCTCTTCATTCTTTAACTGCTGTTCAAAGGACTAATATGCAAAGGGATGCCGAGTTTGCATGGATGGGCACTTTTCCAGTCTCAGAGACAAAAGTGCAAAAGTCAGAGGGGCAGCTGGTAGGCTTGGCAGCAGTATTCTCTTTCAGGTTTTTCTGCTGGTTTTGCTTCAAGAAAGACCCTTGTTACAGAAAAGAGCCTGCTGCGGAAGTCTCTTCCTATTCTAGACAGACAGCTGAGTGCAGGGACACAGGTTAGTTATTGCAGAAATATTTCTCTGTAGTTGTGAACCACAGTGTGGGGAATGCTGCCTTCTGTCATTATTTACTAACTTATGACCACCAGTACCTTCCTCTGCCTCCTGTCTGCTTACTACTGCTCTGTGATGGCTACTAATTATATTTTGAATAATTTTAAAGCAGATTGTGCTTGTGGTTTTTTTCTTGTTCCACTTAAGTCATTGTACCTTCACTTCATTGGGCTTTAGCGTTGGAAATGGTTCTGGGAACAGTTTAAGTCTTATTTAACACTTACTTGGTTGAAGTGTTTACAAACTGAATTGAAATTGTTCAAAGTTGACTGATTTTTCGGCTCTTGCCAGTGTGATCATAAGCATTGTGTGTAATCAAAAACACCAAATATCTTGTGCCTTCTCTTAAGTGTCACAGGTGAACACATGTAGGTGTTGGTTTTAGGAGTGTGTCTTTTTCAAGTGTTTGCTTAATAAGTAAATCATAATTGGTGAGCTGCATTTAACACTGCCAAACAGTTTACCTACACCAATGGCTCTGAGCTCTCTAGTCAGCTCTTCAATACAGTCATCTAGCCCTCCTATTCCTATTTTGTATGAGGGAAATCCAGGAAAGAGAGTAAATGACTGTTGAACTCTGTTACGAGTGCAGTTATGAGTTGGTGTTGAAATTTGAACTAAAATAGTCTAATACCAAATATTGTTATTAAAAGATATCATAGGGCTGGGCGAGGTGGTACACGCCTTTAATCCCAGTACTCGGGAGGCAGAGACAGGCGGATCTCTGTGAGTTCAAGGCCATCCTGGTCTACAAAGTGAGTCTAGGACAGCCAAGGCTACACAGAGAAACCCTGTCATGAAAAAAACAAAATAAGCAAACAAAAAGAAACATTTCATAATAGGAAATCACTGTTGTATATCTTACAAGAGCAAACATAAAGGCTTAGCGTAGGGAGAGTGTCGGAACTCACAATAAGGCTGTTGTGACAAAACTCACGCATGGAAAGGATTAATGTGCTTACTTATTTTTTTATAATTACATCTTGCCTGAGTATTTATTTAGTAGTGCAGCACATTCATTTTTCAAAGTCTTATTTTTCTGAAGCCACTGATTCTGTGAAAAAGAAACATGTTCTTTGTACATTACATTTGTACTTCAGTAATTGCATATATCAGGAAAAATACAAAAGTGACTGTTCACAGATCTGTTTATGTGAGCACTGTGGCTCGGGAGGGACAAGTTGCTAATAGGCAGAAGAGATGGGCCACATTGCTTCTCATGATGCATGCTTCCGGATGTTACTAGGCTTGTTGGATAGCTACTAAGGTACTAAAACTGATAAATGTCTACAGGGACGGTTTGCAGGAAACCTCGTTAGATTTGAAAAAAAAGAAAAGATCAGGCCAAACCAAGCCTGAAATTCATCATGGCAAGCACCAAATCCTGCAGCTAATGTCTAGACTATGGCGCTTGCAAGAGACTATGTGGGCTCCTTTGGTGGAAGCCCCACGCCTGAAGCACACAAGTGCCTAGGGATGCTTGCACTCCGTGACTGCAGCTTTCCTTGGTGCACATGCCACAGTTCTGCCATCACCAGTCTCCTAGGACTTTTGACTTCTTCTTCATATCCTTACTTACTAATTACCCTTTCAGGGCCTCATTTCAAGGACCTTAACTCTGCCACAGCCCAGCCTCAGCCACTCTCTGGAACCATAATGCAAGACCCTGGGTCCTCTCAGGCCTGCATCTTCCACGCTTGTAAAACTAACACTATAGGGATGATGTGGCCCTTTCGGCTGCCCGCTCTGAATGGGGCCTGGGCCTGTGGATCACAGTTGCTGTGCTTCTGTGTGCTCACCCCAGGGAAACACAGGGCCTTTTCCATAAACTCTTCTGTGGCCTTCTCAGTTTAGACTCTGTCAAATCAGTTTGAACTTTCATAAAATGGAGTCTTCACTGGGTGGAGACTTACTCCGCAGAGCATATTCTGGTTGTACCACCACCGTGTCAAGTGTGTCTTTAGTGACACTTGTAATTAGCAGCTGTTTTTTTCTTTTTCTTTTTTTTTTTTTTTTTTTTTTTGTTTTGTTTTGTTTTTTCAAGAAAAGGTTTCTTTGTATAGCTGCAGCTGTCCCTACTCACTCTGTAGCCCAGGCTGGCCTCAACTCACAGAGATCCACTCGCCTCTGCCTCCTGAGTGCTGGGGTTAAAGTCAGCGTCCCACCACTGTCCCCACCCAACAGCTGCTTTCTAACCTTGTCTTCTCTGTGAGGTTAAATTTACACCTCACCAAACTGCACACTGACTGGCTGGCTGGCTTACGTCAAAACAGTAAGCAGTAGCCACATTAATAATTCTAAAACTATCCGGTTCTTGAGATTTCTTCCACCAAACAAATTAGGTCATTAATCCTGTACTCATCTTTGTCCCAGTGCTTGGGACCTTGGCAGCATGCTACCATTTATTGCTTGCTTGCTTGATTTATTTTTTATTTTTTATTTTTTTATTTTTTGCCAGACTGTCATACAAATAGCATTTAGCCCTGTTTCAGATGAGTCCTTGGTCTTTGAAGCTGAGTCTCCACTGTCTGCATTTCTCTTAGCACTTTATGTTGGTCTTCTGAACTCTCCGTCAGAGTGGGCTGTTCAAGTTTTCTTTACAGTATGCTAGGACATTTCTAGTCCAGAGTTCCAACTTCTGAATTCTTCCCCAAAATCTGGTTTGTGGTCACTTTATCACAGCAATGGCCCTCGTATTGATGTCAGTATCCTCTATTAATTACTTTTCTTGTTATTGCCAACCAAGTTAGGAGGGTTTTGTTTTGGCTTTCTTTATTAGGAGATAATCCGCCATTACAGGGAAAGTTCGCTTCACAGGAGTGGTATACAGCTGGTCACTTTGCATCCACAGGCAAGGTGAAGACTAAATAGGAAATAGAACCAGCTTGTAAAATGCCAGGGACTGCCCTCAGGGACCCACTTTCTCTCCCAAGGGTCTGTTTTCCTCACCAGTGCCACCAGTTAAGAGAGCAAGTGTTCAAACACACGAGCCTGAGGGGACATTGCATTTAAACCGAAACAGCCTTCCTCCTTTTCTAAAAGCCCAATACAGGTGGTAAAATTAAGGTTTCTAGATGAACACTATATAGACTAATGGTATTCAAATATTTAAAGTTGGGACTTTTTTTTACCTTGAAGTGGAAGTCTCCAAAGAAATTGCTTTGTGAGGCTTCTATCCAAGTTTGCCACAGTAGATCTAATAATACCTTTGTTGATACAGTTCAAAGAAACTAGGTTGTAAAGTGTAAATGCTTGATATTATCACAAGATCTAGGATGGCTAAAATGAGAGTAGCCATTTTGTATCCCTGGGATATATTCATCATCAGTCACCGAACAGCCCTTCAAACCTCTGTTGACATGGTTTCTCTAGAAAGCAATATAAGGTATATCGTTGTAAAGGGGGCTGGGTTTTATGAGCAGAGGCTAGAGAGTTATATGATGGCCATCTAGTGGGGTAACCCGCAGTTGCTCTGACCCAAGATCTGATACCCCAGAAGGAAAAATCAGTAACACAGCCCCAGCCTGAGGCTATAGGTCTAGGGTACTCCTGGAGAGATGTTGAGTGTGAAACAGCATCTCGGTTGCCATCTTAGCTGGATATGAAAACTAAATCACAAGTCACTGGGCACTCCTGTGAGGGACTTTGTTAGCCAGATATTTTAAATAAGAAGACCTACAGTAGATGGGTGGCACCTTCTGGTAGCAGCCCAGATAGAAGAACATGGAGGAAGGAAACTGCTTTTTTTTTTAACCTCCCTGCCATCATGATTGCCAGCAACCTGTCCTGTTTAGGGTTAGGTATAAAGTACTTTCAGAATGCTTGGCTAGCATGCTCAGGGGCTTTGGTGAGATCCCCCAGACACCCCCGCATGCCAAGCATGCTTGTGATATACTGCCTTTTGTATGTTGACATATGTCCCTTGTATCCCTAGTCTCTCTGGGACTTTTATTATGAAGCAGTGTTGTATTTTGTCAAAGGCCATTTCTGTATCTAATAAAAGTATCAAGATGTTTTTGTCTTTCAGGCTGTTATGCGGTGGATTATGTTTAAATTTTTACATGTATTCCACCATCCCTGCATCTCTGGCATGGGTCCGACTTGATCATGATGGATAATCTTTTTGATGTGCTCTTGGATTCAGTTTGCATGTGTTTTATTGAGGTTTTCCATCTGTGTTCATAAGAGACATTTGCCTATTTTGTTGTTGGATATTTGTTTGGTTTGGTATCAGAGTAGTGGTGGATTTGTAAAAAGAATTAGGAAATGTTCCCTCTGCTTCTATTTTGTGAAACAATTTAAGGTGTATTGGCCTTAATTTTCCATTGAATTCTGTGCTAAGAACTCTGTGGTTTTTGTTGTTGTTGTTGGGTTTTCTGCTTCTGTTTCAGTAGAGGTTGTAATTGTAGATCTGCTTAAATTGCTTGTTTGATTTTAAGTGTGATAGGTCATATATATCAAGAAATTCATCCATTTCTTTGATGTTTTTTAATGTATTAGAATGTAGATTTTTTTAAGGTATGTGCTTACAATTCTCTGAATTTCCTCAGTGTTTGTCATTTTCCCCCATTTCATACCCACTTAAAAAAAAAAAAAAAACTTGAATCTTCTCTCTCCATCTTTTAGTTAATTTGATTAAAGATTTGTTAATCTTGTTCATTTTTCAAAGAACCAACTCTTCATTGATTCTTAATATTGTTTCTGTTTGTTTGCTCATTGATTTCAGCTCTGGATTTGATTATTTCTTCCCACCTACTCTTCTTGATATTATTTCTCCTTGTTGTTCTAGAGGTTTCAGGAAGTACGTTTTCAGTTATTAATACAAGATCTTAACAGTTTTTCTCTTGTCGACACTTAGTGTTATGAACTTGCCTCTTAGAATTGCTTTCCTTGTGTTCCAAATGTTTAGATATGATGTGTTTTCATTTTAATTCAATCTAAAAAGTTTTAGGTTTTTTTTTCCTAATTTCTGTTTTGACCAATTTTACATTCAGTTGTGAGTTGTTTAGTTTCCACATGTAGCAATGCTGTTTCTGTTGATATTCAGTTTTAATCTGTAGTTGTCATAGATTATTCAGGATGCTATTTAATTTTCTTATATCTGTTGAGACTTGCTTTGTGTCCTAATATGTGGTCAATTTGGGGGACTATTCCTTGAGTTCCTGTGAATAAATTTTATTCTTTAGTGTTTAGGTAGAATGTTCTGTGTATTTCTGCCAGGTTGGTCTATTTGAATTGTGCTGTTATTTAAACCCAGCATCTCTCTGTGTAATTTCTGTGTGGATGACTTGTTTGTTGACGGGAAGTGGGTATTAAAGTCGCCCAGTGTCGATGCATGAGCACAAATATGTTATTTCAACAAATGTTTTTGGTTTTGTTTTTGTTTTTTATGAACTAGAGGGCCTTTCAGTTTCAGTGTTTAGAATTGTAGTTCCTCTTGACTGTGCTTTTCATTACGTGAGTATATAACATCCTTCTTTATCTCTCTGGTTAGTTTTGGTTTACAGTAAGATATTAAAATAGCTGGGCATGGTGGTAGCACACACCTTTAATCCTAGCACTCAGGAGGCAGAGGCAGGCAGATCTCTGTGAGTTCGATGCCAGCCTGGTCTACAAAGACAAGTCTAGGACAGCCAGGGCTCTGTTAGACAGAGAAAGCTTGTCTCAAAACAAAAACAAAAACAAAAACAAAAAAACAAACAAACAAAAACAAAAAACAAAACAAAAATTAAAATAGCCACACCTTGCATCTTGGATTCATGTGCTTAGAATACCTTTTTCATCCTTTTACCCTGAGGCAACGCCCATCCTTGATGGTAATGTGTGTTCCTTGGATACAGCAGAAAGCACTACAGACTAAGATCTCAACTTAATGGTCTTGTCCTTAAGAAACTGAATAAAAACCAAAGTAGCAGAATAAAGGAATAAAGATCACAGTTTATTTTGTCGTAGCCTCAGAATAGTCACACAGACCGCTCAGACTCCAATCTCAGTCAGAAATGGATGGTAAATTGAATGCACACCCCAAAACTGATCACAATTAGGGAGACAGAGGGGACTCAGGAGACAAACTGTGAGGACCATAGGCTTTTTGTAGAAAACAAAAAACAAGCGCAGAAGGGGGATGGGGACAGTGTTACAGTTTGGCTATCTAGACAAAGTACTATCAGCTAACCTTAGCTGATTGGTCCTAGGTGATGTGACTGAGGAAGTAGTTAAGGTCTTCCAGAGTGTAGCCAAGTGTGGAGGTAACAGAGCACGAGTTAGGATACCATTGAGTCATAGTAAAATACTAGGTTCACTTGACCCTCTGGCAGGGTATCTTAATGGCCGCTTCTAGGAAACAAAGTTAAAATTTTTTAAACTTAATTTTATCTTCTAAACAAAAATGGATACTGAATACAAAATGATTTCAACTATGTTACAAAGAGCAGACCCTAACAAACTCTTAACAATTTGAGAAAATGTAAAATGGGAAAACCATCGGTAATACCCAAAATCAGTAATTTGGAAATTTTAAGATAAACCTACAAATTGCCAATTTCAAGAATAAGAGTGATGGCATTACTACAGATTTTACAGAAAGAATGCTGAAAGGGAAATTAGAAACAATTTTATGCAGACAATTTCTGCAACATAGCTACTGTGGAAATCCCACAAAGAGATACAAATGAGCACCATTAACTTAAGAATAAAATCCCAAATATTCCAACATTGATAATGAATGTAAGGACCTTCCTTTAATCTTTATCTTTCTCTGGACATGTTAAGAAATATTTTGGGCAGAAGTAATGCAAATTCTACCTAATATCTACCCTAGAATTAAATAGGATGAACCATGTTTCAATTTATAATTCTGTGAGGGGAGGATTATCTTGTAGTAAAATATAAAAGAATTGAAGGGAGAAAAAGTGCACCTGTTTGCCATTTTCTACCAAAGAAACATTTTAAAGGCCTTAATAATTGAAGAGATACCTTGTTCAAGGTTCAGAAGACTGAATACTGATGCATCAGTTCTTTGGAAATTAAGCAAGTCCAGTACGATGACCTTCGCATCAGCAACCTATTTAGAACTGGAAAGTTAAAACTGGTTTTAAAATATATGTAAAGGGGCTAGGCAGATAATAAAGTGTCTGTTATGCAAACACGAGGACCAGAGTTCAGACTCAGAACTCATAAAAAGTTGGCCATGGTAGCAATTGCCTGAACTCTCAGCAATATGGAGGGAGAGACAGGAGAATCCCAAGGGCTTGCTGGCTGACCAGCCTAGCCAATTAGTGAGCCTAGTGAAAGATTTTTGTCTCAAGAAAGCAAGGTGAAGAGTGATCAAGGCATACACCTGACATTGACCTTTGTCCTGCACACTGGTGTGCTGCACATACTTTCCAAAATGACTTGAAAAAAAAAATCATAAAATAGAGGACTAACACCTGACTTTAAGACTGGTTAGAAACCTATAGAAACCAAGAGCAGCATGAAAATACATGACTACTTTAAACACTGGCTGAACTGTAAATGGATAACTGATCTTTTTTCATGTAAAGGTACAAAGGAAATACACGAAGGAAAGAATTATCTTGTTAAACAAAATTAAGCGAAAGCATTACTGAATAAACAGGAGCAAAAAATAAAACCTTAATTAGACTTGAGGGTGTGATGGTTCATGATAACAGGATCTGCAAGTGGGGAGGAAGGTCTTGAGTGGATGTAACTACTGTCAGTAAAGCGCTGTTTAGCTAACTAGCTGGGCAGAATGACAGGAAATGGAAGGTGGGACTTTCTGGAGAGAGGGAGGAGCTGAGAATTGACAGTTAAAGTTGATGGTTGACAGTTGACAGGGAGTTGGAGGAAAGAAGCAGCCCAGGAAGGATCAGATTGGCAAGTGTTTGGGATATATGTAGGTTATGAGGATTAGAGTAGTTTATTTTAGTTTATTGTTAGACTAGTAACAGTTTAGATTCTGCCCAGCGAAGTGCTTTGAATTACGTTTCAGTCTCTTTGTGTCAGTTATTGGCTTCCTAGGCCGAACCAATACATTTAATTGTAACATACAAGTCCTTTGGAGGCAAACCTGTGGTCCAGTTCATTAGAGATTTTCTAGATTAAGTTGAGGTGGATAAACCTGCCTTCATTGCCAGACTGCATAAATAAGAGGAAATAGCCAAGACCTAGCATTTCTCACTCTAGGCCAGCACTCCGGCACCATGGCTTCCCTGCCATTATGGACTGCCACTTGAAACCATGAACCAAAACAAACTGGCTTTTTAAAATTTGCTTTTCTCACAACAATGAGAAAAGTAGCCAAAATATGTTGTACTGCTATGATCTTGGATTCGTGTTTTTAAAAAAGATGTAGAGTAATTTAAGATAGATTCCTGTATCATATTACAAGCAAAATGAAAGAAAGAAAGAAAGAAAGAAAGAAGATGAACCCAAGTGGGTTATAGGACCTATTTGTCAAACTCTAAACTTGTAAGAAGAAATGAATAGAGAAATCTCGTCATGCTTGTTTACTAGGTAGTCTATTCTTAGGTTACAAATGACCAAGAGGAAAAAAAAAATGAGTTTCATAAAAAAAACAAAACAAACAAACAAAAAACTATAAGAAAAACTGCATCAAAACAAACAAACAAAAAAAAATATGACACCAAAAAAGTCAACAGCAACCCACAAATTAAGAAAAAAAACAAAAAACTCAGCAAATTACACACTGATGAGGAATTTGTAGTCAGAGTAAATTACTCTCAGGGCTGACCATTAAGAATAAAACATCTTAAATGTTTTTTGAATGGACAAAAGATTCATGAAATATCAAGTAAACACTGAACATACGTTAATAATTAGTCAATAGAAAAATGTGCACTGCAACTACAGTGAGACACTATTACATGTAGATGTCAGCTAAAATTGACAAGACGAACCACACCGACTGTGGCCAACATCTGGAGTAACTGAGAATCTTGGGTGTTCCTTACATGAATGAAAATAATTTTAAAATAAATAATGTAGAAATATTTTTGTATTTATATATTTATGAAAACCTAGAAACTCATTTATAGTAGCAGGCATTACTTGAAGAAGGGAGAGTTAAGCATGGGCACATGGACTCACCAAGAAGAGAAATTTTGGTTGTGATAAATACATTAACTGTGATTTTGGTGTTTTCATGGCTTGGATAGCACAAAACTTTTTATAATTGTACAATTTCACTATTCATAGTCATTTATTACTAAGCTAAACTATTTTTAAACATAAAATTGAAAGTGCTAGAGAGATGGTACAGTAGACAATTTTCTAGCCAAGGCCTGAGTTCAGATTCCCAGAACCCACGTAAAGTTGGACACTGTAGTGCACACTGGAAATCCCAGTGGCGCTGTGGAGAAATGAAAGGTACAGACAAGAGAAATCTAAGAGCTTGTGAGTCATCTAGCCTGGCATACACAGCCAACACCAAGAGGCTTTGTCTTAAGCAAGGCAGAGGCAAGAGCTGTTCACGAAGGTCTGACCACAAACATGCTATGGCACGCACATACCAACAACAGTCACAGGCATGTGAACATTCATACACACATGCACGCACACGCACACACACATACATACACACATGCACGCGTGCGCACACACACACACCCCAAGTGGGGTGTGAGAGAAGCAGAAGCAGAGAGAGATTTAAAAACAATAAAATAAAGAATAGAGGCTCGGCACATAACAGCACTGGCTACTCTTCTAGAGGATTTGGGGTAGATTCCCAGCATCCACACAGTGCCTCCCAGCCATCTATAACTCCAGTTCCTGGGAATTCTTCCGGCCTCCTTAGGCCACGCATTCAAGTGCTGCACAGACATATGCAAGCAAAGCACCCATACACACAAATTCAAATTTACATAAAAAAACAATCCTTGCATATGTGTACTGATCCCTTCCATACTCAACCCCTTCTGTCCTCTTTTGCCCTCCTCCCTTGGTTCCCTTCTGAGCACTAATGGTCCTAATTGACCTTTGGACTTCCTAATTTTCCACATGTGATGCCTGTCTCTCTGAGCTTGAGGTAATGTATGCCATTCAATATAATGTCCTCCAATTCTACCCTCCTTCTTGCACAGAAAAAAAATTACTTGTTATAGCTGAATGATACATAATTTAATTATACTGTGCTTATTGATTCACCTTTTGACAACCACCTGGGTTGATTTTATATTTTGGCAACTGACCAGTGCTGCCCTAAAAATGGGGTGTGCCAGTATCTATATTGTGCATTGGTTTTATTCCAAGGACCGGCACCACTGGATCATACCATAGTCTGGTATCATTTCTGAGCAATCTCTATATGATTTTCAAGAGGCTATAGTAGTTTATAGTCCCTCCAGCAGTATGTAAGAGTTCCTTTTATCTCACATGTTTGTTGTTTGTTTTTCTGTGTTTTTTGAGACAGGGTTTCTTTGTGTAGCCCTTGCTGTCCTGGAACTCAATCTGTAGACCACGTTGGCCTCAAACTCACAGAGATCTGCCTGTCTGTGCCTTCTGAATGCTGAGATTAAAGGCATGTACCACCATCCCCCATCTTGTTTTGTTTTGTTTTTTTAAATAGCCAATCTAACTGGCATGTGGTGGCATATCAATGTAATGAGAAATTTCCATTGCTCTGATGTCTAAGACACTGAGCTTTTTATTTTTTTCTCATGTATGTATACGGTATTTTCATTTCTTTTGAGAAGTGTCTATTTGGGTCATTGGCCCAATTTCTTGACTGAATTATTTTTTTCTTTTACTGTACGTTTGCCATTCTTTATATATAATATTTTGTATATTAATTCCCTGTTAGATCGATAGCTGATAAATATTAATTTAACAGTTCAAGTTTAATAAAATATTTGAAAATGATCTCCTGATGATTAAAATATATTAAACTTCTCTCTATAAAGAGAAGAGTGTCATGAAAGTAACCACTCAAATGGCTTGGGCTTAGCAAGAACCTGAGGAATTTGTTTCTTGGTTGGTTTGTCTGTCTGTCTCTTTCTTTTGAGTCTGGGTCTCCCTAGTTTGTAGCCCTGGCTCTCCTGGAACTTATTATGCAGATCAAATGGCCTTGAACTCACAGAGATCTACCCTTCTGGAAGTTGCTTCTTGTCAGCTGGGAAGAACAGCAAAGAAAGTAGTGAGTACAAACCCCAAACACCCACATCGGGAAACACAGAACTAGGTCTTTCTTTCTCACACTGCACAAAACGAATTCAAAGTGAGTCGAGGATCTACATGTAAGATCTGAAACTCTGAAATTGCTTATATATATAGCACTTAAAATTTAGGCACAAGCAAGGACTTTCTGCACAAGAAAACTGTATATATTGGTAAATGATATTACATTGGGGAGAGGCCACAAAACCTCTACATATACCAAGGAAAACCATCATTATACTGAAAGCACAGCTTTTAAGAGATTTTTAAAGAAACAACTTATCAAACTGGGTAAATATCCAGAATATGTGTAAAAAACAAACAAAAAAAAAAAAACCAAAACCAAAACAAACAAACAAAAAAAAAACCTCCACAAATCCCATTCTTCAGTAAATAAATGGGTTATTATTGAGCTGACTAGGAATTTACTTTCATACTTCTGCATGCATGTATCCAGTTTTCTCGCCACCAGTTTCAAGGAGGCTGCATTTCTTTCAATGTGTATTTTTGATATTTTCCTCAAATAGTAGATGACTGTAGCTGTGTGTGCCTAGGCACCGGGGAAATAAAAATTAAAACTTTGAGATTCCATCTCACCAGAATCAAAATGACTGTCATCAAGAAAACAAATGCTGCTGAACTTAAAACTCAAGTATAAAAAAGAAAACCTCAGCTACCCTTAGTGAACTTGGGGTTGGAGTGAGCCTTCGGGCTCATTTTGAATTGAAACACAGCACCCAGTTTTGCATGTAATTGGATCACTGGTCCCCTGAGACTCAGCTGTGAGTTGTCCTTTACTATAATAAAAGGGAGAGAGGAAGAGACCTCCACTATTTTAATACCCATTTCATTTGAATTCTGTACATACACTTTACACCTAGCACAATACGTGGTATATGAATATTGGGTGACTATAGTCCTCGTTGCCAGGCATTTTGCTATGCACCTTTCATATGCTATTTTGTTTAGTTTTATACTCTTATCAGAAAAATGCCATTACTATTCTGTTTCAGAGGAAAGTGAAGTTTTGCCTAGGATTACAAAACATTCTAAAACTGGTGAAACAGGAATAAATGTTGTGTGTGCAGGAAATGAGTTGAGACTATATGTTAAATCTTTTTTTAAAGACCACAGTAATACCTCCAAGCATGGGCTTGAACAGCTGTGGCCAAACTCTAAAGCAATGGGTTCATAGTTTTCTGTGTCATAGACAGAAAGGACGTGGATGCACTGCTGTGAAAAGGAGATGCAGTCAGAAGTCCCAGGCTCCTGGCAGATAGGGACAGTGTGAGTCTCACATAGGGATGTATTGGAGTTGTGATAAACAAATATTCAAAATTCATTGTCTCCATATTTTACAATTGGATTTCTTCTAACGTATGGGTATGTTGGAGAAAATGAGCTTCTTTTTGTATTTTAATTATTTTTTTTTTTTTTTACTTTATGTCCCTACTGCAGTTTCCTCTTTCTCTTCTCCTCCAAGTCCCCCTTCTCCGCGCCCCCCACCCCGTCTGTCTTTGTTTCTCTTTGCGGGTCAGCCTCATTGGATATCAACCAGCCATGGCATATTAAGTTGCAGTAAGACTTGGTATCTCCTCATCTATTAAGGCTATACAAGGCAGCCTGATAGTGGGAACGGGTCCCAAAAGTAGCCAAGAGAGTCAGAGACATCACCTGTTCCCATTGGTAGGCCTCCCACAAGATCGGGCTACGCAACCATAACATATTTGCGGAGGGCCTAAGTCAGTCCCACGCAGTCTGTCTTGTTGGCAGTTCAGTCTCTGTGAACCTCCATGGCCTCAGGTTGACTGATTCTGTGGATTTTCTTGTTGAGATTCTTTACCACAGTAATTCTTTCAAAATATTATACTTTCTAGAATTTCTGCTGTTTTCTGAGGGGCAGGATCTTCGTCCCTTCCTAGATGATGCCATGTGGCTAGGCATTTGTGTTTTTGTTCTGAGAAGTGTGCACAGATTTTATTAAATCCCTGAAAGGAAATATTAAAAGAAGAATGGATGAAGAACACTGTGACTTTATTAAAAAAATAACTGCTTATCTGGTATCATGATTTTTTAAAAACAATACAGTATTATCTCTCTCTTGGTTCCTTGAGCTACAGTCCTACCACCTGGAGGCATCAGCTGCCTGAGGATTATTTTAATTCCATCAACCTGTCTGTAGACTTTTATGCTGCCCCAGGGCTCTCTATATTTGCTTTTGTTTCATTATAATCTCTTCTGGAAGTAATGCTCCAAATATTCCCTGTGCTTTTTAACACTGAAGAGTGTATTACGTGGAGATGTTAATATAAAAATATTACCTTTTGTTATATGAAAGTTCAAAAATTTTTAGGAAATAAAATGCCTGCCATTACGTTTTTGGAGTGGAATTTTGTTTTATACAATATTATAAGAGCTTCTGAACTCCAAATACATTGACCGTGACTAAAATGTGAATTTTGCTTTCAATCACCACATGGTGAAGCTTAAGAGCATTTGAGTCTCATTTAGTTATTTTTAGGTAAATTTTGGCCTGTCTCGTGGGTTCTCTTTAACTTCATCCAAGTCGGCTTTTCAAATGTCAGGGTGTGAGCTAGCCATGTCTGAGAGCCAGCACAAAAATATCCCAAGGGGCAGTTCTGATCAACCTCTCACCTCAAAATGAGTCTTTACTTCAGCCATTATTGTTCAGGCTTATTCTGGGCTTCTAAAGTCCTGAGTATTTTCACTCTCTCGTGTTCCCTCTCACTAAAACCTGAACCTGAGTGATCGTGTGCAGGTTTCCTTCCGGGAGAGTGTAGACACACCTGGAAGAGCTCACAGGCGTCTTCTCAGAGGCCACTGGAGCTGAGGAAGTACAGTGTGCAACGCTGGCCTACAATGTCAGCACAGCAATTACCACAAACCATGTGCACACAGCCTCCATCATCTCCTGTAAACAATATTAAATCCTTGATGTGGACAAAAAGCATCTCAGAGCCTGAACTCCCAGCGCACTTCCAGACAACACGTGAATAATGTTTGTCATCAGGAGAAGCGTTCATTCAGAGCTTGTGAGAGTTCAGATGGAGAAAACCACTAAGAGACACATGGATTTTCAGAACAGACTCTGAACTGACAATAGAGGCCATATTTGGACAATGTGGTATATCTTAATCAAATCTCAGAAGTTTTTCTTTCCTATATTAGTTAATATCAAAGGATGAGTGAGAGGTAATTAAATTTTGTATGCATTTCCATTTCCTGGGGTTTTCCCTGCCTCTCTTTTGTTGTTGCTTTTTTTTTTTAAATTGATTTATTCAGATTACATCTTAATTGTTATCCCCTCACTTGTATCCTTCCATTCCCCCCTCCTTCCCTCTTTCACCCTATATCCCTCCCCTAGGTCTGTGACAGAAGAGGACATCCTCCCCCCATCATATTGTCATAGCCTATCAAGTCTCATCCTGGTAGCCTGCTTATCTTTTTGCTGAGAGCCACCAGGCCTTCCCACCAAGGGTGGGAGTTCATGTGAGAGTCAGTCCCCACTCTCCACACAACTGTGGAGAATGTCCTGTCCATTGGCTAGATCTGAATACGAGTTCAATGCTTACTCATGTATTGTCCTTGGTTGGTGCAGTAGGTTGAACAGATCCTCCTGGGTCCATATCTACCCATCATGCTGTTCTTCTTGTAGTGTCCTTCTATTTCCCCATTTTCCCATACTTCTCTGACCCAGAGTCCCAACAGGAGGTCCCCGCATCTATCCCAATCTCCTGGTAAATGAAGACTTTCATGGGACATCCCATTTGGGCTAGTGTTCAATTATAAGTGAGTATATACCATGTGAGTCATTCTGGGTTAACTCACTCAGTATAGTCATTTCTAGTTCCATCCATTTGCCTACAAATTTCAGGATTTCCTTGTTTTTAATAGCTGAGTAGTATTCCATTGTGTAAATATACCAAAGTTTCTTTACTCATTCTTCACCAGAGGGACATTTAGGTTGTTTCCAGGTTGTGGCTATTATGAATAAGGCTGCTATGAACATGGTTGAGCAAATGTTCTTGTTGTGTGGTGTAGCATTTTTTTTTAGTATATTCCAAGGAGTGGAATAGCTAGGTCTTGCGATAGCCCTATTCCCAGTTTTCTGAGAAGTACCAGATTGATTTCCAAAGGGGTTGTACAAGTTTGCATTCCCACCAGCAAT
The DNA here is from genome assembly GCF_903995435.1 of Acomys russatus. Lineage (NCBI taxonomy): Eukaryota > Metazoa > Chordata > Mammalia > Rodentia > Muridae > Acomys > Acomys russatus. Next base: position 22,059,408 of record NC_067158.1, on the reverse strand, counting down.
GAAGGAGTGTTCCTCTTTCTCCACATCCTCGCCAGCATACGCTGTCACTTGAGTTTTTGATCTTAGCCATTCTGATGGGTGTAAGATGGAATCTCAGAGTTGCTTTAATTTGCATTTCTCCAAGAACTAAGGATGTTGAGTATTTCTTTAAATGTTTCTCAGCCATTTGATATTTCTCTGTTGAGAATTCTCTATTTAATTCTGAGCCCCGTTTCTTTTTTAAAATATATTTTATTAATTTATTCATATTACATATAACTTGTTATCCCATCCCTTGTATCCTCCCATTCCTCCCTCCCTCCCATTTTCCCCTTACTCCCCTCCCCTATGACTGTGTATGAGGGGGACCTCTTCCCCCTGTATATGCTCATAAGGGTATCAAGTCTCTTCTTGGTAGCCTCCCCATCCAGGGGACATGGTCAAATATGGGCACCAGGGTTCATGTGAAAGTCAGTCCCCACTCTCCACTCAACTGTGGAGAATGTCCTGTCCATTGGCTAGATCTGGGTAGGGGTTCAAAGTTTACTGCATGTATTGTCCTTGGCTGGTGCCATAGTTTGAGCAGGACCCCTGGGCCCAGATCTGCCTGTCATAATGTTCTTGTAGGTTTCTAGGACCCTCTGGGTCCTTCTATTTCCCCATTCTCCCAAGCTTCTCTCATCTAGAGTCCCAATTGGATGTCCTCCCCTCTATCCCACTTTCCTGGTAAGTGAAGACTTTCATGGGACATGCTCCTTGGGCTAGTGTCCAGATATGAGTATATACCATTTGGCTATTTCTGCTTCTGGGTTAACTACTCATTATGATCATTTCTAGTTCAATCCATTTGTCCACAAATTTTGGGAACTCTTTGTTTTTAATAGCTGAGTAGTATTCCATAGTGTATATGTACCACACTTTCTTTAACCATTCTTCTACTGAGGGACACTTAGGCTGTTTCCATGTTCTGGCTATTATGAATAAGGCTACTATGAACATGGTAGAGCAAATGTTCTTGTTGTGTGCTGGAGCATCTTCTGGGTATATTCCAAGGGGTGGAATAGCTAGGTCTTGAGAAAGCCTTATTCCTTCTTTTCTGAGATAGCGCCAGATAGATTTCCAAAGTGGCTGTACTAGTTTGCATTCCCACCAGCAATGAAGGAGTGTTCCTCTCTCTCCACATCCTCGCCAGCATGTGGTGTTACTTGAATTTCTGATCTTAGCCATTCTGATGGATGTAAAATGGCATCTCAGAGTTGTTTTGATTTGCATTTCTCTGATGACTAAGGAGGTTGAGCATTTCTTTAAGTGTTTCTCAGCCATTTGATATTCCTCTGTTGAGAATTCTCTGTTTAGTTCCAAGCCTCTTTTCTCAGTTGGGTTATTTGGTTTGGTGGTGTTTAATTTCTTGAGTTCTTTATATATTTTGGGTATTAGACCTTTGTCAGATGCAGGGGTGGTGAAGATCTTTTTCCAGTCTGTAGGCTGTCACTTTGTTCTGTTGACAGTGTCTCCTGCCGTACAGAAGCTTCTCAGCCTCATGAGGTCCCATTTATTAATTGTTGACCTTAAGGCTTGGGCTGTTGGAGTTCTGTTCAGGAAGTCCAGGTCAATGGGTGAGAAAGCTCATGGTTCCGATGGTAGAAGGTAGAGGTCTGTTGGAGGTGGTGATCAGTTGGTTCAAGGGATTGCAGAAGTAGGTAAAGGAGTCATAATCTATCTCATTTCTTTGTTTCCCAAACTGTAATCAGACACTTGGTCCGATATGGTTTTCAGTTCACTGTCTTACTTGAAAGCATAGTTGTTTAACTTTTTAAGTTGAAGTTTTAATTTTTAAAAATAAGAAAAATAAGCTGGGCATGGTGGTGTGTGCATTCTGGGAGGCAGAGGCAAGCAGATCCCTGTGAGTTCAAGGCCAGCGTGGTCTACAAAGAGAGTCCAGGATAGCCAAGGCTATACAGAGAGACCCTGTCTTTAAAAACAGAAGGAAAGAAAAAAAGAAAGAAAGAAAGGAAGGAAGGAAGAAAGAAAGAAAAATGAAACAATACTTGGCACATTTTAGGGATGGGAGCAGAATGTTTTTTCTGTCTTATCTTATATTCTTTGTGCTATCCTTTTCTAGCAGAGTCTCACAAGCTGCTTATTGTCAATTCTTCAGGGGCCTTTCCAGCCTTTCTACTCTCTCTACACTCACACCTTAGGGAAGTACATACATTTTTATGGGTTTAATTATATCTTCATTGTCACAACATGCAGTTTGACAAGCTTGCTTAAGCCTTTCCTCACCCCTCCCCCCAAGCTTTAGATTCAAACATTCAACTCCACCCTTGGCCACCTCTACCTGAACACCTCAGACTTCATGTATCCTAAGAGAAATAACAGTAACACCTTCAACATGTCACCCCATGCACCTAGTATTTTATATATTAAAATGGCTATCTATTTATATGACCAAGCCAGAAACCTAACATCATTCCTCATTCTTACCTAGATCACAAGATCTACTTATTAATATCTTATACGTCATCCTTCAAATATCCCTCAAATTCACAGCATCTCTTTCCACTTCTCTCATCCTGTGCTGAAGCACAGCTACTGAATATTTTGTTCATACTGATAGCTAGCGGCATAGAAAAGGCGTAGTCAATACCATTTCACAAAACTGTTTACTGGGTTTGATTTAACACACAGCAAACTTACAAAGCTAAGAGGTGACTGTCCTCACAAGTGAAATGGGTAGTTTGATTCATTGCTCCACTTTTGTGTCCTGAGGTGAGGCTAACTCATCTTCTGCATCCTTTCTCTGGCTTATCAAAGTATAATGGTCCTTGTTTTTAATGCGTATGAATTTTATGGTATGCGTAGGAATTTTCATGAATGCTGATACTTATTATTTGAATAATTTGTCACTATTCTAAAAATCGACACTGAGGTTCATAAATAGGATCCCAGCCACTGACTTTTTGTACGAAGAAAAGTTAGCAGTGCTCTAAGAGTCTACCTGAATGCATTAGGGTGTTAAATCCTTGCTGAAAATAATGTTTAATAAAACCATTCTAAGGGGAAAATCAGCTCCTTTTGAATCGGAAGAGTATGAAAGCTGACATGAGCTTTCTGAATTACCGCACTAAGGCCTTAACGCACCAGATTCAAAAGTAACTGAGATATTAACGAGGGCATCCTTCTGAATATGTCTGAGTGTTTCACCTCTCTTTTCTGGATTGATTGGAGACTGGCAGAGAATAACCTGATCATCCCTTTCCTCAGTTTGAGAGCCTTGTTTTAGTGTGCTGACTTGCAGACTCTATTTGAGGGCATATACAAAGTAAAATCAATGTATTTATAACTTAATTACTGGTCTATATCGATTTCCATTGCAGATAGCCAGTTGACACAGTATCGTTTTCACTAACCACCTGTCAATACATCCTGGGCGTTATGCTGGGTTAATGCACTGGTTTCTCTCCCAAAGGGAACAGCACCAATAGCTGCTGTCCTTCACACCGAAGGACTGATCTCCAGCTTTCTCCTAGTCAATGCATGCTAATAACACTTCAAATTTATGTGACATCCAATTTGAGTCAGGTCATGAGCTCGGTACATGGCATGAAGTTACAAATGGGACTAGGGTAATTAGTGGCTTTACAGTAAAGAGATCTCAACTGTTCAACATTGCTCTCTTATTCCAAAGTACAGAGGAGGAGGAAGGAGTTTATTGGAACAGCTTCACAGAAGCAGAGCACATTCAAGGGGCTAAATACCCACAGACAATTATACAGACCAAATCATTTGTCTTTACACAAGCAGGTGACCTTTCAATTTCGACGGCCACAAATTAGCCAAAATCTGTCGTAAAGGAAGATAGAAACCAGGCCATATGTTGTCTTGGCATTGTCTTGATTGAAACAAAACCAAAAGCCAACAAAACACAAAAATAAAGTTGGTGTTATCAGCTTGGAGTGGTCATCCTTCTCTAGTAAAGAAATGACTTGGTGAACTTTGCTTTTAAAAACCTTCCTTAACCTGCAGAGAAATCACAAATCTCAACTCTTGAGTACAGATGCAAACGGGCTTAGGAGATGGGCGTGGCTTCAGATTTGAAACTGGTTCTCTGGGCTTGCTGAGACTGCCATTGGTGTACTCATTCCATAGAGGTGGAAAGAGAGAACCACGGGAGAGGAGTTTAATTAATCTCAGATGCATCTGCAAGTTAAGAATTGTGGGCCTGGTATAGTTTCCTGTCTTAACATGATTAGCAAATATTGACGTTTAAATATAGTCATAATGTGTCATCTGAAGCCCTTGATAAGTAGCCGAAGCACTTCCTTAACTTGCATCTTATTAAATTAGATCAGGTAGTATTGTGGCGAATTACACAAAGACATGGGGCTGAAAAAAGTCAGGCCTAAGGGTTTTAACATTGATTGTAAGGAAAGCCTAAGTCATATACAAAGCACCAATCCTTCAGACTGCAGTGTGTGTGTGTGTGTGTGTGTGTGTGTGTGTGTGTGTGTTAGCTGCCTTCTCTCTCTTGAAGGATTTTTTTCTCTTAGAAAAAGCATGTAATAACTTTGAGGTGCAGTTGTAGTAAATATTCAGAATTTATGACTTTATAGCAACTGTAATCAGGCATCAGATTATGAATGATGGCCATGGCATTTTAGTTTCATAGAAAGTTGACTTACATAATATGAGCTTATAGTGTAAAACTATGATGGAAAGAGACATATCACACTAGCTTACCTGCGAATATGGCCCTATCTACCCATCACCCTTCTTACAGTTTATTTTCCAAGTGTATATACATCATATGAGGAGCTTTAAAGGTGTGATCCTAGTCAGCTGCCCTCTGAAAAGTCTTACTGTATTGGTTAGTTCGCACAGGCTGCATGTGTACTCTGCTCACAACAGACTTGGAATGAGAGGATAGCCTCTAAATGTCATCAAAACAAATGAGCTGTGAATGCAGCTTCAAAGCTCATCATTAGCTGCCAGAGGATTTGGCTTCAAAGCTTGTGACTAGGTTTTCCTCGGAAGAGGGCATGACAACACGCTCATCTTGGCAAGAAGACTTCGGCTCAAATAGCAGGACACATTAATTCTTGCTTGATACATGAAAATTAATCAGAGGATTAACAACCTTTTTTGAAATTTTGCCTGTGTTTTATCCTTTCCTCTAGATAGACCCCAGGCCTTTCTGGTTCTCAAATGAGATTGCAAATTGACTCGTGTTCACACAGTGCTTGAGTAAAACGAACAATTAAAAATGTATTGCTGACAATGAGATGTATCGGCTGATCTCTTTAAGGATTAATTAGTTCCAGGAACATTCTTTCTCAAGCAACAGACTGAAAGCATTAGAGCCATTGGGGGTGGATAAGGGAGTGTGAAAAAAACAGGTGTTTCTCACAGGCATTTGCGTGCGTGTATGCATGGACATCTGTGTAGGACAAGGCTGCAGATATTCATACAGCCGTCTTTACAGGTGATAATCCATAGAGACATACATTCCATCTCAAGCACAGTTCCACTCTGCAGATTAGGCATTCCTTCATCAGGTTAAAGGCTCTTATTGGTCATAATTTAATCATTAAAGCAGAGCAATGCTTTCATTATTTAAATATCATATTCAGACAAATTCAAAATTATTTTATTTTTTAGCTTCCCACTTGTACTGAGCTTGTAAGAATCTTTTTTTTTTTTTTTTCCTGTTTTTTTCAAGACAGGGTTTCTCTGTATAGCCTTAGCTGTCCTGGACTTTCTTAGTAGGCCAGGCAGGCTTCTAACTCATAGAGATCCACCTGCCTCTGCCTCCCTGAGTGCTGGGATTACAGGCGTGCACCATGGTACCTGGCTGTGATTTCAGGTTTTTATCATTCTAAATTTAGCACCAAATATTCCAGATATTTTGTGGAAAAGGGTAGACTGAAGTTCAGAATTGATAAACACAAGGGAGGGCGGAATGTTTTCCTTATTTGTGGACATTTAGCTATTTCCTCAGAGAGCAAACTTTTCTTAGGAGGCTAAGATTACAACTCAATTGTTATCCCATCACTTGTATCCTCCAGTTCCTCCCTCCCTCCCGCTTTCACCCTATTCCCCTCCCCTAGGTCTATGACTGAGGGGGACCTCCTCCTCCACTATATGGTCATAGGCTATCAAGTCTCATCTTGGTACCCTGTTTATTCTTTCTTTGAGTGCCACCAGGCCTCCCCACCAAGGGGAGGTGGTCAAATATGGAGCACCAGAGTTCATGTCAGAGTCAGTCCCTGCTCTCCACATAACTGTGGAGAATATCCTGTCCATTGGGTAGATCTGAGTAGGGGTTCGATGTTTACTATTGTATTGTCCTTGGTTAGTGCAATAGTTTGAGCAGACTCACATGGTATATACTCACTTATAACTGGGCACTAGCCCAAAAGGCATGTCCCATGAAAGTCTTCACTTACCAGGAGAATGGGATAGATGTGAGGACATCCTACTGAGACTCTAGGTAAGAGAAATATAGGAGATGGGGAAATAGGAGGACCCAGAGGGTCCTAGAAACCTACAAGAAGAACATTGTGATGAGTGGATCGGGGCCCAGGGGGGTCTGCTTAAATTATTGCACTAACCAAGGAGGCTAAGATTCTTAACAAGGTTCCCTGGTGTGGTGGCACATGCCTTTAATCCCAGCCCTCATGAGGCAGAAGCAAATGGATAACTGTGAGTTCAAGTCCAGCCTGGTCTACAAAACAAGTCCAGGACAGCCAAGGCTACACAGAAAAACCCTGTCTTGAAAACAAACAAACAAACAAACAAAACAAAACAAAAAAACTGAAATCACTTCTGCATTTGCCCTGTAAACTGAGGACTTTCAAAATCTAAACCCTGCCTGATCTCTGCAATGAGTTTCAGAAATCGCATAGATAAATTGGAAGCCCCAAGATCACTGCAAAAGTACCGGGGAGATGGGCGTAGTTTTCTTCTTAAAGAATTCCTTTTTCGGTGGATTCTAAGAGATGCCATGTTCCTTAGGCTGCCCTGAAGTCAGCTCTTTCTACTGCCAGATTGTGCTGAGTCAGCCTGATAGGGCATAAGCATTGAAGCATCTAGCAAACTCTGCTTTGCCCTGCTTTGTCCTCTCCACTGGGTGTCCTGAAAAGATGAGTAGTAAGTGGCAGCAGGAAAAACAAGTTCCTAGTCCTGTCAAAAGTGATTAGACCAGTGTAGAATGCACTGAGGTTTGCCACCAGGAGAGTTGAAAACATGTTAGGAAAATCAACTAAGCTCCCTAAGAGGATTTTATAGCAATGATATCTTCATATATTTGTGGATATTTTGTGATATATATATATATATATATATATATATATATATATATATATATATATATATATATATACATGTTGCATATAAATGTGTCTCTTCTAAATAGAGAATAGGCTGTGCTCCTCTAACATAGTACATACACAAAATCATGCCCAGGAGCTGGATGGAAAGGAGATCTGCCATTGAAACCAGACCTATTTATAATTAAAAACAAAACAAAACATAACCCATGAACTACTTGACCTTTTATGTGTCGGAACAGACACAAGTTCTACACTATTTGACCTCTGCTGTGTGAGCTTCAGAGACTGAGGCTAGCTGAGGGAGCAATGCCATTTTTTGGCTGCCTTGCCTGGTTATACTTTGGTGTTAGGGGGCACAAACTCCACACAGATACAAAGACACAGGAGAAGCAGTTGCTTGTGAAACAAGTTGTCCTGAGCACAGAGACTGGGTAGTCATTTAGGATTATTTGTTTGTGTGTGTATTTGATGATGTTGGGTGTGTGTGTGGTGGGTTGCACTCAAATTACTGCAAAGATGACCTAGAACTTCTGAGCACCTTCCCTCTGCTTCTGAAGTGCCAAGATTACAGTAGTGTGCTAGCAACTTCCATTTACTCAAGGCTGGGACTTGAACTTGGGGCTTCCTGAAAAGCAGGCAAGCATATTGCCAACTGAGTTCCAGGCTCACTTGAAATGGCCTTTGGAGAAACATTCCCACATATTTCATTCTATTCTGGAAAATCATTTTTGACAACTGATGCAATCAATTGGCATCTCTATACAGGATTGACTAGTTAGTTTATGACTCTTGCAAGAAAAAGCATCAGAATACATGTTCTGGCAGATGACACAAAGATTAAGTTCTGTTTCAACTAATCCCTTTTCTTTTTCAAGCATACTAACCTGTCCTTCAGCCACAGAGGCAGGACACACCATCTCTCAAATGAAAGAAGTCCATGTCTATCATGACTAAAATTCCAATTAAATTTCATCACCAGCAGCAGGCTTTCTGTCTTCCCTGGACAACGTAAACCACTGTCGATGCTGGGAAATGCACTTTACGAGCCTCCATTGTCACACAATATCTACTTTCACAAGAACTTGTTTTATATTAGTAAATAAAACATCATTTGACATTTTTGTCACTTCTGATGTCTGGGTGCTGACGAAAATAATGGAAATGCTCAGAGGTTATGGGGCATTGTTTATCAAGGTGTAAGCAGCACAGTGCAGCTGCATGATTGATCCCTGCTGCATACTTTAAAGCTCCTTCTACTGCTTATCAAAACCTTTTAGGTAATGCACTCCTCTCAGATATCATTTTATGTCTGAAAAGCTTTATAATTCATAATGAAAAGTTGCTTGTTTGCCCCAAGTGAATCCATAGTTTCAATTACTCTCGGTGCACATGGTGGGGCTCCATTTTGACCAGAGTTTATGGTATTTGGCAGTTTTTCCGTAACTACCTTTCTCTGATGTGATGGATCTCTTGCATAATGCTCTTCTTTGCATGTGTGAAGCTGAAATAATCTTAGCAGAAGAAAGGAAAGGGGAGACCTTGTGCATTAACCTCATAAATGTTATGAGTGCTCCAAAGTATATGTTAGCCTTAATAAACAGTCATAAGAAGCTGGCATGATAATGTGACCTTGACTGGGCCACCAGCATTTACCCTGTTCCATACACACTTCTTTTCCTCAGCCCTGGGAGAAAGAAGCACCCGAATCTGTGTATCCATCTGTTTTCTGCAAGCTATCATGGGCTTGTCTTCAGCCAAGTTATGTAAGACATATACCCTTACTTATTCACACGAGGCTACTTACTTTTGAACAGAAATACAAAACACACACACACACACACACACACACACACACACACACACACACACACACACGTTATATACATGAACAAATGAATGGAGGTGAATGGCCCAGCTACAAAAGTCAAACCATGATTAAAACCAGGTTGGCTACAGTATGCATTCTCAACACTATACAAGAGTGCCTGAACAATGGCAGCGGCGATCATGCCACTCAGATTGTTCACATCAATAGTACTGTCACTATGGTCCACGAAAGCACTGAAATCCCTGTGGAAAAGTGGCCCTTTGGTACTAGAGACAGAGATTTACTAGGACCACTCCAGCCATTATCTTTTACTCTTTTATGTAAAAATGTGAGGACAGATGTTGTCCCAAATGAATAGCCCAAAGTCAAAGTCACAACAGAGCAGTCTCAACTCTGTCAGATGATGAACACTCATGTAGCCCTGAGGCTCAAGGCCACTGGAAGTCATTGCTTTGTCCTGTCTTCACTGCAAAGCCACATGTGTTCTTAATGTAATATTAAACATTTCCTTCTCATTCGGATCTTCAGCATTCCATGTGTTTGTAGGGCGGCTTTTATGAAAAATTAATTTACAAATGAAAAGCATATTTGTCTTGAAGATAGCTCTCTTAGTAGCTGTTCACTATGCAGCTAGGAGGATAGACATTTTCTTTTCCTTTTCAAGTGGAAATCTGCTGAGTTTCTCTTCAAGGATAGTAAATTCCCTTTCTCTCAGTAGCAAGAAAGCTGATGTAAAATTATTATTATGGGTAACAAAAAACCCCAATGACTACTGGCTAGTATGGTTAGTTAACTTAATTTGAAAGAGATTCCAGCCTTCCCACATTTGCTTTCTGAAGTGGATATTCCTTATTTATTTATTTATTTTAGGTTTTTTGAGATAGGGTTTCTCGGTGTAGCCTTGATTATCCTGGAACTCATTCTGTACACCAGGCTGGCCTTGAACCCAGGGAACCACTGAGTGCTGGCATTAAAGACATGTGCCACCACCTCCAGGGACTCCTAAAGTGGGTATTATTAAAAGCAACAGTAATCAAGGATTTCAAAGAATGTGGAGGTAGCAGCCAGGTGGATAGGACAAAAAGGGCCTGGCCCCTAACCACCGAGATTATTGCTCAACGTAGAAAAAGCGACGCCCAAATCACAGACCATTATGCTCCAATTCTTAGCAAGGCAAACATCTCTTCAGTTCTCCTCACCTTCCAAAGACTGGTCAGGAAAGTGTTTGTTCAGCAGCAGCAGCACTTCCAGTCAAGGCTGTCCCTGGCTGGGGCTTGAAGACCTGAGATTGCCCTCGGAATCACCCAAGGAAAGCCACATGGTGTCACAGGTTTGTGGTTGGCACTGGGGAGTTGAAGATGGGCCTGTCCCTGGGCATAGCCAGCATGTATAGCTTAACCAGTAAAACTCCAGGCCCAAAAAAGACAGCTTCAAAATGCAAGTGCATACAACTAAGAAATGACAAGGAGGCTGCTCCCTGGCCTCCACACACGCACAGGATCGTAATTACAATATCTACTTTAATTGAATTACATGAGAAAGAGAGTGGCATTTGAGAACTAAAACTTTTTTTTTTTTTTTTAAATATTACAAAGAGTTTTCTAAAGTAAAGCTCCTTTATCATATAGATAGGAGACTTTCTATAGATTTGGGCACCCAGGAAGCCTTCTCACATCCGATATGCTAAAAACATTACAACTCCAAGAAGAATATGATGGATTCATCTCAACAATTCAGCTACCTAGAATTTTCTTTACTCGTTTTTTTTGTTTGTTTGTTTTTGTCTCTAAGTTTGGCATTTTAAAGAGCCGAACGCTGCACTCAGGAGCTGGAGACTGGAGTTTGTGTCAGTACGCCGAGGCTGATGGTTTTCTTAAGTGAAGAGCTGCTCTGTTGCAGTATTGTGTGGTACCCCATGGCCGGTCTGGAAACGCCCTGGGTTTGAGTGGCACCTGTGAGTACGAGCACTGGCACATGGCTCAGGACGTGTTCCTGCAGTCGGGCAGCACTCTGACTCTGCACTTTAAAAGAAGGCTTACTCACAGAAATAACCGACAGCGCATGATTGGTGAATGCCCTTCGTGCAAGAGCTGCTATTGACTATTACACTGGGATTTTGTTAACATGGGCAAAGCATCCAGGAAGGGGACGGCCCCAGATGGCAAGGCAGTGAACTCAGTCAGAACACCTAGAGGCGTCATGGACCTGAATAAATAGAGCTTTGGAGATCCGGCATGATTTTGGAAGACAATTTTCAAAGATTTTTTTTGGGGGGGGGGGTTGTTCATTTGTGGGTCTTTTTTTCTCCCTGTTGGTTGTTGTGGTGTTTTGTTTTGTTTGTTTGGTTCAACATCAGGTTTTATCAGTTTAGGTCTCTCTGACCCTTGTTCAGAATTGACTTTGCAGGCGGAAGATGTGCTGTGGGGGAGAGGTGTGAGGCGCTACACTTGTGATTATTTACTTATGGCACGCTAGTGTCCAGAAGTTCATTAGTCTGTGAGTAAAGTGTACCACGTCAATTGGTAGGCAAAGAACTAACCCCAGGATGGGTACCAAGGCCATCACGCGTTTCCATATCTGTGCTTCCAAATGGTGCAAACGTAGCACACCGGGAAGAGCCCTGCTGCAGCAAGCCTTTCAAAACAAACACTGAGGCCAAACAGCATGACATCCCATGTCTGTCCTCACCTGTTCTTAATGGGGGGGGGCGAGCACTGACTGTTTTCCCCCCTTTTATTGAAAATGGATTTTTTTTCCCCTTCTACACTATATCCTGGTTAGCTCTCCCTCTCCTCCTCCCAGCTCCTCCCCACCTCTCCCCCCACCTGGATCCACTCCCTTTCTGTCTCCCATTTGAAAAGCACTGGCTTCTAAGAGATACACGATACATGAAAAAAATAAAATATCATAAGATAAAACAAGACCCACCACATTAAAAGTTGGACAAGGCAAACCAACAGAGGAAAAAGAGCACCAAACAAGGCGCACGAGAATCAGAGACCCACTCATTAACCACTGACTGCTAACTTGCTCCCAGGCCTCTTCCTAAGGTCCCCAGATGTAGCATGCTACGGGACACATTCACTTTGACTGTATTTTTTTTTTTCTTCTCCTGGGTCCAGTTTTACTCTGTAGGAATCCTGGTTGTTCTCATTTGGATGATCTTGTGGGGACCTTCTGCAGGTGACCATGGATGCCATGAGTTCATGAGCACAGTGAGGCACCACATCCAGAAGACAGCATTTCCCAGCGCTTCTACCCTCCCTGAGGCTGTTACATTCTTTTACCCAACTCTTTGTAATATTCTCTGAGCCTCCATGGTGGTAGAGGTGGGTTATATAAATGTCCTGTTTGAGGCTGTGCACTCAACACACACACACACACACACACACACACACACACACACACACACACACACATACACACATACACACACACACACATACACACACACACACATACACACACACACGTTCTTAGCACTTCAAGCAATCATGATGTAACTACTAAGCTTCTCTAGTCAAGGTTGAAAGCAGCACTGATCCGGATCCCTGTGCTCAGTGACAGCTCCAGCATCCACTTTGGGAAAGTGACGAGCACCTTGTCCTGTCGAGGAGTTTGTCCTTGCATTTTGCTGGTGTTCAGTACTGCTTCTGTGTCCATTTACAAACTTGGATTTATCCATGGCTGTGTTACAGTTGTCTCATTAGCCACACTTGAGTGGAGCAGACAATTTGATTTTTACCCCTTTATAAAACTCCCCCAGTTCTCTCTCGAGGAGCATAAAACAGGCATCAGCACTGTCGTCTCCTAGCTAGAAAGACTGGAGGAAGTGAGGCCCAGCAGCTGTCCCCTGGCTCACAGCTTTACTTACTATAGGAGCCTTTTGAGTCCCAAGAGCCACTTGTCCCTTGGGGGATATCTCCACTGCTGTTGGGGTGGTATGGCTTGTGGAGGATATGGCATAGGTTACTTGTTCCCTGTAGTTCCCCAGCAGTGTGAAGCCATGGGTAGAGGATAGCTCCTCTACCAATGTTTCAATTCAATCCCAACATTTGCTGTGTACAAGAGAACAAAGAATATGGCGTATCCACTATAACTGCTATTTGAAACAGTGCTGCAAAATTAGGAAGGCTGTCCTTGCTTCTAGAATTACTACGGCTGAATATTTACCCATCTATTCAGCTTTCCAAGTATGCAGTGTGTATGTGTGTGTGTGTGTGTGTGTGTGTGTGTGTGTGTGTGTGTGTGTGTGTGTGTAAGATCTGATGTCTGTCTCTCTTTTTAAAAAGATACTCTGTTTTATAATCTTTGCCAGGAAAGGTAGTTATTTATAATGCATTTTATCATACAGAGCAGGTGGTAGCTAAAATGCAAAAACTCTGCCTTTGGCCTTGACAATTCATGCAGTATAGCTGGATTTAAGTAAAACTCACTGTACTGGGCAAGTTTGGCCTGGCATAGTGTGCTCTCCTAGGTCATGTGGCTGCAGAGTAAACGGTTGAGGTCTGATTTTCTGTAAAAGAAAACCCAGTTCATCTAAAACTACAGATGAAGGCCACCCAAACAAGGCCTAGAGACATCACCTGGGGGACCGGCTCAACTGTGAAGGAACTAGTCTCTGGCTTATTAGCTGCATCCTTGAGTTAGTCATGTGACCACTCAGTACTTCCATTGCTTTATCTGTGAATTGACAGGAATATCAGCACATTCCTTTAAAGATTAAGTGAATGGAATTATGTAAAATATATCATAATTCCTGGCTCTTAGCTAGAATACTGTGTTTGTTTGTTTGTTTGTTTGTTTGTTTGTGAAAGACAGGGTTTCCCTGTGTAGCCTTGGCTGTCCTGGAGTCACTTTGTAGACCAGGCTGGCCTCGAACTCACAGAGATCCACCTGCTTCCCACTTTAAAGAGTAAGTGTGTTATAAGAGGCTCATAGTATACAGGCTCTAACAAAGGAATAAGTGCATTGTAAGAGGCTGATATTTCTGGAACAAAAACAATAGCGATGAGGGCAGAAAGTAAAAAAAAAAAAAAAAAAAAAAAAAAAGATGTGGAAACAATTTTTCTTCTGACAGGCAGTGGTGCTTCAGAATATACCCCAAACACTTGTTTTCCTTAAAAAAAAAATAGGAAAGATGTTTTTCAAGGCTTCCAAACACAAATAGCCAAAACACTATGAATGTAACATTTGTATAATTCCTGATTGTTTCATGGTTCTTCTTGCTGTAGGTAGTTTATTGTATATATGTGTAATAATACAAATGTAGACATAAGATTTTTTTTTTAAAAATCAAACTGTAAAAATTATTTTTCTTTTGTGTGTATGGGTGTTTGCCTGTTTGTATGTATGTGTGCCGTGTGCATGCATAGTGACAGCAAAAGACAGAAGGGGCCATCAAGCCTCTGGAACTCGACTTTCACTTGCTGTGAGCTGTCCTGTGGGTTCGGGGAACCAAATCGGGGTCCTCTGGAGGAGTAGCAAATGTTCCTAGCCACTGAACCATCTCCCTCCCCCAAAATGTTTACTCTTGAGACAATTGTATTTAATAGTGCACAGATCACTTTAGTTTCCTTGGACACAACATTTATAGTTAAGATAGCCAACCTTGTCTGTAGAAGTAAGTACTAGCTTGTTTTGACGTGCTGTGTGTCTGTGTACACATGCCTTTTCTGCAGATTTGACGATATTTGTTGGCAGTATTATATAGACTAACAGTTGAGTGCATCACTGCATTTAGTCTTTCTAATGGGTTGCTTTGGCCAGGGTCAGTTCTGGCCTAACTATGGTAACTCTAATTCCGTGGCTGTTCTCACCTGTCTAGTTACTCTTTTTCTTTGCATAGATCCTCTAGGGGCAGCCCTTAGTCAACTTGTCTGTCTCTGGAAGAATGCAGGACAGGAAGAGCTAATCTGAAAGTCAAGTGAATAACAACATTCATTTCTGTCCATGAATAATCAGACATAGTTTCTTCTGGGCTGGCATGTGCCGCTCTTCTTCAAGAGCGGTGCTGAGGTTCTTTATCGGGTGTCATGACAGTTCTTTCCTCATATTGTCCAGATTCATCTGTTAAGACTCCCATAAGGGAGTTGGAGAGATGGCTCAGAGGTTAAAAGCACTGACTGTTCTTCCAAAGGTCATGAGTTCAGTTCCCAGCAATAACATTGTAGCTCACAACCATCTATAATGAGATCTGGTGGCCTCTTCTGGTGTGTAGGCAGAATCCTGTATAAGTAGGAAATAAATAAGTCTTTTTAAAAAGAGGGGCTAAAGAGATGGCTCAGTGGTTGAGAGCTCGACTGCTTTTCCAGAGGTCCTGAGTTCAATTCCAGCAACCACATGGTGGCTCACAACCATCTATATTGTGATCTAATGTGCACTGTATACGTAATAAATAAATAAAGAAATCTTAAAAAAAAAAAGATTCCCATAAAATAGTCCATGCATCAACCCTCTCCTCTTTGTCTCTCTTGCCCTCAGAATGTTTGCATTATCTTTCATTTGGACTGTATTAGAGCTTCCCAAATAGTATTTCCGGTCATCCTTTCAAATTTAGAAGATGGTTTCAAAATACCATTGGAGTAATTTTTCTTAAAACTTAAAGCTCTATCATGGTTCACTGCTGTCCACACAATAAAAGCCAACTTTCTTCTTGTTACATAAGAGGTTTTAATGACCTAGCTGTGAAAGTATGGCCAGCTCCATACCTTTCTTCTTTCGGCCTTTGCACTGGTAACCAAGTGATACGAAGCTTGTCGTCATCTTTACCTGTCCATGCCAACCCACCCTCATTTTCTAGGTTACCAGTTCAATCCTCCAGGACTACAAATAACCTTCTCAGTGACCTGTTGCATACTTGTATTCTTGAATTAAGAGTCTTGTTAAGCTTCCTTCTTCAGTCCCCTCAGAAGTCAAACAAAGCAAAACTATTCCTTCCTTTGGGCTATTTTCATGCACAAAATGGGATTTATATATGTGTTACAGTGTGTGGTTTTGTTGGTATTGCTTCACATCTGTTTTCTTTACTAGGTAATTAAGTATTTTCTTTCTCTTTTCAAATTTTAGTTTTTTGTTTGTTTGTTTGTTTTTTAAGATGACGTTTCACTGCATACCCCTAGCTAGTCCTTGGAGACCAAGGTAAACTCGAGATCAGCTGGCTTCTCCCTCCCTAGTGCTGAGGTTGAGGGCATGAACTGCCATGCCTAACTTGATAATGAATCTTTGAAGTTAGGGCCATGTCATTTACCTTTGTGTTTCCAGTCGTTGCCATGTCCCGTAGAGAGCTAAGTTAGGCACCTAAATGTGTGCTGCAGACAGAGCTCTTAATGGTTACGTGTTAGTCAGGTGGAGCAACCAATATAATAGAATTACACTGGAATAAAATTATAACTTGGGCAAATAAAGACTATCAGAAAGCATGCCTTAGATCGAAATGACTCAGTCTGGGTGACAGTGACAACAGATGCTTACCTTTCACAAACATGCTGTAATTCTCTGAATTCTAATAAGAAGTCAGAATCTTGAGTATTTGCCTAAGATGTGTACTCGAACACTTTGAGAGTAGTGTCAGTAATGACTAACTGATAAGCTGGCAGCTTCCCAGTGTTGAGGAGCTCATTCTATGATGTTGTCAGGTCACTACCACTCTGTCTTTTTTTCCTTTTACAGTATTGCTTGTTTTGTGTAAAAATGACTTTTATTGAAATAATTATTAAGGAGAGACTGAAATATTTAAGAGGTAATCGTCTTTGAGGGCTGGATAACAAGTATTTGTTGCAAGATATTTGATCGCATTGTGAACCCCGAGATTGTGTTGTTTACTGGGAAAACCTGTTTCTAATTGTGAGTGCTCAGCCCTAGCACTCACCTTTAATGGGGTCAACCATAGCTCAAGAGGGGGAGCAAGCAACCAGTTGAGAAGGAGTTAACGTAGAAGAAAAACTATAGAAAGTAAGAGGAAGTCAGGAGAGAGAGAGAGAGAGAGAGAGAGAGACCCAGGAAGTAGAAGGGAGGGACATTGAGTTTGAGGTTGTTTTTTTGTTTTGTTTTTTGTTTGTTTGTTTTGTTTTGCTTTTGAGATGGCTTGAAGAGGGAGAAATTTTCTTTTTCTCTTTGAGACATAAGCTAAAAGGGAGGTCAACTGGATGCCTTCTCTGCCTCTCTGAGCTAGCAGGCTTTCACCCCAGCATCTGGCTCCTAAGTCTTCATTAGTAAAATCAAACATTTGAGATGTGTTAGAAACAGCAACTTGCCATTGCCTTTCAGGATGGAAGCACCTGGAAAACATGTTGTTCTTATCTCTGCAGAAAGGACAAATGTCCTTCAACCATGTGAAGCTTATGGAATAAAAAATTACTCACAGTTTTCCTTCTGAGCAGTAAGGGGACATCATTCAACTACAACAGATAGCTCTGGGTGCAACATTTTTCATCTGGAGAACAAATGTTTCTTCAAGCATGTAAAAAACCCATAATTAGTTATTTTAAATGTATGTCAAATGTGAATAGAAGGACTAAGGATGTTTGGAGCTCACATACACTAAGTTCGTTTTAATTTCTAAATTGAACACTGGCAAATGATCAGTCAAAACTGACCTCTAATTAATTGGATTTAGTGTCTTGACAAAATAAAAATTGTTAATCTAAAAATAAGTGTGAGTGTGTGTGTGTGTGTGTGAGTGTGTGTAAAGAAGCATGTGGCATACACAACAGCTAAA
Source organism: Acomys russatus (assembly GCF_903995435.1). NCBI lineage: Eukaryota > Metazoa > Chordata > Mammalia > Rodentia > Muridae > Acomys > Acomys russatus. The sequence continues at coordinate 22,041,548 of NC_067158.1, read as the reverse complement.
GGGGTATTTTTTGCAGAACGTGTAAAACACACATTCAGCTCCATGCACATCTTCAGGACTGCATGCCTGTGATTGACTTGGGGCATTTTAATTTAAAAAATAGTTTTAAAAAGTGCCCAAGCGTATTTTTATTCATTTAGCCATTGTGTGGCATTTGGAGAAAATATACAGCATTTAAAAGAAAGTTTGGCTCTGCATGGGATTATAAAATGGAATATAATGAAAATTAAAGAGGGAGACGACATGTGAATTCATAGGCAAAGAAGTACATGTGCATACACACACACACACACACACACACACACACACTTCTGAAAATTCTGAAAATTCACTCTTGTAATCAGGAGACAATAGTGACATGAGCAAACAGACTTGCTGTTAATACAGAAGTCTTTTTTTTTTTTTTTAATCACAGCAGGTCTAGACAGCTCCTGCAGCTGCATCTGCTCTTTCACAGTGATATGTGGCTGCTTTTCCAGGGTGACATGAACTCAGAAAGAAATGGCAGCTTAGGTTTAATCATTTCTTTCTGCTTAGTGTCTTTATCATGGTGGTTTAGAATTTGCAGGAAGGCAGCTTGACAGTGTGAGAGGTGTGTGTGTGTGTGTGTGTGTGTGTGTGTGTGTGTGTGTGTGTGTTTTCCTTTTTTCTATCAAAAAGAGTCAGCTCAACCTCTTTCTAAAATTGGCCAGTAATGATAGACTATGAAGTGAGCTCCCCACAATGGGATGCGAAGCAGTCACCATCTATCAGGCTATTTAGGTGAGTATGTTTTCTGACCAGGTTGGGGTTGTGGCATAAAACCAGTTCTGTAAAAGGAGATCACCATGTGGAGTTGCTTTTGCTTTGCTGTCGTTGTTTTATGTACAGCCCTAAGAGTATTTTTTCTCAATAGTAGGGAGAACTGGAGATGCACAGATGCATTTACCAACTCCAAGGTCACAGAGCACACAATCCTTTTCCGAGACGGTATCAGGGGCTTTGCCTTCACCTTGGAGCACCCTTTTGGAGTGATATGGTGTACTTGGCAAGACTTCTTCTTGTTGCATGCTTTAGTGCAAGCCAAGACAGGCCCAAGCGTGGAAAGACTGTACTCTCTCTACCTTGTGACATTATACTTTTTAAAACTATCCAAGGAAAATTAAGAATTGACCTATAATCACAAATAAATGGCTCCAATATATGTGGAAATAGAGGTAACTGACCTCTAAGGACAGACATCAGAAACCTGAAGCAAGTATTGCTTATGGAATGCTTAGAGCATAGTCCACCAATCGAGCTTTTCAACCATGGGGCGCAGACGCAATTATTTATAGGGAGGAATAAATTAGCGGCTATGCCCAGGCAGTAAAATTTCTCTAGTGACCTCCTGTGACCTTGGTCATTTGCCTTGATCAGTGATAGAGCCAGGCCTTAGGGTGATCTGGAGGATCAAGTCTTACCAGTCAAGGAGGATCCTCAACAGTTGAATTCCCAAGGGTACTGAGAACTACACTGGGATTTGAGGGACAATAAAGTGGAAACATAACCTTGGATAGTAAACTAGTCGCGACCATGGGTATGATTTACAGTGGCCTTGTCAAGAACCGAGTGGTCAAAACCAGTGTTTTGTTGCATTTCTGTTAATTGACAGACCTTCTCAAAAATAAAACTGCTCATCTTTTCATAAAGATAGGGTTCGGGCTTGAGCTGGAGATGTAGGCTCTTGTTTCAGTGGTTGGTAGAGTTCTTGAACCTTGGCGTTTTGTCTTGAGGCTTGTGCGATTATCAGGAGCCTTGCCACACTGGAGTGACAGAAGAAAAGACTTTGAAGTCACAAGGGACACTCCTTTATGTTTGAGTTTCTTTTTTTTTTTTTTTTTTTTTTTTTTGTTTTTTTTTTTTTTTTTTTTAATTAATTTATTCTTGTTACATCTCAATGTTTATCCCATCCCTTGTATCCTCCCATTCCTCCCCCCCCCCCATTTTCCCCTTATTCCCCTCCCCTATGACTGTTCCTGAGGGGGATTATGTCCCCCTATATATTCTCATAGGGTATCAAGTCTCTTCTTGGCTACTTGCTGTCCTTCCTCTGAGTGCCACCAGGTCTCCCCCTCCAGGGGACATGGTCAAATGTGAGGCACCAGAGTACGTGAGAAAGTCGTATCACACTCTCCACTCAACTGTGGAGAATATTCTGACCATTGGCTAGATCTGGGAAGGGGTTTAAAGTTTACATCCTGTATTGTCCTTGGCTGGTGCCTTAGTTTGGGCGGGACCCCTGGGCCCAAATCTGCCTATCATATTGTTCTACTTGTAGATTTCTAGGACCCTCTGGATCCTTTTATTTTGCTGTTCTCCCATGCGTCTCTCATTTAGAGTTCCAATAGGATGCCTTCCCCTCGGTCCCAGTTTCCTGGTAAGTGAAGGCTTTCGTGGGACATGCCCCTTGGGCTAGTATGCAGATATAAGTGAGTATATACCATTTGATTCTTTCTGCTTCTGGGTTAACTCACTCATTATGATCATTTCTAGCTCAATCCATTTATCCACAAATTTCGGGAATTCCTTGTTTTTAATAGCTGAGTAGTATTCCATAGTGTATATGTACCACAGTTTCTTTATCCACTCTTCTACTGAGGGACACTTAGGCTGTTTCCATGTTCTGGCTATTATGAATAAGGCTGCTATGAACATGGTTGAGCAAATTTTCTTGTTGTGTGCTGGAGCATCTTCTGGGTATATTCCAAGGAGTGGAATAGCTGGGTCTTGAGGAAGCCCTATTCCCATTTTTCTGAGATAGCACCAGATAGATTTCCAAAGTGGCTGTACTAGTTTGCATTCCCACCAGCAATGAAGGAGTGTTCCTCTCTCCCCACATCCTCGCCAGCATGTGGTGTCGCTTGAATTTTTGATCTTAGCCATTCTGATGGGTGTAAGATGGAATCTCAGAGTTGTTTTGATTTGCATTTCCCTGATGACTAAGGAGGTTGAGCATTTCTTTAAGTGTTTCTCAGCCATTTGATACTCCTCTGTTGAGAATTCTCTGTTTAGTTCCAAGCCCCATTTCTCAATTGGGTTATTCGGTTTGGTGGTGTTTAATTTCTTGAGTTCTTTATATATTTTGGATATTAGACCTTTGTCAGATGTAGGGTTGGTGAAGATTTTTTCCCAGTCTGTAGGCTGTCGCTTTGTTCTCTTGACAGTGTCTCCTGCCTTACAGAAGCTTCTCAGCCTCATGAGGTCCCATTTATTAATGGTTGACACTAAGGCCTGGGCCGTTGGTGTTCTGTTCAGGAAGTTGTCTCCTGTGCCAATATGTTCCAGGCTCTTTCCCACTTTTTCTTCTATGTTTGAGTTTCTTGGTCAGTAAAGGAAGTCAACAAGGTGCCCAGGTGATTTCTAAGGCCCCTTCGGTTCCGGTCCATAGCACGCTGAGGTTCTGACTAGCATCCTCTCTAAAGACGTCATTTTGTTTTTCCTAAGGGAAAGGGTCTATATAGCTAGGTGCTAAATACTTCGAGTTCTTTTTTGATAAATCTTTCTTTCCCATGGTATATATTTGCCAGTGAGCTTGCAATTTTGTTTTGTTTTGTTTTTCTTTAATTGGATTTGACACCCAACACACAAGGGAGGCTGATGGCGAGTCACAGCTCCCTTTAACTCAGTTATCATGATCTTTGTTCCAACATTATGTTGCCATACTTGTCCTCAGCATCTTGTCTCTCCTCCATCCATCCCTCATTCCCTTCCTCCATCCCTCCTTTTCCCTCCCTCCTTTTCCCTCCCTCCTTCTCTCTCTCTCTCTCTCTCTCTCTCTCTCTCTCTCTCTCTCTCTGTTCTTCTCTGTTTATAATAAAGTAAACCACATTGACCTGGGTTAAGAATCTTTCCATTATAAATGGTCTAAGTGTTACTTGGAAAGACAAAGACAGACGAAGTCATTTTTCCAAATCGCTCTTTGGGCATGCCTTATATGGAAAGTTTTCTTTCTGGTGGGATTTGGATTGTCATTAATCTACCTCTCCTTTCAACAATGAAATAAGAAATGGAATGAGATTAGCAGAATGGATAGCCTGAGCAGACCTGATAACATGCTTCTGAAACCTGGTTCACATTTGACATCGGTTAAGCTCCTTGGGCCAATGTATCTCGGATTTGCTAGTTGGGGCCTGCGCTACACTCCTAGCTTGGACACAAATATGTTTTATTGGTTATAAATGCCTCTCAAGCCAGTTGGAAGGATGGATGAATGTCTGGTGCAGAAAGTATTAAGTCTTCTGTAGAACTATAAATATCTCTCACTGTATCTTATTGAGTACTTAGAGACATTGTTGTTATTGTTTTATTATTTTGTTTTGTTTTTGATACAGTATACGTTTTCTTTAGCCTGAATTCTTGTTTCTTTTAAATTTTATTCCTCATAAACACTTTATATGTGGTATGAAAGGCAGATAATAATATAAAGTAGGAAACTTAGTTGTTTTAAATTCAGTGCAGCTTCCTTTGTACCTTTTGGCACACATAATTAGAGCCCGATTTCTCCTTCAGGAAAGGCTCCTTTAACATCCTTAATAGAGTGGAAAATTCTAGATATCTTTGTAATAATAAAGACAATAGCAGTTAAAACAGTGAACTTGCAACTTCAACAAGTAGCATTTGATAAAAGGCAGAATGATGGCAACCTTTCCCCTTACAGCACTGCTTCACCGGCCGTGGACACTGCTTCTAAAAGGGAAACTGGCAGAAGTCACAACCCAGTCCACGGCACATGTGGCTGAGATTGTGTTCACCCCTTTGATTAAATGTTCCCTGTCATCCTAAGATTGTTGTTTTTTTACCCCATTTTGATAAAATCAAATATATAGCCCAGTGTTCCTGAGTGTTAATAGTGAGAGCTGGTCATGAACTGGCATGCTTCTCTTAATTATAAGACCCAGCCAGGGAGCTGGCAAGTGCAGAGTCCATGGCTCCTTGCGTAGCTATGGAAGATGTTGACTTAGGCCCGAAGGGACAGGGTATTTTACCTTTAGCAACAGGCTCCTAGGTGGCCCACATGTATGACAGTGGCCTGAATTTGAGAAGCACTTAAAAAGACCCTGCCACAGTCCTTAAGTGAAAGTGCTGTCCTGGGCCCACATCAATGTGATAAAACCCAGGAGCATCCGTCCTTACATCGTCCTTACATCTCACGGCAAATTAAAGATCAATGCACATCACGTGCATTGGGTTGGAAAGATCCTAAGGTATAGAGAGAGGTGTCTTGCTCAAAATACTGGCATAGAATTGGACAGTTTACTTAGAGGTCCAAAAGGTTACACAAAGCAATAGAAGTTTTCAGTAGATGTCTTTTTGCTGCAGACTCTGCAGTCATTAGGCATCTGCTAAAGTAATAAACAGACAAGATTTAAAAAAAAAAAAAAAAAAAAGAATAACAATGGCTGTCAACTTTGGCCTCTTTTGCTTTCCTCTTTTCATTTGGAGTTTCTCTTTGTTCTTCAAGCCTAGAGTTCCCTTAGAGGCACTGTCTCTCCTAACCCTTTTGTAACTGTCTCATCACTACTTGGTGTCCTCCTATAGGTGTGCTGCCATTCCACTTATTTAATGTATTTTTGTTTCTACTTTTCTTTCTGAGGTATCTGTGTGTGTTCATGTCTGTGCGGTGGTTCCAAGCTGATGTCAGAAGCTTCCTTCAATCACTTTCCAAGCTATTTGTTAGGCAGGGTCTCTCCTTGGAATGCAGAGCTTAGCAGAGCAGCTAGTGTTGTTAGCCTGCTTGCTCTGGGGTTTCCCCAGCCTTTCAGATGTTGTGACCACGGGCGGGCGGCCATGCCCATGGTGGCATTCACTTCCATGCATGGGATCTGAACTCCAGGCAAGCACAGTGACTACTGATCCATCCTCCCAGCTCTTCCGTTTATTCTTTTATAGTCTGATTGTGACATGAGGAATTTAACATGGCAGCGGGGATATCAACAAAGGGCAAAACACGCATCTGCAGGCACAGCTGCGGCGTCAGGTGGGACCTCACTGCCACCTCAGTTCCGGTTTTTAGTGATGTAGGCAAGCCCACCAAACTCCCCGTCTGGACCCAGCAGACACCCCAAGGCCAGACAACAAGCAGCAGATGGAAAGCAGAATCACTGGCTGACAATTTTGCTGTAAGCCTGTGTTTTCTTGTAAGTGGTGGCCAACTTGCTGTAGCTTTACTCAAGGCCTGTTCTGTTGATAGGAAAATTAATAAAAGGAAGGCAACCTAGAAACAGTGCTGTAGGGGGGTGGCTGAAAGCAACGCTTTATCTATTCTAAAAGGCAACCCCAGTGTTTCCTTTATAGCAAGGCGAGGAGAGAAGACTAGTGTTTACTACTCCTGCACCACAGAGTTCTCACAGCTCTTTTATAACTTCTCACAGCATCCCCCAAGTGAGAAAGGAACTCCTCACTCCCTAGGCCCCAGGCAGGATTTGCTCAGAAGATTGCACTGAAGCTTGGGAGTTATTTGGTTAATTAGACAATTTGGTAACAATTAATCATTCAATTTGACTAATATACACATTTTTCAGAATATCAGGGAATTGTCAAGTATCCATTCTATGTTTATCTCTCTCTCTCTCTCTCTGTCTGTCTCTGTCTCTTTCTCTCTCTCTCTCTCTCTCTCTCTCTCTCTCTCTCTCTCTCTGTGTGTGTGTGTGTGTGTGTGTGTGTGTGTGTGTGTGTACAAGGGTGAATTACTGAATAGATTTGCCTAAGGTCATATAATCGTCCTTGCTATTTCCTTTATTGTTTGTCCTCAAATCCTCTTTTTGTAGTAAGCCAAGGGAGGGAAATGACGCTGGCTTCCAAATTTCATTATGAAACCTTCCATTTAAAACAAAATGTATTGCATATTATAATTGCTACCAGAGCCCATGAGGCCAGTGGTTTTCGACCTTGTAAGAACTGTGGGACTGCTCTTAAATGTGGCTGACTTCAATGTGCCCACAGTCCTTTAACCAGGCTATGGATAACAGGATACTTTCAAAAAATAGTTACATGGTGAAAAGCATAAACACATTTTTTGGTTAATAAAATGCACATAATTTTCTTAACCAAAAATGATGGCAATGGTTCCGTCTTGTAATAGCGAAGTGCTCTATTTTCCCTAAAGTCCAAGTTTGAGTTTGTGTACACAAAACTGTTAGGGGAAAAAACAGAAACACAACTGTTAATTAAAATCTGTTTTTCCTTCTGAATGAGCTGTTGAGCTGTTATTTTTCCCCCCCTCAAGTTGCTGTTGATGTTTTCGAAAGCTGCTTTCCAACGCGAACACAATGGTAACGACAACTGACAGGCACCCAAGGCTTTCCCATGCCACTCTGAGTGCCAACCACTTAGCAGCCATTGATCTGTAGTAGCCTGGCGGGAGAGGCAAAAATTATATCTTTTTTTTGCAAGGGAGAAATCAGCTTCAGCAAGGTCAGGACTTACCCAAGTTCACCTTCATTGCGCAAGAGAAAGAGCCGAAGGGCCACGCCCCAGGTGGTTCTCCATGCGGTACTCCGCGTGGGGAAAACCAGTGTTTTCTGAGTCCTATCAAAGTTCTGAGCCTCCTGCAAGTCCTCCGCTGCCCTACCACTAATTCAGCAAAGAAACTTGGAAAATGTGGTTCTTAAAATGTTGAATTCTCCAGTAAATTAAATTCAAACTCTGTTTTATCCATGCCCGCGAAACTTGGAGAAAGACTCTGACTGGGACAAGTTGGAATTCCGCTCTTTGAACTTTAACTGCTCCCAGCACTGTGATCAGCAGGCAAAGAGGAAAGGGGGAGAAAAAAAAAAAAAAAAAAAAAAAAAAAAGGCAAAGAGGAAGTTCAAGCTCAGCAAAGGGAGAAAAAGGGGTCAATTTTCTCCCGGTCCCACCAGCTTTCCTTAGTGTCTGAGGAAGGCGGGTTTTGTATGCAAAGAAGAGTGAGGGCATATTTCTGAAAATGTCTCAAGGCCAAGAGTTGACACCTCAGTGCTTCTCTTACCAATGAGCATGCCTAGGAACGCTACTTGGGAATAGAGGATACTCAGCTGTTGCTATCATGCACGTGTTCGGCATGTGCTGATGCCTCAGATTCAATCCCTGGCAACCAGCAACAGCAGCAAAAGACAAAGGGAAGCAAGCTGGCCAGCATTAACCCATACCATGGACTCCCTTGCTTGGCAAAGAGAAGGTTCTTTTGTCGGATTAGGTCATTCGTCCATTAGCTTTTCTGTAAATCCTTTCAGCCAGGCTTTGACCCACCGCGGAACGGACCTCTCCTCTCACCACAGTCGTCACCAGTAATGTACCAGAAGGCTTGATGGGAGATAGGGACATCACTTGGTTTCCTAAAATATTTCTTTTTATTTATGTAAAGCTGAAAATGTTTTCTAGCAGTTCTCAAGCCTGCTCCATGATTTTTCTCCAGATTGCCATGCTTAAAACACTCTCCACACACCTTCAAAGATGGGACTAGATTTTCTAAGTTAATCTGACTTTCCTTTCCCAGTACTGGGACGGGATCGTTTTCCATCACTAGAAGAGGTGTGATGACCAGTCAATCACTCTGACTGTTGTTTCAAAGTGAATGTGTATTGCATATGAAAGGTGTTTCCCAAGAAGGTGTGAGAATTTTTTAATCAGAGGTGAAATATTTAATATGTGCCTAGTTAATTCTTATATTACATAGTTAATTTGAATAAAATTCTTAAAATTAAAGTTTCTTTTAAAAATCTCCTTTTCAATATCTAACTATCCACATATCCAAAAGGGAAAAAAATATCATACTGTGACAAATTTGGGGGGGGGGGGAAGTTAACAAAAGTATCTGATCTTTCCAAAAATTTTTAAATATTCATACAACCTCCCAAAACAACGCTTATGATTTATGTATATATTTGTATATGCACATACATGTATGTGGATGAATACGCCCTCAGCTCAAGTAGCAACAGCGACCTCTAGTGTGTCTTTTTAATTTGCTCACCTTACAGTTTTTATTCCCTGTCTCTTTAACCTCCAGGAGATTATTTAAGGATTAATTTCCAGTTCACATTTGGTCTAATTTCTGTATTGACTAAACACAAAAAAAAATGCTTTTTGGGAGATCTTTGGTTCTCATTAGGTGATAAAGCAGTTGTGCCTTTATTAATTATTGTCATTATAGCACCCAAAGCTGTCATTCAAACGGCACCCCTTCCCCCCCCGCCCCCCCGCCAAAAGGTGGGCTTTATTTGCAAGATGAATTTCACTGTGGCTGAGGAACTCTGTGTTCCGAGCCACAAGCATCCACTCACCAGCACGTGTGTTTCAGAAGCACTCGTGTCTCCTTGATGCTCTCCATAAAGTCTCTGCATTAAAATTAAGAGAAAATTTGGGAGTGAAGATTTAGCTCAGCTCTTAAGGGCACTTGCTATCCTTCCAAAGGGCCAGACTTTGATTCCCATCACCCACATGCTGGCTCACAGCCTTCTGTAACTCCAGTTCTAGGGAATCTGAACGAGCTCTTTTGGTCTCTGTGGGCACCAGACACACACATGGTGTACAGCCATACACACAGGCAAAACACCCACCTGCAATAAAAATATATTTATTAATATTAAGAGGAGTCAACGAGTCTGTCCTAGGCCAAAACATTTCTGAATGTTTTAGTGGTTTGTCCTAGACATATGCTGTCAGAGGGAGAGTCTGCAGGAACAAAGTGGCATGGTGCTGCCAGCTTGTATCAGCACTTCCACTCCAAGTTCCCCCTTTCAGTTTATAACAGCAATCAAATTTCTTATTGGCTTGGCCTTGGCACACAGGAGCCTGAGTGAACATTGTAAAATAGTCTATAGGCTCCCTCCCCCCACACCTTTTTTTTTTTTTAATAAGCACTTCCTGTCTCCTTTTAGACAGAATTTAAAATAAAAACGTTCACTCATCTGGTCAGATAGCTCTGGATTCCCATTGGCCTTGGCTGTTTGTGATCTGTCTAACAGAGGCAAGCTGAAAGGGGTTTTTGGTCTGCCCTACGGCAGATGCTTTTACGGTGTGTGGGAAGAGAGAAGAAAAGATTTTTTTTTCTTTTGGAAAAAAAAAAAAGAGTTTTCAAAAAGTAAATGTTTCCTGTAAACGAGAGGGGCTTTTCAAATTGTGGCTGCTGGAAAAGATCCTGCAGGACAGGAGAGGAAGATGCAAAAAGCTGTTCAAGATTGTCTCCTGTGATCGGGTGATCTTTGCTGGCCCTCAGCAGCTGGCTTTTCTGGCAAGCAAGAAGCTACGTGTGGAAAACATGCTCCAATCTGTGTAAATAATCACGGCAGAAAAATGAGCATCATCCCAGGTTAGAGAATAAACAAAACACGCTGAACACAGACCCCCCCCCCCCCGGGAATTGGGCAGAAAGAGGGATGTACGTAGGCTGCGTGTGATGCAGCACGTGCGAAATACGTAATATACACTGTAGCCTTACATTTCCTTTGCACTTTGCTGTGCGTGGCTCTCCTGCCATTGTCTTCCTATTACCCATCAAAGTATGTGTCTCAGTGGCAATTCTCAGATGATACCTATCGAAAGGAGGAAGAAAGAATTAAATCAGAAAATTGATGAACCCCCCCCTGGGAGGCAATGAATTAGGGCTATATATAGGTCAATAAAATATTTCAGAATTGGGCCAGTGGAGTTCTGCTTGATCAACCCTCTCATTTGCAAATGTATAAAGCCTGCCTGGAATGTCCAGTGTCCCTGAGCAGAGCTGATATTCAGCTAGGATACAGAGCGTATCCACGTAGGTCATAGAGAGCCGGTATGTGTTCTAACTGGCTAGTACAATGGTATCCTGGTCTGTGACTCTTGGCTGCTTTTGAATATTAACCCCACACATGGTCATCGGTTATTTCCTGTGTTCCCCGGCCAATTACCAGATCCCCAAATCTATAGTTTGACACTAATCATAGTGTCCTTCCTTTCTTCTTCTTCTTCTTCTTCTTCTTCTTCTTCTTCTTCTTCTTCTTCTTCTTCTTCTTCTTCTTTTTTGAGACAGGCTCTTACTATGTGGCCCAGTCTAGGCAATAACTTACTCTATCGACTAAGGTGACCTCCGTTTCACAGACATCTACCCGCCTCTGTCTGCCTAGTGCTAGCATTGCAGGAGTGAATGCCGTCCGCACACAGCCTGACCAGAAGCTTTCTTAAGCAACGCTGCTTCACTGCTTTTCCAGACCAGACAGACATGACCAGCAGCTACCCTTGTCCACTGTGTCCAAAGCTTCCCCATGAGGAAAGCCACGGGCTCCTCTCCAGGCCACCTCAGCCATCACAGAGAGCTAATGGCACCTGCAGCTTACATAGAAACCCGTGCTTGTCATGTTGTTTGGCAAAATGTCACACCAAATACTGATGTATGGAATTAATTATTAACTAATGTATGGAAATGAATCTATAGAAAACAGAGCTTATTGATCCATAAAAGGACTTGACTTAGGTAACTTAAAAATAAGTAAGCAGCTGAGTTTTAAATAAACTTTATTATTTTTAAAAAATTCTTGCAAATAAGTTTTTCAAAAATCACACGCCAAAAATTACCAACTACTAACTAAATTAGCAGTTGAGACTAGGTAGATGAGACAAGACCAGTAAAAGCTTCAAACATGGAGAGAATCCTTAGGCAGCCAAACGCTTCATACGTATCACAAGGTTCTTTCAGAGCGTCTCTGGGCTCGATATCACTGCATTCTGGGTCTCTCATTTGCTAAGAGGCAAATGTAAACTGTGTAACTGCAGGGCCCCAGGCAGGAGGAAGTTCAAATATATGCAACAAGATAAATGTTTACGTGTCACACCACTTTAAGTCATCCCTCACTTGGAGCAACTTGGTGAACTGATTTCTCAGCAAGCGGCTCTTCCTGTGCTCTTTTGAATCCTCTGACTCAACAGGATTCAGTCAAGAAACTTGTTCTTTTCAGCTCTGGTTGAGGCTGGGGTCCTGGGCTGGGGTGCAGGAGCGGAGCAAGAGAAGGTGGTGAGGCGTTTGAAGAGGCAGAACCTCGCTGGGTCCCTCACAGATGATGTAGATTAAAAGCAAGTAGCTGGAAGATTGGGCAAGGGGTAGCAGCTCTGGAGGAGAGCAAATTCAGATGCGAATACTTTTCAGAAGACTGTACTTGCATTGTGTTTAACAGCAACCAGAATCGGTACAGGGCACAGGCATCTGAGTCCACGCACTATTACTTCTCTGCAGTCTAAAGATGTCTATGGACAGGACTGGGCAGACAGTGTCCCTTTGAGCTTGGCTTGTGTTTCTGCTTATCTGCTTTGGCAAACACTGGGTGGTTTTGTGGCAGGTTTTCCAGCAGTGTTTCCTCCTGGTCCTTAGTTCAGTGGTATCTGCTGTCCTGATCTTGTGGGCCCTGAAATACTAGCATATAGTGATAGGCATGGTCCTGCTGAGCCACTGTACTGCCTTTAAAAGATGTAATTTGATTGACTGGAGCATAGTTCTTTTGTTAAAATTTTTTTTTTTTCTAATTTGCTTTGAAATGCTAGAGTTCAGGATAGAGGGCTAGTGTTCAGTTTGAATTCTCTGGCTTATGTCAATTTGTGTCAGACCTTAATGTAATCTTTCCTTTTCAATATAAATAACACAGCAGCTCTCTCCTTTAAAACAACTAAAGGGATGGCCTGTTCTTTTTAAACCCAGGAAATGGATATCAGAAAGCAGCATCCTTCTTTCAGAAGGTCTGTTGAATTCATGGTTTCAGCTTCCTTTATGTAAGATGTCTTTTTTTTCCTTTTTCTTTCTTTTTTTTTTTTTTTTTTTTTTTTTTTTTTGCTGTTGAACTTGGGAAAATGTCCATGTGATGAGAGCAAACAGACCTTGATCATACTTACAGTCACTATGACACTTCTAATGGCTTGAGTAATTGTTTCTTAAGTCACTCAGCAAGGTCGCTGGATCCAGCAGTGATACTGTTTTGCTATAGAGACAGGATATTGAGTTTTACTACAATGTATCAAACAACTAGAAATAATGTAAATGCTTCTTAATAGGGTGTTTATTGACTAAAATGAGGAAATATCAATGTAGCAATTAAAAGCAGTAATGTTATCCATATTGAATATGGATAAGGGAAAATACAACACCAAGTTGTATTTTCATGGTAATTTTAGTGGAAAAGAAATGAGGTTAAAAAAAAAAACCAAGAAAATAAAGTTTGATCCTAATTATACATATTTACAGATATACCTTTGCTTATATAAACATACACTTATCTATCTGTATGCATAAAATACAGACAGAGAAAGAGAAAAAGAAAAAATTAGAAGGATAGATATCAATGTGATTAGTGCTTACCACTAGGTGGTAAAACATAGTTTATTAATAATACTTTATATTATCATATAACATTGTGTAAATTATTTTAATAATATTATAATATGATAACTATTATTATAGATATAGTTATAAAAGACATGAAAACTTCTTTTTAAAAACCCACAAGTGCTAAGACCATGCAGCTCTCTAGAGTAGACACAGGTTCAGCATTGATTTCTGCCCTTTTCTCACATCGTGGAGACTGAGGAGTAGTTTACTAGCTCCTTTTGTAACAACAGTGGTCACATGACACAATTGGTAGGGTAGTAGGAACGCATGGGGGCAAGGGCACTGAAAAGAGCTCACCTTGCTGCCCAGTGACCAGCAGCCATCACTGCATCCCATGATGGACATAAGACAGAGCTGAGAGAGCTTGAGTTTTAGGCTTCTTGTACTAAGGAAAATTTTCCCTTTGAATGTGTCAGGTATCCCAGCACTTCAGGCAAAATTATTCCTGTCTGGCTGTAGATAAAACACTGAAATTCCTTTTTAAGCATCCCCCCCAAGCCAGATGTCCTAAAGTCACTACTCAGTCCAACTGCCATTTTTCTCCACAAACACACATATATGCATTAATTTGTGCATACGTGTATATATAATTATATATCTTATTTGATAAAAATGAAAACATTGTATATTGAAATTACTTTTCCTACAATTTGTATTTATTTAAAAGAAACATTTTCTTTGTAGGTTTATTACTTCTATTGTGTTTTTCTCTTGAAGTAGCATTATTGAGATATAATTCATATCCCATCAAGTACAAGCCTTAAAGTGTATGAATTGTAACCCAATGGGTCTTAGTAAATGCTAGGCTTAAGCAGTTCTCCTGCCCAGCTAGAAGTATATGGGCCATACCATGGCACCCAGCTGACAATGGATTTTAAATCTTTTTATGTCTTTTTCCAAGAAACCCCCTATCCAGGAAGAATGATTTCCTGTTTTACGCTAGTGTTGCAGTCTCAGGCAGCTATCATGTTATTCTTTTTAATGGCCTCTCGGTTGCTTGTGCTGGGCTTAACATAATTCAATCATTTCTCTGCTGCTAACTGTAGGTCACTTGTAGTTCTTCATCATCAGGAGTAATGCAGCGATGAGCATTGTGTGTACCTTCCTCGCTCACACTTTATTACACTGCTTAGCTTTTCTATATGCATAGACTTTTATCTTTTGGTTGGGAGAAAGAATCTATGCTAAACAATGCAGGTCATAGGCTGTGGGCGGGAAAGGCTTTGGCTGTCCAGAAGGCAGTGGAGCTGCTAGGGTGAGGATGGTCTTCTAGTTTAGAGCACGTTTTAATTTACATAAGGGCAGGTCTTGAGAGGAAGAGGCTAAAGATCAGGTTGGCGGGTAATGGTTTGGGGAGGGTTTTGTAGCTCACCCAGGGCCTTGAGAGAAGAGGGGAGACTTTTGTCTGAATAACATCAAGTGACTTGAAGTCATTTAAGTAGAGAGATGTAATAAAATCTAGTTTTGATGTTTAAGAGACCACTCTGGCTGCTGGGTGATTAACAGACTACAAGGAAGCAAAAGTGAAGGTTGAAGATCAGTGGAAAGAATGTTCTGGTCATCCTAAGGGAGATGTGTTTAATGTCTCAGAACTCAAAATTTTGGAAGAGAGATGAAGCGAATGTATGTGTCGGGTTGCTACAAGATAAAAAAGTATCAGTTACAAAACAGTCCTTTAAAAAAGATAGATAAAATGATATAGAAATCTAGAGATGGGAGGGGGATTAACTTTAGCAAAGAGACCAGGGCTCACACTGTGGCTAAGAATTGTATTTAGGGTGAGCATAGTGGTTTATATTTAAAGCCAGTTACTTGGGAAACTGAGGCAGGAGGATCACCATAAATTTGAGACAGGCTTGGGATATAAGGTAAGTCCCTTGCTGAAGAATTGCTAAGGGGAACAAAACGACTTCTGTAGTAGTGGGGCCAAGAGTAAACAGAGTTGTTCAGGCATGAAGAATTTCATTTTGCTTGATGCCCATTCTTTTTTTTTTTTTTAACAGCGATGGCAGCTTTATTACAATGTTTTTTTTTTTTATTAACTTTTTCTTGTTACATCTCAATGTTTATCCCATCCCTTGTATCCTCCCATTATCCCCCCCCCCATTTTCCCATTATTCCCCTCCCCTATGGCTGTTCCTGAGGGGGATTACGTCCCCCTATATATTCTCATTCTTAAGGCCACACAGAGCCATCTACCATGCGAAGGGCCCAGCTTCAGACTTAAGACCTCACATTTAGAAGATGGGATGGCTATATAGGAGCATAGCCCATGTTTTGGGTCCCACCATCTCTGTTTTCTACAAAGAAGGCAGGTTACTGAGTTGCTACCATAGGGGGAATGGAGGTACTCAGGGATGTATTCACTTGCTAAATCCCAAAACCTGTGACCATCACTTATTAAAAAACAAGAGATGTGATTGAGTGAAGGATCTTGAGAGAAATTTTCCCGGGCTGTCCAGGGGAGGGGATGGGTGTCTTAAGTGAGCTGTACATATATTTATAAGGAGACCTAGAGAGAGACTTGAAAGAGATGTAGAGACTCAGGAAAAGAGATATCAAACTGAAGACAGAAGCAGAGGGTAAGCCACAAGCCCAGGATTGGTGACATCCATTGGTGCGGAAGGAAGCAAGGAACAGGTTCTTCCTTACAGCCTTAGGAGAGTTGCAGCTGCGCCAATGTGAAGTGGAAGTTTCTGGTTTCTTTGAAGACTCAGTTGTGTCAGGTGAATATGTTTTTAGGTTTGGTCCCAAGGGTGGGATGTGGGAATGTTTTTCTACCACTGAAAACAGACTCCTGATATCTGTTAGCTCAAAAGAGACCCGGGAGAGGGCACATGATGTTTTGCTGAAAGCTATCACCTGAGAAGAGTGTGGTTTTTGCCAGTTGCAAAACATCCTTGTATGGACTCTAAGAAGGGACAAAGAGAAGCCCACAGACAGTGAGACCATGCTTTTGCATCACTGTGCTTTTGCAATGGTGCACATTGCTTTGTTGGCTGCTGTTTTTGTTTTTGTAAACTTTACTTTGCAGAGAGAAACGCTCCTGAGAACATCTTGGGTCACTCTGGTTGAATCTTTCCACTTCTGCTGGCTTGTGCCAACTCCATTCAGTTTTGCTGTCTCTGCTGGATCATGCTTCGGCTGCGGATTCCTGTTGCTTTTGGTGCTTGCTGTTTGACCGGAAGGCTGGTATCCTGACAGCAAAGAGTGGAATCATGCCAAGGAACTGTATCTAGAAAGGTCCACAACCCCTTTTTCTACTCACATGTTTTCTCCCCTACCTCTGGTCAGTGGGTTGGAAAGGAGGGAGAAACATTTATGAACCCTAAATAAAGTAGGTTTGTGATGGCTAGTCCTTTTTTCTCCTCACAGTCACAACACCAGAGAGGCCTTCAGCGAAATGCATTATAAATTTATGAGGAAAGCCTACTACATTGATGCTTTACATCATCCATATAACAATGATCCTAAGAAGTAAAAGCTAAAAGATGTCGGAAGCATAAAGGCCTTTGTGCCCAGAGATCAGTAGAGAAACCAGGAATGTCTCATCAAAGGACGAAATACCTGTTTTCTAACCAGAAGGTTGGCTGTTAATGACCTTGTGACCTTTGCCGCCTATAGAGCCAGGCTTCACTTCACTCAAATCTTCCAGAATATTTATTCCAGACTCTTCCTCTCTAGACCTTTATCCTTATCTTTCTCAGTCAATAGGACCCATCCCGAGGGGAGATGTCATATGTACTTTATAGCTCAAATGACCTCTATGCTAGCTGCATGTTTATGACTGTACCAGCTCTTTCCCCAGGCCCACACAATAACACATGTAGTCTATCTCTAGGACCTATAGTCATGATCATATGTGCTTTGGTTTGAATTTCAATGTAATTATGCCTCCTTGTGTACAGGGAATTGTATTACACCAGGAAGCGCCGCCCCCCCCCCCCAAAGTGTACTGTGTTTAAATGTTGACTTGCCTGTGTTAGGTTCTCCAGAAGTTTGAACCAGCATCATCGACTAAGTTGGGCTGAACCAAAATTTCTTGGCATCTCACATGGTTCCCTTTCCTGCAGCTGTGACACATTCAGGGACCGTTCCGCCCCCTCTGAGAGAGAGAGAGAGAGAGAGAGAGAGAGAGAGAGAGAGAGAGAGAGAGAGAGAGAGAGAGAACTTTTTAAAAGTAGTTTATTCAGATTAGGTCTCAATTGTGTTATCCCCTCCCTTGTATCTTCCCGTTCCCCCTCCCTCCCTCCTTCACCCTATTCCTCTCCTTTAGGTCTGTGACAGAAGGGGGCCTCTTCCCTCACCATATGGTCCCAGCCTGTCAGGCTTCATCCTGGTAGCCCGCTTACCGAGAAGGAGAGAACTTTACGAAGAGTGAGATATGATTAAGGTTACTCAGCAGGCCTTGTGGTGTAAGAAAAGTAGCATCAATAGTCAAAAGCCCCATGAGTAAGGAGTGAGCAGCTTGCAAAAGGCACCAGCATAGGGAGAGAGGAGAGGGTGAGGCAAGAACAGCAGGTTTGTGGAGGAGACATTGTCCAATAGCTGCCCTAAAGAGCTGGGGAGAATACTCACAGCTGAAAACAAGAGTGCACAGGCTCAAAAGAGACTCTTATATGTGGAAGGAAGGACATGCCTAGAAAAACAATAAGGCCCCTCAAAGAATGTTTCAATCTTATGACTCAGGACTTAAATTCCAGATAATTATATGTGGCTTATTCTTTATTCAGAACTAAGCAGGCAGCCCAGAACATGCCCATAGGAAAGGCTTTAGAAATTCGTATAGATACACACATTCACTGAATTAAAAAAAAAAAAAAAAAAAAAAAAAAAGAAACTGTGATCCTAAGCCTCAATTAAAGGTGGAGTCCTTTGGCAGGGTGCTCACATGGACGAAGATAGAATGAGTTAGAACTTGGTCCCCAGCCCTGTCCATAGGCAAGCATAGATCCTGGAGCTGCAGATGAGAGTGCATAGAGATGCTATCAGCCTCTCTTGGTTTTAAAGCAGGATCTGAGATTCATCCTGTAAGACCTGAGGCCACAGAGGTGACTCTCCCAACCAAATATTCAGCAAGTGGCTGCCCCTGGGTTTCTATTCTGAATTCTTAGCCTCCATGATCCATCTTATTCTAGCAGTCACTTTCTGCTCCTCTTTGGCTCCTTTTCCCAGGGATAGCTGCTTCATGGCCCAGTGTAGCAGGCGAGCATGCCAAAAACAACTGGAAATGAGGTTCGACATTAGTTAAACAATAAAATCCTTCTTCACGCTCTTGTTTGATTCATTCATTCTGGTCATTCCCATGGTTATTCCCGAGAATTCACAAAAAATGTTGTGAATATTAAATTAATATTTAATATAAGCTTTATGGAGGGATATTGATTTTTTATTTTTTTTATTTTTTTTATTAATTTATTCTTGTTACATCTCAATGTTTATCCCATCCCTTGTATCCTCCCATTCCTCCCCCCCCCATTTTCCCATTATTCCCCTCCCCTATGACTGTTCCTGAGGGGGATTACGTCCCCCTATATATTCTCATAGGGTATCAAGTCTCTTCTTGGCTACTTGCTGTCCTTCCTCTGAGTGCCACCAGGTCTCCCCCTCCAGGGGACATGGTCAAATGTGAGGCACCAGAGTACGTGAGAAAGTCGTATCACACTCTCCACTCAAGGGGTTTAAAGCTTACCTCCTGTATTGTCCTTGGCTGGTGTCTTAGTTTGAGCGGGACCCCTGGGCCCAAATCTGCCTATCATATTGTTCTACTTGTAGATTTCTAGGACCCTCTGGATCCTTTTATTTTGCTATTCTCCCATGCGTCTCTCATTTAGAGTCCCAATAGGATGCCTTCCCCTTTGTCCCAGTTTTTTAAAATGGATAGGCCCAACCAAATGTAGTGCCTTGCACCTCGAATCTAACACTACGGACACTGAGGCAGTAGAGCTGATGCAGGCCTAGGTTCCATGAGTTCCAAGATAACCTGGGTATGGTGTGAGACTTTGTAAACAACAAATACTCTCACTTCCAGGAAAAAAAATCCAAGTTCACATAAAAAGTTGATTCCATTAGGTATTTTAAATTGTATAGTTATGAAGTGAAATTTAACACATGTGATAAATACATAAGTAAATTTTAAAGCTTTTAAAGAATAGAGCTTGTTTAAAAGTTTGTTGTGAAACCTTGATCTACTAACACACATGTATTATAAAATTCACTGATACATAAAAGATGTTTGTATTACCTCTGAAGTGGCATTGTCTATCTAGTTCTAAAAAAACTGACATGGAAAAAATAGCTATGTCAAGATCTCTGCGCTGGGCACACATACAAAAGAATGTCCATGCTTACTGAAGAGGGAGAACATAGCTCCAAAACTTCTATTAATATGTCAGTCTAATCTATCATATTTTATAAAATGTTTGAAATAGAGATGGCACGAGGCTGTATCCAGGTAAGGGAATGATCGGCATAGAACCCCAAAGAACCTAGAAAAGGCAAACCTCTGTTTGCCCAGCAAAAACCTACTCAGCTCTGGAATCATTCTGTAAGAAAAGATACATGAAATTGTGAACATAAAAACATTATGTAGTAGAATATTATTTAACCCAAAGAGGAGATTTGGATTTCTTTTTTAAGGTTTCTGTAATAGTTTACAGAAATATAACACAGGGTGATTACTGCCTGTAGCCTGGCTCATCTTCACTTTCTAGAACAAGTAAACTATCATTATTATGCTTAAATTGAGTGTTATCACATCATCAAAAGCTTTCAGTGTTCTTTGAGGAGCTGTATGTACGTGTGTGTGTGTGTGTGTGTGTGTGTGTGTTTGTGTGTGTGTGTGTTCTTGCTTTCAGATGTAAGTGGAATTCTTAGAGACTAGTGCCATTAAAAAACAGAGAGGATGCAGCCAAGCAGAAGGCATTTCAATTTCAATTCTGGAGCAACTGATGATCCCATCGTGCTAAGACTATCTGGTTTTAGGACAAAAGGCCATGAGCCAGGAAGCCCACCCACAGCTGGTTCTCCATTAGTATTTGGCCCTGGTTTGAGCAATGAAAACTCTAGCTTAACAATTTTCCCAGGGGCAATTGACACAACACCAACAGAATACAAGAGATAGAGGAGAGAATCTCAGGCATAGAAGATACAGTTTAAGAAATCAATACATCTGTTAAAGAAAGTATATCTAAAAAGCTTCTGACACCAAATATACAAGAAGTCAAGGGCATAATCAAAAGATCAAACAAACATAATAGAAATAAAAGAAAGAGAAGATTCCTGGCTCCAGGGACCAGAAAATATTTTCAACAAAATCATAAAAGACTTTCCCAGCGTAAAGAAGGAGATGCCTTTAAACATACAAGAGGCATACAGACCACCAAATACATTAGACCAGAAAAGAAGTTCCTCTGACCACATAATAATCAAAACACTAAATGTACAGACCAAAGAAAAGAATGCTAAAAGCTGTAAGGGAAAAAAAATGGCCAAGTAATAAATAGAGGCAGACATATCAGAATCACACCTAACTTCTCAATAGAGACTTTAAAAGCCAGGAGGGCCTGAACAGATGTCTTACATACCCTAAGAGACCACAGATGTCAGCCCAGACTACTATACCCAGCAAAACTTTCAATCACCATAGATGGAAAAAACCAAGATATTCAAGATATTCTATACTAGCAACTTAATAGTATACCTGAAAGCTCTAGGGAAAAAAAGAAGCAAATACACCCAAGAGGAGTAGAGGGCAGGAAATGATCAAACTCAGGGCTGAAATAAATAAATTCCAGAAAGCTGAAGATGAAGCTCCAACGTCATAAAGTGTATTGGGTGAACTGGTCAGGAAGTAAACTGTCTGAAGTCAATTTGTACAATTTGGAAGCTGCTAACCCACACTGCTGGTTCACTCAGAAATTTAAGTTTTATTCCTTCTCAAGTCTCTGAGGGGCACTGAAGACAAGATATTATAGTTTCACAACCAAGCTTAGTTGTTAGGAGACAAAATCGTTTTAGATCAAAATAAAGAAGTTAAGCTATTAGAGTTGAGATAGGATAGAGATTGAAT
The DNA here is from genome assembly GCF_903995435.1 of Acomys russatus. NCBI lineage: Eukaryota > Metazoa > Chordata > Mammalia > Rodentia > Muridae > Acomys > Acomys russatus. The sequence goes on along the minus strand of NC_067158.1, from coordinate 22,020,129 downwards.
CTCATTCAGAAATTTAGACACAACAAGACAGGAAAGATACCTACTTCAAACTGTACGAATGCAGATGGCCAAGTCACTATGAATGTAACATGTATAGAACTCATTATTCTCATGATTGTCACATGGTTCTCCCTGCTGTATGTAGTTTGTTTTATACATGTGTAATAAAATAAAAGTATTTTTTAGCATTTTTTAAAAAAAGAAATAAAGATGACAATGCAAAGAATCAATAAAACCAAGAGCCGGTTCTTTGAGAAAATCAACAAGACAGACAAACTCTTAGCCAAATTAACTAAAAGGCAGAGAGACAGTATCCAAATCAGCAAAATAAGAAATGAAAATGAGACATAATAAGACACACTGAGGAAATCCAAATAATCATTAGATCTTACTTCAAAAGCCTGACTTCACAAAGTTTGAAAATCTAAATGAAATGGACAATTTTCTTCACAGATTCCAATTACCAAGTTTAAATCAAGATCAGATAAAAAAAAGTAAATAGTTCTATAACCCTAAGGAAATAGATGCAGTCATTAAAAGTCTCTCAAGTAAAAAAAGCTCAGGACCAGATTGTTTCAGCACAGAATTCTACCAGACTTTCAAAGAAGACACTTGATTTTTAAAAAAGAAGCCAAAGCCATACAATGGAAAAAAGACAGCATCTTCAACAAATGGTTCCTGTCTAACTGGATGCCCATATGTAGAAAAATGCAAATATTTCCATATTTTTTCCCTGCAGAAAATTCAAGTCCAAGTGTACCAAAGACCTCAACATAAAATCAGAAACACTAAGTCTATTAAAAGAGAAAGTGGGCATTAGCATTGCACTCATGGGCCCAGGCAACAACTTTGTGAACAGAACACCAATAACTCAGTTCAACAATTAAGTGGGACCTCACAAAACTGAAAAGCTTCCATAAGACAAAGGACACTGCCAATAGAAGAAAACAGTAGCCTATAGATTGAGAATAGATCTTCACTAAACTTACATCTGACAAAGGGCTAATCTCCAAAATGTATAAAGAACTCAAAAACTTAAACATCAGCAAACAAAATGACCTAATTTTAAAAGTGGGACACAGAGATAAACAGAGAATTCTAGACAGAGGAATGTTGAATGGTTGAGAAACACTTAAAGAAATGTTCAACATTCATGGTCATCCGGAACATGCAAATCAAAACAACTCTGAGGTTCCATCTTATATTCAATTAAAGCACTTAAAGAAATGTTCAATGTCCTTAGTCTTCAGGGAAATGTAAATCAAAATGATTCTGAAATTTCATTTTAAAATTGGTTAGAATGGCTAAGATTAAAACCTCAAGTGACAGCACATGCCATTGAGGATGTGGAGAAAGGGGAACACTCCTCCATTGCTGCTGGGAGTACAAACTTGTACAACAGTTTGGAAATCAATCCGACACTCTCACAGAAAATTGGGAGTAACTCTACCTCAAGACCCAGCTATAGAGCTGGGTGGTAGTGGCAGATGCCTTTAATCCCAGCACTCAGGAGGCAGAGGCAGGCAGATCTATGTGAGTTCAAGGCCAGCCTGGTCTACAAAGTGAGCCAAGGCTACACAGAGAAACCCTGTCTCGAAAAACTGAAAAAAAAAAAAGACCCAGCTATACCACTTGCGGGCATATGCCTGAAAGATGCTCTACCATACAACAAGGATATTTGCTCAACTATATTCATAGCAACTTTTATAATAGCCAGCCTCTGGAAACAACCCAGATGTCCCTTAACTAAAAATGGATTAAAAACACAACAAACTAATAAACAAAAAATCAAAACAATCAAACAAACAAACAAAAAACTGTGGTACTACTCCTCAGCTACTGGATAGGACTAGAAAAGATCTTGAATGAGGTAACTCAAACCCAGAAAGACACACATAGGGTGCACTCATTCATAAGTGGATATTAGCCATATAATACAGGAAAACATGCAACAATTCACAGACCCAAAGCAGCTACGTAAGAAGGAGGGCCCAAGGGAAGATGCTCAATTCTCACTCAGAAGAGGAAATAGAATAGACAGTGGATGTGGATGAAGTGAGGTAACAGGGTAGGAGAGGAAGTTGGGTGGAAAATGAGGATGGGGATCAGATGTGGGGAGGGAAGTGAAGACTAGAAGGCTTGGAGAGAGAAGAGAAACCAAGGACAGGGCATCTCTGTGACAGGAGACCTATGACAGGGTAGACTCCTGGGAGGATATGGGGGTGACTCTAGATAAGACTCCTAGCAGTGGGGTCATGGAGAGGGAAGAGGGCACCATCAAGCCAGATAAGACTTCTAGTGGAGGGAGGGGAACGCCAACCTACCCACAAAAAACTTCAACCCAGAATTTACCCTGCCTACAAGATTTGTAGAGATAAGGACAAAACAGAGATTGAGGGGATGTCAAACCAATGACTGGCCCAAATTGAGAACCACTCCATGGCAGAGAGAGCCAACCGCTGACACTATTAATGATATTCTGCTATGATTGCAAACAGGAGTGTAGCATAGCTGTTCTCTGAGAGGCGCCATCCAGCAGTGGATAGAAGCAGATGCTGAGAGTCACAGCCAAACATTAGGTGGAACACACCTTGTGGAAAAGTTGGGTGATGGATAGAAGGACCTAGAGGGGACCAAACCTCCACAGAAGACCAACAGAGGCAAACAACCTGGGCTCAGCAAGGCTTACAGAGACTGAAGCACCAACCATGCATTGGACCTAGGCCCCCTACACATATGTAGTCGATAGACTGCTTGGTCTTCATGTAGTTTCCCTAGTAAAGGGAGAAGAGGCTGTCTCTGACATGGACTCTGTGGCCTGATTTTCAATCACAACTCCTTGGCCTTGCCTGGCCTCAGTGGAATAAGATGCATTCAGTCCTGATGTGACTTGATGTTCTGGGGCGGGTTTTCTGAGGATAGGTGAGGGGAATAGAGGGAAGAGGGGGGAAGGAGGAGGCTGTGATCAGAATGTAAAGTCAACAACAACAATAACAACAACAACAACAACAACAACAACAATAATAATAATAATATAGAAAAAAGTAAAACAGCAAACATAAAAAAAAAAATACTCTTGGTCTTTCCAGAAAGTAAACTCAGTCAAAACAATAGGATCTGAATGAGTCTTTTCCATATAAGTAAATAATCGCTGGAGCACACTTACCTACCACTTTCAAGATGTGTATCATGCTCCAGTAGAATTCCCATACCTGTATGCATACAAGCAACATTAAGGGAACTCACTGGTTAAAAGGGAAAAAAAAAAAACCACATCAAGTTGAGAGAGAAGAGTAATAATTGAAGGGGAGGAAATGGGGACTGGATTTGATTATATATGAAACCAGCAAACAACAAAAAGAAAGATTCCAAAAAAGTGAGCTGGGGGTGAAGAGAACCCTCATGCGCACGCACCTTCCGTTACTAAAGGGATTCCTGAAAAGAAGTTTATTGAATAGGAGTAGGAAAGATCCACAATGCTCCCCAAAGGCACATGCCTGTGACTGAGGCTTCTGGAAGTTTGAGCAAGAGCTGAGGTCTCACAGGCTATGGCGCTTTGCAGAGTGCTCTCTGAAAACTCTGTATGAATTGGCTGAAAGTGTGCTATGATTTGGCTTTAGTGGACAGAGAGATCCACAAGTGAAGAGCTTCATGTCTGAAGATCCCATCTGTGGATTGCAGCTCACACTTATCTGAACTTTCAAATCTGGCTCTAAGTCATTCAAGACTATCAGGCCAAGAGGAAGTTACCTCGAGATTTGTTTCATCAGTTTAGAAATCCAAGAATACCTGACTATTCATGATGACCTGGAGACCGTGACTAGGATATCTGTATCCAAATGCAGCTTTGACATTTGGATGGTTAAAGCTTTTAGCAAAGATAATGAAGATCTAGAAGTGTTTTCGTGTGTTTGTTTTTGTTTGTTTTTGAGCCCAGCATTATATTGACTTAGGATTCCCTTGAACTTAAGAAAACACGAACTGGCAATTGTAGTATGTAAAAATTGTCAGATGTGAGGCATCCATGGATGGAGAAAATGTCACACACCCTTCTACTTCTGTGGCATTACAACAGGAAGGCTAACACTGGGCCTCAAATTTGAAGAAAAAAAATCAGGACTCATTTCTTATCCTCTCCAGGATTAGATTCAAAATGGGAGTGGAATGTGGATGAATGGAGGAAGCAATAGTAAGAAGGGAGAGAGCGAGGTGGGAGGCTGAGGGGAGAGAGGTGTGCCTAGCAAGAAGGTAGGGTTGAAAGACTGTGACATCAGGTTTATAGTCTGGGCTTTTCAGGGGTACAGTCTGATAGACTTAGCTTTCATTGACATCCAATCAGAGTACTGAAGCAGTCTAAATTGGGAAGTTACTATTGCATGAGAAACACACGTTGTTTTAGATCCACATGAGTAAAAGGTGTTGAACTGTGTGGGAAAAGGCACCAATAGTTGGTAGGCTCAATCTGGGGGCTCATGAGGGGCTATTGCAACTGATGGCTTCTGGGTAAAGGAAAGTCAGGTTTCTTAAAAGTATGATCTCTATTAGGTAAAACACACTTTGGTGGCAGGCCCCATAACTGTCAGCATATGAGCAGTAGAAATTGGACCTAATGGGCCATTAAAAATAAAAAGCAAAACAAAAAAAAAGGAGCAAAGATGAAGTTGGAGGGGGAGGGGGAGATCTGGGATGAGATAGTGAGGCATAAGAGATGAGTGTGACCAAAATACATTGTGTGCGTGCAAGAAATTACAAAATACCTGATTAAAATATTATATTAAATCCATTGTAATCCCTACATAGCTTTATTCCAAGCCTCCTGTTAGGATCATGCATGCAAGTGGACTGTCACACATTACACTAAACATTTTAAACCACTGATACTATTCCAGCTACTAACAGGTGCTGGGATTAAAGGCATGTGACACTGCACCCTGTGTGTGTCCAGTAGTTGTAAGAGTTTTGTTATTGTCATTCCTTGAAGGACTCAATATGTGCTTACTTACCACTTGTAGTTATTACTGATGCAGATGACTTTTTCCTACTAAGCTTTTTGTTTGCTTGTTTGTTTTATAAGTCAATGGCTTTGTCTCACTGGGTTAACAAAAAGAATTCCCACCGCTGCAAAAGTAAACAAATAAATAAATACTTTAAAAATAAACAAAATCTGACACGATATCAAGAGAATTTGTGAATGAATCCACATGTGAGCTTTAATCCTTTTATGAGTCCCTTCTTTTTCTGACGTGGGGTTCCCACCATTTCTCTGCCCCCGCACATATAATTCAGCGTCCTTTTTTTCCCCTGTAAGGATGATTGACCCATTGCTCTCTAAGTCAGGAGCTATGATCTCTTAGGTATGTGTTCAATGCTGATTTTAACTTTTCTCTGGAGTGAGTCTTACCCAACATCTTTTCCATATAGAATCAAACAGCAGCTGTGATACTTGCCCCCCCTTTCTGATTTACTGTGAATAGTAAAGTATATGGCCACATAAAGTACCACTCCATGCTCTCCACCCCTTTAGTAACAACTTAGAGATGAGCAATCAACACTATTCCAAATGAAAGCCCCAAAGGGTTCCTATCACCAGTCTTTCAGAGCCAATCACTCTGAATCTGAAGGTTCCTTTCCCCCTCTCCTGAGGTCTTCAGAGTAAAGAATGAAGACTATATACCAAGGCAGTAGTAAAATAACTGCCTTATAAATCATGGCTCTAGAACCATTTCTGTCAGTGCTTATTGAAAAGATCATTTTGCATGGAAGTAAAGGAATAACAAAAGTGTGGTTCAAGGGGTTTGAAAGCAGTTAGTGAGAAAAGAAAAATACAGGGGGAGTTTATAAAGGCACATACATTGATGCAGATTTTTATAGCCGTAAGCTAGGGAACCACAGCAGCTCAGCATTTGTAACTTTATTCTCACCATGTTGAAAGCATCCAAGAAACAGGCAAGATGGAGGTTTGGAAGACCTACCAAAGAGTCTCACTGAAAGAAAACAGGAACACAACAGAAACACACTAATCTATATATTTACAACAGTCAACCAACCATAGGGAAGTAGGCAGAAGCAGCTGTAAAGCAGCGTCCTGTCCAGACACACATAAGCACACACAAACACACACACAAGTACACACACATACATAAAGGCACACACACACACACACACACACACACACACACACACACACGTAGAGGTACACACACCTTGGCAGCAACCAACAGTTCCCTAATTGAACTTAAGACCTGCTTAACAAGAAACAAAGGAGAAATCATGCTAGGTAATAAAAACCTAACCAACTAGCCAAGGATCGTGGAGGAGAACCTAAAGCACTACTTTACTAAATTGGCATAATCCCTAACTACATTCTAAATATTTGTCTTTATACATACAGGTCAGTGTACTATTTCACCACACAGCAAGGAAAGAACTCTCTGCAAAAGATGGAGATCATCACAGAAAATTACAACCAATCAAAATGCTCAGTTGCTGACAAAAGGGATCCTTGAAGCCCCTCCCTCTAAGAATACAAGCCATTTTTATATTTCTTTGTTACCCGTGAGAACTACAAGGTAAGGCTCTTTTATTTAAAACACCATGCACTTGGTCTCCAAGAACACCAACAATTAATTTAGAACTGAGCTGGTTGTGGTCATATGGTTGGGGAGGATGTCCCCTCTGTCAGAGGTCTATGGGAGGGAAATATGGTGAAAGAAGGAGGGAGGAATGGGAAGATACAAGCGAGGGGATAACAATTGGTATGTAATCTGAATAAATCACACACACACACACACACACACAATTGAGTTGGAAGCACATTCCCTGTTTGTTAGTGTTCATAGTTCCACAAGGTGCTATACATTCAGCTAGAGAAGAAAACACATCAATGGTTTCACCTAGGTTGAGACCACATTTTCTACAGTAATGACCCACCATAAAAGATATGCCCACTGGTACAATAATGGCACCACTATAATGTGTATAATCTAATTACATTGGTATTAGATTGCAAGACCCCTTCATGAGAGTGAATACAGTACTGGTATTATAAATCTGTCCAAGCGCATATGGCTCATAAGGTCATAGGCCCAAGGAGAAACATACTACCATTATTTCCCAAATTGACATGTTTCCATTAGCTCTTTGTAAATATTTATGTCTGTACCCTTAGGTGTTTGTTCAATGCTGATCTTAACTTTTCTACCATTGTTTGTTGATGATGCTATCTTTTCTCCAGTGTACGTATTGTACCTATTGTCAAAAATCAAATGGCTATAGTTTTGTGTGCCTATATCTGGGTTTTCTATTTCACTGATATATGTGTCTATTTTTGCCCAATACCATTGCATATTTTTTTTACCATAACTTTGTATTATAACTTGAAATCAGACAGGATAATACCTTCTGCAATATTCTTTTTCATTAGTAATTATTTGGCAATGAGAAGTCTTTTGTGCTTCTGTAAAACTTGTAAGCTAGGCTTTTTTATTTCTGTAGACAACAGAGTTGTGATTTGTGATTGGGATGTCATTGAATCTGTAGATTGTTTTTAATAGGATGGCTATTTTCACAATACTAACTCTTATTATTCAAGAGCATTCGTGTGCACCTACCTCATCATCAATGACTACAACCCATCAAACTGGATATAATACATGTGTATGGAATGTGCAGCACGCACAGCTCTTTGCCCAAAAGAATGAAAGATTCAAGGATGAACAGTATTACCTTAGAAGCTTATCTCAGAGAACCATTGACTTTGCAGGTTGAGATACCCTAGGCACAACCAAAGAAGTAGAGGACGTCAGTGAAGGGAAAATGACATTCCCACTAGATAGTGCACCTCAATTTGACAAGCAGTGGTGGAGAGTAGGGAAAAGCAAGCCCAATAGAAGAGAAGCAGTGGACAGAGACAAGGGACCAAAACAATTGAAAGTGTATTGTATAAATGACAGGTCATCTCTGGTGAGCAAAGAACACCTAGGAACAGTAATGGAAGTAAGCCAGCAGAGCACCCAAGAGGCAGAAGTTATTGTGAAAAGGGCTTGGAAGAGCCTTGAGCAGGATACTGAGCTGGCAAGGGAAGGTTCTGTGTGGGTGGTATACACTTGAGAGGAAACCTCACGAGATCAATCTAGACTGGAGGACACTAGTGGCTTCTCCTCTCCACTTAATCATAACAACGGCTTTCCATTTATGAAGAAATTCTTCAAGTCAGGAAGGTCTCAGTGTGGCAATGGGCTTATCCAGGGCACTGTAGAAGACTGTCACATTTTGTTAACTCCTCTGCCTCCTCCCCCACCCATCCCCCAATATGGATCATACTGTTTTTTTTAGACATTAGTGACCCAAAATCACATATATTCTCAAAATAATATTCATGTTCACAAATGAACTTTTTTGCTATGGTATATTAATACTTGTTTTTTGGGGGTAGATGTATTTTTGCTCAGATTTAAATTTATGATTTTTTTCTTGGAAATGTCCATTTTTCCTCCCCAGATAATTGTTTATCGAACAGTATGTGCCATGGACAACCTAGAACCTGTAGAGAATAGTGAAGAATCATCTGAAGACAGAAGAGAGTGGGGAGGACACAACAGTCCCCAGAATATAGAAATATTGTGTAAGTAGCAAAAGATGGCCCCCGTCCCTAAATGCAGAGACTGTTCCAAACAAAAGCCCCATTGAACTATACTTTCTGGGCTTACAACCAAGTGTAGTTGTTTGGGCCACTTGGACTCGGTCTTGATAATCATTAGCACTGGGATGCTACACACTGCGGTTTATTCCCTGGCAGACCTACAGGCAGAGAAAGAATTCCTCTCAAAAAAGAGTCCTTGTTGTTTTCATCACACAAGCTTCCAGTGGGCTGTTATGAAAATGTTCCTTTATGAAATTTCTCTTGGAAAACAATAAATAAGATAAAAAAAAAAAAAAAAAAAAAAAAAAAAGGTGGCCTCTGGCAAATGAAAAAAAAAAAAAAAAAAAAAAAAAAAAAAACCCTGATAAAACTGTAAAGAAGCATTCCAGAAATGTCTCTGGACTTTGTGCCCCGTCAAACATCAAGAATGTTCAGCGTTCTCCTTGTTCACGTCTACATGAAAAAGGTAAAACTGTGAGAGAGGTAGCTCTCATCGCTCATTGTCTTAAATGAGCGTAGATCTCTATTCCTCATTAAGGTCATTGTCCTAAGACCTGTAAGGTTGCTTCCTCTACTAGAGACACTTAAGTTAAAAAAAAAAAAAAAAAAAAAAAAAAAAAAAAGAGCATAAGGCAGAATTCTCAGCCAAGCTAGTCATTAACTTGCAGGGCTCTAGGGAGCGGAGATCCTGAGTTTCTCTAGAGCTTTGTACGTGGTTGCGTCGAGCAAGGAGGAAGCAGGTTTAATAAACAAATTATTTCCCTTTGCTGTTGCTTATGCAATGATTTGACTAAGAGAGAACAAGGAGAGCCAATCGCTGCCGTCAGGACATAGAATTTTGTCCACAGACACTAAGCCCTCAAAGCCTTTCATAGAAACATAAAAGATCAAGCCAGTTTCTATCTACCAGCCCCGGGACCGCACAGATGAAAAACCCAAAGGAAGAGACCCTAATGAGAGGCTGTAGCCAAGAATCACTCTAAGTTCCCTATTGCGAAAAGCACTACCCATTCTTTGACACCAGGAGGAACCTCCAGCTGGTGCTTCCTGCTTTTGTGTAATTTCACATCAGTTTCTAGTCTCTCACTTTGCTGTGACCAAAACATCTGACATAAACAGGTCAAGGGAAGGATTTATTTCGTCTTACAGTTTCAGGGGTGTCTGAGTTGGTTTTCTGTTGCTGAGATTAAAAAACCAGGACAGCTCATTCTCCACGGTTGGGGGTGGGGTAGTGGTGACTGCCTCTGACATGAACACAGGTGCCCCGAGATTTGATTACTTCTCCTTGGTGGGGAGGCCCTGTGGGCACACAGAGGAAGGGGATGCAGGCTATCAGGATGAGACCTGATAGGCTGTGGTCAGGAGGTGGTGGAGGAGGGGGCCCCCTTGTCCGAGGTCTAGGGGAGGGGAATAGGGCGGATGAGGGAGGGAGGGTGGGAACCTAAAGGTAAGAGCGAGGGGATAACAATTAGGATATTTCTATGCCACGATTCAAAACAATGTGTTCAATCTGTCATGAAGGGCAGGGAGGTCAAGAGCTCAAGGCAGGAACCTGGAGGCAGGAGCTGAAACAGAGACCATGGAGGAGCACTGCTTACAGACTTACTCTTTCCTGGCTTATTCAGTTGCCTTTCTTTTTTAAAAAAATATTTTATTAATTCATTCATATTACATCTCAATTGTTATCCCAACCCTTGTATCCTCCCATTTCTCCCTCCCTCCCATTTCCCCTTACTCCCCTCCCCTATGACTGTGACTGGGGGTACCGCCTCCCCCTGGATATTCTCATAGGGTATCAAGTCTCTTCTTGGTAGCCTGCTATTTTTTCTCTGAGTGCCACCAGTTGAGTGGAGAGTGGGGTCTGACTTTCACACGAACTCTAGTGCCCCATATTTGATCAGTTGCCTTTCTTATAAAAACCACGTTCAACTTCACAGGGACCGTGCTACCTGCAGTGGACTGTGCCTTCCTGCATCAATCACCAATCAAGAGAAAGGTCCACAGAGTTGCACACAGGACAGTCTGATGCAGTCAGCTTGTCAGTTGGAGTCTCATTTTGCCAGGTGATTACCTTATGTAAGGTTGACAAAAATGTACCAGCACAGGGGGTTACAGCTCACCATGCAGAGCTGACAAGATGGAGCATCTGGGTATGTGGTGGTGGGAGCACATGGCAGGGGTTGTTTACATGGCAGTAGAGCAGGAAGCAGGGGTGAGGGAGGATGAGAGAAGAAATAGAGAAGAGGAGAAGGAGGGGGGAAACCCAGGTCCCACATACAACCTTCAAAAACCAGCCCTTAGTGACCTATTTTTACAAGTTGGTCCCATCCTCTTAAATCTTTAGTGCCCTCCAAAATCACCCTCACTACCTGTGGACCAAGTATTCAAGGCTTGGGCCAATAGGGTCCATTTTAGATACAAACCGCAATACAGCGTGTCCACATAACTGCAAGAGAAAATATAACAATTAGCCTCCATGGGATCTCTGTATTTCACTACACATCTGGGAAAAAAAGTTGGAAAAGTTAATCCAACGATGAGTTTTAGTTGGTATAAGATACTTGAGCATGAAAATGACTCCATGTTGTCCATATTTTTTTATTATACTTTTGAGGTATCTAACCAATGGATTGGTCTGTGAATTTTTACTGGTTTCCCAGTTGGTCATGTGTTTCAGCATTATTCCAGCACTCTGGTCTCTCATTGCTCTACCAAATTTTATGGCCTACAGACCACAGTGAGAGAACAGTTACACCCTTCCTGGCCAATTACTGGTTCTTCAGAATAACAACCATCAAGAACAGACAAGGAACAGCTGTCAATCAATGGCGTGGCCACAGCATCTGCATGGACATTTTGCCGAACGTCATATCTGGGAGTAGATTTCTTAGGGCTCTTAATATCTATGACTTTTGTCATCCAAGGGGAACTGCAACACAGTAGTTACAGGCATTGCCCAGCAGTGATGAACATACATTGGAAATTTTTTGGTCACCAAATTATAACAAAAAGTCAATGTGATCATGCACTGTGCTTTAACTAACACTGTAGGCATAAGATTATTGTGTAGTTTAATTTATGATTTCCTGTCTAAATGTCGGTAAACTCTGCTCCCCAAGTGTCCCTGTGATATGTCAATAAAGCAGCTTACAGCCAGTTGATGAGCAAGGAAGAGAATAGGGCTAGACTTCCTGCCAGCCATTGGAGGAGGAGATAAAAGAGGAAGTAGGGGATTCAGCCAGAGAATTCAGCCATGGGTAGAGGTCCAAGAAAGATTAAGAGGAAGGAGCTGGAGCCTCGGAAAGCTACAAAGTGCAACTATCACTGGGATGTTTGTTGCGAGTAAGCAAAATAGGATACAGGGCTACAGATAGGCTTAAACTGTTTAGATTGTGTTGTGACTACTTGTTTTATAAAAGAATATTGTGGTGGTGCATGCCTGTAATCCCAGCACTTGGGAGGCAGAGACAGGTGGATCACTGTGAGTTTGAGGCCAGCCTGGTCTACAAAGTGAGTCCAGGACAGCCAATGAACCCTTTCTTAAAAAAAAAAAGGAATCTCAATTATTTGTGTTATAGCCAGGTTAAGAAATAAAAACAGACAGTGTTTTATAAAAATAATTTAAACACCACACACCTCCACACACATGGCTATGAGCTATGAGGTTATGTTGAAGTAAGTTGTTGGCTTTACCTGGTAGTAAGCAGGAAGGAAATTAAAGAAGGGAAAAATGCTCTGCCATTAAGTTCTTGCTTCCTGGGCTAGCCAGATTCTTCCTTGCTCATCATCTCTCTTGTTCTATTCTTGCTTTTTGCTCATGCTTCACCATAGAAACGTAACATTTTCAGCCTGGCTCCTTTGTTCATCATTGTCCTCTCAGCATCTGAAATAAGTACTTTAAAGCAGTGGTCCAGAGGAGAGCATAGCCACTTGACAAATAAGAACAAGTGAAAGCTTATGCAGAATTCCCAAATTTTCATGAAATGTCTTTGAGTACCTGACAAATACCTGTTAATATTGTTCGTAACAGGATGTGTGTGTGTGTGTGTGTGTGTGTGTGTGTGTGTGTGTGTGTGTGTGTGTTGGGGGGCAGGCTGTTCTAACCATGTGTTTATTCATGCTGTTTTCTTTTATCTTCTAACCTCTTGAAATTGGTTGTATTTTAAATAGATGATTATATTAAACATTCAACAGTTGAGGATTAAAAATTTTTTTTTAATGAAACCTACTATTCCTGAAAACAGAAGTTAGGTGTCTCTGAAGGGTACAATTATTTCTCCATTCATTGTTGTCTTATGACCCTTTATGTTCTCTTTCTGTCCAAGGAAGTCCAAATCAACCAAATTCTCACATAGTTTGTTTCATCGTCTTCAACATTAGCTAAATATAATGATATTAAAAGACTGAAATCCCTGATTCAGATTATTCTGTAACATGAGAGATAAAAATTGAATAAGCCAATTACAGGGAAATAGAATTGTGTAATTAAGAACATTCATGATGGTTTTACTAAATTTACTGAATTTTCCACTCATTCATTGCTTTTACTGGACACCACCCTGCCTTGCCAATAGAATGGTTCTTAATGCTGTGAATTTGTGGGAGAGTTTCAGGGCAAATAATTAAATCTTGCTCCTTTTGTTTTGGGAATATGACTTGGGAACTGGCGGACATGGACAGAGTCAAGGAGATCTTCATAAAGATTAGTTTTACCCTGAAATCTGATGGGCCGTCTCATACTTATTTTAACATGACCTAGTCAGTTTGTCTCAATGCTACCTCCAGTCTTCAGGATCATTTGAGTCATGCTAAAGAAGACTTGGGCAGATCAACGCTGGAAGGATAGAGTGAAACCAAAGCTGTTGTGTAGATCTGCTATTTCCTCCACACAAAGGAACTGTGTGTGCAAGGTCACTAATTATTTGACATAATCACAACAGCTTTGGGAAGAAGAACATTTTCAATGCTATTAGTCTTACTGGCTGATATAATTGCTTTCCTTTTTTTTTTTTTTTTTAAGAGATTTATTTATTTATTATTATGTATACAGTGCTCTGCCTGCATGTACATCTGCAGGCCAGACGAGGGCATCAGATCACATTATAGATAGTTGTGAGCCACCATGTGGTTGCTGGGAATTGAACTCATGACCTCTGGAAGAGCAGTCAGTGCTCTTAGCCACTGAGCCATCTCTCCAGCCCTGATATAATTTTTTATCCTCAAAGAAACCAAGACTTTTCCTGAGTTGGACTTATTTTTTTCCAATGGGTTCAGTGCGCTGAACTCACTGCTTCTGGACTGACAGATTTCAGATTCTCCCTCTAACATATCTTCTTCACTGCCCTGTAATATGTTCGGGGGCATAAAAGACAAAAGATGAAACAAGACTATCATCTAAACATTTGCTGAGCCATGTGTAAATCAGGGAACTACAGATTTGAGGAAGAGACACTTCACCAAATCAGATCCAGTGAAAAGCATTGCTGTGTTTCTGTGATGTATCCCATGTACCACACTTTGGAATCACACATTGCTAAGTTAAAAATTGTAAATTTTTTAGGTAAAGTAAAACTTAGCTTTTATATTTCCTAAGGGAAAAATATAGCTTTCCAATTAGAAAAGCAAAAATAATCCCCAAAGCATCAGTTAGCATAAGTGAATGAACTCTCTCAAGCATTTGGAAGCAGCAGACATGTTTTCTTGCAAGACACCCACAAATCATCCACTATCTCTACTCATTTGAAAGCAGTAACACTGCGTTAAGATTTCTGTTTTTGTGTTTGATTTTTTGAGAAATGGTTTCTCTGTGTAGCCTTGGCTGTCCAGCACTCTCTTTGCAGACCAGGCTGGCCTCGCCCTCACGGTGATCTACCTGCCTCTGCCTCACAGTGATCTACCTGCCTCTGCCTCGTGAGTGCTGGGATTAGTGTGCACCACCAAGACCCTATACTTTTTCCAAAGCTCTAAATTGTTACAAATGAATGAACTTGCATATGCTTCATAAATGGAATGTGTGCCAACTGTGCATAGTTTCCATCTGCCTTAAAAAAAAACTTATATCTTAAAATCCCCCTTTTCTACAGACCATACTTTACTATGGTTTGAATAGGACTCTCCACTTTTTCTTTTCCCCCAGTCCCTGTGTTGAAACTTTGGATTCTAGCTGGTGGTAGTCTTTTGGGAGGCGAAGAGAAAAAAATCAAAAGATTAACAAGTCAAGCATCAGGGACTGTTGATTAAATGATAATCAATGTTCTCAGATTAGACCATCTTCTCAGGGCAAAGTATCTTGGCCTTAACATTTACTGATGTTAAAGCCTAGAAGGGTTACATTGTATATTTTGGTATGTAGGGACCTTTGAACCAAGTCTTTGAAGACAGTTAAAGTTTACAGGCATGGAGAGGGAAGACAGTATCTATATTTTAGTGTCATATGACCCAAAAGTTTGGAGGGATTGAGTGTAGAATGCACTGAGCTAAAAGAGGAAACCAGTGTGCCTGACATGGAGAATGAGATTTGCATTTGTCACCAGACTTTATGTGGAGAGCTGGCTAGGTCACTGGATTATCCAAGAGATGGACAAAAAACTTAAGCCTTTAATAAATAAGCATTCTGACATCACATGTTTTGAAGGTGGGATCAATAAAATAAGGCATGGCACATTCTTCTTAGTGAATTTACAGAATTAAACACAGAGGAAAACTGTCTTTATATGCCCATTGCATTCCATATAAAAACAGAAAGAATGGTTCAAAAGGTGTTGACAGCAAAGTAAGATAAATACTTGTGAGGTTTATCCTAAGCATTTTTCCATGAAGTTTTGGGTTGTTTTTGTTGTCATTCTTGTTGTTGTTGTTGTCCTTTTGAGAAAGGGTCTTACCATGTAGCTCTGGCTAGCCTGGAACTTTGTGTATGCCTTACTTGTGTCATGTGGTAACAGAACTACTTCAAGAAAAGATTGGAATGCCTAGCATACTTTTGTTAGCCATGAAAATTCTCTTGTCACTCTTTGTCAAATGCCACAACCCAGTCATTTAGCAAAACATAAAGATTTATCACCCGATTCCCTTATTCACGGTCACTTGAATATTTTGATCTTTAGTTTAATGCTAAGACATGGTCCTTCTTATGTACCATGGGCAAGCCATTTGTGCTATGCCTCCTACACATGAGTTTTTTAGGCTTTAAGTCTTCTCTCTGCTATAAACTATGACTGTCACAGTGTTCGGTCTGCTTATCTCTGAATTACTGCCCCTCACGTTAGAGTTTCTATCCATTGAGAAGGGGAGCACTGGATGGAATTGAAATGTTGTTAACACTAACGACTGAAGCTGAGCAAGGAAGACTGTGGGGGTAAAACCAGGAGAGCCCAAGTGCAGAGCTGTGTGATGGCATGCTCAGGGACCGCCCCTGGTTCTTAGTTCACCTTGGCCCTGTGCCATGGATTCACAAGATGATGAGAATAAGATCTCATTTACTGTTGCAAGCAGCCCAAGACCTCTTCAGATCAAAATAGCCACTTAATAGACATACAATGTAAAGAATGACATTTACACACACACACACACACACACACACACACACACACACACACACATACATAATGTGTGGTAAACATAATTCAAGATTCATGAGAAGCATAGAATGCGTTCTGCTCTGTTGGGAGTTTTAATGAGTATGTTGCCCCAATTACTTAAGCTGAACTTCTAGCTATTCAGCTCTCTCCTCCTCTACTTCTTGAATGTGCTGGCTACTGGAATATTCTGCCTTTGGAGTTAATGCCTCACCCCAAAGTGAAGTAAATTTGACTGGGGGTGGGGGACTTTGTGCTGCCTGCCACATTTCCTGGTTGGATGAGATTTGCAGTTAAAGTGGCCCTCCCTCAATTCCATTTTGCCCTCCCGTGGCGGGGGCCGGGGGGGGGGGAATGGCTGTGGGGGGGTGCATACATATTCATCCCTGGTAGGTAAATGCTTACCACTTACCAAATCCAATAAATAAATTCTAAATAAATAAATCTGCAAAATGGAAGCATTTTGAGCTACTTAACCGAGCGCAAATCTAGTCCTTTGTATACATATTTGTACAAAGTGTTGCCTGTAATTTTAAAGATGCTTGCCTCCGGGAGGGTTCGTTTTTCCATTGAAGTCCCCTTGATTTACTGTACGCAATATGTTACAGCTTCCTTATTTGCTCCTTTGGGACAGTTACTGACAGTAAATCTCTATTAAAATATTCTTCCATATGGTTGCATGAAAATTTTATTGCAGTGAGCCTGGGGCTGAAGGTCACAGCTGAGTAGCTGCAGTTAAGTATTGCAGTCTATGGACTCGGAGGTACATCTGTTCTGGGAGCTGGAGGAAAATTAGAATTATACTGTCAATAGCATTTCTCCCAAACTAGTTACATTTGTTTACTGTGGCTGGCTGGGCCTCTTCTTCCATGGCACTTGAAATGCATATGGCCAGGCTCTGAGCCCATGTCTTTCAGGTTGGAAGTTTTCATTTGGAATTTGCGAAACCTGAAGGTCACCCAAGAAGTTCCAGATAGATATTTCATTTATGCTACATAAAAATTTAATTCTGTCTCTACTAATTTGAATCTACTGCTCACTGACATTGGATTTAGCTATGACTCACTGTTTGTTCTACATGCTTTTGGAAAGCATCTCAAACTTAATAAATGATGCCAAAGTGTAATTGGTTTAAATGTGCATCTGTAGAGCAAAATGAGACGGTACCCAAGCAACAAGTTTTCATTACTCTGTGTCTCTAATGAGGAAAGGCAGGTAGATTGCATACCATTTGGCTGCAATTAGGATGTCATTAGGTCAAGTGTTGGTAGATGGTACCCATCCTTAAAAATATGTTGGGAAACTCAACTTTTCCAAACATAATTTATACATATATAAATTATATATTTATACATGTTAGGAAATGACTCTTCAAAATGTAATTTATATATGTATATAATACACATATATTCTAGGTAATATAAAATATTTATGCTTATAAAGATCACATTTAGCACAACCATAGCTCTATGGTTAGGCAAGTATCAATATTCAGCTTTGATTTGCTGAAGTAAAAACATTAAAATTAACGTTCAGTCATGTTTCTAAGCGCATCTTTCTCAGTAGTGTTACATTTACTTTAAACTCCAAACCCACCACAACCTTTCCCAGGACAGAACCTTGTAAATAAATTACTCTTTATCCAAAGAGTGATTTGACTGAGAAACTCAGAAATGTGTGTTCCTTGGCATCAGGTTTCTTTGATGATATTGCGTTGTTTCCAACACCTTATTTCTAGGGTCTCATTGGCTATCTTCTACTATTTTCAAACAATTTGGGAAACACTCAAGGCAACTTTAAAAAACTCTGAAATATAAGTGTAAATCCCCACCCTGAACTTTTAGGATGCATAAAAGGGATACCAAGGCAATGCAAATGAGACAAAGGTAGGTGCTTTGGGAGACAATGGTGGTCTCATCCACGGAATGCTAATGGGCTATTCTTGGTGATGTCACCCCAAAATAAGTCATATTCTTTTGTTTATGTTAGTGACAACACAGTTATTTTCCTCATTTTGGAGGTGAAAAACACCAAGATACAAACAGATAAAAATCCTTCATTAAGTTCTACCAGTAGAAAGGACAGATAGGGTCAAAACAGTAGTGCCCCAAGGCCACATGCGTAAGTTAGAGAGTTGAGGCAGGATCGAGTGATTTCTAAATGGCCCAGGATATCATGCAAGTCCCTTCTTTCTAGTATTTATTTTGATGAGGATCCTACTCTTAGCACTTGAAAATGTGAATAAGTATGGAACAAGCTAAACTTTGAAGGCTCTAATAGTATCTACAAAAAATAAACAGAAGAATTTGATGTATTTCATAAATTAGACTCTTTCTATTCCCCTCCCAAAAGTCCTCAGAGAGGTAATATAATATATTTTAGAGATGCAGATTATCAGCAACTAAATTTCAACCTCATCTCCTGGTGTTTCTGGTATGTGCCCTTGTACACACACACACACACACACACACACACACACACACACACACACACACGCACACATATGCACAAATGTACTATGTGCTACGAGGGCCACTGAGAAAGAGAAGAAATAAATCTGAGCCCTGAGCCTAACTTTCATGGTACGCTAAAGGCCAACTTTTAGGAAGGTCAAATGCAAAGAGAAGAGTCAGAAGACCAGAGACAGAAGCAGATAAGGGACTCTAAGTGTGGAGTTGATGTAGCAAGAACAAAAAAAGGCTGTGTACAATTGCCAGAAGAAGCCCTAAGGTGTCAGTGCGTCAAATCGACAGCATGTTTGCTTGGCCTAAAGGATTTGAGATTCATTTTCTTTGCAACAGATATTTATAAAATATTTATTTTGAAATAATTTTAGACTAGCCTAGGCACTAGAAAGAGAATAGAGTGTTCCTGTGTGTCTGATCATAATCTCCAAGTGTGGAGCTCAAAACCAGGAATTGAATGTTGGGACAATACTTTAAGATGCAGAACTTATTTGCATTTCTCTAGAACAAATATTTTTGAAGCATCCTTTTTGTACCTGCCTCATAGTAAGCCAGTGCTTGGGGAACAGCTCTTGACTGCAGACTATTCACCATGCACCATTTGACTAAATAAGTTTTGTATCTGGCATTGGTAAATACTCTTAGGTCATAAGAGTTTCAGTGACAACAGAAGCATGTCTCATAAGTCCCTGAGATCCTGTCATTTTACTTAAGCATGCAAGTGATTCTTTGTGTCTTTACATTACAGATTATGTACAATAGGATTCCTAGGAATGTATGTTTTATGAATGAGATAGTGTTATGATTTGAATTTGAAACTCCCCTCCGCCCCCCCCCCAAAGATGCAGTGCGCAGTGGATCTTCAGCTGGTAGAACTGTCCTGGGGCATTTTGAAACCTTTAAGAAGTGGGGCCTAAAGCGGGGCATGGTGGCGCCCGCCTTTAATCCCAGCACTCGGGAGGCAGAGGCAGGCGGATCACTGTGAGTTCAAGGCTACCCTGGTCTACAAAGTGAGTCCAGGATGGCCAAGGCTACACAGAGAAACCCTGTCTCGAAAAAACAAAACAAAACAAAACAAAAACAAAAATAAAAACCAAACAACAAAAAAAAAAGAAGTGGGGCCTAGGTGAAAGAATTGGGTTGCTGGGGAGGTGGGTCTTCTGGATTATAGCCTAGCTAGTTTCCAGCACTCTACTTCCTGGTCTAGGAACATGGAAGGACTGCCAGCCACAGGCTTCCATCACCATGACCTCCACCTTGTCCTCCATACTATGATGAGCTACATTCTCTTAAACTCTGAACTCCCCTTAAGTTACATCTTTTTCGGTACTTGGTCACAATTCTGAAAAAAAGTAATTAATACAAGTAGAAAAGAGTCGCTAAGAGAATGTGATTTCAACCCTTCCACAGGATGTACTTGAATATTTTAAGGTTACCAGGACTGAAAATAAACACAAAATAAATCTTTCAATACCTTTTCTGTTTAGCCATTCTTTAATTAATCCTTTAAGTACTTTTCCTTTTATTTTGTTTTTGTTTTTGCTTTTGATAGTGAATAGCAATCTGCTGAACAGGATTAATTCCTCATCAGAGTAATTACTCTTGTGTCATCCAGAGGAATCTGAAATCTATACTGCTATACGCTCAAAGTACAAACTTGGACTATAACATAAATGGATCCATGGTAGGTGATGGCGTTGGCCTGTTTCTGAGAAATCGACTTAACAGGAAGAAGGAGTCCTTTGGCTTACAGTATCAGAGACTTCAGATCCTGTTCACTTGGCCCCATTTTTTTTTCCTAACCTGTGGCAAGGCAGAACACTGTAGTGGGGAACACGTGTTGAAGCAAAATTTCCCATCTCGTGCTCTCCAAGAAGCTGAAGAGGGTAAGAGTCTAGGGTCCTAGCCAGTATCTTCTTCAAAGGCCTGCCCCAGTGACTGACTACTGCCTCTAGCCAGGCGTTTGCCTTCCAATAGCACTGCCAGCTGGAACCAAGCCTTCAGCACAGCGGGCTCTGTGGAACATTCCAGATCCAAACCAGAAACAAGGAAGCAATTCTTTTCCCATCAGGATTGATTTTTACTGTACCATTTTATAATGTAACTGGGTGTGTTTCCTTCCTTCTGATTTCTTTATATACTGGAAGTTATTTAAAATGATTCTTTTGTATATAACAAGTGTTATAAAAGAAATGTATAAAGTGATTATGGCAATATTCTAGAGAGTTCCCAGTTAGTCTCCGTGTGTGTCCACTTAAAATCCTATTATGTGGAAGCAAATGCAGAAATGCTAAGTGAATACATACTTGGTACCCCGTATGCCTCTACCTACACACAGGCATCTCTTGTAAAGATACAAAGGGAACAGCAGGCAAGCCCCCTTCCAGTTAGCCTGCACCCAGGAACTCCTGTGTTTGCTTATTGAGGGGGGAGAAGATCATTTTAAAGTTAAATTGCCTAGTTAACCCATCCATCATCTGAAAAAAAATAATGAGCTGGAGCTGGAAGCCCCTGCCCCTCCCTGCCTTCTCCTCCTTTCTCATGGCCAAGATATAAAGCATGAAAAGCCATTTTTCTTGATGTGTGATCAAACAATAGATTAAGACTTGCAAGGAGTTGGTGATCAATTGTCTGATAATACGTGACAGATCTTG
Organism: Acomys russatus; assembly: GCF_903995435.1. Taxonomy (NCBI): domain Eukaryota; kingdom Metazoa; phylum Chordata; class Mammalia; order Rodentia; family Muridae; genus Acomys; species Acomys russatus. The sequence goes on along the minus strand of NC_067158.1, from coordinate 21,998,795 downwards.
TCAGGTTGAGGAAAATGTACACCAGCCTGAAGGGAGGCAAGGCCCAGAGATGTGAAGGTGCGTTCCTAAGCAATTGCCTAGGAAGGAGAGGCCCCGGTGATATCAATTATCTTCTCTTTCAACACCAAACAGATTTTTTTTTTTTTTTTTTTTTTTTTTTTGCTGTGGAAGCTGCCAATCACGGATTGACGTGTGTAACTTAATACTAATTAGCTGCACTTCAGTAATCATTTAACTTTAATTGGTTTTGTATCTTATTTTCCAAGGGAGGAAGGTATAGACTTGTCCTAATATTTTACCAAAATAGTGCTCCACAAGACATGAAATGAATTCCCTCCCACACTCCCTCACATTCTGACAGCCCAATAAAACTAGTGTTAAGTGATTAAAGAATTTTTTTTTAACAGCAGACATCACGATAAATAGTAATAAAGACAAGCGGCTGGCAGCTTTGTTGGTAGAGCCACCACCTGACGGCTTGCCCCAGGACCCAGACAAAGTCTCCAGCCCTGGGTTAGTTAGCAGGGTTCAGACCTAATGTCAGACCTCCTTGGTGAGGAACAAGAAAGACATCAGGGAACGTGTTTTGCTCAGAGCGCCTTCAAGCTGGCACTCTAAGGTCCCCTGTCCCCTCATCTCTCACTAGTCCCACCCTGAGAATGTGAGGGATACACCCATCTGCAGTACTGAGTATATTTTGCGAGACCAGGCAGAGAGATTGAGGGTTTGGTTTTGTAGTTTTCACTTAGCTTAGAGAAAGATCTTTAACTCTTCCATAGGACCAAAGAAAAGGCAGACCTGGCTTTCAGATCCTTAATGTGAAGGGAGAAAAAAAAAATCTGCCAGCTCAGCATTTTCTTCCAGTTTTTTTCTGCAGAGGAGAGACTGAGGTGAAGCAATTATTCCAAGCCAGCTCCCCTTGTGAGAGATATTTACATTTGGTGTTTCTGAACCAGGAGTTAAGGCTGAGCTTTCATATGTGTGCAGAGAAAAGCCCTGGGGAGAGATAGGGTAGATTGTGCAGAAAGGGAGGTTATAGCTTAAAATTCAAACCTATCGGTACATGATGTTAAAAATCTTAAACACAGGCACATAGTTCAGTTTGTCTAAAATAGAGCTTTATCCATCTTTATCAAATACATATTTACATGTGAACAGACACACATGCACACCGTGTGCAAACTATGAATGGCCTGGAGATTTGGGGTGCCTTGAGCAAGGGTCCTCAGCTTTGTGAATCTTAAAGTGGGCATGCCTCAGAGATGATCTAGTTCAAGGTTTCGCATTTATCAAATTAAATTCCAGCGATAATGAGATATGTTTCAGTGCAGTATTTCTACAACCCATCCTTGGCTTTAACCAAAGTATCTGCACCTTAAGCTCAGTACTCTCATTTTGGGTAGAGAAAATTCAGTTTTTGAGTCCTGCAATGTCCCTGCACCCTTTGGTGATAGTGTGGAGAGTCCCAACAGTGGCTGCCTTCCACTGCCATGCGGTGCTCAGGCTGATGGTTGCTTTTCCACCTGCAAAGAAGCAGAACTTGTGGGTGCTTAGCACAAAAGCCCTCCACCCAGAGGAGAATCACAATTTCATTGTTTGCTGGTCAGAGCTCTGGGGCATTAGGAATAGCCTGCAAGCACTTGCTGGTTTTCACTTTGGGGTTTGTTCGATTTTGTTTTAGTGTGTATGGTGTGTGTGTGTGTGTGTGTGTGTGTGTGTGTGTGTGTGTGTGTGTGTGTGTCTATGTCTGTGTCTCTGTGTGTACATGCAGGTACCCACAGAGGCAAGAAGAAGATGAGTCCTCTGGACCAGGAGTTACAGGCAGTTGTGGATACTGGGAACTGAACCTGGGTCCTCTGGAAGACCAGCAGTTGCTCTTAAAGGCTTAGCCATCACTCTAGTTCCATCACCTGATGCTTCTGATGTGGGCACCTTGTCTTAAAAAACCATATGGAGCTCTTGTGGTCTCAGCTGGCATTCATTACAAAGAAGGTAAGTTACTGCTTTGAAACTACTCATCTCCCTGAGTTTGACCATTCCCCCCCCCCCCCCCCACTTCAAGCATGGCTTGAAAGTCCAGGAATCCAAAAATGATCAGAGCAGATTTGAAAATGGCCAAAATTACAACAAGAGCTGATGCAGTAGGCTGGGTATATCATGTGATACCTGAGGGGAAATAGATGAGTCTGTTTTGCTGGTGTGCTGACACTTCTCATAGAACATGAAGGAGGGTCACAAGACACAAAGACCATGCACCTGCAGAGACACATAGGCCACTTCTCTTTTCTTCTCCTGCAGGGAGTGGACTTCACTTGTCTACAGTTGAGCTCCAGAATCCTATGGAACTTTCTCAGAAGAACTCAGGAAGCGCTTTACTATCTTACACAGCCTACCCCTGTCCTGGGTAGTGCAGAAAGAACATCAGGAGAGAAAAACTCATCTAGCAATCCTGCTAGAATTGCACTGTTTTTCACAAGTGTGCATCTTAGTACTGTGCGGTTGCCACGGCAACACACTAATGAATTGTCACAACAGCCACTTGATTAAAACTAAATCTTGGGTTAAAGATTTCATTCATAGCCTGATAGCCAGTAGATTGCAGACACGGACTATGAAGTTTGGGCTTCTGGCTTGAAGACAGTGGTCCCCTCTATTCTTTTTCACCTTTCAGGGTTAGAAGACTCATTTTGTTAAATAAAATGGCTTAATGAGAGGCATAAGACCCAGGCACCCCAGGACTCTGGTTATTGTCTTATGGGCAATCACTTGAAACAATGAGTTCTAAAGACTTGATTTTCAACAAAGCCATCACTGAAGGAGTGGAAGAGTTCTTTGGAAAAAAAAAACTCTCTGATTTTGCAGACTTGTGCTTTCTTAGACAGGTGTCAAAATACCGCAGAAATTAATTAAGCTTTACTCAATTTGCCAAATTCCTGTGGAATCAGAGTATCTCAAGGGAGTGGTTTTTTTTTCCAGTCAATATTAAACCATAGCATCATTGATGACTTCATGGGATATAAGACATGAATGGTCAGTGGGTATTAGTAGGTTGAGCTGGTTTTGGTTTGAATTCCAGAATGCTTGCCTATACCAGTGAAGGGACCATTAAACAAAACAAAACAAAACAATGAAAACACAAAACAAACCAGAGTACTACAAAAATGAGTGCAGCTCACAAATAAAAACAATACCAAACGAAATGTATGTATTAAACTCTTAGTTTGCCATCTTCAAACCCTTATAATAAAGGATAGCCGTGCATGACTACACTGTGGACTAAAATCTAGTCTTATATGCTTAAGAAAGCTATAGTCATGGGAGGAGATGTATAGGGAGACACGATGGCAAATGCTAGTATGAAATTTTAGATCAAATATTAGGATCGAATGTCTATGCTCTAGTGTCACAATAAAAGGAATATTACATATAAAATGCATAAAATGCAATGGTAACTCACTTAGCAATTCATTCCTTTTAAATTTGTTTTTTCCAAAAATCACTCAAGAGATATTCTCAGTGAACAAAACACATGTTTAACTCATGACAGATATCCGATAAATCATTATTATTTTTGTTTGTGGGTTGTGAGATTAACTTTGGCCCCACGAAAGGCCAAAACTCAATTGAACAAGTACTCCAAAAGCACTGTTCCAGGCTGGAAACCAAACATGGCAAGCCTTGGCACATAGAATGTGAGGTGTCACTAAAAACGATCCTGGAAATCCATACGAAGCATTTACTCTAAAATGAATGGGAGATACGAAGTTCTTGAGTTGGAGGAGCCTAAGTAAGACCATACTTATTTTAGAGTCGGGCAACACCAGAGAGCAAAGCAACCAGGGTAAAACATCTCCAGCTTCTGGCTCATGGCACAGCATGAAATGAAGACCTCATAGTTAGGGCATCCGAGAATCACATTTGTATGCTCTGAGGTTTACCAAATGGAACACTTGAGTAACACTGACTTTTTTTTTTTTCAGACTAAATTTCAGTGCCAGCATACATTGCCATAACAACAACTCCCCAAATGGGAAATTCTGATGAAGTCTTCTGACACAGGTCATATAGTTGCCAACATTTTTAAATGGCTAAGTTAAAATAGTTACTCCCTAAATTCCCAGGATAACAAATGCACACATTTCTTTCTTAATACTTATTGGTAAACTGTTAAAATGTCTGATAATGCCTTTGAGTAGCAAAAATTGTGAAGTTTTTTTTTTAAATTATTAGATGTATTCATTTTATTTTATGTGTATGTTACCTGCATGTATGTGTGCGTACCACATGTATGTCTGGTGCCCAATGAGGTCTGAAGAGGGGGTTGGATAACGTGAAACTGGAGCTGTGGATGAGGAGGGATACTACCCATACCATCATGATTGAAGGGTGGGCACACTCCCCAACTTTAAGAAAAAGACCCCAAGAATAGACATGCGGAATCCAATGGTTGGTGACAAATGAGTGAAGGTAACATAGTGGACAAGCAGTGCTGGGCCAATTACATATTTGTGTGCTAAAAAAAAGCGTACTAGACATGGGCTCATTATGTTTCATAAAAATTAACTCGAAATAGATTGTAGACCTACATGTAAAGCTGCAGAACTAAAATTTCTAGTGGCTACCATGGTGTGAACCTTAACTAACATTGGTTTTGATGACAAACTTCTAGATACGATGTTGAAAAGACCATCTATGAATGAAATGATTGATAATCTGTGTTTTCTTGTAATTTAATACTTTATTATGTGAAAGACAGTGTCAAAGAAAAGCTTAGACCAGGAAGAAAATACTTACAAAATATATTTAATAGATGAATGTTATCCAAAATTACAAAGATCTCTTTAAACTCAATGATATGGGGCATCATTCTAAAACAATGAAAAATACCTAGGTATTATTCCAAAGAGTATGTATAGACAATAAAAAATATGAAACGTTGGTTAAGCATCAACAAGAGAACTGCAAATTAAAAGTGTCACATCCTTACCTGAAAACCTCAATCCTGTAGGCCAATGATACCCACCTCTGAAGAGGAAGTAGCCCTACCTACAGCAATGTTCATTGTTTCTGATGGGAAAGCCTATGGTTCAACTACTGTGAAAGACAGCGAAGCAGCTTATTGCCAGATTAAACAATTTTAGTACAGTCCAGCAACCCCAAATATTGTAAAAACACCAATTGACCCAAATCCTCCACAAAGATGCTTTCTTAATTTCATTTTATATTTTCATATTTTCTTACAGTTACTATATGAGCAAGTGCCCACTGCCTTGCCTTTGTGTTCCTCTCTTCCCCCATCAGTCCTTGAGATTCCTTAGATAATTCCATTTCTTTCACCTAATAGGTACAAACAAAAGTGATTTTACATGACTACATAAAATCTAGAAGCCTCTCACGAGAGAGAATGAATTGCATTTGTCTTTCCAAGGCTGGGTTAATTCCCTTAATAATATTGTCTACATTTGCACCATTTTCCCACAAATGACATAACTTCATCCTTTTTTCTAACTCATAAAGCCCCATGTATGTACACACTCCATGCTCCTTATCAGTTGTTATTTTGTTGGACACCTAATTTTGTTCCATGACTCTACCATTGTGGAGAGAGCTGGATAAACACTGTTGTGACAAGTGTCCCTGTGCTGTGCTGAATTGGAGTCCTTTGGGTGAAAGCAAGGCATGACACAGCTGGGCCATATGTAAATTTACTTCTAGCTCCTTGAGATGCCACCACACTCTAGAGCCTTATCTAGTCTATATTCTGACCCTCAGTGTTCCGATCTGTGCCAGCCTTTGCTGTTGATTTTCTTAATAAGTGAAATTCCAACTGCATAAGGTGGAATTTCAATGTAAATTTAACTTTTGCATCTCTGAATTTTAATGAGGTTGAGTATATTTTCCATATTTATTGGCTATTGATCTTTCAGCATTTGAGAACTATCTGTTCACTTCTTTGGCCCACTTATTGACTAGATTGTTTTTATCATGTCTGATTTTCTTTTCAGTTCTTTGTATAGTCTAGATATTAATCATCTGTTGAATATATAGTTAGCATAGATTTTTCTCCCATTTTCTAGGTTATGTCTTAACCTGACTGTTTTCTTTTTGTGTAGAAGCTAATTTCTGGGTCAGCTGGTATCCTCTCCAGAATGTCTTTGCCTATATCTCTATCTTGAGAGGCTTTCCCTATTTTTTCCTCTAACATATAATATATTTACATCTTACATTAAGATATTTGATATACTTGGAGTTAATTTTTGCTAAGAGTGTGATAAGAATCCAATTTCAGTAGGTCAATAGAGAAGCACCCCCTTAATCCCAGCACTCGGGAGGCAGAGGCAGGCAGAACTCTGAGAGCTCGAGGCCAGCCTGATCGACACAGCAAGTTTCAGGACAGCCACAGTTACACAAAGAAACCCTGTCTCAAACAAACAATCCGATTACTTACTTCTACATGTAAATGTCTAGTTTTTTACTATTGTTGAAGTGGCTACCTTTCCTCCACCATGTATTTTGGCATTTTTGTTAAACCAAACAAACAAACAACAAAAAACAGGTGGCGCTCTCCCTTGTTCGTGGATTGGGAGAATTAACATATTAACAATGGCCATCTTACCAAAAGCAATTTACAGATTCAATGCAATCCCTATCAAAATACCTACACAATATTTGAAAGACATTGAAATATCAATTCTCAACTTCATATGGAAAATCAAAAAACCCAGAATAGCTAAAACAATCTTGTACAATAAAAGATCCTCTGGAGGAATCTCCATACCTGATCTCAAGCTGTACTATAAAGCAACAGTAATTAAAACAGCATGGTACTGGCACAGCAATAGGCTGGTTGATCAGTGGAATCGAATCAAAGATCCAGAAATGAATCCACACACATATGGACACTTGATTTTTCGCAAATAAGTCAAATCTATTCAATGGAAAAAGGATAGCATCTTCAACAAATGGTGCTGGTCTAACTGGATGTCTACATGTAGAAAAATGCAAGTAGATGCATATTTATCACCATGCACAAAACTCAAGTCTAAGTGGATTAAAGACCTCAACATAAAACCAGAGACACTTCTGGGTATATTCCAAGGAGTGGAATAGCTGGGTCTTGAGGAAGCCCTATTCCCAGTTTTCTGAGATAGCACCAGATAGATTTCCAAAGTGGCTGTACTAGTTTGCATTCCCACCAGCAATGAAGGAGTGTTCCTCTCTCCCCACGTCCTCGCCAGCATGTGGTGTCGCTTGAATTTTTTATCTTAGCCATTCTGATGGGTGTAAGGTGGAATCTCAGAGTTGTTTTAATTTGCATTTCCCTGATGAATAAGGAGGTTGAGCATTTCTTTAAGTGTTTCTCAGCCATTTGATATTGCTCTGTTGAGAATTCTCTGTTTAGTTCCAAGCCCCATTTCTCAATTGGGTTATTTGGTTTGGTGGTGTTTAATTTCTTGAGTTCTTTATATATTTTGGATATTAGACCTTCGTCAGATGTAGGGTTGGTGAAGATCTTTTCCCAGTCTGTAGGCTGTCGCTTTGTTCTCTTGACAGTGTCTCCTGCCTTACAGAAGCTTCTCAGCCTCATGAGGTCCCATTTATTAATGGTTGACATTAAGGCCTGGACCGTTGGTGTTCTGTTCAGGAAGTTGTCTCCTCAGAAGATGCTCCAGCACACAACAAGAAAATTTGCTCAACCATGTTCATAGCAGCCTTATTCATAATAGCCAGAACATGGAAACAGCCTCAGTGTCCGTCAGTAGAAGAGCGGATAAAGAAACTGTGGTATATATACACTATGGAATACTACTCAACTATTAAAAACAAGGAATTCCCGAAATTTGTGGACAAATGGATTGAGCTAGAAATGATCATAATGAGTGAGTTAACCCAGAAGCAGAAAGAATCAAATGGTATATACTCACTTATATCTACATACTAGCCCAAGGGGCATGTCCCACGAAAGCCTTCACTTTACCAGGAAACTGGGACAGAGGGGAAGACATCCTATTGGGACGCTAGATGAGAGAAGCATGGGAGAATAGGAAAGTAGAAGGATCCAGAGGGTCCTAGAAACCTACAAGTAGAACTAAGGCACCAGCCAAGGACAATACAGGCGATAAATTTTAAACCCCTACCCAGATCTAGCCAATGGTCAGAACATTCTCCACAGTTGAGTGGAGAGTGGGATATGACTTTCTCACGTACTCTGGTGCCTCACATTTGACCATATCCCCTGGAGGGGGAGACCTGGTGGCACTCAGAGGAAGGACAACAGGTTACCAAGAAGAGACTTGATACCCTATGAGCATATACAGGGGGAGGAAATCCCTCTCAGGAACAGTCATAGGGGAGGGGAATAAGGGGAAAATTGGAGGGAGGGAAGAATGGGAGGATACAAAGGATGGGATAACCATTGAGATGTAACAAGAATAAATTAATAAAAAAATTAAAAAAAAAAACAGAGACACTAAATCAGGTAGAAGAAAAAGTGGGGAAGAGTCTGGAACACAGGAGATAACTTCCTGAACAGAACACCAACAACCCAGGCCTTATGGTCAACAATTAAGAAATGGGACCTCATGAGGCTGAGAAGCTTCTGTAAGGCAGAAGACACAGTCAACAGAACAAAGCAACAGCCCACATTCTGGGAAAAGATCTTCACCAACCCTATGTCTGACAAAGGTCTAATATCTAAAATATATAAAGAAACTCAAGAAATTAAACACCAGCAATCCAAATAACCCGATTGAGAAATGGGGCTTGGAACTAAACAGAGAATTCTCAACAGAGCAATATCAAATGGCTGAGAAACACTAAAGAAATGCTCAATGTCTTTAGTCATCAGAGAAATGCAAATTAAAATGACTCTGAGATTCCATCTTACACCCATCAGATGACTAAGATAAAAAATTCAAGTGACACCACATGCTGGTGAGGGTGTAGGGAAAGAGGAGCACTCCTTCATTGCTGGTGGGAATGCAAACTTTTACAACCACTTTCGAAATCTATCTGTCACTTTCTCAGAAAACTGGGAATAGGGCTTCCTCAAGACCCAGCTATTCCTCTCAATGGAATATACCCAGAAAATGCTCCACCACACAACAGGGACATATGCTCAACCATGTTCATAGCGACCTTATTCATAATAGGCAGACCGTGGAGACAGCCTAAGTGTCCCTCAGTAGAAGAATGGATAAAGAAACTATGGTACATTTACACTATGGAATACTACTCAGATATTAAAAACAAGGAAATCCTGAAATTTGTGGGCAAATAGATAGAACTAGAAATGATCATACTGAGTGAGTTAACCCAGAAGCAGAAAGACTTACATGGTATATACTCACTTATAATTAGACACTAGCCCAAGAGGCATGTCACCATGAAAGTCTTCACTTACCAGGAGATTGGGATAGATGTAAGGACATCCTACTAGGACTCTAGGTAGGAGAAATATAGGAGATGGGGAAATAGAAGGACCCAGAGGGTCCTAGAAACCTACAAGAAGAGCATCGTGACAGGTGGAACAGGGCCCAGGGGTGTCTCCTCAAACTATTGCACTAACCAATGACAAAACAAGTAGTAAACATCGAACCCATACTCTGATCTACCCATTGGATAGGATATTCTCCACAGTATGTGGAGAGCGGGAACTGACTTAGACATGAACTCTGGTGCCCCATATTTGACCACTTCCCCTTGGTGAGAGGCCTTATGGCACTCAAAGAAAGAATAATCAGGCTACCAAGATGAGACTTGAGAGCCTATGACCACATAGTTGGGGAGGAGGTCCCCATCTGTCTTAGACCTAGGGGAGGGAAATAGGGTGAAAGCGGGAGGGAGAGAGCAATGGGAGGATATAAGCAATGGGATAACAATTGAATTGCAATCTGAATAAATTAATTAAATAAAAAAACAGGTGGCTGTGGTTGTGTGGGCTTGTATCTAGATTTTTTTATTGTATTTTATCTATGTGTATGTTTTTGATCAGTCCCTTGTTTTTACTATAATAGAACTTAACGTCAGGTATGGTGATATCTCCAGACACATTTTCTCTGCTTGGAGTTGCTTTAGTTATTCAAGGACTTTCATGCTTCAAAATTAATTCTAAAATATTTTTCTTTCAGTTTCTGTGAACAAAAGGGATTTCGAAGAGTATTATACTTTATCTGTAGATTGCTTTTGGTGACACAATATCGTCCTAGACCATGAGAATAGTAGATCCCTTTGTCTTCTTCAGGTTGTGTAGTGTTGGAAAGTTTTCATTGAAGTGGCCCTATGTTTTCCTTGTTGTATTTATTCTAAGTTATTTTATTTTAGTGAAGCAATTAAAAATGGAATTGCTTCTGTAATTTCTTCCTCCTCCTCTTTTTCCTCTGCTTATTCTTCATGTTTGTTTTAGTATGTAAAAAGGCTACCAATTATTTTCTGTTAACTTGATATTCAACCACTTTGCTTACATTGTTTATTAGCTCTAACTGTTTTTTGATGGAAAATTATAGTTTTGGCAACAGTGTAGACTGTTTGGGGATTCCTATAGGATGCCTTGGGCCAACAACTCAACTAGATATAACCCATTACAGGGTCTAGAAGCTTCACTTTATAACAGATGTACACTTGGGGCTCTGTCAATCCCATTATTTGATGATTTTATTTAGGTTGCCTTTATATATGTATACATTTTAGGAATTTTCTACTAAATTAGGTTTCTATACTACCCCTCAAATGGCTCTTAAATTTAACTGTATCTCTCTATATTTCCTACCCTGACCTTTTCCCTCACCATCTGATCCTCTATTTTTAACACCTCCATCCATCAATAACTACTTGTCCTGTTTCCCCTACCTACAGAGATCTATCTGTATCCCCATGTCCCTTAATCTATACCTAATCTCTGTAGTTCTATAGATTGTAACTTGGTAATTCTTGACTTAACACCTAATCTCCCAAATAAGCAAATGCCTACCATCTTTGTCTTTCTTGGTTTGGAGCACATCACTCAGAGTTGTCAAGACTATAGGTTTCTTTCCAGAAACCTATGGTAAAATGCCATTGCTGAAGACAACACTCACACAACTTATTGAACATGGCGAGGATGAGCTGGTGCCAACACAAAGTCTTCAGCCCTACATTCTAGCATCTTTTTTTTTTTTTTTTTTTTTACAGGTAGGTGCTCTTTAAACTATCAAAAGAGACATTATGGCAATCGTGGTGCAAAGCTTGTGGAAGTAACCAACTAATATATGACTTGACTTAAGGCCCGCTCCATGAGAAAAATCTTCTATTCCCATCCTGTAAATTTTGTGATTTAATTTTTTTGTAACAGCTGAATAATACTCGATTGTGTAAATGTGCCACATTTTAAAAATTCACTCTTCTGTTGAGGAACATCCAGGTTGTATCTCATTTCTGGATCTTATAAATCGATCAGCAATGAACATGGTTGAGCAAATGTATCTGTGATAAGATAACGTGTCCTTTGGGTGTGAGCCCAAGAGTGGTATAGCTGTATCTTGAGGTAGATTAATTTTCATCTTCTTGTAGAACTGCCACTGATTCCCATAGTGGCTGTACAAATTTGCTTTCCTAACAGCAATGAATAAATGTTCCTTTTACTCTACTTCTTTGCTAGCATGAGTTGTCATTTGTTTTATTGATCTCAGCCATTCTAATAGATATAACATGAAATCTCAAAGTCGTTTTGATTTGCATTTTCCTGATGGCTAAGGATATTGAACATTTCTTAGAGCATTTGTCAATCGTTTGAGTTTCCTCTTCGGGGAATTCTGTTTAGATCAGCTGTAGGATTTCCATAGTGGAATTTTAGGGGTGCTGATGTGTATACTATTATATCATCTGTAAATAAAGATACTTTTCTCTCTTTTAAATTTGTATCCCCTACTCTCCTTCGGTTGTCTTATTGCTTCCACTGCTGTAGGAAGAGGTATGGAGAGAGTGAACAACCATGTCTTGTTCCTTAGTTTAGTGGACTTGCTTTGAGATTCTCTCCATTTAAATTGATATTTGCTTTGGGCGTTCTTCAAACTGCCTTTATTATGTTTAGAGAGGTACATTGCATCCCTAATCTCTCCAGGACTTTTATCATGAAAGAGTGTTAGATTTTGTCAAAGACCTTTCCTGCATTTAATGAGATAATCATTTTTGCCTTTTGCATTGTTTATAGAGTGGATGACATTAGTTGATTTATGTATATTGAACCATCCCTGCATCTCTCAGATGAAGCCTACATGATCATGGTGTATGGTATTTTGATGTGTTCTTGGATTCAGTTTGCAGGTCTTTTATTGAGAATTATTGTATCTATGTTCATATGAGAAACTGGCCTGTAATTCTTGTTCTTTGTTGAGTCTTTATGTGGTTTGGGTGTCAGGGTACCCTGACTGCGGCCTTATAAAACAAATTAGACAGTGTTCTTTTATTTCAGTTTTGTGTAATAATTTGAGGAGTATTGCCATTAACTCTTCTTTGAAAGTCTGGTAGAATTCTGAGCTAACATGCTCTGGCAATGGGCTTTTTGGTTGGGAAACATTTAACCACTGCTTGTTTTTCATTAGGGCCTACAGTTCTGTTTAAACTGATCGTCTAGTCTTGACTTAACTTAGGTATTTAGAAAATTATGCATTTGTTTTAGATTTTCCAATTTGGTGGATTACAAGTTTTAACAGATGTCCTTATGATTCTCTGAATTTCCTTGGTGTCTGCTGTCACATCCCCATTTTCATCTCCTATTTTGTTAATTTGGATATTCTTTCTTCACCATTTAACCAATTTGAATAAGGGTTTGTCAATCTTACTGATTTTCTCAAAGAACTTTTTTGTTCCGTTGATTTTTTTTTAATTTTTTGTTTGTTTTTATTTTACTGACCTCAGCCCTGACTTTGATTATTTCTTGTCATATACTCCTTTTTTGGTGTGATTTCTTCTTTTTGTTCTAGAGGTTTCAGGTAAGCTCTTAAGTTACTACTATGATATCTGTTCAATTATTATTATTATTATTTTTGGTAGTATAGGCACTTAGTGCTATAAACTTTCCTAGTAGATCCAATTTCATTGTGTCCCATAAGTTTGGGTATGCTGTGTGTTCATTTTCATTCAATCATAGGAAATCTTTAATTTCTTTATTAATCCATTTCCCAGTAGTGAGTTGTTCAGTTTCCAAGAGTTCATAAGCTTTCTGTTTTTAATAATTTATTATAATTTGTTCACATTACATTCCAATTGTTATCTCCTCGATCTTATCTTCCACTTCCCTCCCTCTCTCCCTCTTCCACCCTATTCCCCTCCCCTAGACGTTGGGGAAGGGGGGGGCTCCTTCTCCATGGTCTGATCACAGTCTATCAGTTCTCAATAGGGCATCAGAGAAGCCTGCATCCTCTTCCTCTGTGTGCCCACAAAGCTACCCTGACAAGGGGCAGTGATCAAATGGCAAACACTTTTATGTCTAAGGCAGTCACCTCTCTTCATTGTGCAAACTCGTACAACCACTTTGGAAGTCAGTCTGGTGCTTTCTCAGAAAATTGGAAATTGTGCTACCTCAGGACCCAGCTATGCCATTCCTGGGCATATACAACAAGGACATTTGCTCAACTATGTGCATAGCAGCTTCTGGGAACAACCTAGATGTCTTTTAATCACAGAATGGATAAAGAAACTGTGTTTTCTCTTGTTTTCGTTCTTGATATCCAGCTTTAATTGTGATGGTCAGATAGGATGCAGGAAGTTATTTTATTGTATCTGCTGAGGCTTGCTTTGTGTCTAACTTTGTGGTCAGTTTTGGAGAAAGTAAAGCACTGAGAGGAGTGTGTGTGTTGTGTGTGTGTTTGTGTGTGTGCCTGTGTGTGTGTGTGCCTGTGTGTGTGTGTGTGTGTGTGTGTGTGTGTGTGTGTGTGTGTGTGTTTGGGTGAAATGATCTGTAAATATCAGTTAGGTCTGTTTGGTGTATAATGTCACTTAGCTTTAGAATTTCTCTGTTTTGTCTGGATGATGTCTCTATTTGTGAGAATGGAACAATGAAGCCAACCACTATCAGTGTGTGAGGGTCAATATGTGATGCTAGTTGCAGTATAGTGATTCTTCTTTAAATTAATTTATTCATATTAGATCTCAATTGTTATCCCATCCCTTATATCCTCCCATTCCTCCCTCCCTCCCATTTTCCCCTTACTCCCCTCCCCTATGACTGTGACTGAGGGGGACCTCCTCCTTCTGTATATACTCATAGGATATTATGTCTCTTCTTGGTAGCCTGCTATCCTTCCTCTGAGTGCCACCAGGCCTCCCCATCCAGGGGACATGATCAAATATGGGGCACCAAAGTTCGTGTGAAAGTCAGTCCCTACTCTCCACTCAACTGTGGAGAATGTCCTGTCCATTGGCTAGATCTGGGTAGGGTTTTTTATAAACTTGGATGCCCTTGTGTTTGGTGCATAGATGTTAAGAATAGCGATGTCCTCTTGGTGGATGTTTCCTGTGATGAGTCTATAGTATCTTTCTGCATGTCTATTACTAAGTTTTTGTTTGAAGTCTACTATGTCACATATTAAAATGGCTACTCCAGCTTGCTTCTTAGGTCCATTTGCATGAAATATCTTTTTCAATCTTTTTTACTTTGAGACGATATCTAACCTGAATATTAAAGTGATTTGGTGGATGCAGCTGAAGGATGGATATGTTTTAATATATATTCTGTTAGTTGTATCATTTTTATCAGGAATTAAGACTATTGCTATTGTGAGATATTAATGACAAATGATTGTTTATTCCTGTTATTTTGTTGTTATTCTTGTTGTTGTTGTTGTGGTGGTGGTGGTGGTGGTAGTGTATATGTTTCCCCTGTCTTGATTTGCTGGTCTGGGATTACTTATTCCTTGTATTTTCTTGGGTGTGGTTAACCTCCTGAGGTTGTAGTTTTCCTCCTAGAACCTTTCTGTGAGGCTCAATTTATAGATACAATTTAAAAATGGCTTTATCAAGAAATGTCTTTTTCCATGTATTAGGCTTAAAAGTTTTGCTAGTTATAGTAGTCTGAGTTGGCATCTGTGGGCACTTAAAGTCTGAAGCACATCTGTCCAGACCACAGCTGTCTAAAAGTCTTTTGGCTTTTAGAGTCTCCATTGAGAAGTCAGGTGTAATTTTAATATGTCTGCCTTTATATGTTACTTTGTCTTTTCCACATGCAGCTTTTAATACTCTTTGTTTCTTCAATATATTTAGTGTCATGATTATTATGTGGCATGGATAATTTCAGTTTTGGCCCAATATATTTATTGTTCTGTATGCTTCTTGTACCTTTATAGGAATGTCTTTCTTTAGGTAGGGGTAATTTCTGTGATTTTGTTGAACACTTTTTCCTGTACATTTGACCTGGTTTCCTCTCCTTTCTCTATTCCTAGTATTCTTTTATTTGGTCTTTTCATAGTATCTCAGTTTTCCTGGGATGTTGTGTCCCTGATGTGCTTTAGATTTAATGTTTTCTTCTTTTTTAAAAATTTAGTTTATTATAGTTTATTCAGATTACATCCTGATTATTATTCCCTCCCTTATATCTTCCCGTTCCCACTCTCCCTCCCTCTTCTGCTCTATTCTCCTCCCCAGACCTCTGACAGAAGGGGACCTCCCCCTCCACCGTATGACCACAGCCTATCAGGTCCCATCTGGATAGCCTGCATCCCCTTTCTCTTTATGCCACCCATGCCTTCCCATCAAGGGGAATTGATCAAATTGGGGGCACCAGGGTTCATGTCAGGGCACTCCCCAGTCTCCCCACAACCATGGAGGATGGGCTGTCCATGGTCTAAGTTTACTGCATGCATTGTCTTTGGTTGGTATAACATGGATTTAACATTTCTTTGACCAAGGTATCCAATTTTTTTTTTTGTCATGTCTTCAGTGTTTGAGACTCTTTCTTTCCATCTCTTACAATCTGTTGGTGAGGTTTACTGACTCTGAGTTTCCAAGCTAGTTCCTAAATTTTTTGTTTCCAGATTTCCCTCAGTTTGGTTTTTTTGTTGTTGTTGTTGTTTTGTTTTGTTTTGTTTTACTGATTCTATTTCTATTTTAGGTCTTGAACTCTTTTATTCATTTCCTTCTACTGTTTGTGTTTTCATAGCTTTCTTTAAGGGATTTATTCATATCCTCATTAAGGACCTCTATCATATTTATAAAGGCTATCTTAAAGTCTTTTTATTGTGCAGTACTAAAACATTGTGTGCCTCTTTTCACTTTCTGGACTTTTTTTCTGATGATGCAGTAACAATGATCAGTAATAATGCTGGCTGCTGGCCAGAGGCACTGCCACAAAAGCTGTACTGATATCCATTCCCAGTCCATCTCTATAGTGTACCCTTAGGCCATGGAATGAAAGCTTTAGCTAAGAATGTCAATGAAAATGTAAATACAAATTTTAGTAAGTCTTAACTCAAGTCCAGAGCAAAATGGGACTGGTACCCAAGACACTCCCGCACACTGAAGTGTGGTGATGACTTTCAGTGGGAGGCACATCTATGTGTGCATACAGCTGAACCGGCTGCTTTGTAAGAACAGTGAGTGAAGGATACGAACCATTATTTCTCAGACTGAGCCTTTGGCAGACTCTCCAAGATGAGTCATGTTAGTCTGTCACTGAAAGAAAAATGACAGACAGCATTTGCTGTTCTTTCTGTTTTCACACAAATGGCTGGGACTTTGTAAAATGTGTATGGACCTCTCTAAGCCTGAACATTGCCAATATTTCAAGGCATTTCTGATATTATCATTGGAGGTACTAATGGAGTGATTTTGATATAGTAGATTACATGTCAACACTAAACTGTCTAACTCAAGGGATCATTTATTTTCCAGGCCACGTCGTACATGAGTAAAACACATTTGGTGCTCAAGAAGACAACTGAATTTAAAACATGCAGTGTATACACCCATTGTACATGGTGTTGTGTTAGATTTGGACAATTTCATATGATTGTGTATTATATACATTGATCACCACTAGATTTTAATCTAATAAAGTACTGAAAGTTCATTGATAACATTTTTTACCTTAATGTTTTTATTGATTATTTGGAAATTTCATAAAATGTACCCTGATACCATTCAGTTCCCAGGCTGCCCAGATCCACTCCATACATTTATGAATTTCTCTAAAGAAGAAGAAGAAGAAGAAGAAGAAGAAGAAGAAGAAGAAGAAGAAGAAGAAGAAGAAGAAGAAAATAAGCCCAATTTGGTTGCCCATATACTCACTGGAGCATGGTCAAACTCCAGCACTTGAAAGATAACTGATTCCATCCCCTACCCACCCCTGCCTGAAACCATCAGCAATTTTTAAAGAGTTCTCTTCAATGGCTTCCTGTCTAGACTGTTTCTTTTGGGGGTGGGGATGAGGAGAGTAAGGGAAAGAGGTTGTCTTGGAAGCCTTCTGTGAGTCTGCAGTCATTGACACCACTGCACAAGAAGCTTTCTTGCCCTGTAGTCAACAGCATCACAGATCTTGGACTTCTACATGGTTTCTGGCTGCAGCATGAACCACAGCATCGCTGCTTGTAGTTTTGCCATTCTCTCCTGCTCACTGTACTCTCTTCTGCCATCTTCCCTTACAATTTTCTGAGTCCATTTTCTTCTCTAATGAGAAATATATGATTTATTTCAAAACAAAAATTGAAACATAGCATAACCAAAGCGTATAATCCATAACAAATGTGTATTTTGGAGTGAACACTACAGAAACAAATACCTTGATAAAACACTAATCAGAATGGGGGAAAACCCTACAATTCTCATGACTTCATCAAAAGAAATTCAGTATTCTTACTTGATGAAAGTCCTTAATAATTAAATATAAAAGTATGGCAATATTATTAAGATTCTATATAGCAATGTCATATACAATATAATAGTCAAAAGCATCTTCCCATGGACCTGTTCTTCTCTAGTTTCTCTTGGGATACTGCTGGCTCTTCAGACTCCTCTCTTGCTGCCTCATCTCCCCTCAGAACCTCCAGGGGTCTCTGAGGTGGAGCTGCTCCTCTGTTGTGAGTGCAGGCTTCAATCACAGCCATGCTTCAGGTTTTCATTCTCTATGGCAATGGATTATTTCTGGTTCTGGTTCTACAACACTGGCTCTTCCATTTTCTCCAGCAGCTCATAAATGGAGTACATATTGGGGTGGAATGACTCAAAGCACTGGATCTGGACCAGGATGGCAGCCATGTTGGTCAGTCCATGTGTGGTGGGTCTCCATTGATAGCATTTTAATGCAATATCCCACCTAATCTTTAAGAAACCATTACCATCAACTTTGGGCTTGGCATATAATTAAAATTTCCCCAAATTAAAATTTTTTCTGTACACTAATGTTTTATGAAAGGTATATTAAATTTTATGGATATAAAAAGATCCTGAGATTTAAAAAGTTGAGAATTTATCACTTAAAGAAAAATTAAAACAGATGCCATACACACACACACACACACACACACACACATATATATATATACATATCACAGCTTGAAAAATAAAACAAGCCTGGACTTGTTGAAGCCACCATATGTCTTGCTCAGCATACAGCATTCCTCATTTCCCAGGAGTGAGTATATTATACTAATTTTGTACTAACTACTCTCTGGCTTTCTTTAAGAGAGTTCTCTCATGTGCACATGGCTCTGTAAATATTTAATTTTGTCTATATTGAGTTGCATACAAATAGGACCATACTGAATGTCATTGTTTAGATTTCTCTGAAGAGGAACTTGAGAAATGGGTTTAGATACAGGCAATATGTTTTTATGGGCACCCTTGGAAACAGAAGCACAGAGATGTGGAGAAGATTGAAGAAGAGATAAAGTATGCTATTGAAATAGTTGGCAGTATAGACAGGCAAGCACAGTCATACTAGGCGCTCTCTGTGGCTCAGTGTAAAATACACTTCAAAACCCATCAACTGGAACAAAGGAAAAGAGACTGAGCTCTTATTCACTGGCTTTACTTCCACTTGGTTGACAGTTGGTTTTAAGAACCTAACTTGCCTGCATGGCCAGACTGTGTTCCAAGAAGCCCCTCACTGTGACACAGAACAGCTGACTTCTAGATTCGTGGATCTTGATAGTTCCCCCACCTCCACCCACCTCTCTCTCTCTCTCTCTCTCTCTCTCTCTCTCTCTCTCTCTCTCTCTCTCTCTCTCTCTCTCTCTCTCTCTCTCTCTCTCTCTCCCTCTCTCTGTTTTAACAGTAGGTGATCAAATGCTCATGTTTGAAAACATGTACCAATTAGCATCCTGTATCATATCAAAAAAGAAAGAATGGAAGAAGCACCTGTGCACCAGGTTCCATAACAGCACAGAGTGAAGCCCCATGTTTAGTTTTTTTTTTTTTTTTTTTTCGAGACAGGGTTTCTCTGTGTAGCCTTGGCACTCCTGGACTCACTTTGTAGACCAGGTTGGCCTCGAACTCACAGCGATCTGCCTGCCTCTGCCTCCCGAGTGCTGGGATTAAAGGCGTGCACCACCATGCCTGACCTTTCTTTGTTTTTCGAGGCAGGGTTTCTCTGTGTATCCTTGGCTGTCCTGGACTCACTTTGTAGACCAGGCTGACCTTCATCACTCGGGAGACAGAGGCAGGTGGATCCATGTTTAGCTCTTATAATCTCTGTTTCCAATACCAGAGACAACACTAAGTCAAGACTGTTTTGGGCAGTATTTTCTGTCCAGAGTATTTTCAGAAGAAAAACTAATCCATTCATGCTTATTCCTTTGTAAGCTATTAAAAGCTGATTTGAGCCGAGCGTCCCAGAACTCAGGAGGCAGAGGCAGGCAGATCGCTGTGAGTTCGAGGCCAGCCTGGTCTACAAAGCGAGTCCAGGATAGCCAAAGCTATACAGAGAACCCCTGTCTCAAAAAACCAAAAATAAATAAATAAATAAAATAAAATAAAATAAAAGCTGATTTGAACTGCCTAGCTGAGCATCAAGAAACATCTAGGGCTTTTCGCCACCATGGTGCCTAAAGCGAAGAAGGATGCTCCTGCCCCTCCCAAAGCCAAAGCCAAAGCCAAAAAGTGAGGGCCTTGAAAGCTAAGAAGGCAGTGCTGAAAGGCGTCCACAGCCACAGAAAAGAAGAGGCACGTGTCACTCATCTTCTGGCAGCCCAAGACCCTGTGGCTCCGGAGTCAGCCCAAATACCCCCCCCCCCCCCCCGCCAAAAAAAAAAAAAAAAAAAAAAAAAAAGAGCACGCCCATTGTGGATGTCAAGGGCTAAAAGCGCCAGACCATACAGGCCGGGAAGGAACTCTGTGGCATCGATGTGGCCAGAGTCAACACCCTGATAAGGCCTGATGAAGAGAAGAAGGCGCATGTCTGGTTGGCTCCTGGTTATGATGCTCCGGATGTTGCTAGACCAAGTCCAGCTGGCTAATTCTAAACATACACCTTCTTCACCATAGAAACGAAACACCTAGGATGTTTTATCATCCCTTTAACTAGCCACCTCTCCTCCACCAGGGTGAAGGGCTTTTGTTTTGTTTTTAATGCCATAAACAAAGCAACAGCAGCGTTAGAGAACCCGGGTGATGTTTTTTTTGGGGGGGGGGATGGGATTTAAAATTAAGGTTTCAGACTTTATTCTTGATGCCAGAAAAGAAGTGAAAGTAAAGACACCCCGTCCCCCGCTCCCCCCAAAACACCCACCAGTGCTGGTTCTCTGCTTTGGAGGTGGACATGTCCTGTCCCAAGACAGAGAAGTGTAGCTGTCTTTTCTGTGCACTGGGTGTTGAGCAGAGAAGGAGCAACAGACCCTAAAGGAAGACAAAGGAAGATCCACTGAGGGGCAGAGAGGAAGCCACAGGCCCTACAAGAAGACCAAAGAGATCCAGCGAACAGCTGCCTCTGGAGGGTGCAGCTCCTGGGCTGCAGATGGGTGTTCTCTCAGCTAAGGTAAGCAGAAGAGGTGTCGTCAGCGTATGCCTCCTACATTGTCTGAGCGCCCGAGGCAGCTCAGGAGCCTAAGAGATGTTGCCAGAAATGGAACGTTTTCCTTGTCAACACGGTTACAAACATGAAAGCAGCTGAGTAACTATTTGCAAACAGGAGATTATGCTCCGTGAGAATCTGTGAGCTGGGGCACAAAGCCACTCCTGCTCACCTGCTCTCCTCCAGCGGCATAGGAGCTGTGAGTTAAACGCTAGCTCAGCAGTCCCTCTGCAGTAAAGCAGAATAGAGCGACCTGTGCTTTAAAATAACCAAAGAAAAACACTTAACTATCATAGGATGCAGCAGGCAGAAGAACCTTTAGCTGCCTAAGGCTGACTGTGATTAAGATAGAAGATGAGAATTTTAGCCTGTGCCTTTGGTTGCAAGACAAAAAATAAATAAACAAATAAAAAGTACGAAGATGCGTTTTCGCATACCTTTCCTTCAAACAAGTGCGCATAGGTGGATCAGGTGTTCTACAGAGTGCTGATGCCACATGATGAACGAGGCACAGCTGCTGCCCCTACAGTAGGGAAAACATAACAAGAGAGAGTCCTGTAGAAAGCTCACTTCAGCGAGTGAGACGACGCTTGTGTATGTTAGCAGGGTGTCTTCTTATTCTCCATGATTCTCTTGGCCCTACGACTCTTCTCCTACACAAATGAAGTATCTGAGTTTCCAAGCATAGTAAGAGAAGGGAAGCTGTTTGGATATTATAATGGAGGTTCTACACACACAGCATAAAGGGTGTGCCATGTGCAAATAGATAGGGGAATCTCTGATGAATTCAGGTCCGTCTCAGTCCTTCTTGTCCGCTTCTCCCAGATGTACCCGCGATGAGACAGTCTTCAGTAGAAAAAAGACACATAAAACAAGAGGAGAAAGCAAAAATTGTGGACACTGTCCGCTGTGTCCCTGATAGTTCTCTGTGATGATCCTTCAGAAAGATCTAAGAACAGGCCCTGTTGTGAAGACAAAGTGAGAGCCAGTGAGTTGATCAAGACAGCTCTTTGTTTTATAGACAGCTATTGTTGCAGGGCAGGTTTGAGAGTGGAAATCAATCTACCCCATCACCCGATGGCTAGTGGTTAAAGGCTGCGGCTGGATGAGATCACCGAGGGAAAGCTTAGCTTGTGGGAGCCTTCTTCTCACCTGACATCCCCAGATTAGGATGGATTCAGTAAAGAAGGCTGCAAGATGTACCTGTGCAGTTTAAGTTGGGATGATCTTATAGTTTCTCTATATCCAATTGCACTGAAAGCCAAAGCTTTCTATATTTCTTGTTAAATTCTCTGAGAAGGAACGGCTGTTAACTGTTTTGATCACTGTTGTGTTACAATGTAAGTAACCATAATTTGCTTAATGAATAAATAAATACACTTCTTTAAATTTGTTGAAGGCAGCAGGAGAGAGTTGTAATGAAATGATTTAATTGAGACATAGTAACTACTTCATGTAGGTGTTAGTCTAGTTGCTTGAAATAGATTCACAAAGAACAAAATTTCTTCACTCTTGAGGATTATGTTTTATTAGAGGACACAGATAATAAACCATGGGAGCCAGAATTAGAAATTACTTGGCACATGTTTCTCTGTAATGCCAGAATAGTACCCTTCCTTGGTTTTTCCTCTCCTGGTTTCACCTGGGATTCCCTTCCTCAATAAATTTCTCACAAATATACTCACAAATCCTCAGTCTCAGCATGTGCTTCTAACCTAAAGACAACTCTTGTCTTGCAAGAACATAAACTACAGAAAACAAGTGAAGTTGCGTTTCTTGCATCTCTGAGTACAATATAGTTTGAATCTGGCAACTGATAAAATATTACACAATAATGCTACAACCACATGTGTACATAGTACCTGGGGACCCTGTGATAGGATAACAAATTACTTCCTGTGAGTACTGTACAGGTGAAATGGTGAAAATCGTGCCAAGAGGAGATAGGAAAGACCCAGGTGCTGACGGGCCACACATGGGAGCCTGAACTGCACTCAGTAGGTTTGCCATAGACAGTTGGAGGCAATACATAAAACAAGCAAACAGAAAAATCAAGCCAGCCAACCAACCAGCCAACCAGCCAACAAACTCCTTTTTTAAACCCAATTCTATACTGTGCTGATTCTTTCATATTACTAAAGAGATTCAAATGGAGCATAAGTATGGTGAGATTTGTGTATTGCCTGCAGTTTCAGGGCTGCCACAGCATGCAGACTAGATGGACTGAGTAACATGGCAAGATATGAGCAGGGCCTGACATAAAACAATAGTGATAAAATGGAAAGGAAGTAAACACTTTTTAACTAGCTCTCTCAATCAAATTGATTCAGTATTTGTTTAGGGTATTAAGTCTAAGGAACCTATCTTTACCCACAACCCTTGTATCTCCAAACTATATTGTGACTATTAAGAAATAAGGAGAGATACTAGAGCCTGCAGTTTGCAAACAGAAAGAAAAAGGTACATGAGCAGGTAGGCAAAGCACCCCCTAATTTGAAGTTCAATATTGTCTCTCCTCAGAATCTTACCTCTATGTCTTTGATGATGGCACATCACAAGTTCAGTCAATGATCAACCTTCACTAAGAACCACAGGGGCTAGTCACTGTATGAGCAAAGCCAGTTAGAAAATGGAGAAGAATTTGTTTTCTTCTGATGCTCATGCACCATTAAGAGGTACCAACATAATGAAAAATAATATTAAGTTAAAGCCATGTAACAAACACTTTAAAGGCAAAAAATGTAAATGAAACAGGCATTCTATCACCATAGGTTTTCTGGACAATTACCTTGATTCTGCTTCTCATCATCTAAGAACAAGCATGGAAATCAGATTTCTCATAAGGCTGCCAAAGAACCCCATTCCCTGCTATCCATGTTGGCAGAGAATGCCTTGTTCCTGGAAGTAGCTGGACCTATTGATTTGCCTCTGATAGAGGAAGGCAAAAGTGAGCATGTGCCACATCTGTGATTAGGTTGCAAAAGACTTGGCTTCTGTGTAGCTGACAGATTTCATTTAATTCCTTTGCATTAGTCCATCCAGGTTACTCTAACCAAATACAGTAGAGTGGGTTAGGGTTAGAAACAATACAAATTTACTTCTTCCAGTGCTGGAAGATCTAAGGTTAGGGGACAGTTCAATTCAGTGTGTGGTGAAGGATTACTTTCTGGGTGCGTAGGACAAGCGTCATCTTGCTGGGTCTTTACGTAGGGTAAAAGCAACGCTCCTCAGCTTTCCTTTAAACTACTCTCAAGGGCCCCACCCTTATACCCTAATCACATCTCAACGACAGCACTTCCTGAGGCCACCGTCATGATGGGGCTTGCCATACTATGAATATATTTTAGAGAGGTGATACAATATTGGGTCCACGGCAGCCTTTTGTGCGTGTTTTGTGAAGATAAAACCTGCTGTCCTGGAAAGAGCCAGTCGCGTGGAACTGAGCAGTGGCCGATAAGGAAGGGAAGCTCCCAGTTCCATGCTCTAACTGGAAGCAAGTCCATTTCCTAACCATGTGAGTAAGCATACACTTCCAAAATCCAGACTAACACTCTTGTGCCTTATATTAAATAATAAAGTGGAACTGGAGAGATGGCTCAACGGTTAAGTGTGTTTGCTGTTCTTACAGAGGACCCATATTTGGTTCCTAGCACCAAAAGTGGTCCATAACTATCCATAGGCACCTATGGATCCATAGTACATGCAAGTAAAACACTCAATCACATAAAATTAAATAAATACATCTACAAATATTTTTTAGAAGAAATCATGAAGTAGAAGACCCAGGTGAGCTGTCAGGATTCTTAAACTACATGTGACAACAAAACTGTTGTTTCAAGTTGCTAAATTTTGTCACAATATCCTTCCATAAGGCAATGGGTAATTATTCAAAAACAGTGTGAGTTATATTTTTAAAAAGCCTATGATTTGTATGCATAGATTGGGGTGATGATGCTATCTATTCTCTGTGCATGAACTCAACAGTGAACAAACACAGAGTTCATGCTTGAATGAGACCTGGACACTGGTGGCTCTAGAGATGCTCACTATCTCCTCATTATCATGGCCTCTTGTGATGGTTTTCCCTCAGGTCTTGTGACCCTTTGACAAGGATGATGAAGACGCTGGTCCTACGCCTATGGCAGCAATTAAGCTAAGATGAAGAGCTGTGTGTGTAACGCACAAGATTGAAAGGCAGCACTTGTCAGCAACTATAGTATCATTATATTTAACACCAGGGCTTTCTAGAAACAACAAGAAGTATACAGTCTCTAAACAGCCTCAGTGATACTGAAGTCGGAGATTAGACACAGTCAGTCCTAATGGATAATGTCTTCAAGGGAGATGCGATACGATAATATGGGCTGAGGACTTTCTCTTCCTCTTATTTCCGATGGGTTTTTACCTGTTTTCACTCAAAGTTATGAGTCCATATTTAATGAGCACTGACCTAGGGCTTGTGAGACGATGGTAAAGAAATAATGAAGTTTCTGCTTTTGTGACATTCAAATGAAGCCATTATTTATATGAAAACAAGCCAGAAATATTGAACATGAAGGCATAATCCTTCACATTGTTGCTCACTACTGACATACAGCCTGTCGTCACATGTTCAATAAGTGTCTATTAATTTTTTTTTTTTTTTTTTTTTTTTTTTTGTCTAATGGGACCCACAGATTTGGTTACAAACATTAGTGCAACATCTTTCAAGGACTCCTGCAGAATTAGCCATTAGCAAAACCCCTCAAATCCTGCCTGCAGTGTAGTTACTTCTTACCTCACCCACCATGGTCCTTTGAGTCTGAAGTGTGATATAAGACTCTCAGAGCACATACACTGAGGTCCAGAAGACAGGCTTGATAGATATGTCCCTCACGTGCAACACAATTTGTACAAACTTGCTCTCCTGAAGGCTCTGTTTCTCTAAGTTGATGGCAAATACGTTTATACTGTGTTGCATTATTTTGTACCCGTTCAGCCTACAAAGCAACTAACGGAAACAGGGAGACTGAAAAGTGCTTTAAAGCTGCCAGCACTTCGCCGGGCAGAGTCTGGACTGATTCTAATCTACTCATAAACTAAACAAACTGCTCTAAACCTTATAACATACATATACTCCAATCACTTGCCAATATGACCCCTGGGCAGGTCCTCGTCAAGTCCCCACCGTCCTCCTCCAACAGTCAAAATACCCCTTCCCTCTCCAACTCTCCAACTTTCTCCTCTCTCTCCAGGAAGTCCCGCCTCTCTCTTCCTGTCCTTCTGGCCAGCTGATTGGCTAAACAGTGCTTTATTGACGGTTGATACATTCACTCAGCATTCCTCCACAGTATGGCAACTGCCACCTTCATAGTCACCTAGGCTGTTTTCTCTCACTTCCATAATCTTCAAATTGGAAAAGCTATATAGAACATATACTTTTCAAAATGAGTTGTCAAATATTGCCCCTGGTGGAGAATGGTCAAGAGTTTTTTTTGTTTTGTTTTGCCTTTTTTTTTTTTTTTTTTTTTTTCCTGCCTTGTGACAGACAAGGCAGTTAAAACATCAGCACGAGAGATTCTAAGTTCATGGACAGAAGGTCCATAGCCAACCTACTTTAAATTAGAAATCTTAAGACAGTTAATCAATGTTATTTCTACTGCACCATGGCTGCCCTCATAGTCACCAATCATTGCTCCCCATGCTAAATTGCACATATAGAAACAACATTGATCTGAAGTTACACTGTTATTCCAGGTCAAGCATCTTTAGTTACAGAAAGTCACTGTGTGCTTAGGTAAGGACCTGGGACTAACGAGGGTGCAGGGAGCAGAGGTAGGCCTTTGTGTCTGGTTGATAGGGGTGGTGTCCACTACTCCGTTGCTTTTAGGATTACATCTCTTGCTGCAAATGTAGGAATACAGCACAAAGACATCTATTACTTGTTTCTGAAACATCATCAAAAGCCCTGTGGGCAGCAGAGTATAATTCAATGTGCCAAGATGACAAGTGCGAAGCATGTCAAGTCAGGGAACACCATAAATCCTCTATTCAATTCTCAAAGAACATGATACACACTTACTCATTCATCTTGCTTTTCCCCCCACCTCAACCATTTTCCAAGGAGGCATTTGATTGGCTAGCAAGGACTCCTTCTGTGCTATACTCCTAGCAGCAAGACTCATTAGCTTTGTGGCCATCTTTAAAATTATTACATCCAAACACTCAGGGAAAATAGGTAGGCTCATGCCTTGATGCTATCGTTTGTCAAAACCTGGCACCAGTTAGAAATCACACAAGATAACAAGTCCAGAAGCATCTAGAACAAACAAGAATGATTCATCATCAAAGACAGAGCAAAATGCACTCCAATCCATCCTCATCTCATCTATACTAGCCCCACAAATAAGTATTGGTTCACACTCCAAAGGCTGAAAAGGAAAATCAGGTAGGCCTCAAGAAATTAGATTATTGCTAAAATAGAAACCAAATCTAAGTCAGTTCATTGTGGCCTTTAGATTTTCAAAAACAAAGTAACTTTGCAGGAGATAGCTGTGGTATTTGGCTACAGAAAAATATTTGTATATGTGCATAGGAATAAATGAATTGACACAGTAAGGTACATTAAATGGAAGGGCAGGACGGCATAGCAAAAGCTAGATAGATAAGCATCAAGAAGAGTTGTCCTAAACCTAGACAGGGGTACAATTCAAATAAGACAAAAAGGTTTAAAATGCATAGCAGCTGTTGCATCTTGCCAAGCATTTCCCATGTGATCCTTCAATTTGAACTGTCTACTACTCTAGACAAATGGTACTGTGATCCTATCCATAAGATGGGATCATATATATGCTGAAGTTAGGATGGAAAAGATGAAATGATATTTTTGTACATGTATGTATATTATGCTGTATGTATGGCATTTTGTTTTTGTTAGCATAGGTGTGTACGCATATATGTGCATGTGTGTGGAGGTTGGAAGTAAATACCAGTTGTCTTTGTTCCATCTCTACCTTTAGTTTCTGAGACAGGGCATCTCATTTAATCTGAAGCTTATCAAATTGGTCAGGCTGACTGGCCAGTGAGCCTGAGGATTACACCTATCTGCATTTCCCCTTCTCCCATAATTTTTGGTTATAGGCATGTACCTATTTCTGATCAGGACACTAGTCTTCATGCTTGCTTGGTAGGAACTTTACCAACTTGGGCCATCTCCTCAGTCTCAAAGTAATATAGTTTGATGCATCCATGGCTGTAAAACTACATACTTCATCTATGCCTGAGTCTAATAAAGAAACTAAACATAGCAAACAATCACAAAATACAATAAAAATCCCAGCATCATTTAGCAGTGAAGTAATATAGAGAATTGTTTTCAAATCTATGCCCAAGTTTGAGAAGTTCATTTAAGCTTAGGAGTCTAATAGAACCTGTTGCTTTCAGAATGACTTATGATAGTCCACTGAAATTCTCCAAATGACCTCACATTTTCACCACCAGACTGTAGCCTAATAATATATGCCACAGTGAAGATGATTGTACCACCAGACTGGATGTGGTGATATATACCATCACAAAGATGATTATTAGTACATAAATGTAATGGAGATCATAAAGATAAAGTGAAGGGGCTAGAGAGATGGCTCAGTGTTTAAGAGCACTGTCTCCTCTTCCTGAGGTCCTGAGTTCAATTCCCAGCAACTGCTTGGTAGCTCACAGACATCTTTAAGGGGACCTGATGCCCTCTTCAGGCAGGCAGGTGTACATGCAGTAGGGGACTCATGCAGTAAATAAATAAATAAATCGTAAAAAAAAAAAAAAAAAAAAAAAAAAAGAAAGTAAGAAAAAAGAAAAGAAAAGACACAGTTAAAATAAATACCTTGGACAAATAGGGAAAGGGATTCTTGATAATTTCATAGAGGGACTTGTTTGCCATACCAAGTATATAATACTTAGAAGCAGTGAGAAATCATTAACAAATTTGAGATAAGGGATATAAATAAAGTCATGGTTTAAGTAGAGAGGAAGTCGTCATCTTATAATATATATCCATATGTACATATTATATGGATTTATAGTATAATACATTCATAAAACATCAGACAAGACCATATTATACAAACCAAGATATGAAATCACAATGACTCAAACTGAAGGCATAAACAAAGGGTTCCTAGGAGCACCCGGAGTAAAGGCAAATGCTGTCTCGGTTTTCACTGTGGCCTGAGAGTAAGGAATGGCCAAAGATTGATGTCAGGCCTCTTAGTCTGAATGTCTGGCCAGAAACCGTGATCAAAGCCCCAAGTGGGTTCAATAACCTCATCAAGCTCATGTTTAGTCATTGGCCAAACTACATTTAGCTACTTGAAAAGTCAGCTCAGCCCCTTGTCCAATATACCATGCCACCTCGTGCATATTTCATATATGCTTTCAAGTCTTGATATGCCACTCCATAAAGATGTGGTACATCTTACTACAAAAAGCAAACATTTCTATCTCCAGAGATATCACTGACTGAAATGAGCACCTTCCTAAGAGGTACTTAAAAAATTCTAATATGCCTTCTTATTTACAGTGCCATAATATATTTTATTCCATTCCCTGAAACAAGTAAGCTCCTTCAAAGACCCAGTCTCACTTATTGATGGCTCTTCAAGGAAGTTCACTGTTGATAATTTACACTGTTGTCATTTTAGATGGAATAACTCTTTGGGAGGGATGGTCTGTCTTGCATCCTATAAGAAATCTTGCATTATCCCTAGTCTCCATGCATGAGCCACCACCTCAAACCCCAATTCATAGGACCAAAAAGGTCTTCAACATTGCAAATATCCCTTAGAGGACAAAAAGCTGAGGAACACTATTGGGATTAGAGGTGTCTTTAATTAATGAATAATTAATGAAGATGGCTCCATCCAATAGCAGATTCTGTCTCAGTAGCGTGTTCCAGTGAATGGAGCAAAGTCGGAGAAGAATTAGAAAATAAAAATCACCAGGTACCAAATTTCACATCAGAGTTTCCATTCATAGGGTGTTACTGCATATGGACTGAAGGAAGAGGCGAAGAAGCCTTAGATGGGGCCCCAAAGTCTCTTGTGATTTTCCCACACACTCTGATAACAAGCTGCTTTCTTTGAACTCAGGACAAACAGCAATCCACACATTTCACATCCAACTCACACAGTCTAAAGCACAGCCATCAGCGTAGGAGAGAACTCAGCTTCCTGGCACTAACGCCCTTGATCTGTTGGGAAAGATCAAAGACGTGGGCTTTTATGTGCCTCTTACTAGACATGGATCATCTGCCTTGAGCTAGTTCTGTTCTGGAGATGAGTCACTGATAAGACATGGCAGTGCCACCAGTATGAACCCTAACCCTGCAGCCTCGCGTTTCATCTGCAACTGAGGAAAGAAATAGGGGCCTAGTACATTTAACCCTCAACTGGCAAGATATTTGCATTTATGTGCCAGAAGTCACATCTGCCAACCAGGCTCCTGCCTTCCTTAAGTAAAAGCTTCGAATTAGCTCTTCTGTTTACTCAGTCGCGGGCTGCTTTCTGATCTTACTCGCTTTACTATATACTGAAAGAATACATTCTCAACAGCTTTTAGGCCCTTAAATTTGTTTCAAGAGTAGACCAAGTCCAATCACTGTTACTTAATTAACACAATTGTGAAGACTTCAATCTAGCTACACAATAGCTTTCTTGACCTTGCAGAAGGAGGCAGGACTTCATTATTGAGTATATTGTTTCCTATAAACATATAAAACCCCTACAATAACAATCCCATCAGCCTAAATGAAGTTATCTGAGAACAGAATTAAACTCCAAATGACCCTTTGCTCTACTCTGTAGTCCGCTATTAATAATTCCTAATCTAATCAGTGGGGATAAATGCACTGAGGCTGGTCATGCTAGGCACAGGGCCAGCCTGGCCAATTGCTGTCCGTCTGATTCATTCCAGTCCAGAGCTCGTCTGGAGAAGAAGCCTCCCTGGCTGAGAGGCCATTGCTTGATTTCCTCTTTTGTTATCTTTAACAGCAAAGTCGTGTCCTTGTAACTGATAGGCATGTTTCTTTGTAAATAACCCTGGAGTGACGGATAGAGCTTTTGCCAGACAAAGGCAGCAAATAGCAAGGCATTACTCATGCCAAGCAGAGAGCGCTGTGTCAAAGCTGACAAATTTATGGGACATATGAGCTCACCTCTTGCACAAATATATACTTTCCTGGCAAATTCATCACATGTTTTAATGGCCCCACACTGCATTTGTCAGCTGTCTGTCCCCATGCCTTGTTGCTTTTGGTTTGCTGTCAAGGATTGTTTGTTGAAAACATTGTACAGCTCCATTCTTTAGCAGTGAGACCCAAGAAAGATCAATGATGACGCCCGCATTGATCATATTTTACATTCAACTATTTGAATGTTAAATCACTCTAACAATGTTGGTACGGTTATTGAGTGTCTCCCAGTATCTCAATTATTAGAAAGTAACGCCAACTTAAATCTTTGCTTTGTTGCTTTGAATTTTATTTCTTTCTTTTCATTTCCCCATAATCAAAGTTGCCGTAGCACAGATTTGTTTTTCCACTTCAGTAGGAAGCATATGTATACAGGAGAAAAGGTGACTTTGCAGTTCCATCCAGTGGGGTGTTTTCTACAAACATGAAAGAAATTACAGCCTCATGGTTATTCTTGGTTAAAACTCTGGTTATTAGAAGAACTCGTCTTTAGGGTCCTACTAAGTATTCCTTTCCTGATATGGTGGTTGAAAACAAAGGTGTGCTTGTGAAAACGTTGGAAGTGCTTTTGCATATTCATTATACTAGGGGAAGTTAATAAAGAGCCAACAAGTTGGTGCAGTAGGTAGCAGTACCTACCACATAAGCTTGACAGGAGTTAGATCTCACGGTCCCGCCAAGGAAGGGGTCAATCCACTTTCTAAGGTTGGTCTCTGATCTCTACGTGTTCACCTTAGCATCTGTACTCACATGCACATGTCACATACCCAAACACACACATATATACAATAATAACAAAAATAAAATTTAAAATTGCTAAATACATTCCATATGTAATATAAATATTTAGGATGAGGATTCCGTTTTCTGCCTTGCAAATCTATATTACCTGTAAGTCCATAGGCTTCCCCCTATAGCTGTCACATATACTTCATGTACATTATGCTCAAGAAGGATTTAATGCACCACCATTTCCAGTCATCCTGACAACATTTCAAAGAAAACCTTAATTCTCCCACATTCCTTATCTTTTCCTTCTCCACAGAATGCTTTTGACACAGATTCAAAGGACTTTATGAGGAAACAAAAGAGGTTGGACCATCAATCACAAGTGACAGAGTGCTCCCTTGGCTTCTTGAATTACCTTTGGCATAAGTCACATTCTCATCCTGGGTCTATGGAAATGTGCTGATAAATGTGAGCACACCGACTCAAAGTTATTGGAAACACCTGGATGTGTGGGCATTCCAGAAGCCCGTGCAACGTAGTTACTTGCTCTTCTTGGCTCGGACTTTACTATGTGATACCACTGGCTGCAAGGAAGGGTGAGAGGGAAAGAATATCTGTTTTCAGTCTGTGTGTGAGAGTCAGGTCAGGAGGTAGTGTTGGGAAAGGAGCATGGAATCGTCCAAGTCACTATTCCAGTCTCCTCCGCTAAAGACATATAGGGCAACCAAAATGATGATGTACACAATATTCAAAACACAATGATTCAAACCAGTGTTTTCAACCATATGTCCTCGCTGCAGTTCCGTGGGAGTACTCTGCAGAGCTTTTAGTCTTTGCTGAAGCCCAGCGTGGGACTCCAATGACCAGTTAAGGTTGAGAACTTCTAGCTCAAAAATGACACCACTTGCACTGTAAAAGAAAACAATGGAAGTATTAAGTATCAGCAGCTATTATGTTTGCAAATGTAAAATTAGAAATTAAATAAAGGTTTGCAAAAGATTTAAATTTGGGGAAATGTGTAGAAAACCATTATGTCTTAATTTTGGACACAAATGACAGTCACTGGACAAATGTGAACAATTTTATGTTTTTAATATGTTGATTAAAGCTGGGGTGTATGTAGTTCAACTGAAGGAGTGCTTGCCTCACATGCAGGAAGCCTTGGTTTCGATTATCAGTATCACATAAACTATTGTTCTAGTGAACATCTGTAAATGCAGATAAATACAGAGGGTAAGAAGAAGTTCAAGGTTATCCTCTGCTATATAATGAGTACTGGGATAACCTAAGCCACACTAAGACCTGCCATAAAACAAAAGAAATGTGTTCACTAATTAACACTCACTGTGTTGGTTGATTAACATGAAAGGCAAGTAATCATATCCTTATGCATAATTTTAAAAACTGGCCTTGTTGCCTGCATTGTAGCCCTACCATCTTATGCTGGGCTCTAATGTAAAGTAGTGACCTTTCTTACGTGTCATTTTCTGAAGCATGAAAGACACCTTGCCTCAGAGGCCTGTTGTATGAAGTGATAGACATGACCATGACCTAGACATTCAGTGCAATGTCTAGTGCGTAGTAATGTCATGAAGCCCACCTTGAGTTCCACATAAAGGTTAGTAGAGAAATTTGGGGTCCCTTTCTGAGGTTCTTTGTCTTATTAATAAAAAATAATTAAGAACAGACTTACATAATAAATAAATAAATAAATAAATATTAAAAAAAAAAAAAGAACAGACTTAGAAGAAAGCTCAAGAAAGTTTTCACTAGAGTAAAAAAAAAAAAAAAATAGACGGGCAAACTGTAAATATTATCAGCTCCCTGGAAGAGAAAGTTTGGAGAAGGGAAAGCAAGCTCAAGCCATGCTTCTTACAAGCAGCTGCAAGGCAAGCAGGGGTGAGAGTGCACAACAACGGGAAAAGTGTGAAAAAGGGCAGAGTCCCAGATACAGCTCGCATAGGTGCTGGCCAGCATCCCCCAGAAAGATACAGAACAGAAGAAAGAGGAAAAGAATGGGCCTGTGACAGTCATGGCTTTGCATCATTGTTCCCAGTGTCCCTTTGAATACACTCATTTACTATTCATACTCCATAGAAGGAATTAGACGAAATTGAGTTTAAAAACAGCAAATGATAATTCAATAACGACTATTGTATGAGGCTTGTAATTAACTACTATTCAACTGTCCAAAACTTGTAAAAGACATGTAAAATGCTGCTTGAGGGACTTAAGTTATATATGATTAAAATAGCTAATTAGGAAAGCAATAAAACTTGATGAAATCTAGGAGAAGCAACAACGTCTGCTTCCACAGAAAGTCTGCATCCATAGAAGACATGTTCATCTTCCCAAAGGCATTTGATCCTGGAGTGCGATGAATAAATTAATTCCCAACATCCTTGTTAGGTTTATTGCTCAACAGTTGCTACTCCAAAAAAAAAAAAAAAAAAAAAAAGGAGATGAAATTCAGATGTCATCATGAAGCAGCACTGGCTTTTCCCTTCCACTGAAATTGGTGGCCTGCATCAGGGCCTTTGGTGTGTCATGTGACAGAATCCCTGGAAGAACAGCTCAGTGGAAGAAAAGTTTATTTTGACTCATTGTTTCAGAGGAATTCAGTCCATCCTGGCAAGAAATGCATGGAGTCTATAGCAGCAGCATCACACAAGGGAGTTTCCTCATCGGACAGCTGACTGGCATGGAAAGAATG
Source organism: Acomys russatus (assembly GCF_903995435.1). Classification (NCBI taxonomy): domain Eukaryota; kingdom Metazoa; phylum Chordata; class Mammalia; order Rodentia; family Muridae; genus Acomys; species Acomys russatus. Next base: position 21,964,154 of record NC_067158.1, on the reverse strand, counting down.
GAAGGCCCAAAGCAAGGGTCAGGCTAAAGCCAAAGCCTGCCCCTAGGGGTCTGTTTGCAGCAGCCAGATTCTCCCTTCTACAGCTTGCTCAGCCTCTGCAATGGTTGGCTTCATTTGTCAATGTAGAAGAATCTAGAATCACCTGGGAGGTGAGCTTCTGGGAAGGTATGTGTGTGTGTGTGTGTGTGTGTATGTGTGTATATGTGTGTGTGTTTATGTGTGTGTGTATGTGTGTGTGTGTATGTGTGTGTGTATGTGTGTGTATGTGTATGTGTATGTTTGTGTGTGTGTGTATGTGTGTGTGTGTTTGTCTTGACTATACTAATTGATGTGAGAATACCCTTCCTAATTGTAGGCTGCGGAAGTGAAGGCAATTAGCTGACCACTAGCACGGATGCATCCATTCCTCTCTTCAGACTGAAGATACAACGTGAACAGCTGCTTCAGGTTCCTGCCACTGTGACTGTCCCATCATGATGCATATGACCTGGAGCTGTGAGCTAAACGGATCCTTTCTCCTTTAAGCTCCTTTAGTTAGGGTGTTTTATAGCATCATCCGAAAAGAACTGAGACAGCTATCCAAGAGACTACCACAGACTGCAGAACAAGCATTGGAAGTCCCAGCCAAGGGGGGACTGTTCCATATTCAAAGGACAGCAAGTTGCTTGTGAAATATTACAGAAGCTCTCATATCTCTCTAACACAAAGTGTCTTCAGGTAGAGCAGAAAACTCATTTCATAAAAATGAAGTCTGTGGGGAAAAAAACTGGGCATCGCCATGTTCAAGTTGTCCAGCCTGTCCTCAGGTGATTGGTTCATCCCTTTTATCAGGGTCCAGGAGATTTGGCTTCGTGCCCTCACTTTAAACATTGTTTAAGTAAGAGATGCTGGTGTGTTCCCTTCTGGTGGGCAGAGACAAGCACTCCATAAATACTTGTTGGTTGATCCAAATCATTTTGGTGGGAAGAGACAGATCTGTCCTTCTGGGTATTTTTAGGCTTTCTAAACATGCTTTGGCTTCCTGATCTACTGATTTATAGAACCTGCTTATGCCTTTCTTGCCCACAGGCTTTGGCTAAATAGTGTGGTTTTGTTTGTAAAAGATGTCCAGAAGGACCCTTCCATTTTGGCAAGTATTTGAGATCTAAGGAACATAAAGGACATAAATCAGCACTTTTACCACATTCCATCTGGCACTCATTGATACCAATGACACTCCAAAAGCCCTGGTGGGGCCATCTGTCACCATGTAGACACGCAACCTGCTGAGGGAAGAGGAACTTTGGAGCAAGCTTGGATGGCCAGTTATATATGTAGAGAACCATGGCCATTTTTTCTACATGGGTTCCAATTTTGGGGATATTGGAAAATGAATTTTCTGAAATAATTTCATATCTGTTTATGCTTCTTTGTTTTCAAAATAGCTCCTTATTTAAATATTAGCACACAGAAAAAGGAAAACATTTATTATTATTACTATTATTGTTATTATTATATTGGTTTCCTTTTTAATTCTGATGAATTCTTTGTATAACATAGAGCAAGAAACTAGAGTAAATTCATGGGTTTGTTTTTTTTTTTTTTTACATGACTTGTCCTGTGAATCCATGGGTTGAGCAATTGCCACATCTTTTGTGAAAAATAGCTGCTGAGTTTTCAGAATGGTGAGTATTTCTCAAACTTGGTGGAATGACCACTATGACACAGAAAAATAGCCTACACTCCTGTCATTTTTTTTTTCTTCATGGCCTTAACATACTCATTTCTAATATTGTAATCTCTAGAATTTGTTGAGGAAAAATTACGGGGTTTGCTTGTAGTATTTTCAGGTGACAAATGTGTACCCAACATCTTACACTGTAGAAAGAAAGCCCCAGAATATAATAATTTCATTATAATTTTCCATCTCAGCAACATGTTATTCATGTAAATACACACCTCATGTCGTTCATATCAGATTATGAGTTTTCTTTCTCGTGTACAAATTGCCCTCTCTTTTAGACAAAATCCAGCAGAAGATGGGAGGAAGGCTACCGTTTATTAATCAGCCCATAGCCCATTATGTGTTATTCTCTAGACATTAGTAACAAACTCCTGACATACTTAGAGATGAATAACACATAGGAGGTTTGTATGAATCACATATAGGGTTATAAAACACATAGAGCCATTTTGTGATATTTCCTCTGTCCTCATTTTGTACTTATCATGTTGCTAAGCATCATAGACCTGAAAAATATTTGTGCTCAATAGGTGAGTATGGAGCTATGTTCCTAGGCATCCTATAGGCCTGCTGGACCCTTCTAGGGCCCCGCTTCCTCACACCATTATGTAGATCTGCTTCTTCCCAGCTTGGCCTACACTTCCCATACCATAGGCACACCTGGCTCCTCTGGGACTTTATCTCTTTTCTTTCATTGCCAGGTAGGTCCCACTACTCCTTAACCTGTAGCCTCTTTACCCATCACGTAGGCTCTGCTACTTCCAACAATATAAGCAATCCATCTCCTCTATTATGCTGCTTTCCGGAGACAGTGGGTATGCATCTGTCTGCCTCATCTCTTAGGCATGAAAACTTCTTTAGTATTTCACCTCCAAATACTGTCAAACCCACTGTGTCTCCTCTTCAATCTTCTATCCCCAAGTCTTAGATTAGACTTGTTCCTTCTCACCTCCTTTGGGGTCTCAGTTTCCAGCACTTCCAAGTAGGCATTGCCCCAACCAATCCTATATGTCTCCTTATTATTAAATATTCAGATTCTCAAGAATTCCAACGCTCAAGTGCCAGTTGATCAGAGATTACTCAAAGTAACAATGAGACTTAGAGAGCCACAGTAGGCTACAGAGGGGAGGTCCAGTAAGGGTATGCTGACCTTAAATGTGTCTGTCACAGAGAGTGGAGTCTCAAGACTAAGAATGGAGCCTGCAGCTCTCATTACCAGTTCTACAAAAGAAAACATGCTAACCCACTTACAACTTAATTACCTCATGAATATTATGACATCTACACTGAAAGAAGAAAATTATTTGCTCAAGAAGAAAGATACTTCCTGCACATTGCTCAATGTTTGGCTGTGAGTCTCAGCACTTTTCAAACCACTGCTGGGTAGAGTCTCTCAGAGGACAGCTCTGCTAGGCTCCTCTCTGCAAGCATAATAGAGTCTTGTTAATAGTATTAATGGCTCTCTCCCATGGGGTGGATCTTGGGTTGGACCAGGCATTGGACCTTCCCTCAATCTCTGCTCTATCTTTATCCCTGCATTTCTTATAGATGAGGTAAATTTTGGGTTGAAGTTTTTGTGGGTGGGTTGGTGTTCCCTTCCCTGTCCTAGGAGTCTTGTCCAGTTAGAGGGTGTCCTCTTTAGACATTATTGCCCCTGCTACTAGAAGTCTTTGCCAAAGCCCCCCTGATATTCTCACAGGAGCCTACCCTAACTTAGGCCTCCAACTTATCACAGAGACAACCCCCCCGCCCACAGTTTCTGTTTTCCCTTCAGGCCTTCTGCTCTCTCAGCCCTTCTCTCCCCAGGTCAAATCTCTACCCTCACATCTCTCTTTGCTCCCTCTCCTACCTTGTTCCCTCTCTTCTATCACTACCACTCTTTTTTCTATTTCCCCTCTTGAGTGATAGTTGAGTACCCTCCCTTGGATCCTCCTTGTTACTTACCTTCATGCCAGGGCACAGGGGAAGAAGACACGCACAGTCCTGGTGTGTCTTGATGAATTGGGGTGGATGGGAAGAGGGGTTACCCTTTTCTGAGGAATAGGGGAGAAAAGAGAGATGACAGGGCAGCAAGATAAGACTGGAATGGGAGGAGGGATGGGACTATGACCAGAATGTGAAGTTAATAAGTAAGTATGTAAATAAATAAATTTAAAAAGAATAAATACCCAACTAACAAACTACTTCTGATGAAAAACTTCCAACTCAGTAACAAAAATAATAAGAAAAAAACAAGACACACACCTTCTCTCCAAAAATTCCATATCTCATAGTAATGAATCCAGTGAGAATGACCTAGAAGAACTCACAAGGAATTAAAAAGAACAGAAAGGGGTAAGAGGAAGTTAGCAACCAATTCCTGCAATATGATGGCAGTATGGAAAAGGTAGCTTTGGGGGCTTGCTTGTATCTCAATAGCCTCCTACTCTGATTTTTTTTTTTTTTTTTTTTTTTTTTTTGCGTTGTCTAGATTCTGATCTTTCAAATCTTTTTTTTTTTTTTTTTTTTTTTTTTTTTTTGCTTTAAATTGCTTATTTTTTTTAAGTCTGCCCTCATAATACAGCCAGAGTGATTGGTTGTGCCTTTAACAAGATCAAATCTTATATATAATGTAGCCCCATTTTCTTCTAACTCCTGAGCTAAATGGTCACCAATAGAAGAATGCATACATACATACATACATACATACATACATACATACATACATAATGTTCTATGTATATATACACACATATATAGATAGATAGATAGATAGAGAGATATATAGAAGGTAGATGATGATGATGATAGATAGATAGATGATAAATAGATAGATATAAGTTCGTGTTACCTCAGAAAGCCTGTCCTAGTACAGAATAGCACACAAACCAAAGTAAAATATAATATCAAATGTTGCCATTATTTAAACAATATTTCTTATCCATATATTCACCATTCTACAACTCATAATGCCTACCATACTGTTATGGCATTGTCTCTCCTTTGATTTTGTAGCTCCTTGGTTCTATTTTCCTGGTCATTTGTCTGTTGGGTTTCTCAGGATGACCATACAAATTTATTCTTTTTTTTTCTATTAAAGCAATTTGTTTCCCCCATTATGGTAGAGCCTTCTGAATCTTGACTTTGGATGTAACTATTCACAATCAAAATACATCAAGCTTTTTTTTCCCCAAAAGGTATCACTCTGCTTTCCTAACAAGGAAAGTTAGATGTTTACATATCCTTCTTGTAGAATGGAAGGTTTGAGGGCAAGGGAAGGTACCAGTAGCGATTCCAGAAACAGATCAGAAAAGGAATTTATGTCTGAACGAGCAATAGCTCCAACAACAATGTCTCATTTCGTACAGACTTTGATTTTCTGGACACAGACTTTGATTTTCTGGATATAGACATTGATTTTTCTGGACACAGACTTTGATTTTCTGGATACAGACTTTGATTTTTCTGGATACAGACTTTGATTTTCTGGACTGCCTTAGCTGGGGAATACAAATGCCCCAAAGGACATCAAAGTCACAGCAGCTGCAAGTCTCCCATGACGCTTTTCACCTTTGGCAAATTCATGTGGTCTAGTTACGGTAAACTGAGTTCTCCTGAAAACTCCATGAGAACCAATTCATTTCCTTCTTCAGTTGTTTATATTAATTTCAGATTACCACACTGAATATAGTTACATGTGAAGGAAGCAGACTCTGCTGATGGATGCGCACTTTGGTAGATACGAACTTTGAGAAAGACTTCGTTACTGAGTCACACAGTAATAAGCTGAGACATACTGACTTGAACATGTCTCTTAGCAAGAACTTCTGCTGTCACATTTTATTTACAGAATGTCACATCATTTTCTAAAACATGTTGCCTTTTCTAGACCATGATTTCTGAATGATAGCAATTAATATGAGAAGATTTACATGTAAGTATTGCCCAATCCTTTAGTTTATGAAATTAGCTACTGAAAATGCTGGCCTACTAAACTTATAAAGAACGCATTCACTTGGTAGATTTAATTATTCAAACCCATTACCAGAAATGTCTTGAGATAATCATTCTGGGGCTGGATGATCCGCCAGAAAGCTGTGAGGGAAGGCCTGACATCACCAGATGACAATCTGGTATCATAGGATGCACTGCTTGGGGCCCTGCCTCACTCACTGAATTTAGTGCCACTACCAGCATTTTCATTTAACTCCTTTTAGGAAGTTCAAAATACTTCTAGTATTCCATCCAGAAAAGCAATAAAAAAAATTATATGATATGATACTTGATTAAAAATTTTAAACCTTGCCATGATGAGGAGACTCAATTTTCATTACAAAACGTGTGCTATAGATATGAGCTAGAATTAAAAGGCTAAAGACATGCCAGGGAAATACTTCTCTAAAATTGTGGATAGTAATAGCTCTCTATCTGTTTTGTTCTCTTATCCACCTGGATTTGAAATCTAGCGGCATACTCTAAATTATGTAGAACATAGCCAAAAAGCTGCTGACTTAGCTGAGATCTATTCCTGAAGTTTGAAGAAGTGCAGGATTGGATTAAAAGAGCAAGGACAGAATGTTGTAACCCAGACTGGACTAGATATCCTCTAGACAAGTCACACCCCAACTCTCTCTCTCTCTCTCTCTCTGTGTATGTGTGTGTCTGTCTGTCTGTCTGTCTGTCTGTCTGTTCAAAGAGGACCACTAATCCACTGTGCATTTTTTACTACACTCTAGTCTTTTCTGGGACAGCTTTCCTTTCATTGCGCCATTTGGTTTCCATACTTCTCATTCCCTGTATTTTTGTCTCTGTTCAGGTCATGCAATCTGTTCCCTTCCTGTTTTAAAAGCTGTTTAGCTTTCTATGAAGACCTGCTGTTCTTCCAGTTTCTAAAAGTTGGTAACAATAGGAGACTCAGTCCTACATCCCTACACCGTCTTATAGTCCGAACAATAATAAAACCATCTCATGAGTTTTCCAGACAGTGTACCTAAAAAATCTAAGTAAAACCAAGCAAAGCCTGAGTACAGACAGGCTAGGTTCTGCCTGTTAACACAATGAGATTGCTGTAAATCCTTATATGTACAGATTCAGAGGCACATGCCAGAGAACTTGGTGCAGTACACACACTTACATCTAGTACCAGCCAAGGATCCCACCACACCTGGCTGCCAGCATTTTGTAAGAAAGCATTTTTTTTTCAGGTGAAGTTTGTCAATTATAATTTTACATGTTTAAGAAAAGTATTTAAAATGGCTTATATATTATGGTAAAGTAAACTGTCCTAGGAAACAATAGCTTTCAAAGCTAAAACTGAATAAGATAATTAACAGCAATCAGAAACACATGGTTGCAACTTTTCTCTAAATACAAAGGAGACTAATAGAGGGGAAGAGCTAGAATAAGCATGAACAAATTTTTCAAAGGCCTAAGCAATGGCTTAAAACACTTTCCCCAAACTCAAAGCTGTCAGTTTCAATCAAATGTATTTTTTTTAATTTTCATTATCTGAATCTACAAATATCTACAAGATCAGCGTAAAATGAAAATTTTAACAAATTTCAACCAGAAGTAGTTTACAAACACAATTTAATTAGAAAACTTAGTAAGGCTTCTATGTAAATGGAAATTCACTCAAGAAAACCCAAAGCGGGCCATCTAATTTTCAAGTATTTCCTAATAAAAAGAGAATACTTGTGACTGAATGATAGTTTAACAAATCAATTGTTGCTCAGTAACTAAGCACTAACTAAGTCCCTGGGGGCTTTTCAATGCAGAAAAGAATGCAGTGGTTTTTTTGTTTTGTTTTGTTTTGTTTTGTTTTGTTTTAAATCTCTTTCATTCCCAGTAAAGAAGAAAAGACAACTCAGAAAATCACAACGGTGGGTTTGGGCCACAGATGGAACGCCAACACTTAAAAGTGATCTCAGGAGTTGAGGTCTCAGAGTCACAGTGACATGCTCACTCTGCAGCTCTGTGTCATGCAACTTGGGTCACACTGGTGTAGTGCTGCCACCATTGAGACTGTGCTGTTCCTGCCACACACCGGCTCATGACCAGATAGAACCAAGTCACAAAATAAGCAAGTGAACGGGAAGTATCCGGGACAGGGAGGAAGTAAATAGACATGGGTTTGCTCCATATGTACTTAAGTCTAGTACCCCCAAGCAAATAAAAATTCCTGTCCCTATTCCAGTAGCAATATCTATCTCATTAGGGATCCAAAAATGGCAGAGTTCTTATAAAATATAATGATATGAGCCAAAAAAGTGAGTATGTTTAAAGTGAGAGTGGATGCATTTGGACCTTGCATGTGTAGCTCACTGTTTCTGAATGAAGACCGCCAAACGTCCCTTGACCATCTTTCTGCTCATCAGAGGTGTAATTTGCCTCCTGGGATGCTGGGGAAGCTCCCCAGCTGCTTAGAAATATAGTGCAGAAGACACTGCTGGATGTTAGGGTCCCCGATTTAAGAGTGGCTTTTCCTGTCTGTCCTTGAAATGCTCTTGCCTCCCAGCTCTACACCAGGAAGGAGCTCACACTAACTAGCAGACTCATGTAAAAAGAAACCCAGGCTGCTGGCCAACAGCCTTGCATGAACTCCCTGCTAATTCCCAGCACTGATAACTAGCCACATGAATGACAGGGGACCCTCCAATAGATACAGATCAGCTACTAAGTGTTGCCCAAACAGCAGGTTTATGAGCTTGAGAACTCAACTACTAATATTTTAGGCTATTTAATTTTGAGTGATCAAGTATTTAACAATAACTTTAAAACTCAGTACCTAGTATAGTAATTACACAATATGATTTGAATTTATCATGCATAACAATATTACATAATTCTTATATGGGAATTAGTAATAGGAATAATATTTTATATTTCTTAAACACCATATTCCAGGTAATATGTAATTTGCTTTACCTATATATTCTTATTATTTCCTCATTTATTTGTTTGATAATTTCACTGTCTTATTCAGCAGACAGTCAGCACCAAAGCAGGAGGAAGGTGCTTTATTCACTATGATATTCCAATCACCAAACATACCATCTGACATATAAATGAACATGTGAGATAAATTAACCTATTGTGTCATTTTTCTCATTACTAAGATTTTTATCTAATGGACTTTTCCAATTCAGCTCCTGAAATTTTTACAACAAAAAGGAGAGCTACAGATTGAGAGGAGTGAGTGTTCAATTTAACAACTCAAATGAACACAGTGGCATTTCTCAAAATCCTTTGGAAATCAAGTGGTAAAGCTGTGTCTAAACCAATCCATAGAGCTTGCTGTAGCCGTTCTATACCTGCTTTGTGGTGACTGATTAAGACAGTCTCTGTCCCCTGGAGGGGGAGACCTGGTGGCACTCAGAGGAAGGACAGCAAGTAGCCAAGAAGAGACTTGATACCCTATGAGAATATATAGGGGGACGTAATCCCCCTCAGGAACAGTCATAGGGGAGGGGAATAATGGGAAAATGGGGGGGGGGGAGGAATGGGAGGATACAAGGGATGGGATAAACATTGAGATGTAACAAGAATAAATTAATAAAAAAAAATGCAAAAAAAAAAAAAAAAAAAAAAAAAAAAAGACAGTCTCAGCACTCCTGCACTTTTGCATAACCAAAGAGAGGACATTAGCCTGGGCATTCCGAAAAGAACGTAACATCATGTGGCATTATCAGGAGTTTATTCTTATGTACAGCCAATTGTGCTACACGTACAGTAAAAGACACAAGTAATGGGGTGCTGTGTGGCACTTCTCTCTCACCCAGGTCCTACCATACTAGTGAAGAGAAAGGACTGACTTAGACTAGACTTGAAGGTTGGATGGAACTTGGCAGGTGCCTTCAATGACGGTGATCATAGCCATTAAATTCTTGACCATAGCCAACAGTGTCTACTCCAACACCTTGCTACCAACTGTAGTGATTCAAGCGTCTTGGCAGGGTGTTGTAAAGGGTGTGAAAGAGATAGCAAATATTGCTAACAGGACCTGAGGTCACTGATGTCTTAGCAGCCTGTTTACTAAGATTGAAGCTGATATGAGAGTTAAAGTTTAAATAATCCACAACGAATAATAAATCAGGGTTAAACAACAACAACAAAAGATGAAATTGGGCCTTCACGGGGTGGATAATCACCTGTTCAGACAGTCTTCACGCTGCACAGGGGTCTTTTTTGTGCTTTGCTTTGGGAAGCCAGAGGCCTAGAGAGCAGAGGAAAGGGGACACAGGATACTGCTTTCAGTGGTCTCCAAGTGACATTTTGAAGCTCTACCCTTCTGTGGTCAAATTCGCTAAGTGACGTGGTCAAGCATCTTGTGGCTGCAGGTGCAATGTGCCAGCGGCATGCAGGACTGCATTCACCTAACTATAATTAATGCCTCCTTCTCTGAATATTCCATCCAAGGGAACTTTCAGATGTCAACACTGATAGGGAACAAAGCAAAACACACAAGGACTTAAAAAAAAATCCACAGGCAGTCCTTTAAATAGGACAGGCCTCTAACTGCTCTCAAGGAGCCAGGCTATGCCTGAAGGACCACAGAGACTAGTGAACACTGGAGGCACGCTTCCCGAGTGACTTCTAGGTAAATGTTCAAACTGACGAGAAAGCCAGGCTGTGTACACAATATATTTCAATTTCCATTATTTTGATAAGTCCACATCACACAGGGGGTGGATCAAAAACATCTGGTTTACATCCGGCTTTTCTTTAATTAGGACCGTGCTGTGTGATTGACAATTGGTTATTTTTCTCACGTCTAATTGGTGAGCCCCTAACATTATAGTGATGTCTCTTTACTGTCTACTAGCTGCTGTCTAAGGTGATGTGAAGGCCAGCGTGCTGATTGATCTTAGTCTTCAAGTGGAAGCTGTCAAGAAGAATTACGTTTTTGACAATGCAACAGTGCGTGTGTAGCACTTCTTCCTCCATGTAATGCCAAGGAATGCGGGAAGTGTCTCTAGTTTTGGCCTAGAGTCATACTGCAACTTTCGGCTGTCACTTGCGTTGAGCTTGGAAACACACATCTTAATAAACTGCAGTATTTCTTAGACTTTGATGGTATGTGTGAGCGTGATGAAAAGGGTTTTCACCATGAGATGTGACTGCTTGGGCTTTCTTTTTTTTTTTTTTTTTTTTTTAAACCATAGAGTTCTTTTGTCTAAAACAAGTTCAGACAGTAGACAGGAAGGAGGAGTTCAGATTTATTCATGTGCCATTTTTTATTAAAAAAACAAAACAAAAACAAAAAAGAGTCTTGTTTTAAAGGAGTAATTATTAGGGCGCCCAGATCAGTCTTATGCAAATGAAAGGGTTGGTGTTAATTAATCGTGTCCTGAGTAACGGAAGTGGTGAATGTCTTCTCAGCTTCTCATAGGAGGGGGTAATGCTGGGAACTTGGATCTTGATATTTTTCTTGAGGTGGATGGGATAAAGAGAACACAGGGTCCAGTCCAGCTTCTGCTATTTGTTAGCTCTGATAATTTATGTAAAAGCATCTCTGAAAATCGTAGCTGAGGTACAGGCTTCTTCAAAATGAAAGTAGTAAGCTTTCTACTTTTCTCTCCAATCTACGGCTAGGAAGAAAAGGACTTCCTTAAAAAATACAGCCTGAAACCGAAGAAGTTGCGTCATCAACAACTGAAATCAGAAGCTACAGTTTAGGGGCTGAGGAGATGACTTAGAGGCCTTGTTGTAAGCAGGAGGACTTGAGGTTGAGTCTTGGAACTCACAGAATCAAAGCTGTGAGGTAGTGTGTATCTATAATTCCAGTACTTCTAAAGCAAGATGGAATAAGATGGAGACAGGAGAAACCCAGACATTCGTGGGAAGTGAATGTGGCATAACCAGCAGCAAACCAAAAAAGAGATAATCTCAAACAAGATGGAAGATGACGTGCAAAGCCTCATGTTGACTTTTGGTCCCCCACTGTCACGTTCATGGCCACCCTCAACACTTGGGTATGCACATATGCACAAACACACCAATAAGTTACATTTTAAATATTACATTGTCTTCTACTTCATACAGTACTTTAAGACTCTATCTAAAGCCCAGACTAAGAAAGCTGGATCAAATGATAACACAAAAAAGCAATAATAGCAAAACTTATCACTAATATTCTCATCTTATTTTTTGTTCATTATTTTTGAAGTACTAGGGACAAATACAAGGCCTTGTCCACTCTAGGCAAGCCCTCTCCCACTGGGCTATACCCCAGCTCTTCATTCTGATTAAAGGAGTAAGATGTTGCTTTTTAAATAAATGATTTCAAGTAACTGCCTGGTAGCCTTTTTCATTGTTTAGCTAACTTTTGAGGCATCATTAAACTTAACAGCCAATGTCCTTATCAAGGAAAATAATCAGCAAGTATATTAATTAGTTCATTGCTTACACTTTCTTTTCTGCAAACCTGATGATTTGTTGATTTTAAGTTAGACGCCTGTCTTCATTAAAGCCATTAATACTCTAAGTGAATTTGTCTTAGACATTCCATATGTATTTAGGGATTACACACATTTTTGCCTTTTATTGTGGGGCCCTTAGGCTATGAGTGTTTCCTTATTGCAAGCGTCTAAAATTACAAATGAAGCTTTCTAAGTTTATTAACAAATGGCTCCCTTACAACTGAAAATAGAAATGAAGGAGAGAGTGTATGAGAGACAGAAGCATCCTCAGAGCCCTCCACATACCACTTTTCTTTGTGCTTGGTATATGCAAATATCTTCTGCAGCTGGGTCTCAGATTAGCACAGCTGGTATCCAAAGCGGAGTTGCCACTGGCACTCAGTATTCAGTTTCCTTAATGCCGGAAACATGCAGGACTCCTCACTGCAGCCTGCATTGCCAGAGAGTGCCCTTCCACCAGCTCTCTAACAGTAGCACAGGTGCTGACTCTTGCAAGTATTCCACAGGGTCTCCTTGCAAATCCTTTCTTTAGAGGTCTCAGATATGGTGTGGCAACAATGTTAGCATCACTTTCGAGAGCTCAGTGGTCTCATGATTTCCGACTCTATAGGCCACTCAATGGCAGGCCCCAGACTATGTCCAAAGTCACTGACCCTCCCTGGGACCTCAAGAAAACTTCATTTTCTAGTTTGGAGACATATATTAGAGCAGTTTTTTTAGATGTTATATGAAGAGGGACGAAAAGTGGCAGGAGCTGGCAAGGAGCGAATGCACCCTATGCTTGAACCATGCCCCTTTCTTTCACTCAGTTTGTGCTAAGCCCTTATGGTGATGCACACCAGATGCATTCCATGGGTGGAATTCTTCATTAAGTCATAGACCAGTTACAGTGAATTAGGAACTACTAAAGAAAAAGAAATCTGTGGACTCGTTTCCCATCCTACACGATTGTTGGCTCTAGTGGTTTAGGTGAGAAACAGTCCTCAGATGCTCTGCTATTTGAATACTTTCTCCTTAGATGGTAGTGTTGTTTGGGAAGGTTGAAGCGGTATATTGACTTGCTGGAGTAAGTATCCACTGTGACTGGCTTTGATATTAAAAGCCTCATGCAACTTCCACTTTGCTTTCTCTGCTTTGCACTTGGGGTTGTGATGTGACCTGCTGCCAAGCAGTGCCTCCAGGATGGCCTCTCATCCCCTTGGAATCAAAACCAAAATACATTCTACCTTCTATAAATTGCTTCAGTCATTGTAATTTAACACAGCAATGGAGAACTTACATACTGGCCCTACTTAAGTCAGAGAACCAGTTCAGGCAGGAATCTGCAGCACCATGAAACTCCCTAGAAGACTGGAAACAGGTAGGACATCAAAGGCCCAGTGGGTCCTCAAACCCACAGAGTTCAGTCCAGGCCACACTGAGTGCTCCTGGTGTGTGAAATCCCAATGGCTTTTGTTACAAGCTCTACATCCAGCAAATGGACCAAGTGCACACATGGAATGCACACCACTCAGTGGGGCTGTAGAATCAATGGCCAATATAACTTAATTTTTCACACTTCTGGAAGCCAGAAGTCCAAGATCAAAGGGACGGCATGGCCAGGTTCATGTACAGATTCCACTAGCTACAGCCTATGGTTTTACTCATCATAATTTCACACTGAAGAGAAGGGTGAGAGGGTTCTCTGGGATCTCCTCTTATATGGGCATTTATCTTACTCATGACAATTCTCTTCTCATGGCCTAAATATCACCAAAGGCCCCTATCTCCTCAGGGGTGAGATGTGAGACAGACACCAACATCTGATCCATAAGAGCTAGTTACAGTCTGGCCATGCTTTGTCCTCCTGTCTTGATCACCAATGATGACCTTTCAGTCCACCATACAGCATTTCTAGGATACATTTCCTGTTCAGAATATTTTCCTTTTGCAGGAATTTATGCATATTTCCCCCCATATTTTAGAACTGACTTAGGACTTACATGCTCTGATTTCTTTGCACACTAAACCATCTTATCTACTTTCCACAGTGGACATCAACATCAGAGCAGCACACAGTCTCTAGCTGCACCTGCATTAGTGTTGATGCAGAGAATTCTGCATCCTTGTACCCAACCCCTGTGTTTAGCATATGGGGCACAGCAATAAGCCAAATTAACTTTAGAAAATCATCTATTTCAGGGCCTGGAGAGATGTCTCGGCAGTTAAGAGCCCTTTCTGCCCTTGCAGAGGACCCTAGTTTATGTCCAAACATCTACATGGTTACCCACAACCGCCTGTAACTCCAGTTCTAGGGCATCTGAGATCCTTTTCTGGAGTCCTTGGGCACCAGGTACACACTTGGAGCATATACATATTTGAGGTAAAAAATAAAAACAAGAAAATATAAGCCTCTAAAATCATGTTATTACTTTATTAACGGCTATATCTAAAAATTCCACAGCACTACAAGATATACAAATATGATATGTAAAAAAAATTACACCCTTAAACAGTTCCCTGTCTCACTGAGAAGGCAAGAAATACAAGTCAGTTTGATAATTGACAGATACTGAAGTATTTGTTCCTCCACAGAAATGTTTTGGTAATTCTGGATGACTTCCATCAATTAACTTCACTTGGATAATTTTTTGGATTTTGTTTGTTTGTTTTGTTTTGTTTTTGAGAGAAGGTGCAACAGACATGGCTATCCTGGAACTCACACTGTTATCAAGCTGGACTTAAACTCACATAGATACACCTGCCTGTGCCTCCAGAGTGCTGAAATTAAAGGTGTGTGCCCTGCTGCCCTTGGATATTTTTTATGGTAACTATAATGCTTGTGATTTGTTTTAAAATACAAAAGTCAAGGAAGCTGGTTAATAAAAGCAAAGCAGTTACATTTCACACACACACACACACACACACACACACACACACACACACACACCAAAGAAACCAAAACAAAAGCACCCTTCACTTTCCATGAATGACTTTTTTCATACAAGCTTTAGACATGGCTCAGAAGTCCCTTCATAAATGAACTGTTAAAGCATGTGACCCAAACCAACCATAGGATACTATTTAGCAATAAAATGGAATAACTCAATACATGCAGCAACTTGGAGAAATTGCCTGAGAATATGATGAGATTAAGAAAAAAAAAAAAAGGAAAATATCCATAGACTACAGATATACTGTTCCACTTATGTAATGTTTTGGAAATGAGAAATTCAAAACAATTCCATGAAAATTAAGAGCATAACAAGGCTGTATACTTCCTACATACCTATTTAGTATAGTACATTTCAGAAGGTGTTCAAATATTGCAGTAGTTTTTCCTCCTAGCTCCAATTTCCTGGAATAATGACTCAGATTCAAAACATATTTAGAAAACCTAGGCCATATAGCTTGATCTTCTCTAACTAGCTCATAACTTAATAATCTATTCATTCTAATCTAAGTTCTGCCATGTGGCTGGTTACATCTGCTTAGGTACCATGTGTCTGTCCTCTTTCATGTGTTGCCAGGTGAATCTCCTGTGTCTGGCTCTATCCCAAAGGATTTTCTACCTGCCAAATGTCCGACCTCATATTTCCTGCCCCAGATATAAGCCGTTAGCTGTTTATTGACAGGTAATGCTTGCATACAAACACAAGAGATTCCTTTTACATCCAAATAATATGAAATAGCTTGGGGTAATTCTAATCAAGCAAGTAAAAGAGTTGTGTGATAAAAACTTTAAGATACTGAAGGAAGAAACTGAAGAAGATATAGAAATGTGAAAATCTCACATGTTCCTGGATCACAAGCATTAATATAATAAAATTGGCCATCTTATGAAAATCAATTTGTAGATTCAATGCAATCTCTCAGAATTCTAACATAATGCTTCACAGATACTGAAAGAACAATTTTCTGCTTCATAAGGAAACACAAAGAACTCAGGCCTGCAAAAACAACAACAACAAAAAAGTCCTGAATAATAAAAGAACTGTTGAAGGTATCACTATTCCTTATTTAACATTGTACTGCAGAGCTACAGTAATAAAAACAGCATTGTATTGGCACAAAAAACAAATATGTTCTGGAGGGTCTACTTTTTAAACTCTATTTTATTTGGGATTCCTTAATGTCCCTACCTCCATTTCAAACCTCCAGATTCTAGGTATAAGAGAAAGAAAGAAGGGACAAGGGATGTAGATGTCTTTAGACTTAGTTCTGGTTGGTTAGGATCATCAGGCTCTTTGGAAAAATGCCAATATCAGTCGTCAGGATATCCAGCAGTCCAGCAGAACCAGCAGCCTTCTTTCTGTGTGCATCTCCTCAAAGACTCTCTCTCTTTCAGAGAGCCCATTGAAGCATCCTTTTCTTTCTCCTGGAGCATCTTCTGTGTCTCTCTCTGTCTCTATCTGTCTCTGTCTGTCTGTCTGTCTGTCTGTCTGTCTGTCTCTCTCTCTCTCTCTCTCTGTCTCTGTCTCTCTCTCGCTCATCTCTATCTCCATCTCTCTCTCTCTGTCTCTCTCTCTCTCTCTCTCTCTCTCTGTCTCTGTCTCTCTCTCGCTCATCTCTATCTCCATCTCTCTCTCTCTGTCTCTCTCTCTCTCTGTCTGTCTCTCTCTCTCTCTCTCTCTCTCTCTCTCTCTCTCTCTCTCTCTCTCTCTCTCTCTCTCTGAGCATCTCCTCCAAGCCCTGTTCTCTATCTGGGTTCTGTTATTTATACCGTCTCAGAGTCCTCAAAGTTAAACTAATTGCAGATGACAAAGACCACAACCCCCTTTTAAGTGCAAAGGGCTGTTATCAGCTGTGGACAAACTAAAAGCACTTCCATATGCTACATTTGGGATAAAAACAAAAACATGTTTATATAACATAACTGAGTGTTTTTAACCAAAATTTCCACTACAGTGCTGATGAATAGGATTGAACTGAAAACTCAGACTTAAATCTGCACACCACTGGACACCAGAATTTTGATAAGAAAACTAGAAGTGAACACTAGAAAAAGAGACACTATCTTCAGCAAATTGTGCTGGTCAAAATAGATGGCTGCCTGTACAAGAATACAAAAGATCAATACATATTATGCTACACAAAACTCAAAGCCAACTCAACATAAAACCAAATACACTGAACCTGACAGAAGAGAAAGTAGGGAATAGCCTTGAACACATTGGCACAGAAAAAGACTGTCTGAACAGAACACTATTAGCACAGACACTAAGATCAAGAAGTAATAAACAAAACTAAAAGCTTTCCATTAGGAAAAGACACTGTCATTTAGACAAAGCAGCAGCCTACAGAATGGGAAAGGATTTGTTGTTTTTGTTTGTTTGTTTGTCTACCAATTACATATCAGACAGGGGGCTAATATCTAAAATACATAAAGAATTCAAGAAACTAGACATTAAATCAAATAACCCAACTGAAAAATGAGGTACTGATCTAAACAGGGAATTCTCAAAAAAGTAATCTCAAATGGCTGAGAAACAAAGAAATGTTCAACATCAATAGCCATCAGGGAAATGCAAATCAGATCTACTTTGAGAATCCATATTACATCTATCAGAATGGCTACAGTCAATGACACAAGTGACAGCTCATCCTGGTGAGGACATGGACTAAGAGGTAGACTCATCCATTGCCTGTGGGAGTGCAAACATGTACAGCTAGTATGGAAATTAGTGTGGTGGTTCCTTAAGAAAATCAGAACCAATCTACTTCAAGATCCAGCTATATTACTCTTGGGCATATATCCAAAGGATGCTTCATCCTAACAGAGATGCTTTCTCAACCGTGTTTAGTGTTGCTTAATCATAATGGACAGAAATAGGAAACAATGTAGATGTCCCTCAACAGAAAAATAGATTTTAAAATGTGGTACAGTTACACAACAGAATATTACTCAGCCGTTAAATGAAATCATGAGATTCACAAGTAAATAGATTTAACTAAAACAAATCATCCTAAGTGAAGGAACACAGACCAAAAAGAGGAATATGGTATGTATTCACTTATAGATGGATGTTAGCTGTTAAGCCTCTGATAACCAAACTATAATCCATAGAACCACAGAGTTTAATTATAGAGTAAAGGACTGAGGGACAGATATATCACATTAGGAAAGGAAAATAGAATAGTTATGGATATACAGGGAAGGGTACTGGAGTGGGAGGGTCAATTGGAGATTGGGAGGGAAGAATATCACAAGGGAGGGAATAAGGGGAGAAATAGTTAAAAGTAAGGGCTATTTGATGGGTAAAATGGAAACCTCATACAGTAGAAACTTCCTAAAATACATACCTATGTAATGGAAGTCTAAATGAAACCACTAAATAATGGGTAAAGCAGATCCCCAAGTGGACATCTCTTATCACTAAATGAAGCTCCTTGCCCAGGAATTGGTTTACATCTAATTTAGTTCTTGGCCAAAAAGAATCCCATGGAAATCCGCACTCTGGCTGTTGCCAAGACTATGACTTGCTCTCCAATAACTGGCTGCAAGGCCCCAAATGCTGTGGCTAACACCTACACAATACACTGCACATGGAAAGTCTAGCTGGCACCTACACAGAGCTTTTGCATCTACATTTTAAAGCCTTTTTACAGGAAGGTACACAAACCCAGCCAAACAGTTTTTGGTCTACAACCCTGTTCTGCCTGTAAGATATACTAGGGCAATAGTGGCATAGAGCTTGTGGGAGTAATCAACCAATATCTGGTTTGACTTCTAGCCCATTCTACAAGATGGAACCCATACCCAACACTGCTTGGGCAAACAAGAACTTAAGACTATATAGCCACAGAAAATAGGGAAAAACCAAATAATACTTTTCTTTAAAAAAAAAAAAAGAAAACAAACAAAAATAGCAATCAAATGACTCTTAATGACAGTCTACTATGCTCCTAAATCAGAGCCTTGCTTAGCCATCATCAGAGAAGTTTCCTCCTACAGCAGATAGAAACAAATACAGAGACCCACAGGCAGACATTACACATAGAATGAGAGTCCTTGGAACACTAAGCCTTAAACATAATGTCTCCTTTAAATCCCTCTCTTCAGGACTCAGAGAACCCAGTGGAAAATGACATAGGAGTATACGAGCCTAAGGGGATGGAGGACACCAAGAAAACAAGGCTCTCTAAATCAACATAATCAAAGGTCATATGAACTAACAGAGACTGAGGCAGCATGCACAGGGTCTACATAGGTCTTCATCAGGACCTTTATATATACATAATGGCTTCCAATAAGTCCTTTTTATGGACTACCTGAGTGTACAAACGGGTGGGTCCCTGTTTCTTGTGCTTTCTCTTGGGCTCTTTTCCATCTATTTGTATGTTTTGTCCAACTCTGATCTTTTAGATTTTGTTTTATTTATTTTGATGTTATGATTATCCCTCAGAAGCCTGTTTATTTTCTAATGAAAGACAGAAATGGAGTGAATCCAGATGGGATTGGACATGGGAGGAACTGGGAGAAGGAGGGAGAGAGGAAACCATAATCAGAATATATTATGTGAGAAATAAAAAATAGTCTCTTTCAATAAAAGGGGGGGAAAAGAAGAAAAAGAAACAGAGACTTAATTAGTGGTTGCCAAGGCTCTGGGTAATAGAACGGAAAGAGAAGGGTGTGGTTATAACAGAGCGGTCCAAGAATCTTTTGTGTTGGTGGAACTGTTTGTTCAAAATCTTGACTGTGGTGGTACATCCTTAAACCTAGTGTAGAAGTAAACACAACTACACAACACACAAGTATATAAGCAAAACTGGGAAAATTCTACCAAGTGTGTGGACTGCAGCCATGTCTACTTTTGGTTGGCCTGATTAACAGCATGTTACCATTGGTAAACCAAAGGTTAAAAAGCATCCTCATTATATTGTTTCTTATGACTCTATGGGAACCTGTAATTACTTCTTCAAAATTTCTACATAAAGTAGACATGCAAAATATCATAGCCAATAAAGTTCGTAATGAAACTTTGACAGGTCCAAAGTCATGTTTCAAAAGCTTTAGTTCTATTTAGCTCTAAATATTTTTTTAATCTGTTGAACTACTTTTCCACATATTATAAGTCAAAAGTTTATAAGTATAAAGTAATGTGGTGGGGTAAGGAATATTTCAGTAGGTTATTCAACTATTCAAAGAAGATGACTTCATCTCATCGACATAATGCTGGTTAAGAGTTAAGACCATTCCAGTTTCTCTGAAAAGGTAGGAGGATGCCTAGAATGCAATAGTAATCTTGAACCATACTGCACACCTTAACTTGGGACTCAAAGGCCTCTATCTTCTCTGTGTGTATCTGGAGGCAAGGCGTCCACATAAGGTGTCTCCCCAATTATTTTACCTTATTGTTTGAGATGGAGTCTCTCAATTAACGGACCCTTATACTCACCTGTGGCTTAAGTGGCTGAACAATCAGCCCCAAGACCCTTCCTTCTATGCTTCCCCAGGACTGGGACAAGATACACATGTAGCTGTAAACAGCTTTGCATGTGGGCCCTGGGGATCTGAACTCCAGGCCTTACGCTTGTGGGACAAACACTTTATAAACTGAGCCAAAGCCTTAGCCCCAGCTTATGTTCTTAAATAATGCTATGTCCCAGATGAATAGAGATTTCCAGGCTCGCCCTTTGGGTTTACATTGGATTCTGGAATTTTCTTATCTAATAAGAAATCCAGCAGTGAGTGTCTAACCTACCTGGAATTAGACATCAGAGTGAATGCATAAGCTTATTAACTAGCAAGTTCTCTTGAGACCTCACTGCCCTATTCACTCCAGGGTCTAGCTTTTGTACTGACGACACAATGAATTTTTTTAATAGAGAGCTTGTTTTGGTTCTTGAAGGTCTGGGCCTTTATGGCTGGGGGTGGGGAGAGAAGGGGGAACCGTGAAAGTATAAAACCGTCCAGACTTTCTCCTCCAATCACAACTCATCAAAGACCATTCTGTGCAAGGAGATCAAAGCGTTCGTGGAAGAGAAGTTGAAAGCCTCTGCTGTTGTAATTCTGGGGCAGAGGTGCTTGGATAGAAACGAGTCCTAACTGTGGGTTTGGGGGACCCTGAGATGTAGAAATGTAAACACAGATGTCGGGCCTTTCATCCCCACTGTGTAAACATACCAGCTGCCAGGGAAGAGAGAGAAACCCTTCAGAATTGCCTGCATTTTTTTGCCATCTAGAGCATAAAAATTGGCTTCACGCTTGAATTTGCACCAGCAACGCGAAGCACTGTTGACCAGAGGAGGGGCTGACCGACGCAACCAGACATCCTCTGGCTGAGTGGCTTTTCTTTCTAGGACATACCCTGATCTTGCCGATCTCTTGCACATGTGTCTGTCTCAGAAGAAAACACACAAGGTGGCAGCACCCTTTGGCAAAAATCACCTCAGCCATGGAGAAGAGCTCACAAGTGTGCATCCATCTGTTTAGAGGGTGTGCATACTAAGAGTTGACTGAGATTTATATTCCTGATGGATCCAGAGTTGAGGAAAATTCAAGCTCTTCTGATTTTTTAAAAGAAAACGAAATGGCTTCCAGTACAAGAGGATATGATTATTCCAGTCCATGAAAATTCGGAGGGCCAAAACTGGCTTAGCTACACCCAAACCACATCAGATCTCCTCTCACACTATTAAATTTTTTTTTTTGAAAAAAAGAAAAAGAAACCATGAAAGGAACTATTTCTAAAAAGTAAATTAAATGTGCAAAAAAAAAAAAATAATAATGGGAAATGTATTTCTAAACAAAACACTTTAGTCGGTGGAGAAATGTGTGTTCAATTACATCTCAAGCCAGCATTCCAACTTGCACATGTGAGAAAGTCCCATTGTTGCTACAGAGCCTCAGTGTCAAGTGACCCAAAGAGCAGCAACAGAAGCAAGTATTTGTCATCAGTGAAGAGATTTTCTCAAAATATGATAATAATCAAATATCTCCCAGAGGTGGCTATGTGTGTATACCACCCCCAAAGGACAAAGTGAACCGGAAACTACCAAGCTGTTCTTGAGTGTGGGCATGGTAGACGGAAACCACTGTGGCTCAGGACATACTGTTGCCAACAAAACTTACCACTTAACAAATGACCTAAGAAGAGTGTAGTAAAGGATTGTCATCATGAGCTTTCCCTGTGGTTTTCTTCTTCAGAGAGGGTCAGCTAGCCAGACTATACATTAGAGAACACCAAATGCATTCAGGATAAGCACTTCATAGGTTTGGGGAATTTTACCCTACTAGTGTTTGCTTAAAATAAATATTATTTTCTGTAGTCAAGATATAAACTAAAGTAATCTACATTATACTGTAAAAATTATCACCTGCTCTTGAAGCTTGTTAAAAGCAGACTCTTGAAGTAAGGCACACCCTCCTCTCCCAGACTCCAGGGTGTTCATGTCAACCATGCTCTCCAAAGCCTCTCATCTGAGAATAGGCTGAGTGTCTAACACAGTAACAGGGAGGAAAGAGAAGAGAACACATCCCAGGACAAAAGCTCCACTGTGCCTGTGAGAACAGCTATTTCAGTCCCCAAAGAGGTTGCCATTGTTTATCCCACTTATACAAATTTCTGCAGTGAGTACAGGACCAGAAGTTCAGCTGTGGGGAGTATCTTGTACTTATTACCAGGTGAGGTCAAGGGGCTGTCCATAAATTCTTTCATTAGTTTAAAAGATCACAAGAAATCCACTTATACACACTCCTTCTTTTGTACATGCTTGTGTGTGGGCATCCATGCACGTAGGTATACACGTGGATACCCATGCACGTAGGTATACACGTGGATGCCCATGCACGTAGGTGCACATGTGGGCGCCCATGCACGTAGGTGTACATGTGGGCGTCCATGCACGTAGGTGTACATGTGGGCGTCCATGCACGTAGGTGTACATGTGGGCACCCATGTACGTAGGTGCACATGTGGGCACCCATGCACGTAGGTGTACATGTGGGCGCCCATGCCCGTAGGTGTACATGTGGGCGCCCATGCCCGTAGGTGTACACGTGGGTACCCATGCACGTAGGTGCACATGTGGGTACCCATGCACGTAGGTGTACATGTGGGTGCCCATGCACGTAGGTGTACATGTGAGTACCCATGCACGTAGGTGTACATGTGGGCACCCATGCACGTAGGTGTACATGTGGGTGCCCATGCACGTAGGTGTACATGTGGGCGCCCATGCCTAAATGGAGCACAGTCATGGTGGTTAAACGGCAAATGGTGATGTCAGTTTTCAGGTGCCTGTTTTCTTTTGTTTGAGACAGGGTCTTTCATTGGCCTGGAACTTCACCACTAGGAGGGTGCTGTACAGTGTATGACACCCTGAGATGGACTTAACTGAAGAACAGACACTGGAAACATAACAGACCCACAGACCCAGAAAAGCTAGGATCAGGTAGTCTGGGCTCTCTGATGGAGAAGCCACAGCATCCCAGAAGGTCAGCTTGTTTATTATACAGTGTTGAATAGGGACAGGGTGCAGGGTAGTTGCATAGGTTGGAGGAAGGAGGTAGGGTTATTGCACACATCTGATCAAAGAGGCACGGTTGTTGCATACAGCTAACAAGGAGGAGGGGTTAGCTAATACTGGCAGGAGCAGTGTCTGGAGGGGAACAGTCTTTAGGCTCTAGGTGTTCTCTGCACACACTGTCATTCAGACCAAAGGAGGGCATGGTCATCCCTCTAAGCATCACCTGAGGAAGGCTTTGCTACTCTTATTTGGGTCCTAGGCATGGCTGTATTCATGTCTACAACACATGTTTACTTAGGACTTGACTTGTTCCCTACACTCGAGTATCTAAACAGGACCAATATGAGGAAGTGAAGGACTTGGAGGCCCCATGAAACACCCAAGCCAGGGCTTCCAGCCTTATGTTTCTCCCATCTCATGCATAAAGCTGTTACTTCCCCTCTGCTTATGGCTTGGACTTCTGTCTTTTGAGGTTGTTCATTGGCTTGTTAATCACTGTCACAAAATTCTTGTTTGCAAGCTTAAGCATCATTCAAATGATGTGAAATGCTTGTTCACATGTTTATAGGCCATCCACATGTGAATGCATGTTAATGAGGTGCCAACCACTTGGGCCATACTTTCCCCTCTCTGCCAAGGTGCTGGTATGGATCAGTTAAGAGATCCCCAAGCCTGGAGCTTCTGCCTTCACCTCTATAGTTTTCCTAGATCCTGGCACTGACAGGTAAGCAGTCCCTACGCTACCAGGCCTTGGCCTACACTTCCAATCAAACTAATTCCAAATGTGAGAATCTCACAACAGACCAAAGAAAATCCAAGACAGCATGTCTCCCCTAAACATGAGTAATTTCATAGTAATGGACACCAATGAGAACAACCTTGTAAAACTTTCAGATACAGAATTCAAAATGAGCAAACTATGCCTGAAAAGAAGGCTCTGTATTTATGGTCACTTTCTTCTTTTGCAGAGCACCTGTGTTTGGCTCTCAGCACCTATATGGCAGTTAACCACTATCTATAAATCTAGTTTCAGAGCAATCTCTTCTGACTCCAGCAGGTTTCTGTTAGCATATATGCACATACATACACTCTCCCACACATATGCACATAATGTGTGTATATATATATATGTATATATATATATATATATATATGGCACATATCAAATAATGAAAATATGCTTAGTGTGTACTTCTAGCATCAATAACTTACCCTAAATCATAGCACAATTAAATTACCCAGATACTTTAGAAGAATTTAGGAGGAAAACTTAGTAGTACTTTACCTGCTAAAGCTCTATGTCATTGTTCATTAGGGCCCCAAGAACCATGTCCCCATGGTGGCATGGTGGTTACCCTTCCGTGTGGCCAACAATCCATGGAGGGATAAACATTTAGCTTTTACCCACTCTAGTGGGCCAGCCTTGCTGCCATTTCCTGTCTTCTTTGTGGCTCGTTCCCATTCATGTTAGCCCTCCAATTTCCTCCCTACTGGGTGGAAGACGTGCTTAGGAAAGATGCAGGCAGCCATTTCAATTGTCTTCTGGAAAATACTGTTTACAAAGCCTTACAGGCCTCAGCATTCTGATTAAACACTTAATTAGGCATAATAAAAATATTGCCAGTTTTAAATAATTGATTTACTCGTAGGCTTACTATGCTAATGACAGAGCTTTGTAAATAGGAAATGGGATAAAATTTAGCCTCTGAGAAAAAAAATAGGTTGAAATTAAATTTTTACACTAAGATTTCTCAGAGTAAATTGCCAGCCTCCAATAGACAGGAGCTATCTCCCTACTGTTTCAGTCACTGCTTGGCATCGAAGTGGCTAACCTGTTTACAAATGAAAACACACATGTTTGACTTGCCTGTGTGTTTACTTTGGAAATTGCTATGGAGCATGAGACTTCATTGAAAGAGTCCTACACCTAGAGTACAGACTTAAAAATTAATAATAGTCAACAAATAATAACCTAGTTTGTAACAAGAAAACAACCCAAATGAGATGTGTTCATATGGCAAGGTACTTTTTCAAGTTAATACAAGTTCACTTTTCCAGTTTAAACAAAACAAGTTGCCCGGGCATGGGTCCACAAGCACAGAAGTGTTCTGCCACTGGCAATGACTGAAGATATATTTCTGTACATGGTGGCACACATCTTTAAGGCCTTTAATCCCAGCACTTGGGAGGCAGAGGCAGGTGGATCGCTGTAAGTTTGAAGTCAACGTGGTCTACAAAGTGAGTCTAGGAAAGCCAAGGCTACACAGAGAAACCCTGTCTAGAAAAAACAAAAAACAAAAACAATAGGCTACATTACTGAATCTTCAGCACATGCTTATTCTTATCCATTCCTCTACCCAAGTGCCCACTGAAGGCCTGCATCCTCCTGCTACCCCCTCAACAAAAACCCCTATTCTGCCTCCATGTCACTTGTACCCTATAACTTCTCCCCACATTAAGAATTTCTGACTTCTCTTCAAAAAGATGCTCCTTCTACACACACACACACACACACACACACACACACACACACACACACACCACCACCACCACCACAAAATCTGAGGCTTCTTTATGAGAGAAAATATGTCTTTGTCTTTCTGACTCTGGCTTTGATTTTCTTGATTAACACATTTTAACCTCACATTCCTCGGCAAGTGAAGACTATCATGTGACATGCCTCTTGGGCTAGTGTCCAATTATAAGCGAATATATACTATATGAGTCTTTCTGCTTCTGGGTTAACTCACTCAATGTGGTCATTTCTAGTTCCATTCATTTGTCAACAAATTTCAGGATTTTCTTGTTTTTTTATAGCTGAGTAGTATTCCATGGTGTAAACATACCACAGTTGCTCTATCCATTCTTCAACTAAGAGACATTTAGGTTATTTCCAGGTTCTGGCTACTATGAATAAGGCTGCTACGAATATGGTTCAGTGAATGGCTGAGAAACACTTAAAGAAATGCTCAACATCTTTAGTCATCAGAGATTTGTAAATTTAAACGGCTCTGAGATTCCGTCTTACACCCATCAGAATAGCTAAGATCAAAAACTCAAGTGACACCACATGTTGGCGAGGATGTGGAGAGAGAGGATCACTCCTTCATTGCTGGTGGGAATACAAACTAGTACAACCACTTTGGAAATCTATCTGGCGCTATCTCAGAAAACTTGGACTAGGGCTTCCTCAAGACCCAGCTATCCCACTCCTTGGATTATACCCAGAAGAAGCTCCACTATACAACATGATGCAGACTTTAACTCTAATCTTCAATGCTGTGTGTGAGCACCACCAGCTTCACTATAGCCCACTCACTCCTTTGTGACTGTAGTTGTTTGCAAAGAGTTAAACTTTTGTCCACTTCTACATCCTTCAAAGAGCGTTTCTCCCCAACTATTAACAGAGTTAACAAACCTACTTAAGAGTTGCAGAGAACACTGAAGATTAGATCATGTCCTCGTATTTTTCTGAAGAATTCTCTCTACTGAATACAAATAGTAACCTATGCCCCTAACCACCTCATCTCTGCCATGAACTCAAGTAAGTATGATGCAGTCTGCACATACAAGTTGGTCAGGGCTAAATCAACATCACCCAGGAATCAATCCTCCAACTAACTACAAAATTGAAATGATAAATATTGACTATTTATATAGTACTATGTAGCAACAGCACATGGTGCTCCTGTAATCAATATGATATGTACAAACACAATATTTGCCTTTTAAGCAATTATTATACTTTAAACAACAAAGTATATACACATGTGAGAAGATGGCTCAAACTCAAAAATACAACTGCAAACAAAATATTGATAAGAAGACAGTCGCTCTTGTGGGGAAATCAGAAGAAGAGATGATGCATATGAAGGAAAAAAAATGTGAGAACTCAAGCTTCGTGGTCTAGGTAGAGTTTGTAGAGATGTAAGAGAGTGTTAGTTATTGTCAGGTATGGCTCACTTTAATACTTCTATCTGGGCTCATTCAAAATGCTAATAAAAAACAATTCAAACTGAAGACTACACACAATAAAGGCCTGTTGATTCTTTTGTTTGTTTTTGTTTTCGTTTTTTTACAGGTCTTCATTCCGGCCAGTTCAAGATCAAGGTACCAGCAGATTTGTTGTCTAGTGAAGGTCCACATTGCTCTTCACGGATATTTTCTTCCTGCTGAGTTCTCACACTGTAGACGGAGCAAACACAGTTTCTGGGGGCATCCTTTACAAGGAACTAGAGCCACAGATGAGGACGCTGTCCTCTGGTGCCTTAGATGAGGCTCCACTCTTACAGCCCCGTTTCTTCTCTTGAACTCATCTCTGAATGACATCATCTTTGGGATTTACACAGGAGTTATAGACAGAGGTTAATGTTCGTTCACTGTGGTATACTTCTAAGAATTAAAACTGCTGACAATAAACACAAAGATAACATTATTTGTTGTACTAATGATGACATCAAGGAAGAGGAGCACATGAGCACCGCTGACCATGACAGTGATGACTTCACTAAAGTTGAAATAGGCTTTACTAAAGAAGTCTTTGTTTAAACTATTTTTCAAGTACCATGATACAATATACATGTTAGATAACACTATAATAGAATGATTTGATAAAGTTTTAAGAAAGAGAAAATACTTAGGTTACCAAATCCTTCTGTCTAGTTTTTTTTTTTTTAATGACTTTTTCTTTAAGTGGGTCAATGTGGCAAATGCATTCAGTGACTAGTCATGCCCTGCCCAACTCCTGTTGCACTATTGGTGAATAGTGGGTATTGAAAGAGGACCAAAGCAGTCTGAATTCACCTTTCTGTGTACTGAAGTAGCAAGGACACCTTTTCTTTCCAAAAGAATACAGCCTGTTTTAGTCTTTTGAGGTAACAATTGTTTAAACAATTGCCTTTTAAAATGATTTTTATTCATATATTTTAATTGTATATGTGTGACCCTGAGGGTAGGTACACCAACCACATGTACACAGTATAGATTTATGCAGAAGCTAAAAGGGGTTCAGACCCCAGATACTGGAGGTACAGGTGGTTGTGAGCCAGGCAGTTTGGTGCTGGGAACTGGACTTTGGTCCTCTGCAACATCATCAAGTGGTGAGAATTATCTTATTGCAATACACCAAAGCAATGCTAATTCGAGTGGAAATACCATGGTGACTTTTTCCCTGCCTTGTATCAATGGCCTAATAAATTTGATCCTTTAGTGAAACATCAACAAAACTGATGTTAATTGGACATGGCTGGGGTCTTAGAGCATACTTCAGCGTAATATGGTCCATGAAGAGGTACAACATAGATAAATCATCGCTTCCCACACAGATTTTCTTCCTGTTATTATTGGCTCATTTTACTTTCCTAAGCTTGGCTACTAGACCGATGAGAGCAGATGTATTGCTCTACCTTGGCTTGGAGTCCTAGTGGCATATTTATAACCACCATTTAGATGATATTGACAACGTGTTTATACATCTAGCTCTCTAGAGTGTAAGCACTTATGTGCACATGCACACACGCGTGTATGTATGCATACACAAACACACACCACTTGTTTTTCATGAAAGGCTCTGCCATTTCACTCTTATGCTCGGGAAAACTGAAGGCACAAAGCCAACTATGTTCTTAGTTTCAACTAGTGGAGGCTTGAGCTAACATGATGCCTGGAAAGCAAACGCAGTGACCTTTAAAGGAATCAAGAAGACGCTATTTCCAGCATATTACTAAATGCTACATTTTAAAGGTTCTAACCTTATTTGATATAACTGTATAATATCAGAAAACCCTTGTGAGGGAAGGGTCTGCACTGTACAAGTCACTTACAGAAGAGATGGGAAAAGTTATTGCTTTCCAAGTTGCACACAGCAAAGTTCAACACAGCACCATTTGTGGCTCTCTGCATTAAATAAGGTTTAAAGATTGTTTGAAGAATTGGAAGCTTCTTGACCTAACAGAAATTATAAAGCTTTCTGCAAATAACAACAGCTATATTGTCGTGCAGAACAGTTCATGGTGCTAGTGTATGTATTGCACCTCTCACAGCCATGTCATCCAGCAAAAGTGACCCTCGATGAGCTTGTGACATTCATTCTATTCATTCTTCTGGTCAATTAATAATGATAATTGATCTATAGCACAGAGAATCAAATAAAAAGAGGTATATGAGAGATAATTTCTCATTGAAAGAAGCCCCTAAGATAATTTTTGAACTTTGTCACAAAGGACTTCCACTATTGGGGCTAATTTACAACAGCAATTACAACAACAACAACAATAAAAACAACAAGCCTGGAAAGGGACTGTTTTAACATTTATTTCAGTTCTCAGGGTTAGAGTGAAATACAGAGATGGAGAGAGACCAAATACTGACTTTGATAACACTTATAATACTACTGCTTTTCAGTATCATGCTCTATGAAACACGTACTTGTGACCACAGCTTTGTATTCTCAATAGCATTGTAGTTTACAGGTTGAAAATAAAGATTTTCAGCAGGTCAATGCAGCAAATGTTAGTCTCACTCTGACTACATAACCCACATTCATAGCAAGAGAGAGTTGCCAATTGTCTCCTGAGTGTAGGATTTACAGTCACAGTCATAATTATTTCAGTTTACCTTTATGCAAACTCAAAAGAGTAGCAAGTCAGACTGGCTATCTATGAATCACACTGCGTATAAGGGTATATTATACTGATTACCTTAGGTGACTAGACCTTTGTGGTGGGCTGGATTTCTTGTTTGCTTTTGAGGTAGACTGGAAAATCTACTTGAACCTAGTTAGCATAAAATTGGCTTGGGGTATTAATTGGTTTTCCACACTCAGAATTGAAGGACTGAGCCCACAAGCAAAAAGCAACTATGTGATGCTTATGCTATCCTGAGCTTGCCAGCTAGAAAGGACTCCAGTGAGGTCAGGAAAACAATTGGATAAAGGTTTTGAAACCTTTACTCATAAACTGAAGCCCCAGGCAAAGAAACTAATATGTACACTGAACAATGAACAATGCTGGACGCGGAAGGGAATCAAATAGTTAAAGGTGATGTGTGAACAGAATTGGAAAATTAGCTCAGCTGTTAAAAAGAAGGTGGGGGAACTCTGGAAAATGCAGCAGCAGCAAAATGTTCAATTAAAGAGTCACTGAAAGCAAAAGATCTTGCTAAATGGTTCTCTTGCGACTTGGGATACCGTGGTTCCAAAAGGTTCTTCACGGTGTGACATGAAACCCAAGATCTATTAGCCTGGGTTGTCTCCTAATAGAACGAACAACTGAGGAGTACTTCAGGCACTCTTATTGAGAGTCTCTAGGATGAAGCAGAATGCACATTGACTTTCCGTGTGACTCAGCATCATGGGATGTCAAACGTGTTGTTTTGTCATGTTCTCCATGGCGTACTTCCTGCAGCCTGAGACATGAAAAGATGGACCTTGGAAAGCTGAAGCCAGTGAAGTCCCCTTTCCTGGCCTGTCTTAAACTATCTGGTGCTTAGTACTGACATCTTTTAGGCTGCTCCACCCTTTGTTCTCCCACAGTCAGTAGAGCAAACTTTGTGAAGAAGATTATTGTGTTTAGTACCAACTCAACAAAGGTAATCAGCTGAATTGTCTTAAAGAAGGTACATAACAAGTGTCAAGTCTCTTCTTATATTATTTACATAAGGATTAATTAGAGGGCCATAAATATGTGTGTGTGCATGTGTGTGTTTATTCATATGTGTGAGTATATCATATATATGTATACATGAATTTATTAAATCTACTTTAAAATAATAACAACAGTATAATCCCCCCTGAGAGCTGAGGATCCAGCAGGGACTTAGTTCTTGACCCTGGGTGCCTCAGTAGTCCATGCTGTGCCACCATAGCTGTCTCTCACTGGAGAAAGGGCCGAAAAGGAGTTATTCAGGCCACAAGGCTGGGTGTCTCAAGAGTCCCAGCCAGCCACCAGAAATGTGAAGAGCTAGTGGAGAGCCACTGGCCCCCTAGGCTTCCATGATAGAAGCCTAGAAATGCTGTTTCTAACACCAATGGAGGAATAAGTAGCCATGACATGGTTAATGAGCTCAGTGGCAGTAAGGAACTCAGGCCAACAAAGAGCAAGATGGTGTGCCTTCTGCTGTAACCTTCTTTCACCTGGGCTGCTACCAGAGGGTGCAGCTCGCAGGCAGGAGAGCTCTTCCTCCCTCGATCAAAACAACCCAGATACTTCTTCAGGTTAAGACTCCCTGCTCAGGGGTTTCTAATTTGTGTCAAGTTGACATTAAAACTAACTGCAAGGTTCCCCTCTGGCAAAACTAGTCATTGGGAATTACCAAAGAAGACTGGAACCCAGTAAAACTTAGGGTTCTTAAATCTACAGTAACAGAACAGGTGTCTTTAATCAGCTCATAACCATGTCACATACATACAGAGATGACCAGCATAATACAATCATCAGGTCTCTGGTAGATCTCAGGCTTATACCACAACCATCTTGCCCTCCCATGTCTCAGGGCTGTCATCCCTATGATAGTAATAGCCCACTAACAGCATGTCTCCTGTCGACTAGGCACTGGGTCTGAGGTCATTCATTTACAGTTCCCAATAGTCCTCTGCAGTGGGTACTTTGACCATTCTATATTCCTAGTAAGAGAATTGACATTCCAAGAAACCGATAGACTTTCCAAGGCCCCAGATGCTTGGTAAAGTTAAATTTCAGATTAGTGTATTGATTTCTGAGTATTGATTAACTCACGGGGTTTTGTGAGGATTCAAACACAACTGACACATCACGCCTGTGCCCATCTAAAAGTGCTTTGGTTTCAACATGCTGTAAATATGTAGCATTGAGGCCAGGTGTTATGTGACCCATTGTGTTAGTCTACTGTGTGTGTCAGCTTAGCTCAGCCAGGGTGCCCAGGTCAAACACAATTATTTGAAGGTATTTTTCAAATTAAACCAACCTTTAAACTACAGGATTATGAGTAAAACAGATTGCTCTGTTTAAAGTGGGTGGGCCTCATCCAATCATTTCAAGACTTTACTATGAGTGATGGCTGACCTTCCCTGAAAAAGAAGGAGCCTTTGGGCATGAACTGCAACATCAGGTCCTCTGCCAGTCCTTCAGGCAACTCCCATGCAAAATTTTGACTTTCTAACTTCTACAATTCCATAAAATATCTTTCTCAATATCATCTGTATTAATATATCTGCATATACGTATGTGGATATGAATATAAGTGTTTAGACATGCATGCTATTGATTCTGTTTCTTTAAAGAACTCATCCTTATTGGTGACAATAGTAACTGAAATGTCAGAAGCTATCCTGGTCCATGGGTGATTTTGCTAGCATACACCAACTTCACGTGCCCCGTACATTCTTTAACTATAAGAGTCATACAATCCCCCAACTTTTCCTAGCTCTGGGGACCTCTCAGATCACATTTGTTGGCTCATACTCCATTAGGGAATCTGCTTAACTTGCCAAAAAAAAAAAAAAAAAATGCCCAGTCATCATCATTCACAAGTACAAGGTTTAACTGTTCAAGGTTGCAACTCTCATATGGTCCCCCGGTTGACACCTTAAATATACCTTGTTTTCCTAAAATTCAGACATATTTGAGGTTTAGTGAAGTGTTCACATAGATCAGAATGTTACTAGCTTTTAGTTTATTGACTTGTTTGTTTTTGAAGGTCTTACTCAGGACTATGGAAGTGTTATGACTCTTGTAGTCCAGTCTCTTCTTTTGAACTCTGGGAGATTAATAACTCATTTCAGGAAGAATATTTATTAATTATTAATATACATTACTTAGACTAAAGCCTAAAGTTTATTGGGTATGGGTATGGTTAGAGTTAAAAGGACACCTTTGAGCAGAACAGCACCAATGAAGTACAAACATAGCAGTTGTTACCTCTAACCCAAAGCTCAGGAAACATCATGGAAGGAGACAAGAGTATCAGAGCTGGAAGAAGTCAGGGAGTCCTGGGTATGGACAACTGCCAGGGCAACATGGCTTTTACAATCCTGAACTCACAGCAGCCCAGATTATCTGAGGAAGATTTGCACAAGACTGGCCAACCAACATCCTGTCACAGAAGTGGGGAGGACAGTCTAGAGGTCCCATCCCTCTCTGAAGAGCTCTATGTAGTTAACAGATGCTTGGGAAAAGAGAGACATTAATTTCAGTACTGTGCTGAGAAGGTATCTGTGCTTCTATAGACAACCCCTGGCTGAGCTGCTGAGAGCAATCCTAACATCATGGGCTCATGCTCATCAAAAGCAGAACAGATAAGCAAAGCTGCCTTCAGAGCACTAGTTGAGACACGGAAAGGGATCAACAGGAGAGGGAGAGGGTACTGTAGGGTAATGGAGAGAAAATGCTATCAAAAGGCTATATGCATACATGAAAATGTCACAATGAAACACATTTGTACAATTAATATCTACTAATAGAATGTCTTTAAAGCTTCCATGTTAGGAGGACAGATCCAAGCTGTTCACACACTGACTACAGTGTTGAAACATTCCATGTAAGCATTTGAAATAGTAGACATGATGATCTTTGCTGATTTTCACTGTGCTCAGGGAAAAAAAAAAAAAAGACAGATCTAATTTAGCATTTTTAATCATTGCTGTAATCATCTCTCCAGCAGTTGGCAAATTTACACACTGAGAGTCTCTCACCCAGCTGATTTCTCTGAAAATCAGGCTGAAAAGAGACTCATTCAGGGTGGACATCGGAGCCACAGTCCTGGGAGTCGCACTGAATCAAGATCAGGAGACACCGGTGGCTGTCACTTGTTCTCAGTGAATAAACAGCACAAGGATGGGACCTGAAGACCAGGCCTTTATTTATTGTCAAGGTTACGCACTCTCTTGCTGCACTGTTATTTTAGTATGTGCACGCGTGTGCACGTGCCCGTGCATGTGTGTGTGTGTGTGTGTGTGTGTGTGTGTGTGTGTGTGCGCGCGTACACATGCACATACATTGTTATCTAAATGAGTAATCTTCAGGGTGGTGTGCAGTTTTAGAAGTTAAGCAAAGTAAAGTGGGTGGGTTATTTTACCTATTTAAGGCAAAGTTTACCAAACGCTTATATAACTATACAAAAAATAAAAATAAAATAAAAGCTTCCATCTTAATGAAGGACAACAGATTCTACTGTGCCATGAGATGGGATGCCCCATATCAGCACATGCCACTCACACTATGTGACATTTGAAAGGTGCCATCTGCTAGATCTTATTTAAACAGAACATTATTAAGGGTTATTGCCTTAGTTTTACATACTTCTTGGAAGTAGAGTGACTTATAACTTATATAAATATTTATACTTCATTATATATAACAAAAATACTTATTTTGATGTCTGAGTAGGATAGCTGCATGAGTAATAACATCAATATCTAACTTTGATAATAAATATAATTAACTTTCTATGTAAGATATTATGTGGAGTCCATTAAAACATTGTTTATCAGAAAATATTACAGTAGTTTGTAGCATGACTTAATGAATCATTCAGTGTTAAACACTGCACAAAATTGATGATTTTGAGAACACCAAGACACTCTAAAATCAATGGCATCATTCAGCAATGTCAAATTTTCTACAAAACATCTTTCTTCTAAAGCGTTTGAATAATTTTGTTGATAGCTTTACCACATTAAGACAGAATGTGAAGCCTACGATGGAGGCACATTTGTCTTTGTAGTGCTTGGTAAGTGCAGGCTAGGAGACCTGATGTTTGTATTTGCTTAATATATATATTTAAATTTAAAACAATTAAAAGCACACATTATGGTATTCGTCCTGATCCCAGAAGGAAAATGAAAACAGAGACCTAGAAGTGAAGTGGGTCTCAAGCCTGGAATACTCTCAGGTCCAAGCTAGGAGTGCATGGAATTTTCTCTTGTGACAGAAAGATTTTATCATTAAAACCAACTGCGGGCTCAACCAACTCTTCACACCTCATAATTCAAACAATTCTTTATCAAACTTTATGAATGTTGCAGACTCCTTTCATTTTCTGGAAACTTGGAAGGTTATGCACTCATTGCCAATTGATAAACATCTGTCACTCCCCTCTGATACTGTCACCCATACCAAGCTGGTTTTCTGAACTAGTAAAACGGATCATAATGAAATTAAGCTTAAAGAAATGCTTAGGAGGAAAAGCTTTGTTGTTGCTGTTTTTGTTTGTTTGTTTGTTTGTTTGTTTTCTCTATTTGTTACTTTAAAAAGCAAGAGGGCCAGCAAGGCCTACAGAGATGATCTGCTGTGACCCATCAATGTGAATCCCAGTAGACAGTCCTGGATTGCATCAGATCTTTAAAATAATGATATGTAGACGAGAAAGATTTTGGGAAAACTTTGGTAACAGAAAGAAGAGCATAGTGCAATGAAGGACTATATGAGTAGATAGAAGAAGCCAGTCAGACACCACAGCTCAGAAGGAACTTTGGACTAAAGATGAAATTCCTGACCACTGTGAAAACCTCAAGAATATCAAGGAGACTGAGGAGGAAGAGGACCCAGGACACAACTACAGACTCAACTTACCATACCTATCATCCACGGATTCATTCTCTACCCATTTTGTACAAAAATCCTGTTAAACTCAGGAATTATTTATGTCAGAATCATTTTAGCCATCGCTATACAGAAAATGAGACACACACCAATGTTCCTATTTTGGCGACATTTATAGGCACGAACATATACCACATGCATTTATAATGCCAGGTGCTGATAGTGTTAGGGACAACGTCATAGCCGAGTAAGGATCATGAGTGGACTGGACTTCTGATGGAATCATCCAGTGAGGACTTCCTGCACAGGTGGCATCTGGATGCAAATGACTTGAGGTGAAGAGGTAAATAAGCAAGGCTAGAGAGAAGGTTCTAGAAGACAGTGGGCAAAGACCCCTGGGTAAGTGGAGAGATTAATGTGCTTAAGGAATAAAAAAATGACAGCCTAAAGAGATATCTCAGTGGTGAAGAGTGTTTGCTGCTGTTGCAGAAGACATGAGTTCAGGTCTCAGAGCCACACCTGTAATGAGTATGTAATGGACGTTTTTGTTTCTTTGTAAGCTCAGTTATGTTACATAAATATGTGTTTGTTTTAACCCCAAGTGTGGTATCTTACTTTAGGCTTCAGTTTGTCTACAGTTTATAATTGTCTCATGTGCTGCGTGGTCTTTTCCAGTTTGCAAGTTCTTCTCATGTGACATGGAGAAGGGTGTGGTCTAAGACACTGAAGAAGATAAATAGGAGAGCCTGGAGAGACAAAGTGTGGTGTATGGTGTTGGCACATGGCATGTAACAGTTAAAAAAGACCACAGATGGACGGTGTGGTGGTTTGGAGCAGACAGATCCAGAGGAATGCTTTGAGGTGCAGTGGATTGGAAAAGACTGCTGCCTGTGTCTTCTGTTGAAGAGATTGGTATAGCCCCAAAGAACCTGCGACCCTAAACAGCTAGGAGAAATAAAGAGACCCCTCTCTTCACTAACTTTCTTTTCTATGTACGGTTGGGAGGTTGGAGGGTGGGTTGGTGCCTAAACACCCCAAATAAAGTATAATTTTTAAAGAAAGCACTACAACAACAAGGGGTTCAAGAAACACTGTAGCTCGCACTCCAGGAGAGCTGACATTGTCTTCTGGAATGCAAGTGTGCCCGTATGCAAGGCACACACACACACACGCGCGCGCGTGCAAACTAGATTATTAAAACAATGATGGTGGTACAAATCTGCTTCTACATTAATATTATATATAATATATTAAATATAAATAATACAATACATGTAATATGCATATAATACATATAATTTATAGAATATATAAAATATAATACATATAATATATAATATAAAGATATATAGATACATCATCTCTATATTTCCACAATACCATTTTGTATGCTACTGATACACACACTGAAGTTATTAAAACAACAGCAACAAAGAAAGGATAGTCTACAGAGGAATGAAGTGAAGAGGGCAGTGTTACCATCAGGACAAGACTCAGTACTAACTAGCCTTAAAACCCACAGTTATGGTAACAGAGGGATCATCCCATGGGTTAGTCGATGATGGATGGAGATCCCACTGGGTCATCTTATGACTTACACAAATTCCTATAAATTGGGCAACATGTCTGTATCATTTGTTTTGACACAAAGTATCCATAAGTCTACTTCTTTGAGCAATCTTCTTTCATCTATAATTTTCTTTCTTTTGAGACATTGTATAAGGCTTGCAAGGAGAAATAATAAGAATGGACTGTATTTACTTTTTATGAGAGTTAATTGTAAAGCATGGCAATACGTGAAACTAGTGGAAGAGTGGAAGTGTCTGGAATTGTGAAGGGAAAAAAAAGACTTACCTGTTTGTAACAGTAGATTAGAAAATGCCATGTTTCATTCACATGGTCACCATAAGCACATGTAATGTCCAAGGATGCCAATTCTGCTATTCTTGCTTGAAAGATAATGCTGGACACCATATTACAGATTAGTACCAACAATGAGATCAGGCATGCATTTGCTTGGCATGACACTGCAGAGCAGCATCAGCATCCACAAAGTTCAAGGTTAAGGACTGTGAAACAAAATTACAAAAATAAATCAGAACTAAAGACATGTTAAAAACTTATAGAAACCC
This sequence comes from Acomys russatus, assembly GCF_903995435.1. Classification (NCBI taxonomy): domain Eukaryota; kingdom Metazoa; phylum Chordata; class Mammalia; order Rodentia; family Muridae; genus Acomys; species Acomys russatus. The sequence continues at coordinate 21,925,933 of NC_067158.1, read as the reverse complement.
ATTAGTTAATAAAGTGGTTTTACTATGTAATCTATGAAAGGAGTTGCCATGAAAACTCCCTGCATGGACAGACAATACTAGTCTTAGATAGTATTATGTTAAGTAAATATCACAGTGGCAGGACAGGATGTCCTTCTAGAGTTATTGGTCAGGGAGGCCCCAGCAATCTCCGTAACAATACAGGATATTCTCATTGCTCTGAGGTACCACCATGCTAAGACCCTGTTGCTGAAGACACCACATACTTTAGCTGCAGGATACAGAGAAATGGGTTTTAACTACACCAGGATATTTCTTCCCTGCTGATTAGTGTTTGTAGTGCAAGGGGGCATTATACAGGGTTTCTGGGGAGAAAAAGACAACAACAGTCTTAATAATTCCAACATCCCTTCATCATAAAAGTCATGGAGAGGCTAGAAAAGGAGAGATCACACACACACACACACACACACACACACACACACACACACGATCAAAGTCATATACAGCACACCTGCAAACCAACAGCCAATATCATACTGACTGGAGAAAAGCCTCACAGTATTCTCACTCAGACTATGAACAAGTGTGTTGGAGGACTATATTTACTACTTAGGTTTTATCTAGAGAAAAGACAGCAACAAGAAACAAACAAACACAAGCACACACAAACAGACAACAAAAAACAGAGAAGGAAATAAAGGGGTTAAGCAAGGTACCCCTTAATGTAGATGAGATGATTCTGTATATGGATCCTTAAAGATTCCACTGAAAACTGTTAGAGCTGATGGACATTTTCAGCAAAGTGGAAAGATACAGAAATCAGTAGTTTTCCTATATATCAAGGACTGAAGAAGGAATCAAGAAAATAATTCCATTCTCAACACACACACACACACACACACACACACACACACACACACACACATGCACACACTACATACAATAAAATAATGACACACTTGGGAATGAAACTAGCCAAAGGTATGAATGAAAGACCTCTACAATGAGAACTTCGAGGCACTGGAGAAATAAATTGAAAAAGACACTGGAAGATAGAAAGAACTTCCACAGAAATAGATCTACAGAAATAATCTTATGCAACAACCATTCTACCAAAAGCAGTCTCCGAACCCAGTGCAATCTCAATAGAAATTCTAAGGTCATTCTTTACAGACAGAAACATTAATCCAAAAATGAATGTGGATATAACAGAAGTCCAAGGAAAGCCAAGTCATTCCTGAGCAAAAGGAATACTGTCAGATGCACCACCATACCTAATTTCAAACTACACCACAGAGCCACAGTAATAAATACAGCATGTGCCAGGACCCAAACGAGCCTAGAGAACAAGGAATGAAACTGAGATCCCAGATAACTACAGTTACCTGATGTGACAAAGGTACAAAAAAAAAGTACATTTAATTAAAGGAAGCATCTTCACCAAATAGTTTGGTAAAAAACTGGGTCACTACATGTAGAAGAATGAAACCAGACACTAGTTCATCCTTCACAAAACTCAGTCACAAAATGAATCAATTAATAGCCAGCAGATAGATAGATAGATAGATAGATAGATAGATAGATAGACAGACAGATAGATAGGCTGGCAGTATATTAAGAGGTCTAATTGTCAATGTATTAAAAAAGCTTGCTTAGCCAATATTCAAGGATTAAATGTGGGAGATGTTTTAAAAACTGATAGCATCCTGGGGTGACCATAGTAAAATGCTAAGATCTGGACAGCATAAGGCTAAGCCAATAGGTATTTATTTTCTTCCAGATCGGAAAAACAGCAGCTAGAGCTCTCAACATCGGCAGGTCTGTAAAGAAATCTGAACCACAAGTTAACAAATTAAATAAATAAAAAGTGTCATAAAGTAACTCCTCTATGTCTTCCTGATGTTTTCTTAGGATGTTTTATACAACAATTTCTTATGTAATTAAAGCATATTATTTTATCAATTCACCCTCCCTGACTATCTTTGATAACTATACCCAAAAGGAATTTGTTCAATGCTACACAGGGATATAGTGTTGTGGTTGCCAGCAAAGCTGCACTTCAGTGATTCTTTAGCTGTAAATCACCCTCTGTCCTTTTCCATGCTATCATGGCAGCCATGAGAAGGCAGCAGTGAGAAGTCACATCCCATTGCTCAGTCTATGCCAAAGCCACACCACTAAGTCACAGCTCCTTAACTAATGACTAATTGCTGTGGAACTCTTTCTACAAAACAGTCAGAAAGGTCCACAAATACATAAAAACAAGCATGGCTATGATAGTATGTAAGGTCATAAGAAGAAATACAGATGAAAAGTGTAACCAGAAGGGAATCTTAAAGCAATATGGACGTGTTTACCTAATAGGATAATATAAAGTTATCAAAGGTCTTACTTCTGAATAGGTTATGTCACAAGAAACATTTATGATAAAATTACATTTATAAATATGTTATTATTTGAATATAAAATTCAAATTCAACTGTGTAAAACATATGACTATATTCCAAATTATCTAGGGAGGGGTTAGGATGTAGCTCAGTGCTCTAACCCAGGGTTGATTTCCTAGCACAATCAAACCTTCTCTACAGCAGCTATTTTCAAATGCCTAATTAAGTTTTGCCAGCTTTAGTTATTTTATTATAGTATAAAATACTAGAAGTTACTCCTTCTACCTAACTAAACACCTATGCTTACAAGCCTCTAACAACCACTATTCTCAATAATAATAGAAGAGAGATGAAAGGAAGAAAGAAAGAAAGGTGGTAGAGAGATAGATAGATAGATGATAGATTGCATACACAAATTGAAATATCATATTGTAACCCACAAATATCCACAGTTATTATGTATATTAAATATTCTGAAGCAAAAGATATTTCTGGGAATTGTGACACACATATACGTAAAATTCTAGTTGAGGCAGGATGATTAAGAGTTCAAGGTTAGGGCTAGCTAGCAAGATAGCTCAGCTGGTAAGGTGCTTGCTGCTAAGCCTGAGGTCCTGAATTTGTTCTCCAGAACTTACATAGCAAAGAAGAGAAAGGACTCCCACAAATTGTCTTATGACTTCCACATATGTGTCATGGCACTTGTGCCACTATGACCATTGCAACACACACACACACACACACACACACACACACACACACACACACACACGAGAAAGAGAGAGAGAGAGAGAGAGAGAGAGAGAGAGAGAGAGAGAGAGAGAGAGAGAGAGAGAGAGAGAAGGGAGGAGGGGAGGGGAGAATGCAGTAACATAAACAGAAGAATTTTAGGTGAGCCTGGAATGCACAGTGAGTTCCAGGCCATCCCAGCTATATATCAAGACCCTACCTCAAAACCAAAATGAAACAAATCCATAGTGACAAGAAACAAACAAAAATGCAATAAGAAAAGCAACAACAGCAAGGAGGACACACATGTGGATAGAAAAAGCTGGAACAGGAAGGAGTCAGTGTTTCAACAATGATTGGTGGTAAGTGAAAACACTTGGGGGCTTCTCTTGCTTTTTTTCCCCTCTGTATTTTCTACATAATTATGAAAACTATTTACTTAAGTCAGGTTTTGCAAGATGAGACAGGTTAAAAATGTACCGAAAGCAGGTGGTTTGTGTAGTAATGACTGACTTGAGAAAGTCAAAAACTAACATTTTTATGAAGAAATCCAAGTAAAAGAGGCCATAAAATGATTGCTAAAAGTTCCATTGAGGTTTCTTACTGTCAATGAAAACCCTACTGTGGGGAGCCCTACTAAATTCTGCCATGTCAGTAATCCCGTGTTTAGGCTGTATGCTGTGACTTTCCAGCTGCTGATCTCTGCCAGAGGTGGTCTTTGTGTTCCAGGCCATCCTTGGACTATTTACCTTTGAAAGAAGTAGGGAAATTCCTACCGAGAAACACCTGGAGGGTTAAGGAAGTTCTTAACAGAGAGCTGTTCAGGCTATTGTGTTCTTCTCGCCTTGGGAGCTAGGGAGAGAGGGATCAGAATAGATCCTATTGACCTTACTAACTATATAAAGTCTTACTCGTCCACATTAAAGAGGAATCTTGATCAGAAATTTCCTGACTTGATTCGTTATTTCTCCTGTCTCTGTATCCTACTTTCAATCCCCACTCCCTCTTTCAGGTGAACCCTGATTCGATTTTTCCTGCGGGCTGGGACCCGACACCTTACTCATTACAGGTGAAGGCAACCATGAGATTTTGGAGGCAACTGGCCCAGCTCCGTTCTCTTCAACCAGCTTCTACTTGACGCCTATCATGGGAGAGAACATCCACTTTCAGCCCATCACTCTGAACACTAGAACACCAGCGGCCTCTTAGATAACATAAACTATGAATACATCATAACAGATCCTGCATCATGCTTTTCAGTCTCTAGAGGACTGAGCAGTTGGGTGAAATCTACCAGCTTTCTTCCTTGCCTTCTGCTCAGGAAGAGACAGGAACACCGGGGAGTTGGCCGTAGCTTGGACATCTTCCCGTCTTGCCTCGTGTGTGCTCCCAAACACTGTCACATTTCTCCTTCAGAGAAAAATCATAACACCAACGTCACATCCACAGTGAATAGTACAGAGTCTACTAGCTCAGAGACCCTCCCTTAAAGTGTTTGGTTAGCTATTGCCACAATTTTAACTCCATTTCTCAGACTCCACAGTGCACAGATATTTGACAAATCAGTCACAGGGTGATGGAGTCCTCTTCTTGTTAGGGAGACTATGGTTGGACCACAGGGAATGGAACCTCTGTCCTCTGTTTCTAGCATAGGGCAGGAAGACGCTGCTGCGGGAGCACAGTGTGGGGAGGTCCTGCTCTTCCTTCTGTTGGAGAACAAGGCAGGGCGGTCCTGCTCTTGAAGCACAGGGTAAGAAAGCTGTCTGTCGTCTACATACGCAAGAAAGTCATTAGAAACAGATGCAGGATCTTTCCTGACAAATATCTAGACTAACTTTAACCACACATTCATTGTTCAGAAGATGTGTGTGTGTGTGTGTGTGTGTGTGTGTGTGTGTGTGTGTGTGTGTGTGTGTGAATCTCAAAGAGAAGAGCTAATTTGAATCCAATTTCTTAAAAAAGGAGGGAGTGGAAAGAAAAGGGGAAATTCATAGTTCTTTGAACAATAGTTTGTGAGGAAACTTTAAGCTCTTGTATTGCTCTGGTGGCTTGCCCTTGACACTCAACTTCCAAATGACTCCCAACGTGAGGCACCACATTTCCTGCCACATTTCTCCAAGCCATTCTCATCTGTCACAACATCTCTGCTTTAAGTCATCTCCCTTGGAACGTTATTCCACCCTTTCTTTGATTGGGCAGCAGGGCCTTGGTTTGTCCCATCTACCGCTACCCATCTTCCGTGGGAAGCGGTCAGTATAGTTCAGTGGGTTTTGCAGCCTTAAAGGGGTGGAGGCCCGGAAATCTCTCCCTATGTCTGTTCCGAATTGCTTGTGTTCTGTGCTGTGTGCAGTCCTCCTTTGTTCTGTTCTCTGCATCAGACAGAAAGCAATCATCCTGTCTGAAATGTGTCTAGAGCCAGGGCTCCATGTAAATTACAGAGAGAGATGACAAATTTCATGGCCTGGCTATGGTCAAATGGCAAATTTCACAGTTTGTCATGTATTAATAGAAAAGGAAAACAAACACAAATGAAGTCATCCCAATTGTTAGAAATAATTCCAGAGTGACTATTTGATGAATTTAAACAAAGGGACAGACAGAATGAAGGACATTCAACATGCGACCTGTGATTTTAAGTTTAATAAAAGACCCTGTAGCTTTATTCTCAAACATCCCCATAGTAAAGCTTTAATCCAAATACACCATGTTGTATCCTGAGCCTGGCCTGAGAAAGTCCAAATTCCGAAGCCTAGGCGTGTCCCCTTTTCAAGAGAGAATAAAGCATCCGTGAAATGTTTTTGTGACGGAGGTGGAGGGCCAATCTTCAGGGTCATTGGTGACACCAGGAATGACCAGAAGATTTATCTACAGGTTTGGAAACATTGAACAGCTCATCCAATCCACCTGGAAAATCGCTTTAAAAGATTAAGCCCATATTTACAGTTCATTTTCTTCAGTTCTATTTTCAATTTTATCTTTTTTTTTTTTTTTTCCTTTGCTGCCTCTCAGTTATTCCTGTAATCTTGTGAAACAAGTTTCGAATCGGCCTTCATTCACTATGGTATTCTAATCAGGGCCTTAAGAAAAAATAAAATAGTCTATCATCATTTCTTTAGACTCAGATTCTAAAGCCGAAGCTCAGGCTTAACACCGCTGCAATTTCCTGATTTGTTGCCCACCTAGATCCTTCCACTCCACAATGGTTGGTGAGCCTGGCCAGCATTTTGCACTGCACCTCATTTTTTTTTCTATATTGGCTTATGAGCTATGTGTTTTTGCGTCTTCCTAGAGCATTCATGCATGCGAATCAGAAAATTCTAGAGCACAGTAACCTGCAGCTAGATGACTCATGAGAGCTGAGAGTTTCAGACATCTGAAATTTGTAAACCTGACCAGGTGGACCACACACTTTCCATCTGAATATTTCTTTTAATGACTTTAGGTTCTTTTATAAAAACAGCCCTGGTGAGACTATGGTAGATGGCAAGTGTGGAAGACAAAACAAACCTTGTCACCGATCACATAGAAACTGTCCCAAACTGTGAACTAGAGCAGACTCAGAGCACTCAGGCAGGGCTTCTCTCAAAAGGAACACTCCAATTTCCCAACAAAGGAGGCAGGGTTGACCTCCATGTGTATGTGTGTTAACAGACTACATTAGAAATGCAACCTTTAGTTTATTTTCAGCTATGAAAATTATGACTAGCTTGTGATAACAAACGACGGTGCCTCTGCTGCAGTCAATTGAGATGATATATTTAATATATAGAAAAAGAACATTATTTTCATCCCATTCGTTCCCTTGAGTGCTTATAAAACAGTTTGCCTCACATTCTCCCAGCTCGTATGTTACCTTACAGTGTTCTTCTGTGTATGTCTGATATAACTAGAATGTAAGTTCCCTTAGGGTAAAATCTTCACCTTCTTTTTATCCATCTCTAGAGTACTAAGAGAAATGCAGGGCTGCAGGTTCTAGCTGGCTTGAGAGAGATTCTCACGGTCCACATCAAGGCTCTCTCCTGTGCTGATTGCTAATTTAACTGGAGTTGTTTGCAACAGGTCTTCCTAAATCATTGCTAAGGACTCAAGTCTCCAGAGCTCACTGGAACTTACCCACTTAATATTCCCAGCACTGCCATAGAGAGCAGTTTCCCATGCAAATATAGCCACTCAGCTCTCTGATCATAGGAGTTCCACATTAAGAAAAGGCTGCTGGCACATCTGGTGCCCCATCAAGTTCCAAATATCACCATCAGCAAAGAGTGAGCACAGCTTTGGAGGGTACGGATAAAGGCACTAGCTTCTTTTCGCATTGTTATTGGAACCTGGGAAAGGCAGTCATTTGTTCCCTTTGTGACAAATGCCACAGCATCCTGGAGGGGAGGCAGAGTTCAATGGGAACCTGTGAGGCACAAGGCTTCAGAGGGCTGGTGCTGCTCACAAAACACAGAGTTCAGAATACAATTCTTTCCTCTATCTTTCATCTAGAGCTAAAATGGAAATGGAGTAGTGGGGAGAAAGTACAAGACCATAGGTCTCTTCTAGAGAATTTTCTTGCAAAATTTAGAAGCTGGGAAAATTTTAGTGAAGAGCAAACAGCTGACACTTAAAGGAACCAACGCAGGCCTAGGGAGATGATTTAGTAGATTAAAGGAAGTGTGAGGAACTGAGCCTAAATCTATGGAACTCACATAAAAACCGGGCATGAAACACAACCACCTGTAATCCCCGTGCTCCTGTGGGGAGATGGGAGAGAAGACAGGAGGATCCAAGGAAGATTCCAGTCTAGCCAGCTGGAAACTACAACAAAATTACAGTAAAAGCACTCTATGTTAAACAGAGTGGGACCAACACCTGAGGTTTTTCTCTGATTATGCACATCCTGCCATACATGCACCCGCATTATACACACACACACAAACACAGACATGTACACATGCATATAGACACAAGTACACATGTACATTGTGCACACACACACTCAAACACACATACACAAGTACACATGCACATTGTGCACACACACGTACACATGCACATTGTGCACATACATACACACACTCAAACACACACATACACACATCCAAAGTTTTTAAGAAAAGAACCCAAAACAATCCTTGAATCCTTGGCAAAATTTGAGAGTCAGAGAATTGAATAACAGAGAGAGAGAACTAGAAGCTAAGGCCAGGATGAGTCAAAAGCAACAATCATGGCAGTGGACTACAGACAATGTCCAATTTTGTTGAGTTTCAGTCTTTTGCCCATTTAACTTAGAGGCTTGAGTAAAGTAATAAAGTTTCAAGAACAGATGAAAAACCTACCCTGTCTCTTTATGTTTCCTTCATCTCATGGGGGAAAAAAAAAACCCCACACTGTTCCCTTAATTATCCAACGGCAAATTGATTCTCAATTTGAATATTCTTAAATTGGAAGACTATAGAAGCTGGCTTCCTTGAGCTTCTTGACCCTGGCAAATACATCCAATTTAACAACTGATCCAAGATTGTTCTCAAGTACCTCAGCAAGGCTGTTTTTCTTCATAGTTGCATGAGAGGCAGCGCTTGGAGGCTTTAGGTTGAGTGTCCACAAAATAACAAAGACATATTGTTATTCTTTAATGAAAGAGGATATATGATGTATGCATCCTGGAAAGATGTTTGCTTTTTCTTCTCCACCTGACACCTGTCATGTGTATCTTAGACCGCTTTGCTCTCAGTAGTGGACTTTGCTAACTGACTTGACATATCTCTCAGTATTGTGCTGCAAGGCCCTTGATGGCAATCAGGGTGTGAGTAGTAGTTTAACAGCACCAGCTCTGAGGTTGAATCGACACAAGTCTTGTAGAGAAGATAAGGCTTACCCCATATTCAATATGAGGTCCTGAGAAAATGTCTTCATTTTGTAGTCATCATAGTTGTTGTAAAAACGGGGTTTTATGGAGCTCAGACTGGCCTATAATTTGTTATACATCCTTAAACTCCTAATCCTGTTACATGGATATCCCCTGCACTGGGATTACGTGCATGTACCATGTATGTAATGGCACATGGTCTGTGGTGATGGGAATAAAACAATAGCTGTATGTATGCTAGGCAAACTCTCTGCCAACCAAGGGATATTCCCAGCTCCTACTTCACCTCCTTCCGGATAGAGTATCTAACTTGGCAAATGGATACCATTTGAGAAGTAGGCCCTAGTTTATTAGCCCAGATTTTTAGGCTGCCAGCAATGAGACGACGCTAGATATCTCAGCTTCTTGACCTAACCAGTTCATTTCTTACTGGAATAGACCAGGTACCTCAGCTCAGGGAAGTAGGCTCTGCCTGGTGAACTCTTCCGACTTCCAGTTCTTCGTTGAACTCTCTTCATCCACCCAGAAATCTGGAAAGCAAGAGAGCAGAGGTACTAGAAGCCAGACATCTGCTTACATGTCAGAACCTGTCCCAGGGTACCACTGGGTTCACTGGAGCCCAGGACTATGCTCAGGACAATTTGACAGAGGTTGTTGATCACAGTTAGGATATGCCCTCATCACTGCCAATGTATTTTTTTTTTTTACACAGCATCTAGGATTTATGGACTGTGCATTGGGAAATTTGAAAATTCACACCTTGGATATGAACCAAGGGACAATGGGCATAGAAGAGGCTAGGAAGGAGCTTGTAGGTAAAAACACTGGCAAGGGATAATGAATACTCATTCACCCTTCAACAGTTTATAAGCCCCTTGTGAAATTCTCACAGACACCAAAACTTAGAGGCATGGCTCTAAATTAACTCACTTGTTATAAGGATTTAGGTAAATTACTTAACATCTGCAACAGCCAGTATCCTCTGTATGAATAGGAAAGAAACTTTGTTAATACCCATTAAACATTTGAAATACATCTGGGCTTTTGCTAAGTGTTCAATATCCCACCTCCTGCTTTCCTGGATAAAGAGGGACATCCCTATATTGCAGAGGATTTGCCTAGGATAGGCAAAGCCTAGGGTCTCATCCCCACACTGCACAACTGTTACATAAGGTCAAAAGCATCTTCACTGTTCTATCTTAACTCTGGTGACATAAATCCCTGGGTCTCTTTCTAAGTCTCTTTTCCAAAAGGCTTCAGGGATCACTCTCAGTTGTGATAGTCAGGAAGAGCCTCAAAGGAAAAAAAAAAAAAAAAAAAAGGAAGAACATTCAGTGCAGTCCACTGTAGTTAGAAGGCGAAACAGAAGGGTTGGGAGTTTATAGTAAATTTGGGCCAGGTTTGGCAACATGAGTCCCTGTGTGAAAGAAAGAAAGAAAGAAAGAAAGAAAGAAAGAAAGAAAGAAAGAAAGAAAGAAAGAAAGAGTATATGAGAGGTGTCAGTGATCAACGTTTCTAAGTAGGTAACTGACACTGGGATAAAAAGTTCATATGTTCTGGGCTATTTTCACCTTATGAATATTTTTTAAAAATGAAAATTAAAGGAGGGAAGGTCACTAAAATTTTTGTTCATCACAGTAATTGACAAATAAGACCTCATAAAAGTAAAAACAAAGCTCCAGCACAGAAAAAAGAATGTACTAAGTGAGCCAGGCGAATGCCTACAGATCGCTGGAAACCACTATACACTTGCAGAAGATTTATATCTAGACTACACAAAGAAATGAAAACATCAAGGAAGGAGCTGGAGGGATGCTTCGGTGGTTAAGATCACTTGTCCCTCCTACAGAGGACCTGGGTTCAGTATCCAACACCCACATGCCGTTCACAACCATCTGTAACTTCATTTTCAGGACTATCTGATGCCCTCTTCTGGCCTTCACAGGCACTGCACACGTGTGGTCCACATACACACATGCAGATAGCATATCACAACACACACATACACATGCACACACACAAACACACACACACATACAAATTTTTTAAAAGACAGTATTAAACACTAGAAATAAAACATGTGGTTATAAAATAAGCAATTTTCTATTAAAAATCTTAATAAACTCAATTTTTATTGAATATTGGGTTATTCTGAAATTCTGCTCTGCTACAAAGCTGGGGCCCTGCTGTACTTGACTTGAGCTCCTTGACTGATTAGGGGAGCTCCTGTGGGTGTTGCAGGTGGCAGCATGGGCTGTGCTCATCCTTGTTATTACAGACTGTAAGCTTTGCTTTTCTGGGGATTAAGGAAAACAGTTTAGGAAAGTAGACAGATGTTGGAAAATTAACTTGTTTCTCTTTGTGTTCTGCCAAATGTTTAATGGAGCATTTATTATTATTATTATTATTATTATTATTATTATTATTATTATTATTATTATTATTATTATTTATTTTAGCACATTCCTTAATGTTGATGAAGATATCAACTTGCCACTATATCTAAGTGAACATGAGCAATTTGAGGGAGACCTTCTGCTATGTAGTTGACTGTAGCTTCAGTATCAGTGAAACATCAATTATTTTTTAAAATAGTTCGAGGTGCAGGCAGTGGCAAATGGCTTTAGTTATCATGTAAATTGGTGTTTGAAGAAAATATGAAGGACAGTTGTCTCTCCAGACAAAACCGGTCAAAATTTGATCTGTGTATTAGTCACTTTCCTTCACTTTCCTTGTCATAGCAACCTGCCAAGAAGCAATTTAAGGCAGATTCCTTTCATCTCACAGTTTCATGCTGGTGAAGGCATGGCATTGCAGTGGTGGGGCTGTGCAAGGTGGGCTAGCTTTAGCTCTATCTGTCTAGAAAGGGGGAATCTAGACCACAGCCAGTGGTCCAACCCTCTAAGCTTGTCTCCCAGTTATCTATTTCCTACAGCTAGGTTCTATTTCAAAAAGATTTAACAAACTCCCAAAACAATACCACCAACTGCTCAAACACACGGTTCTGTGAGGGCTTTTCACATTCAAGTCATAACACTAGGTGCATTTCTTTATGACAGAGCTTTTAAAATTGAGCATCTCATAGTAGGTGCTTTCAAATTTTAACTGTATAAACAGAAGGAAGGTGGAGGAAGGAAAGAAGCTTAGGAGTTGGCCCAGAGAGAAAGGAGGACTCTAAACAGAGTTATGGGTCCCCATCCTTCCTGCAAGGCAAGTTTAGTTGAGGGCTTACTACAAGTCTAGACACACTGTGGTTTCTTAAGAAGAGTCATGCCAAAGCATTAGCATTCTGCTTTGTAGGGATACTGTGTGTAGATCATAAAAAAGAAGCAATAGAATTATAGTTAATATGCCCATGGACCTATATCATTGCAGTCTTCTCGGTTATTAAAGGTTCTATGGATGAGAAAAAAATGCAATTCTGCTAAGCAGTAGTAATAAGTGGGAAAATATTGTGAGAGCTCCATTGGTGTGTTTGTATACTTATTATACTTTTCCATCAATTAGCAAGCTTCTCTGTTATGCTAAGACATGGTCATAGATAATGAAATTTAATTAACTTTTATAGGTTTATTCCAACAAATAATGGATTCTATTTTAATGGATTTCTGAGAGCAGAAGTGTTTACCCTTCTGTGCAATGTGTTATCCATTGCCTGAATAGCAAACCAGTCCCCCCTTTCCTAAAGTTCTAACTTTTGTAGTTAGCATTACCCTTGCTCGTTCTTTTTCTATTGGCCTCATCATCTGACCGGTGTGTACCTCCGGACTTCCGGGACATATGCCTACAAAATGTATTTTCCGACATTTTTGCCACATGTCTGCTTCTTATGTTGTACAGTTGGAGAAACTGATGGAAGCTTAAGAATGTGGAGTGGAGGCACATTTGTTATAGCATGTTAGTGCTGTCCCTTTCATAGTATATTATACACACATGTTCTTTCATTTCAATTCTGATTTATCCTGCCCTAGTTCATGGCCCAGTAGCACCATAAGCCCATGCAATATTCCAGCAGGCACTGAAATTTGAAAAGATATGAGTTTGACCTAGCATTTTCCTGTCTTACTACTCTATTAATTGAGGAAAGTTATGTAACTTCACTAAATTATGCTTCGTATCTGTTTATAGTCAAAATAATTGTAATAGCCATGGCTTTGCTAAGTACTGTGCAAGCGTTCCTCTATTTTAGTACAATAATTCTATGAGATGCATACAATTTTAATTTTTCTCCTTTTAAAATTATTCATTATTTTGGTAAGAAGAAGAAGGAGAGGAGAAGGAAGAGGAGGAGGAGAGGGAGGGAGGGAGAGAGGGAGGGGAGAGAGAGAGAGAGAGAGAGAGAGAGAGAGAGAGAGAGAGAGAGAGAGAGAGAAAGAGAGAGAGAGAGAGAGAGAGAACAGGCATGAATATAGAGGACAAAGGTCAATTTTCTGAGTAATTTTCTCCTTCCACCTTTATATGAGTTTGGGGTATGCAACATTGGTCACCAAGCTTTCATGACAAGTACCTTTACCCACTGAGCCATGTCACCTGCCCTAATTTTTCTCTTTTTCATACCTAACAAGCCTGAAGTTTAGGGTGCCACAAGATGACTCAATGGGTATGCTGCCAGTCCTGGTAACCTGAGATTGGTTCTGAAACCTAAAGAATAAAAGGAACCAACTACTTTTAAATTACTCTTAATTTCCACAGGTGTGCATGGCACAAGTGTGTAAACACACATACACACATTAGAAAACAATTTTAATATAAAATCTGAAGTTTAGAATTATAAAGTAATCGAAGACTTCATTGTTAATTCAATGATCTATTTGATCATTCATTCAAATTCAAATTCAATTTGAATTCAAATATCTATTTTCAAAGAGCAGTTTGTATAGTTCATTTTTGTGGAGTGACAGTACAGACACTCACTGTATAGTTACCATAATAATTAAATATTATGCATAAAGCACTTATCACAACTCGAATACATGATAATCATTAAATGAATAGTGAATATTATCACCATTATTTTATACAATATTCTATGTGTGAATCAATGGCTCATCATATTGATTTGGTCATCTTATGCCATGTTATTAGATATTTACTTTTACAGATACATATTAGAAAGCCAGTGAGGAAGTGGAATTTATCTTTTTAGTCATTTTTGTTCTGTAGATAGATTCATACTGACTTTAGATGGATGCTTATATTTCCTTATGTATTGGTTTTGGAGGGTGTGTAGTTTTTGTGTTTTTTGTTTGTTTGCTTGTTTGTTTTTTGCCTGTTTGTGTAGATCCCGCAGGTCTCGGTCCCTATAAGCAGACTGGTCTGTGTCCTGAGCCCAGCATTGGGCGTGTAGGGGGGAGGGGGCGGGGGGAGGTAAGGGAGATTGGGCGGGCAGGCAAAGGGGTAAACGGGAGAATGCATACTGGAAGGGCAAGATGCATGCTCTGTGAGTGCTTCCCCAGGGGCTTGTTGCTTAGGGACAGAGCCAGGGAGGCCTGAATGAGTGTTAAGGCCAGCTCCTATAGAATGAGACCGCAGGAACTATTGAGGACTTGATTGCCCTGTCTTGGCAGAGTTTGGCCTTCGACTCTGCCTGCATCTAAGCTGCCCATTTTTAGGTAGAATTCTGTTTTGTGCTTGGAACGAGGACATTTTGCCCAGTGACTGGTTTGCCATATTTGAAGCCATCTCCATATGGAGGCTCTTTGATGTTCATCATCTTCTTTGAGGTCGGCTGGGTGTTGTCAGTCTCTCAGGGGAATTGAAGGCCAGATAGTATAGTTTTACAATCAAGTTTAGTTGGTTAGGGGAATAAGATCTTTTTAGACCAAGATAAAGAAGTTAAGTTATTAGAGTTGAGATAGGATAGATATTGAATTTCATTCAGAAATTTAGACCCAAGACAGGAAAGATGTTTACTTCAAGCTGGACAAATACAAATAGCCAAACCACTATGTATGCAACATTTATAGAACTCATGATTGTCACGTGGTTCTTCCTTCTTTATTTAGTTTGTTTTATACATGTGTAATAAAATAAATGTATTTTAAAAATAAATAAAATAAAGCAAAGTTATCTTGATATTATATGTAAAAAAAAAAAAGAATGAGACCGAAGATTTCAATGGGGATTAGGGACTCAGGTGCCCTACATGTGTCACAGCTCTCTTTGGTTAGTCTATTGCGCCCAGCACAAAAGGAGATTCAGATGAATGCCTGAAACCCACTAGCAGTTAGGGTAAGACACACCCTCCCCAAGTGCTTCCCTGGCATTTGGCTTCGAGCATGCCCTGATGGAGCTGCTGACTCCAAGCATTGGCCAATGCTAGAATCCTTAGGAGCCCAGCCCATCTCCAGAATGACTAATCTGATACAGTCCTATGAAGTGAGGAGTCTAAGGCAACTTTACTCGTGAATTAGGGAGTTATAAACCCTGGGCAGTGAGGGTGAATGTGTCTGATTTGCTAGAGCTCAGTGTGCCAGGATACCTTATCTACATACATACAGGATGCATACTACATACATACAATAACTTAGGCCTTTATCGCCGGAAGGCTTTTGGCTCTGTTTTTTAACAATTAAACTTTATTATACAACCCAACTAGCTTACCCAAAAGGGAAAAAAGGTTAAAGGGAAACAATAGTGAACCTTCTGGTATCTGTTCCACGTGACGGGTCCCTAGGTGTCTCTGGCCTGCGCACTGGTCCGGCCTGTTCGCTGCTCCTCTTCCCCATCCACATGTGCTCAAGCCCGGTCTGAACCTACTGCTCCTTTCTGTCCTCTCCATCTGCCTATCTCTCATGTGTGAGGGGCAGTCTCCCTCTCCCATTGAGGGTTGATTATTAGAAACACAATAGTCCAGGTGGAGTCCCCAGGTCCGGTTCCTGAATTCCAGGCCCAGGATGGCTCCACCCAGCCTATCTCAACTTAATCTCAGGGAGTACCTGTGGTGTGTCCGAGGGCAAAGCCCGCCAAGACTGCTTTCACCTGTGACAAAGCTTAAAATCTTTCCCATAGAAGACAGTACTTTAATTATCATATGTGTGAGGGGGTGGTGCCAGAGGAATAATTAAAGGCAATTTGTTGAAGGCTAAGATCTCAGCACTGGGTGGGTACTTCCTAGAACTCTCTATGCCTGTTGTCAGGAAAAGTTGGGCCTATATTTTCTATGATGCTCCTTACAAAATTCTGGAGTCACCAGATCAGGTGGAGTGAAGGGTCCCACTGAGAAAAGGAGTCCACTCTTTATAGTCTGAGCATGGAATCAGCTATCTGGAGAAGACCAGACTCCAACCTTAACCAGTAAAGCCCTACAATTTTTATCCTTACACAAATCATTTTTGTTCTATAAAAACAGTTGATACAAAGAAATTCGCATTTAAGTAGTTGGTGTGACCCTTTAACATTAAGTGTATGACTGAAACAGCAAAAATGGCAAAGGTCAGGAAGTGGGAGGTGGCTTGGGGAGGTAACCGGGCAAGCCAATTGAAAGAGGGAGGAAGTTGTGAGAGCAAAGTTCACTTAAGTTTAGAGGTAGCGCCCACATCCAAAACTCCACTTCTAGCTATAATCAGCATATTTTTTTTTCAAGTAGTTAAATGCTGAATTCACTTATTTTAGTAAGTAGACTTGTACCCAAAGTTCTGAAATTTAATACTTAGAGAGTTAAGTCAAGCCTTCATGTACTTAGGCATCGATTCTCGAGACTTTTGGAGCATTCCCTTCTTCCTGGAGGACTTCGTTCATTTTTAAAGCAACTTGACTCCTCTTTCCTTTCCTTATCAGATACAAATTAGTTCCTAAGAAATCATAACGGTACAGTAAAAAGAGAAGTAGGCATATGTCACAAGGCTGGGAATTCAGCAATGTCTATGATACTGAGGATTTTCTGAACTTGGAGTCCAAAGAGTACAAATGAGAACATATCCAGAAACTCTGTGGTTCCACTTAGTATTTAATTCAAAGAAACATCTCTCAAAGTCCAACAAGTTTGCATTCCAAATTATGCACCTAGATTTCTAATCTTCCCAAGTATTGCTAACATGCAGTTGACCAAACACCAAATACATTGAATAGCTATGAAATGACACATAACTGTCTAATTGCTTAATGTTCTGGGGCATATTTGACCCACTACCAGCTTTTGGGAATCAAACGGTTTCATTTGGGAAACAAAACATGCCAAACAATAACATGCAAGTAAACATTAGACTATGACATGAGTCAATGCTGAAAATGTCCAGTTGGTAATATACTGGAGAACTGTATGGTGAGAAAACAAAGAGTTTGGACCAGTTGAAGGGCAATTGAAATGCAAGTTTGACTTCCAAAGTAGAGGGTACAATAGGATAGCAAGCAAATGACCCACCCAGAGAATAGTCCATCCAGCTAGGGAAATCCTTTGAAAGCTGTTGTAAGAAAATGTCACTCTACTCACTACACAATAGGAAAATTGATCATTTCTGAGTAACCATACAAAATTTAAAATTCATGTTACTCGCCACAACACACAGACATCCAATTAATTGCTAAGCCATAAAATTTAGTCTTTAGCTATTGTAAACAGGACAAGCTCTCAAAAGTCACAGTAGCCTTGCTTCAAACATAGAGGTAATACCTAGACATTTTCTTAAGTAACTGTTACTTCAATTAAGAAAATTTTAACATAATATGAAAAATGGATCTAAACTAACAGCTTGTGGAAGAGTCGAAGCATCAAAGATTCTAGCCCTTAGAGCTTAATATTTCAGTCATTTTTAAACTGGATACTACAAAGCCCTACTCAGTGTCCCTACATGACTACACATCTGTTGCTTGCACATCTCGGCAGTTTTTCAATGAGCATGAACTTCTCTCTTAAGCCACTTCAGGAGCAGTTATCCCAACAATTTGTGACCATAGAGCATTTTCTTATTATACTTATAATATATAATATGTAGTAAAATATATAAAAGTTTCTGGTATTTGCTTCCAACAAGAACTAGAGAACAAAGTTTTCTCTCTCCTGGAATGAGAGTTTGCTGCTTTCTCCACTGTATTAACTCCATTTTCAAGAAAGAGCATTTCAATACATTTTTCTGACAGGTAGGAAATTAACTACATACTAGAAGCTATTGAATTCAACTTTAACAGTATCAATAAACATTTCTGATTAAATTATGAAATTGATTTTATAATTTCAACCATTATGTTTTTACATCAATATCATCATGTGGCAGTAAATGTAGTTACAGCTTCCTTATTGATCGCAGCCATGGCACTCTAAAGTAGTCATTTGACTATATTACAAAATCAAACTTGATTTCCTGTACTACTGCAGTAACTTCACATCATAATCTAGTCTGGAAAAATCAAAATATGTGAATTATTCAGTTATTAAAAGATATATTTTTTTCCTTGGAAGAGAAAGAACACTCCGATGAAGTCACTCTCAATAGTTGTGTGATAGGCTATTTCTCCATGTGGGTTCCTCTGTGTGAGTCTCACATAAGCATCTCATCACCTCCCTGCTTGTGTGTGATCAATCATATTTCTGGTGAAGTACATAAATAGTGCCTGAAGAGAAAGAGATGTTCATCCATCCTTCCTAAGAGAAAGAGATGTTCATCCATCCTTCCTAAGAGAAAGAGATGTTCATCTATCCTTCCTAAGAGAAAGAGATGTTCATCCACCCTTTCTATATGGGGTTTCAGAAAAAAAAAAAAAAAAACACACATGGTTTCTATGTTTAAAGCCCTGTGTCTTGCTCTCACTAGTCCAGCTTCCCAAAATAATATATTAAGCCATTGTGTTTCCCAGAAGGGCACCACATCTTTTGTGGCTCTAACTAGATAGTTCTAAAAGTAACCCAAATGTCAATGGGCTGATCTAAACCAAACACTCCTCCTAGAAGGCCAGAAACTCCGTGAAGACACAAATAAGAAGATTCAGTGCCGGTCAAAATGTTTCCACAAAAGAACTACTTTCAAGCCAGGCACTATAAGGTTATATAAGAAATCTCTCAAGTTGTCAACTATTTCATAGTGCAAAACATGGTCACCAAGGCATTTGCTGGAGGAGCAACAGCTGGTCAAGCTAATAATAGGACTGGACTCCAGTTGTTTCCTCCTAGGTCAACTCTTCTTTTTTCTATTCCATTTAAGATATAAAATTTCTGCAATTTTTGAAATGACTGAAGGAGTGAAAGTTAAAGCTGTAAAACCAAGAAAATCTACATATAGCCCTGAGGAAAGCATATCAGTACATGCCTGAGACTGTACCATAGGGATTATTTTTTAAAACTTGATCACCTCTCTATTTCCATAAAATAAAACTCCTATTCTATATAAATCCTATTATTTAAAAAAGCCATTTATCCATTTCACAAAGGATCAAGGTAAAATTATTCATAGTGACGCGAAATATCAACTAGATCAAATATGGCTTTTCTATGAGAATCTATAAGTCCCTGCCTTAGCTTTGAGTTTAAATGATTAGGTAATCGTGCCTTCTCCTTACTATTCTTTAACCTTAAGTTAACATTTGATAAATGCGCGCTCTTGCAAAGTTGTTCTTATATAAGTCAGGTGGGATAAAAGTACAGGCTTTTATTAAGCATACCCGAAGAGTGATCAAATTGAATGCCGCCATATAGCTCCCCACCGACCCCATCCCCGCCAACCCCTGCTGTTGATGTGTGCAAGGTGAGAATGGCAATATACATCATTCCCAGAAGTTACCCACCCCATCCAACTCACCAGCTCTGAAGCCAGAGCATCTTCTCTTTTTCTGAGAGATCATTTACTTTATAGCTAGTTCTGGAGAGTGGGTTGTTTTTTGTTTGTTTTTTTTTTTTCACTTATAAAACAGCAAAACATATTTGCTGATTTATTTCATACTTCTGAAAATTTTTATTAAAACTCTTACTTTAGAAAGTGAGACAAGTCTTGGATGTTAGTCCCCTGTATTTAAGAAGATTTATTTATTTTATTTCATGTGTATGTGTTTTGCCTGAGTGTATATGTGTGCTCCGTGTGCGTGTGTTAGTCCCCTATTGTATTATGACAATATTGTTCTGGCTTAATTTTTCCAAGATAACGAGATATCTGAAGATAATTCCAGAAAGCTAGCAAAAGACAAAACAACCAAAACCTTTTTTTTTTTTGTTTTGTTTTTTGTTTGTTTTTTGTTTTTTACTTTATTGGTATAGTGTTGAATTTCTACAGAGAGGGAGGGAAGAGGAGGAAAGGAGAAGGAGGAAGAAGCCAGGGATACTTGGGAAGATGGCTGTGGTGATAGAGCATATATCACTTTTTTTCACCCAAAGACTGATGATACACACTCTTCTAAGTGGGATGATACCTATTGCATATTGATCAGTGGACACATGTGAACTAATAGGCTTTTGAGATAGATCATTTGAATTTCTAGATAAGATGGTAGAATAAAAGCTGCCTCTATGAGACCATGAAAGGAAACGAGTCAGGACAAAAATAATGTATATTATAAAAAAGGAAGAATGCCAGTGAGATGACTGATGTGGCAGAGGTGTGCCCTACCAAGTCGGCGTGCATAAGTTTGATTTACACCCCACACACTAGAAGAAGAGAACCTGACTTCCACATGTGCACTGTGGGCTCCACCCCAACACATTAAAAAAAAAAAAAAAAAGATTTTAATTAACCAACGAAAGGAATAGCTTTTGACATCCACAAGAAATGTGATAGGACAGTTGAAGGGTGCATGGAAAAATAAAAACAAGACCCACCCAAGAGAGGCACAGACAAATCTCCTGGGTTCCCAGCTGGGCAGCATCCTCAGCCACGCCCCTCCATCAGGGTGATTTACGCTTAGGGAGATTCACGTGTACCACATCCCTTCAGCAGCATGATCAGTGCTGAGGGCGGATGGTACAGTTCACAAGGCCTGTGGTTAGATCCATCATTCCCAATTTACATGGAGACACCCCCAGCCCCAGCTAGCACATATCAACTATCATAGTTCTGCTCCTTATTAACTTGATAGCCAGAAGCATCATCTTTTAAAAACTGGTTAATTTTGTTGTATGAGAATTAATTTAGAGCTATATGTATAGCCTTGTGGGTTCACTAGTTGGTAAATAATGAGTTTCCTAGTTCCCACTGCCATGGATTTCTGAACCAAGTTTATAGTAACAAACATGCATTCCTTCCTGTGAAGCTGACGTCAAATCTAATCAAGAGCAGTGAGTGCCGTCATATCCATGTGCCGCTATTGCACAGAAGCGCACATCTTGTCTTGCGAGCTGGTCTTGAAGTTCATAGGAAACACAGCTGGGGAAGACCAACCGTTGCTGTTTTTCCTCCCCTAGCAGCCTGAAGAGCACCTTCAGGGACTATGAAAGTTAGCTAGCCCAGAAGGCTAATCTTCCAGACCACCCTGCAGCGTGGCTCTCTACATCATGCAAACAAGCTTTGTGATATCTTTGGCGAAAGGGTCTTACCATCTCGTTCTGGGGGGTCGACCTAGAGGACTGTCGGGAACCAGTGCTGTTGGGGCAGCAAAGCCTCCTGAACCTCCGTGGCTAACAACTTGGTGTGAGTTTTCCCACCCTGGCACTGGTGCTTTCTGTAGTAATGCATAGCCTCTAGAAGCATATTTTGCTTCTTCTTTCTTTCTTTCTTTTCTTTTCTTTCTTTCTTTCTTTCTTTCTTTCTTTTTGTCCAGCTATGCTGGGTGTTTTTCTTCTGACTGTTTCAGACATTTATATTTATTTATTTACTTATTTTATATGTATGAATGTGGTGCCTGAATGCATGTATTGGTACCATCACCACAAGTGTGCCCAGCACCCATAGATGTCAAAAGAGAGCATGGAATTCTTTGGCACTGAGCTGCAGATGGCTATGAGGCACCACATGGGTTCTGGGACCAGAACCCAGGTCCCTTACAAGAGCAACAAGTGCTCTTAACCACTGGCTCACCTCTCCAGTCCCCTTATGTTGTTTTTAAATAAATTGTGTTTAGTTTAGTTACAAAATAGTAAGTTTCCATATGGCTTTTTATACACCTCTGCTTAATCAACTATTCCTCATGCAGCTAATCTCTCCTATCTTGCCACAGTTTTCTTGCTTAAACTTTCCTACGCCAAGTATTTACTTCCCTTCTTTGCTTTTATATTGGTTCCATTGACCTATCCCTTAAGTCATGCCCTTCCTAGTGGACTCCTTCTAGTTTCTTTTTATTTACAGGTACTTCATGTTGAACGCACAAAATTAGAGTTTGGAAGCACGAATCATCCACACAAAATTAGAATTTGGAAGCACGAATCATCCGCATGAGGAAGAACATACAGCATTTGCCTTTCCGTGCCTGTTCTAATTCACTGTGTAGTTTTTTTCATGAACCAAGCCTATAAACGCCACATTCATCTCAGAATTCTGTAAGAATTGCCTGCTAAACTCTGCTCACAGCTTCAAAGGCTTTTCAACTCCCAAAGTTCTTAACTTTCCCACATTCCTCCCACAAATCAATTCCAAAAGCCTAAGTACCACGTGGTCAGCTTACTGCTTATTAGTATTAATATTCTGCATTAGTTAAGTTTTCCAGAAGAGCAGAACTAATAGAATGGATACTTGTTTAAAATGGATTTACCAAAGTGTCTTCCACATTGCAGTTTCTGGAGTCCAACAACAGCCACTTTTGTATTTTCAAGATTCTATGGCGTATTTTTTTTTTTTGAAAAATAATTCATTCACTTTACATCTTTTTAGCAGCCCCCCCCTTTTCCTCTCCTCCAAGTCCCACCCTCCCACCATCTTCTCCCTTTCCCCCTCCACTTCTCCTAAGAAAAGGGGAGTCCCCCCCCCCAACACCCTGCAACCAATCTGCCCTGGCACATCAAGTCGCATCAGGACTAAGCACATCCTCTTCCACTGAGGGCCAACAAGCAGCCCAGCTTGGGGAAAGTGACCCAAAAGCAGGCAGCAGAGTACATGTCAGAGACAGCCTCTCCTCCATTTGCTAGGAGACCCACCCTATGGTGATTAAGATCGTTCTGATTTACAAATGGGGACATTTTGAGCTATAATCTTCCACCAATGGAGTATTTTCATTGTAAACCATAGGCTTTAGTATGTTTTATTTCTATTACCATCTTACACTGGGATTTTTTTTCTCACATTATTTCTTCAAGGCACATTTATCATTTAATAGTGTGCTGTTTGATATTTATGTGTTTGATGGCTACTGAGAATAGTGTGTGTTTTGCAGTTTGGGGTAGAATATTATATAGATATTTAAGCTCATTTGATCTATGATTGTTTCTCTCCTTATTTTTGTTGTAATGACCAACCAGTTGATGGACAGTTGAAGTCATCCACCACAATTTTGTTGAGGTTAATGTGTGTCTTTATGTCTAAAGTGTGTTTTGTTAAACTAGGTATACCCATGTTTGGTGCGTGCATGTTTAGAATTGTCTAGTCTACTTGTTGGACTTATTACTTAATCAGACTGAAAAGGCATTCTTTTTTTAATCAATTTTATTTTTTTTACTTTTTAAAAATTAATTTATTCATATTACATCTCAATTGTTATACCATCCCTTGTATCCTCCCATTCCTCCCTCCTTCCTGCTTTCACCCTATTCCCCTCTCCTATGACTGTGACTGAGGAGGACCTCCTCCCCCTCTATATGATCATAGGGTCTCAAGTCTCTTCTTGATGGCCTGTTATCCTTCTTCTGAGTGCCACCAGCCCTCCCCATCAAGGAGACATGGTCAAATATGAGGCACCAGAGTTCATGTGAAAGTCAGTCCCCAGTCTCCACTCAACTGTGGAGAATGTCCTGTCCACTGGCTAGATCTGGGTAGGGGTCTGATGTTTACTGCACATATTGTCCTTGGTTGATGTCATAGTTTGAACAGAGCCCCTGGGCCCAGATCTGCCCGTCAAAATATTCTTCTTGTAGGTTTCTAGGACCCTCTGGATCCTTCTATTTCCCCATTCTCCCATGCTTCTCTCACCTAGAGTCCCAATGGTATGTCCTCCCCTCTGTCCCACTTTCCTGGTGAGTAAAGACTTTCATGGGACATGCCTCTTGGGGTAGTGTCCAATTATAAGTAAGTATATACCATGTGAGTCATTCTGGGTCTGGGTTAACTGACTCATTATGATTCTTTCTAGTCCAATCCATTTGTCCACAAATTTCAGGATTTTCTTGTTTTTAATAGCTGAGTAGTATTCCATAGTGTAAATGTAGTTTCTTTATCCATTCTTCTACTGAGCGACACTTAGGCTGTTTCCAGGTTCTGGCTATTATGAATAAGGCCGCTATGAACATGGTTGAGCAAATTTGCTTGTTGTGTGCTGGAGCATCTTCTGGGTATATTCCAAGGAGTAGAATAGCTGGGTCTTGAGGTAGCCCTATTCCCAGTTTTCTGAGATAGTGCCAGGTTGTACAAGTTTGCATTCCCACCAGCAATGAAGAAGTGTTCCTCTTTCTCCACATTCTCGCCAGCATGTGGTGTCACTTGAATTTCTGATCTTAGCCCATTCTGATGGGTGTAAGATAGGATCTTAGAGTTGTTTTGATTTGCATTTCCCTTATGACTAAAGATATTGAGCATTTCTTTAAGTGTTTCTCAGCCATTTGATATTCCTCTGTTGAGAATTCTCTGTTTAGTTCTGAGCTCCATTTCTCAATTGTATTATTTGGTTTGGTGGTGTTTAATTTCTTGAATTCTTTATATATTTTGGATATTAGACATGAAAAGGCATTCTTTATCTCTTTTGGTTGATTTTTTTCTATTTCAATATAGTTTATTCATTTATTCATATTACATCTAAATTGTTATCCCATCCCTTCTATCCTCCCATTTCTCCCTACCTCCCAATTTCCCATTACTCCCCTCCCCTATGACTGTGACTGAGGGGGACCTCTTCCCCCTGTATATGCTCATAGGGTATCAAGTCTCTTCTTGGTAGCCTGCTATCCTTCCTCTGAGTGTCACCAGGCCTCCCTGTCTGGGGGACGTGGTCAAATATGGAGCATCAGAGTTCATGTCAAAGTCAGACCCCACTCTCCACTCAACTGTGAAGAATGTCCTGTCCATTGGGTAGATCTGGGTAGGGGTTTGAAGTTTACTGCATGGTTTATTTCTGGTGCCATAGTTTGAGCAGGACCCCTGGGCCCAGATCCACCTGTCATAGTGATCTACTTGTAGGTTTCTAGGACCCTCTGAGTCCTTCTATTTCCCCATTCTCCCTTGATTCTCTCACCTAGAGTCCCAATAGGAAGTTTTCCCCTCTGTCCCACTTTCCTGGTAAGTGAAGACTTTCTTGGGACATGCCCCTTGGGCTAGTGCACAATTATAAGTGAGTATATACCATTTGACTCTTTCTGCTTCTGGGTTAACTCACTCATTATGATCATTTCTAGTCCAATCCATTTGTCCACAAATTTCGGGAATTCCTTGATTTTAATAGCTGAGTAGTATTCCATAGTGTAGATGTACCATAGTTTCTTTATCTATTCTTCATGTATTTTGTCAAAGTACTTCTATTTACCTGGAATACATTTTCCAAACTTTTCCCTAAACTAATGTCTGTCTTTTATGGGACATTCTTGGAGGTAGAAAATTTATGAATCTTATGATTCTAATTAATATATATGTATGTATGTATGTATGTATTATGTACATGCAATGTGTGTAGTGGTGGGAGTAAGGGTTTGCTAAAGTATGCCTATGGGGGTCAGAGATGGCTCTTTCCTTTCACCTTTACGTGGATTCCAGGCATCAATAAGAGTTAGGTCATGAAGTTTACACAGTAAATACTCTACTCACTGAGCTATCTCCATCCCCAGAGCCTTTAGATTTTATTTATTTACTTATGGGTTTATGCATCTGCATACATACGTGTAGCATGGTGTGCATGTGACTAGCAGAACATAGCTTGTAGAAGTTGGTTCTCCTTTTTCACAGAGTGGGTCCTTACAATAAAACTCAGGTCATTAAGTTTGGTAGCAAGTCCCCTACTTACTGATCCACCTCACCAGTCCCTAATTGTTGTTTTTCCATTCCAATATTTCAATCTGTCTTTTAGCGCTGGAGTTGATATCATTAATGCTGAGTGTTAGAGAGATGTTTATTATTTCTCATTATTTTGTTGACTTTCCTGTATATGTTTTTTCTTACTCTTCATTACCTACCTGCTGTTCTAACATCTGTTATTTTTTTATACATTGTCTATTTTATGTTTATTATTCTCTTCAGTCTGAAGAATTCTTTCTAGTATCATCTGTACAGGTAGTGTAATGATCATGGTCATAAATTCCTCTAGTCTGATTTTTACCATGGAATGTTTTCTTTCTCCTTCAGTCAGGACATTTAATTTTGCTAGGTGTATTAGTCTGGTTTCATATCTGTAGTCCTTCAGAAATTGAAATATATCATTATAAGCTCTTTTGTGCATAAATTTTCTTTTAAGTTGTTAGACACTATTTCTATAGCCGTGCCTATATATGTGATTTAACATTTCTCTCTAGAAGCATTTGATATACTTTGTTTAGTATATTTCATATTATAAATGTAAAATGATGAGAGCTGTATCTTTTTGTATCTTTTCTAGTTCTGCCTATATATTCTGTATCCTTCTTATACTGGCTGGGATAAACCTGTTTTTTTCTTTGAGTTGGAAACTTTTTGAAAAGTTGCATTGAAAATATTTTATATGCTTTGAGTAAGGAGTTTTATGAGCATAATTCATGGGTTTGATGGTTTTTACAGTATCACAGTTTTCATTACCATATATATAATTTTTAAGATATAAAGCTTAAAAATTTGTCAGTGTACTTATCTAGATATGCAAATTATACCTTGTCTTTAATCCCTGATATGTGGCCTTGCAGGTTTTCCATTCTTTGGTGGCACTTTCCTTTGATTTTTTAATTTGATTTACTTTAGTTTTAACCGTTAGTATGCCAGGCTGTTTTTCCTTCAGCATTTCTAAGTCTATTTTCATACCCTATATTGACTGCCTTATTTCATTCAGATGTTTACTCATGTTCATTCATTCCTTTAAACCCACTTATAGTAGTTCTTTTGGAATTTCATCTGAATTTTTGCCTAGACCTTTCTTATTTGGGGTTATTATTCTGAAATTGAATTTTTTGGTGAAAAGGATTTGTTTAAGTTTTTTGTGTTTCTAGTGTTTTTCTGCTTGAACTTATGCATCAGTAATTCAATTGTTGTATGTGTGTGAGGGGGGTTGGTTTGTTTTTTGTTTTTGTTTTTCTGAGATAGACTTTCTCTGTGTAATAGCCATGGCTGTCTGGAACTCTTTTTGTAGACAAGGCTGGCCTCGAAGTCATAGAGATCTGCCTGCCTCTGCCTTCCAAAAGTGCCAGGATTAAAGGTGTGCAGCACCACACTCAGCTATCTTTCTGCTTTTAATGAGAGTATTTGCAATATTCTAGAAAGACTAGGTGGTCATATGACTGAGGTATCATTTTCCTGTATTATGCTGGTTGTTCAGGGTATCAAGTTATAGTCTCTGAATTCCCTTGAGAATAAATTACTGTCTAAAACATCTTATACTATCCTGAGGTATGCCCTTAATTTTTGGTTCCTTCTGTTCTCTCTAGTACTCCTATCAAAGCTCCTAGTCTCTCTTTGTTCCTGGTCATGTTTGATCTTCTCTACTTCTGAAGATGATTCTGAATCTGCCTCTGTGACTAGCGCTGACTCTGGCAATAATTATTACTGGCTTAGTTCCTACTCCAGATTTGGCTTTGCCTCTAGCTGTGGTTCTGAACCAGGCACTTGTTTGGGCTGTGAATTTATATCTGGAAGTGTTTGTGCAAGTGTGTTCCTATCATTTAATACAATTGTCTAAGATTTTTGCTAAAATGAATGCTAAAATAGGTGTCTGGTGTTCCATTAGCTTTGCCTGCCTTGGCTTAACTAGATGCTGCATGGAGTTTAGTTCTGAGATAACTGGTGCAGACTCGCAAGTGGAGTAGCTGTGGTAATCCAAACAGAAGTTATTCAGGTCATGGTGAGAGTCTATGGTCAAGCTATATTTCAACAATGGGTCAGATTCCCCTTCTTACATATGCTGGGATGCTTCAACACCAAGCAGTGCCGAGTACCTTATTGTATGATGTAACAATAGCTCATCATCAACATCTAGGAGCAGGGATATCTTCTGATCTTACTCCCCATGAGACCACTAGTCACCATGAAGCTAGGCATCCATGAATCTTCAATTACAACTCTTCTAGAATCACTCATACTGGGTCAGGGACAGCATTTGTTTCTTGCTTTTAGAGTCCAGAGAATGCTCATTTGAATGAGTCATCTTGACACTTTGTTAGCAATCAATGTTCCAGCCTCTAGCCATTAATCATCGATACAGACCAATACACAAAATGACACATAAAAACAGTTTCCTTCACCAAATCAAAGACCCAGAAATAAATCCACACACATATGGACACTTGAATTTTCGCAAATAAGTCAAATCTATTCAATGGAAAAAGGATAGCATCTTCAACAAATGGTGCTGGTCTAACTGGATGTCTACATGTAGAAAAATGCGAGTAGATGCATACTTATCACCATGCACAAAACTCAACTCTGAGTGGATTAAAGACCTCAACATAAAACCAGAGACACTAAATCAGTTAGAAGAAAAAGTGGGGAAGAGCCTGGAACACATTGGCACAGCGGACAACTTCCTGAAGAGAATACCAACAGCCCAGGCCTTAAGGTCAACAATTAATAAATGGGACCTCATGAGGCTGAGAAGCTTCTGTAAGGCAGAAGACACTGTCAATAGAACAAAGTGACAGTGTACCGACTAGAAAAAGATCTTCACCAACCCTACATATGACAAAGGTCTAATATCCAAAATATATAAAGAGCTCAAGAAATTAAACACCACCAAACCAAATAACCCAATTAAGAAATGGGATTCAGCCCTAGCTGAGCTTGGCAGATGGCTCAGGCCCTGAGAATCTAGCTGAGCTCGGCGTGTGGTTTGGGCCCAGTGTCTCTGGCTAGACTTGGCAGGGGACCCAGAAGGCTGTGGATACGTTGGCCTGACCCAACGCTCATTCAGAGACCCAGAACAATTGCAGGACCCACAGCAAAGGGGGAGCTGAGGATCACTGGCTGTGAGAGTTCAAAACGGCAGGGCTAACCTCCTGCCATCCACACCAATGAAGCATCAGAGCTTCCAGCCTACGGAAATCGTGAGAAAACAAGTGAATCTATCATCAGACTCCCTCCATCTAACTCTGGAAGCTAAACGAAACAAAGATGGCAAGATGTCTAAAGGACAGCGTAAAAGCATACGCAAAACAAACAAACAAACAAACAAAAAAACCATGGCATCTCCAGTTTCCAGCTATCCCAAAGAAAACAACCCAGAGAAGTCAAACACAATGGAAATACAAGAAAATGACCTCAAATCCTTAGTAATGAGGATGATAATGGAGGAAACAAATAAAATTCGTAATCAAATGCAGGAAGATGCAGACAAACAGGTGAGAGACATAAAAGAAGCACATAGAGTGGAACTGGAAAAATTTCAGGGGAAAATGCAAACAACCAGATGAAAGAAATAAATAAAATGGTTCAAGCTCTGAAGATCTATAAAGAGGCAATGGAAGAAACTCAGGAATATACAAACAATCAGATGAAAGAAATAAAAAAATTAGTTCAAGATCTGAAGATGAAAATGGATTCAATGATAAACACACAGACAGAAGAAAAACGAGAACGTGAGACCTCAGAGAAGAAGGCAAGCAACACAGAGGTGAGCTTTTCTAACAGAATCCAAGAGATGGAAGAATGAATCTCAGGTCTAGAAGATACAATCACAGATCTTGAAGCAACCATTAAAGAAAATGCCAAATCTGGAAAACTCCTGACACAAAACATCCAAGAAATTAAGGACACCATGAAAAGAAGAAATCTGAGGATAATAGGCATTGAAGAAAGAGAAGATATCAGACTCCAAGGCCCAGAAACTATTCTCAACAAAATCATAGAAGAAAATTTCCCCAATCTAAAAAAAGAAATGCCTATAAACATACAAGAGGCCTACAGAACACCAAATAGAATTGACCAGAAAAGAAAAACTGCCTGTCACTAAATAATCAAAACACAAAACATACAGAACAAAGAAAAAATATTAAAACTGGCAAGGGAAAAGGACCAAATAACATTTAATGGCAAACCTATCAGAATTACACCCCACTTCTCAGAAGAGACCATAAAAGGCAGAAGGGCCTGGACAGAGATCCTGCAAACCCTAAGAGACCACAGATGCCAGGCCAGACTACTTTACCCAGCAAAACTATCAATCACCATTGATGGAGAAAACAAAATATTCCATGGCAAAAACAAATTCAAACAGTACCTATCCACAAATCCACCTTTACAGAAGGTACTAGAAGGAAAACACCATCCCAAAGGGTCAAGCTACAACCAAAACTACTCAGGAAATAGATAACTATCCCACAGCAAAAACACAACTACGCTCGACTGGAAACAACATCAAAATTAAGACTCTTCACAGTTACTGGTCATTAATATCTCTCAACATCAATGGCCTCAATTCTCCAATAAAAAGACACAGACTAACTGAATGGGTGCATAAACAAGATCCAACTTTCTTCTGCATTCAAGAAACACATCTCACACATAATGATAGGCATTACCTCAGGATAAAAGGTTGGAAAAAATATTCCAAGCAAATGGTCACAAGAAGCAGGGAGGAGTAGGCATTTAGTATTGAACAAAATAGACTTTCAAATTCAACCAAAATTAATCAAAAGGGATGAGGAAGGACACTTCATACTCATCAAAGGTAAAGTCAACCAAGATGACATCACAATTCTGAAACATCTATGCTCCCAATACAAGGGGCACCCACATTTGTAAAAGATCTGCTAAAAAAGCTTAAACCACACATCGATCACCATACAATAATAGTAGGAGACTTCAACACCCCACTCTCACTAAAGGATAGGTCATTGAAACAGAAACTAAGCCAAGAAATAACATCATTAACCAATGCCATGGGTCAAATGGACCTAACAGATATCTAAAGAACCTTTCACCCAAACAAGAAAGAACATACCTTCTTCTCTGCCCCCCATGGAACCTTCTCCAAAATTGATCACATCATAGGTCACAAAGCAAGCCTCAATAGATACAAGAAAATTGAAATAATACCTTGTATCCTATCAGATCACCATGCTCTTCGGCTGCAATTCAACAACAACAGAAATAACAAAAAGCCTACACGTACGTGGAAACTAAAAACTGTCTGCTAAATGACACCTGGGTCAGGGAAGAAATAAAGAAAGAAATCAAGGAGTTTCTGAAATTCAATGAAAATGAAGGAACAACATACCCAAATTTGTGGGATACATTGAAAGCAGTGCTAAGAGGAAAATTCATAGCACTAAGTGCCTTTAAAAAGAAATTGGAAACATTGCACATAAGCATCTTAATGACACAACTGGACACCCTAGAAAAAAAAGAAGCAGAAACACCCAAGAGGTGTAGACGTCTGGAAATAATCAAACTCAGGGCTGAAATTAACAAATTAGAAACTAAGAAAACAGTCCAAAGAATCAACAAAACCAAGAGCTGGTTCTTTGAGAAAATCAACAAGATAAACAGACCGTTAACCAAACTAACTAAAAGGCAGAGACAGTATTGAAATCAACAAAATCAGAAATGAAAAGGGAGACATAACAACAGACACTGAAGAAATAAAAAGAATCATAAGACCCTACTTTGAAGGCATATACGCCACAAAATTTGAAAATCTAAGGGAAATGGACGATTTTCTTGATCAATTTCACTTGCCAAAGTTGATTGAAGAACAGATGAACAAGCTAAATAGACCCATTTACCCTACAGAAATAGAAGCAATCATCGACGGTCTCCCAACCATAAAAAGCCCAGGGCCAGATGGTTTCAGTGCAGAATTCTACCAGACCTTCAAGGGAGAGCTAATAACGATACTCTTCAAGCTACTCCAAAAGATAGAAATGGATGGAAAATTACCAAATTCATTCTATGAGGCCATAGTCTCATTGATACCTAAACCTCACAAAGACTCAACAAAGAAAGAGAATTTCAGACCAATTTCTCTTATGAACATAGATGCAAAAATACTAAATAAAATACTTGCAAAACGAATACAGGAACACATCAAAGATATCATTCATCATGACCAAGTAGGCTTCATTCCAGGCATGCAGGGATGGTTTAATATACGGAAATCCATCAATGTAATCCACCATATAAACAAATTGAAAATAAAAAACCACATGATCATCTCTTTGGATGCAGAGAAAGCATTTGATAAAATTCAACACCCATTCATGTTTAAAGTTTTAGAGAGATTGGGGATATAAGGCACTTTCCTCAACATAATAAAGGCTATATACAGCAAGCCAATAGCCAAAATCAAAGTAAATGGTGAGATACTCAAGGAAATTCCTCTAAAATCGGGAACAAGGCAAGGCTGTCCACTCTCTCCATATCTCTTCAATATAGTACTCGAAGTTCTAGCCAGAACAATAAGACAATAAAAGGAGATCAAGGGTATCCAATGGGAAAGGAGGAAGTCAAATTATCCTTATTTGCAGATGATATGATAGTGTACATAAGTGACCCTCAAAATTCCACCAGAGAACTCCTAAAGCTGATAAACACCTTCAGCAAATTGGCTGGATACAAAATTAACTCAAAAAAGTCTGTAGCCTTCCTATACACAAATGACAAGCTTGCAGAAGAAGAAATTAGGAAAACCACATCCTTCACATTAGCCACAAGAAATATAAAATATCTAGGAGTTACCCTAACTAAGCAAGTGAAGGACTTTTTTGAAAAAAATTGCAAAACTCTGAAGAAAGAGATTGAAGATGACCTGAGAAGATGGAATGATCTTCTTTGCTCATGGATTGGGAGAATTAACATAGTAAAAATGGCCATCCTACCAAAAGCAATCTACAGATTCAATGCAATCCCTATCAAAATACCTACACAATTTTTTAAAGACATTGAAAGTTCAATTCTGAACTTCATATGGAAAAAAAAAAATCCAGAATAGCTAAAACAATCTTGTACAATAAAAGGTGCTCCGAAGGAATCTCCATACCTGATCTCAAACTGTACTATAAAGCAATAGTAATTAAAACAGCATGGTACTGGCACAACAAAAGGCTGGTTGATCAGTGGAATTGAAATTGAAGACCCAGATATGAATCCACACACATATGGTGACTTGATTTTTGACAAAGAAGCCAAATCCATTCAATGGAAAAAGGATAGCATCTTCAACAAATGGTGCTGGTCTAACTGGAGGTCTATGTGTAAAAAAATGCAACTGGACCCATATTTGTCACCTTGCACAAAACTCAAATCCAAGTGGATTAAAGACCTCAACATAAAACCAGAGACACTAAGTCACTTAGAGGAAAAAGTGGGGAAGAGCCTGGAACATATTGGCACAGGAGACAACTTCCTGAACAGAACACCAACGGCCCAGGCCTTAATGTCAACCATTAATAAATGGGACCTCATGAGGCTGAGAAGCTTCTGTAAGGCAGGAGACGCTGTCAAGAGAACAAAGTGGCAGCCTACAGACTGGGAAAAGATCTTCACCAACCCTACATCTGACAAAGGTCTAATATCCAAAATATATAAAGAACTCAAGAAATTAAACACCACCAAACCGAATAACCCAATTGAGAAATGTGGCTTGGACCTAAACAGAGAATTCTCAACAGAGGAAGATCAAATGGCTGAGAAACACTTAAAGAAATGCTCAACCTCCTTAGTCATCAGGGAAATGCAAATCAAAACAACTCTGAGATTCCATCTTACACCCATCAGAATGGCTAAGATCAAAAATTCAAGTGACACCACATGCTGATGAGGATGTGGGGAGAGAGGAACATTCCTTCATTGCTGGTAGGAATGCAAACTACTACGGCCAGTTTGGAAATCTATCTGGTGCTATCTCAGAAAAATGGGAATAGGGCTTCCTCAAGACCCAGCTATTCCACTCCTTGGATTATACCCAGAAGATGCTCCAGCGCACAACAAGAAAATTTGCTCAACCATGTTCATAGCAGCCTTATTCATAATAGCCAGAACATGGAAACAGCCTAAGTGTCCATCAGTAAAAAACTTGATAAAGAAACTGTGGTACATATACACTATGGAATACTACTCAGCTATTAAAAACAAGGAATTCCCAAAATTTGTGGACAAATGGATTGAGCTAGAAATGATCATAATGAGTGAGTTAACTCAGAAGCAGAAAGACTCAAATGGTATATACTCACTTATATCTGCATACTAGCCCAAGGGGCATGTCCCACAAAAGCCTTCACTTACCAGGAAACTGGGACAGAGGGGAGGACATCCTATTGGGACTCTAAATGAGAGAAGCATGGGAGAATAACAAAGTGGAAGGATCCAGAAGGTCCTAGAAACCTACAAGTAGCACATTATGATAGGCAGATTTGGGCCCAGAGGTCCCGCTCAAACTAAGGCACCAGCCAAGGACAATACAGGCGGTAAACTTTAAACCCATACCCAGATCTAGCCAATGGTCAGAACATTCTCCACAGCTGAGTGGAGAGTGGGATATGACTTTCTCATGTACTCTGGTGCCTCACATTTGACCATATCCCCTGGAGGGGGAGACCTGGTGGCACTCAGAGGAAGGACAGCAGGTTACCAAGAAGAGACTTGATACCCTATGAGCATATACAGGGGGAGGTAATCCCCCTCAGGTACAGTCATAGAGGAGGGGAATAAGGGGAAAATGGGAGGAAGGGAAGAATGGGAGGATACAAGGAATAAGATAACCATTGAGCTGTAACAGGAATAAATTAATAAAAAAAAAATAAGTAGGAAAAAGAAAAGAAATGGGATTCAGAATTAAACAAAGAATTCTCAACAGAGGAATATCAAATGGCTGAGAATCACTTAAATGCTCAACCTCCTTAGTCATCAGAGAAATGCAAATCAAAACAACTCTGATATTCCATCTTAAACCCATCAGAATGGCTAAGATCAAAAACTCAAGTGACACCACATGCTGGTGAGGATGTGGAGAAAGGAGAACACTCCTCCATTGCTGGTGAGAGTGCAAACTTGTACAACTACTTTGGAAATCAATCTGGCACTATCTCAGAATACTGGGAATAGGGCTACCTCAAGACCCAGCTATTCCACTCCTTGGAATATACCCAGAAAATGCTCCACCGCACAACAGGGACATATGCTCAACCATGTTCATAGCTGCCTTATTCATAATAGCCACAACCTGTAAACAACCTAAATGTCCCTCAGGCAAAGAATGGATAAAGAAACTATGGTACATTTACTCTATGGAATACTACTCAGCTATTAAAAACAATGAAATCCTGAAATTTGTGGGCAAATGGATGGAACTAGAAAGGATCATACTGAGTGAATTAACCCAGACACAGAAAGACTCATATAGTATATACTCACTTATAAATGGACACTAGCCCAAAAGAGATATCCCATGAAAATCTTCACTTATTAGGATATTGGGATAGATATGAGGACCTCCTCTTGGGATTCTAGGTGAGAGAAGTATGGGAGAATGAGGTAATAGAAGGATCCAGAAGGTCCTAGAAATCTACAAGAAGAACATCATGACGAACAAATCTAGACCCAGGGGGGTCTGCTCAAACTACTGAACCAACCAAGGATAATACATGGAGTAAACATTGAACTCCTACTCAGATCTAGCCAATGGACAGGACATTATCCACAGTTGTGTGGAGAGCAGGGACTGACCCTGGCATGAACTCTGGTGCCCCATATTTGACCACATCCCCTTGATGGGGAGGCCTAGTGACACTCAGAGAAAGGATAAGCAGGCTACCAAGATGAGACTTGATAGGCTGTGACCATATGATGGGGGAGGATGTCCCCTCCAAGACCTAGGGGAGGGAAATAGGGTAAAAGAGGGAGGGAGGGAGGGACGAACAGGAGAATACATGTGAAGGGATAACAATTGAGATGTAATCTGAATAAATTAATTAAATTAAAAAATGGTTTCCTTCATTCTGAGTGCACTCTTAGACAGTAAGTGGATTTGTCTCCATAGGTACCACTGCGATTGAATAGTGTATCTGGATTGGTTAAATTTCATGTTTATAACATGATGTGTTTGTATGCATTAAATACATTTCATAAAGTTATTTCTCATGTATACACAACTTATAATGCAGAGTTCTTAAAATGTACTCAAATTCAAATACAGAAAGACAAGTTTTCTAAAAATCTTAATCTTTATTCTGCAATAAATCTGTCACCCCAACATAACTGACACCTCAGACAGTGGAGAACATTTCTCTCATTTTAGCTGGTATTTCAAAATGACTCAAGATGAACCCAAATGGCATTCACATCCCAAGCGTGGAAATAAAGATGAAACCAAGATCAAAATTCAAAAAGCAGGCTATAAAGAACAGTACACCAATGATCACTGTGCTAAACAAAATCTGAACTTCCGTGTATATAACTAAACAACAGATCAGCAAATGGCTTGATACAGCCCTTTAATTGCAGATGTCTCAAAGTTGCACAAAGAGTACACAATAAACCAAAGTTCAGACCATGAGTTCTTTTGCCAAATCACACAACTACATGAGTAGAGTATTCTTTTAAAAAAATACCAGGTCAAAATCCAGGCTCCTTCCCCTGACCCCCACCCTGCCACACACCCCTTTCTTTTGTTTTGTTGGTTGGCTGGTTGTTTTTGTTTTGTTTACCATTTTGAGAGGAAGAATTGATAGGCTGCTGATGCCCAAGGATAAGAGAACCATGGAAAAATTCCCCAAATCTGGGGGTTACCTTGCATTTAACCACAGGAATCAGTGGCAAATTTGCTTCTGGCCTGGTGTGCCAAAGTTCTGATATCTGCATATTTAGATAATTTAGGAAACAAATGATAAAAGGAAAACATAATCACTTGCATCTTGTCCAAGCAACAGAAAAATCAACTTCAACCTTCTCTTTGCCTTGTTCTGTAGAAGTTTCGGGTGAATAGGAGGCATCAAGCAGTAGCCAAGAGAGATGTGCTAGTTTGTGCCCTGGAACTATGAAATAACTCTTCCGTTGAGGCAAGTTTTTTTCCCGTGGAGAGCTGGGTCTGTAGAGGCCACTAGTATCCGTACGTGCTTCCTCAATGATTTTAGAATATTTTTTCTCCCATTGTCAAAATCAACTTTGTTCATTGCAAGAGAGATAAGAAGCAAAATTTTATAAATAAAGAAACAGTTTACCAATAATTCCATAATCAGAGACAGCTAGAATTAAAATTTGAGCATGTAACTTTCTAATATTGTGGGCATGCATGTCATTTTTATGCATACACTCATCCCTACATGATTATTGAATACTGAATACAATTTCAACACAGATTTTTTTTCATTTACTCTTTTTAGTTGAAGTGTTTTGTTTTGTTTTCCCATGAGGCAAAACTAGATGTTCTAATCGTATCAAATCCCTTGAATCGGGAATAATCTCTCTGTTTTTTCCCCCATTTATTCTTTTCTTTACATATCGGCACTCTTACCCTCACCAGCACCCAGGATGATTTGTCAGCCAAGAATGAGCGTTTAATAAAGATGCCCTAAGTTGAACTGAATGGAAGGATGTGGGATGCACTGAGAAGAGGAAGACTGAGTTCTTAGCCTCCCTCCCTTGTTCTTGCCACACAGAGAAAGCCACAGCTGGAGTGAGTGAGTCCTGAATGGCTCCTTGGCGGGGCGCACAGCAATACACCTGCTGAGTTACAAGCCTGATGAGTCCTTTGCCTGGTTACCTTGCTAGTCATGCTGAACTGAAAGCCACTTTCAAAACGAAACAGGCTCAAGCTGGGGCTCCCTTCCTAGGCTGCTGTTTTCTCTACAAATAGTCTCCTTATCGCCTTTCAAAAATCTACAATAATACCAAAACAGTATTCAAAGGCTATTTCTCCACCACTGCTGACTTTTCTGGAAAAAAAAAAAAAAAGAGTTGTGTTACATAGCGCTGAGCAAATTAGAATTGCCTCCTTGCTTTATATGCACAGTAAAAGCAAGCAAAGCTATCCATCACAGGATAAATTGATAAGAAGATATTTCCTTTGAGCGGCAGTCCAAATAAAGCCACTTCCCAAACTTGTTCTTCTAAAAGACCTGTTTAAATTTGCATCTTTTTGTGTATATATTTGTTTAACAGGATGGAGGGGGGCTGTGAATGTGCCGTGGCACCATAAATGGAAATCAGAGTCAGCTCTCTCCTTCCACGCTGAGCTTCAGTGACTGAACACAGGTCACCCACCAGGCTCATAACAAACTCCTTTACCGGCTAAGGGATTCCACCCTCCCCAGACTTTTTCTTCATGTGCTTCAACAAGTCCTCAATAACCTGAATATTAACTGACATGGTAATTTGGATTTTGTTTTCTAATTTACTACCTTGAGGAAGTTAATATCCCTTTGCTAGTGCATCCAGATTCCCCCTCTCTTCTGTTTCAGGCTTCCTGATGGGCTCCCTTCCCTTAGAGAGATAATCTGTGAAGGTCACTGAAATTAATCCAAAACATAATTGTATCAACAGGAGAGCAAAGGCCTAATCTGGCTTTAGGGGCCTATGCTTGGGAACAGCATGTTGCTTCCATGACGTAAGGGCTGCCTATGTTCGTATGCAAAATGAACCGTTGTTTAAGATTGCTCCTTTATTCTAAAGACCTTACTGAAACGTAACATCACAATGGTGCTTCTGCTAAACTGATAATTTAAAAGAAGATACATTTGTTTGCAAACAGAAAGTACAGTCATAAATTACTACCCCGCCCTCAATTTTACTTAAAATTGAGGTCTCATTTCTGTTGTCCAACAATTCTTAGGTTTCCCAAAATCTGGAAAGATGCCTAAATGTCAGCTGGTCATACCCTTGTTGTTTGGCTTTTGCTTTCAACATGTTGTGCACTGAGACACTCTTGAGAGTGACCTAAGTTCTACTTGAAAATACATGGTAAACAGTTAAAAAAAAAAGGAGAAAATGTCCAAAAGAAAGTATGAATACTCCCCACGTACTATACTCCCTGAGCACAGATTATAGGATTTCCAGCAAGCTCTTCTTCATTCTATTCCACTGAAGAAGATGTCGGGTCTACAGACACAAATCTCAGACCTTGTGTGACCAGTAGGAGGAGGTGGGAGTTGGTCTGAGCAGGGTTAGAGACAGAAGCTGGAGGGAAGGATCTGACAGGAAAGAAAAGAGGAGTTGGGGACTAAGCAGCGTGGATACACTAGGAAGGTGTGAGGCTCGAGATTGATTTTCTTTTGAGAAAGAACCCTACTGTCTCTGTGGGAATCTCTAGTGAGGACAG
The DNA here is from genome assembly GCF_903995435.1 of Acomys russatus. Lineage (NCBI taxonomy): Eukaryota > Metazoa > Chordata > Mammalia > Rodentia > Muridae > Acomys > Acomys russatus. Next base: position 21,886,573 of record NC_067158.1, on the reverse strand, counting down.
AAACGGAGAAATAGTTTTGTTCTCTTTTCTTCCTGTAGTAAGGATGCTGTCTCGCATTGGCATCTTCTAAGATACTGACCAATAAACGATTCTTATGAAGGGCCAGACCTTCTACCTCAAGGGCTGCCATTGTACGTCATGGTACTTCAACTTGCAGTGGTCACTCAAAGGCAGAAAGGCCATGAACAGGGGTAACTATAATTCCATAACAATCTTCTTTTTTTGAAACAAAACAATTTTTAAATACTTTTGTTCACAGTCCACCTTTTTCCCAGCCTTCCTTTATAAATAGTAAGCGATGTGATTCCTTGAGTCATTGTTCCTCTCATGAATCGCCTTTCCTGTGAATCCGTGCCTTGTCACTACGCATAGACAAGGCCCGGCATCCCAATGGCTACATGACATTAGAGTGATAGCTCAGAAGACAGAGGAAGCAATGGAAGTTACATCAATGGGACTTGTTAGAGCAGACTCAAGTGCATTTCCCCCCTCATTTTGTTTCTTTCATTTGTCTGCTTTTAACATCAGAGTTTCATCCATCCACGAACCCACAATAATTCTTTCCCCAAAGCCCCCCAAGTTCTGCGATTAAGGTGTCAAGCACCACATCTAGCCCAGCTTATTGCTTTTATATGTGATTTCCAAGAATGGCCAGAAATGGCAAGTTTCAGAGTGACAGACTTATCTGAAGAGATGAAAAGAAGAGGAGAGACTGAAGTATGATGGCTCCTCAGCCAGTTGACACTGGGGACTTTGAGGAGCTGAAAAAAGAGGTGACAGATAAGAAAAGTAGGAAGTGGGAGCAAGGTGGCCTGGGTTGGCCTAGAAGACTCTTGTGTTCTGTTTTGTCTTTTACCAATGATCATTCACTTCATCTGTTTCTGTTAAGCATGTATGTACACAATAGTCAGGAAGCATGAGAGAAGATTAAATGGGTTTTGGACTAGAGAGATGCCTCAGTGGTTAAGAGCACCAGCTGCTCTTCCGGATGATCTAGGTTCGAGTCCCAGCACCCACATAACACCTCACCACCTATAACTCCACTTCTAATGATTCCAACAATCTCTTCTGGCCTCCACTGGCACCAGGCATGTGCATGGTACATGGATATCCATATAGGCAAAACACTTGTATACACTAAAAACTTAAGAAAAAGAAAGAAAAAACTGGGGTTTATTGGGCACAAATTACACAGAGTAAGAAAATCTCCAGGGAGGAGGGGGAAATTAATCACAGCTAGTGAGCAGCTGGGCCACACAGAGCAGGAAGTTAGGGTTCTAGGGCTTCTTGACCAGCGAAAAGAATTTTGGGGAGCCTGGTAGTGACCACTTGTGCACACATTTTGGGAGTCATCAAACACTTAGGGACAGGAAGGAAAGGCTGAGCTTTGCCAGAGGATAGATTTATAATTTCAGGGTGAGACAGGCCTGAACTTTCAGCTGTCTCTTGCGGATGATGGTTCTCAGCTATTTCACTGCATTCTCACAGGAATGCAGACACACCTGGGGGCAAGAAACTCCAGCTTTCTATCAGATAGTGGCATCAGCTGAAGAGATGTTTGTCGTGTTTTGCAAAGGATCCGGATTACTTAGGTGCACCCCACTGGCTGGTTGGTTTATTGTTCAGCTTCATATTGGCAACTCTCAGAAAGAAATTTTGGTGGTCAAAGTCAGTGTACAGTTTGCAGGGAACTTTCCAAGAAATGGCTGTTTAGTGCATGAATAATTAGCCACGGTGTATGTAGCAAGTAATAGAAAGCGCCCTTTTTCATGCCGGAATTCACAAGGCAAATCAGTTATAGTCCTTGTGGGCTTCCCACTTTTTCCCCAGGGGGGAGGCATAGGGGGTATGATATTTAACTACCAGCCCATTCTGTGCCAAATAAATCAATTCCCCTAGCTCTCTCCACATTAAACACCCATTATTTCTTCCTATAACTTAGAATTTTTATTTAAAGACTCATTAGATTTCAATCTGTAAGGAAAAAACAATCCCTCATACTTGTTTTGTAGTTGAAGGAATGAAAACACAGACGGTAAGATGACTCGAGACTAGTGTGATACAAAGCTATGACCAGCTAGCTGGAGGTGGGGGGGCCTACCTTCCCCCAGCCCCCACCCCCATCACCTCTCAGTCCCATCTTGCATATGGAAATCTGGGGAGCCAGTTTACCTCCTACAGAACCTTAAAACCTACTGGGTTGCACAATTAAATTCTTGGATTCAGGAAGCGCATGGCAGAGGAAACATTACTTCTAGACCTCACCCTACAATCTGAACAGTTCTCAGCTCTCTCTTCGGTCACCTATCAAGCTACCCGCTTGCGCCCATCTGCAGATTGTGTCCCCACAACATCTTTTTGGCCAGGAACAGCCCTGTCATAGAGCATGTGACTAACATGGGCCAGGCCCAATATTTGATCCCCTCGGGCTAAAAGAGAACTAGCTCAGTGTCCAATGCTTGTCAAATGCTTACAGGATATCTGATGTTTGTCTTAGGAACTGGTATGTATGACAGATGCTCTGATAACACTTTGATCAAAAAAAAATGTATGACACTATTTAAATATTATCAAGCGTATGAAGCTATATCACCCATGTCCTAACAAAATAAGCATTGACATCTTACAAAACACCTTTTAGGGGGAAATAGTTACAAACATAATCTCCCCCAGTTTTGTCTAGATGTGCCTTCCTTGCATACTTCATTTTCCCAACTTTTTCCCATTGGTGGCACATCTGCAGAGCCTTTCCAGGGTATTTATTTACAGTGTCTGGCTTACCTTTGTTAGGTTCTTATGATATTACAGTAGTGGTAGGGGCTTGCTTGCTTTGCCTAGTCAAAGTCCTGAGCAGAGATCCTAAAATAAGTTGAATCCTACTTTCACTGGCTGTAAAATCTTAAATAAATTGCTCTAGCGTCTGCGAGCATCTATTGCTTCACCCATAACCTCAACATACTACACTGGTACCCACTTACATCATTATCCCTGGGAGGACCAGCAGATTCCACATTTGCTCTTAGCCAAAGGTGGAGAAGAGATGATTAGTGGGGGGTGGGGGGGTGGGGGGGGGGAGCCGAGGAACTGCGTCACTCACAGGAAAAGAGGCATAAATGTTAAAAGTTATTATGATGATATCGCCAATGAGGCTAAACATCCTTTAAATAGTACTCAGCATTAGTGCCAAAATTCTCCCAAAGGAGCAAGAACTGGTTATATTGAGTTTAACCTAACAATCTGGCTTTAAGAAATACGGCTGATAAATCACAATCAGAAATTAGCCAGGTGCAAAGAAAAGAAGCGTTGGATGGGAGCAAAGACGAGGCAAAGCCTTTGTCTAATGCCAATAAGAAATATGCCGCAAGCCAGTGCCAGGAAAAGGGCAGAGAGGTGGCTGGTGGCATATGCATTTGTGGCTCAGGCGGAAGGATTGCGTGGCTAGGAGAGACTCTCTCTCTCTAGGGAGTCATAGAACAGACAATAAAAAGTCTTTCCTGAGGCGCGGCACAGATTTGTCCTTTTGCCTTAGAAGGAAAAAAAAATGATGATACTACAGGCTGGGAGCAATCAAAGGTCAACTCAGAGATGAACCAGAAAAGTGCTATTTCTGTGTTTGTTGTTTTATTTTCTCACGCATGCGTTTATAGGACTATGTCCTTCTTGTTTGCGGAGTGGTTCCCAGAAAAGAAAAAAAAAAAAAAAAAAAAAAAAAAAAAACCACTCGCTATACATTTTAATTGGGGCCTTCTGAACATGTGGTGCTGTGACTCAGTGGGGTAATATCAATAACAGGAACAATTCTGAGCTCCCATGCAGCCAGATCACTATTTCAGTCTCCTAGTCCTCCTGCCAAAGAGGGTCTAAGCCAAACTATTTCTTTTGCATTTATTTCAGGGTTTTAATCTCATTGCAACCAAACCCTATTAGATGCAATTTCCCAGGCTCATTCCCTGCTTTCCAGGAGGCGTGGCATACGTATGCCTGCCCTGTCGCTTCCTGCCTGGGAAGGATATTGACTGTCTTGGGTCACAAATGGCAACCCCTTTCCAAGATTCTTGCTTCAACCCAAGAGCTGTCTGTCTGTCTCTGGTCTCACTTCAGCAACATAGTCGGAGAAGGCTCAGAAGCCCTTTGCTCCACTGCCAAGCTCAGGAGTGGGCTTCCCATGCCTGCTCCTCAGCCTCACTTCTAATCACTCACCGTGGAAGGCAATGGGAAAGTGCCCGAATTACAAAGATGGCCATTTATTACCCTGGCTGCTCCTCCACAAAGCATCTCTTTTCCCCTTTGGCAAGAACAGATCACTATTGACACTTCTAGAAGGCCCTGGGCCCCTCTCAATTATTGGTCTAATTTCTGCCTACTGTGAAAGCAGGGTTCTTTCTAAGTAGGTTTTTTAGAAAGTTAAGAGCTAGTCTTTGCTTTATTCATTGAAATGGCTTCATGGGCTAATGTATTCTCCTGTCAGTATTTCTCATCAGTTCTGCAACATCTGCAGGATATGAAAAAAACAGAAACCAGATGTTTCCAGAAGGTAGTTTCACTAAGCCTCCTTACCATAATTATTGCAGTATCACATCCGCATTTTATTGCACCTCTCCTCTATTTATATGCTGTTAACTTTTCCTGTAGAAATTAAAACTGGCATATCTGAGTTCCTTCTAAACAGATTTGCCATGTTAAAAAAAAAAATTGACAGATATCCTCCATTAAATCCAAATTTCCTTTATCAAATCTTCGAGGGGAAAATAGATTAAGAAGATGTAGAAATTTATCTCAACCTTCAACATTTACACTCATTTAGTTAATTAGCACTTAATTACCCTGTCCGAGGGGAAGATGTTATCATGGACAGGACAGAGTGCTCTCCACCCTCGGGCCCACGCTTCCTTTAAAAGGCAGACCTTTGCTTAGAGCTAGCTTGCTCCTATGTGAAACATTTGTAATGATTACTTGACAGGGGGTGCAGATACAGGATTGCGCAAGAGAGAGCCATCACTCACTAGTGTGTGGCTGGAGCTCCCAAACTGGAGCAACAGTGCCCCCCAAAGCAAGATGCCAGAAGCATCCTGAGAGCAAACCCTGAGCTACCCAAATGTCTATTTTTTTTTTTCTTTAGAAGCCAAGGAGCTATTTTAAGAACTGCTGGCTGAAACATGGGTCTATCACATCCAGATGAGCATTCCAACCAAGCTGGGGAGCCGCTGCTGGAAACAGAGACGGTTTCCACCTATTTTAACTCAGACGCCACGAACTCTCTAAGGAGGGGATGGAGGCGAAAGTGGAAAGAGCAAGAGAAACATAGGGGAAAAGTGAACTTTAGAAGTTTGTCAGATCAGAGGCAACAAAATATGATTACCTTAATGAATACATCTTCTTCACTGAAATGCAACTGAACCTCGGCTTGTCATCAAGGCCTCTCTCCGTCTTTTAGCAAATGGTAATGGTTTTTGGTCTCAGAGGTTCTTTGCCAAGTAGACGACCTCATTAAAGCTGTTGGGAAATAAGAGAATTCTAATTAGCTTAATTGTGATATGAAAAATTATCAACAGAAACAATATGCAGTTACCCTTCTTTTTTTGGTAAGTCAAACCTGTTTTCCAAAACAGGAAATGAAGGATAACACTCCTAATTTCATCATGAGGGCAAAACCCTAGACACCCTGATGCAGGGGCATAATGAGCGTGTAATGAAACCAGTAGTCTCCACCCACCCTGACTCCTGCAACTCCCTTTGTGCACTGACTATGCAGCCTTTGGCTCCAAGAATGGAAACTGCATTAAAATGGAGGCTCACTCCAATTTTCTCTTTCACATTCTAAGTTCTATTTTCTATTTTCCTTTCGATCCTGGAAAATAGGGTCACCCTACACAGAATGAAGCATTGCATTCTCAAGAGACAATCAATTTATCACGTCATGTCAACACGCTTGAGTCCTTACACTGCTATCGGGATTATCACAAAGGGAAAATAATGTGGTGTTGGGTTTTAAAAAAATGTAAGCCAGGAAGCCTGAAATCTAAACTTTTAAAATCAAACTACATAGTCAATAACATAACAGTAAAAATCTATAAGAAGACAATATACCAACTACTTAAGATGTAGGAATGTATTAAAAATCTATTTAAAATCTTTTCCACACCCCCCCCCAATATCTCCACAATGAAAACCATACCTATATATGTTTATAAGAATGGCTGGTATTAAATATTTGACCATGTCCCCTGGAGGGGGAAACCTGGTGGCACTCAGAGGAAGGACAGCAGGCTACCAAGAAGAGACTTGATACCCTATGAGCATATACAGGGGGAGGTCCCCCTCAGTCACAGTCATAGGGGAGAGGAGTAAGGGGAAAATGGGAGAGAGGGGGGAATGGGAGGATACAAGGGATGGGATAACCATTGAGATGTAACAAGAATAAATTAATAATAAAAAAGAATAATAATAGCAAGTGTTTGTAAAGGAAAGAAACCAAAACCCCTTTACATTTTCAGCAAGAGTGTAAGTTAATAGCATCACCTTAAAAACCTGTTTCATGATATTTGTTAAACAAATAATTCTAACAAATTAATTGCTGGTTATAGACTCGAACTGAGCACACGTGTCTATCAAAGACATGTGCAGGGATGTTTATAACAGCTTTATTTATTGTAGCCTTGAGACCAGACACAATCCAAACTCTATCAAGAGTAAGACAAATTATGAGACAGTCGCATGTCTTCTTAACACAAATGAGTGCATGCTGTGCTCTCCTGTATTTTGTTCAAAAATAAACAAAACTAGTCAGTAGATACAGAAGGCTGAGGTTGGCTGTTGACAATCGTAAAGAGTCTGGAGGAAAAGTTCTGTATGGAGGATGAAAGGCAAGTGTGCGCACACACACGCACGCACACACACGCACGCACACGCACATACACACACATACACACACACATACACACACACATACACACACATAATGGTGTGTGTATGTGGAATACATGTACCAAGTACTTAAGGTGTAGGAATGATGTACAAATAATATATTTTAAAATCCCTTCCCCCCAAAAAAAATTTCTCCACAGTGAAAGCCGTACCCGGGTATGCATATCAGAATGACTGGGATTAAAATAATGATAATAGCGAGTGTTTGGAAAGAGGAAAATAAATCAGAAACCTCTTACCCCCCTCTCTCACCCATCTTCCATCTTCTTATCTCTTGTCTCTCTCTCTCTTTCTTGTTTCTCTTCCTCTGTCTCTGTCTCTCTCTGGGATACCTCCCCCCCCCCTTTCCTTTTCTCCCCATGCTCACATAATAAACTCTTCCATATCATAAAAAAAAAAAAAGAATTCAGAAACCTTTTACATTTTAGGAAGAAAATATATATGTTCATGTAACTTAACAATTAAGATTTGTATACTTTATATACCCTTTGCCCCCAAGTAAAAGCAAAAGCAAATAGCCATTCATATTATGGGCCATATCTGTCTAACTCAAAACTTATCTTTCAGTTCTTTCAATCCATACCCTCTGTAGACTCCATATAAGCTTAGTATATTTCTCTTGTAGTGCACACTGAAAACACAGTAATTGGTCCTCTCATTCTACATACAGAACTCCTCTCCCACATTCCCTAAAATTTTGTAAGTAGATCTGAGCTCAAATACTACCCCCTGAGAGTCTTTCTGGCCACCCTTGCAAGAATCCCTAGCAATATTCTTATACTACCTTCTCTTTCTGCAGTCTGCCACCCTATTTGGAATTATTCTCAATTTTGAACCTGCTTGATCATGTTCTAAATATCCTAAATGCTTATTTGTTAACTTCAGAGTATCCACTAGACTGTATGCTCCTTGAGACAGTGGACAAGTACTGTCCTGTGCTCTGCTGTACCTAGGGTATAGTCTGGAGTCTAATAGACAGTCAACAGATATTTGATGATTAATGAGAAGGAATAGGCTGTTTCTCCTCAACAGTTAACAGAAGATGATGGGGTTGGTTAATCAAAACTAAGAATATATGTTTAAACCCCCCCCCAATGGAAAGCTACTACTTTGTAAGATAATTAAAAATATAATTGAAACCACAGACAGAGTTATAACACAGAGACCTTACATGGGTAGAAAAGTATTCCCCTAGAATTGTTATTAAATGGAAATCTCTCAGCACCAGGCATGAAATAGTTATTGGTCAGGGAGACCCCACGAAGTCTCTCAAAACACACACTATTGCCATTGCTCTTGGCATCAGAATAAGATGGTAAAGTCTTTTGCTGAAAACACAACATTCTTCAGCTGCAGGGCAAAGAGAAATAAAGTTGGAAATTACCTCAAACTGACTCCTTGCTCACTAGGTTTTATATGCTGTAAAGTGCCGTACAGACCTCTCCTCAGAGACGAAAGACATCAGTAGTATTCCTGAAGCCAGCCTTGCATACTGTGGTAGTAATGAGCCAGGCAAAATGTGTCCACGAGTACAATAGTGGCACAAAGGTTATGGGTGTAACCAACCGCTTTCTGATTGGATTTGATTCTACTCAGCAGGTAAGAATCCAGATCTGGTACTGAAAGCCTGGTCAAAACCTTATGGCTCTGCGAGTCATAGGTCCTATAGAGACTCTTACTACTGCTGTTCTGCCAAAGTAAAAAAGGGCAAAAAATAAATAAATAAATAAATAAATATGGGGAAATGAACAAGAAGAACGAAAGTTAACAGATATTGGAAAGTGAACAAGGAATCCCCAGATAGAAGCTGGAAGACTGGAGATGCTGAGGTATGTGATCATCTGCCTCAATATCTCTGGTAATTACCTACCTAAATCTAGGAGATAGGCTGGACAGATGAGTGAGAGCATGATAGTAACCCAAAGCATCAGGAAGCCAAAGGAGTGACCTCCAAAGAGGAGGCCACCTGGTCAGGTCAGTATAGTTAGGTGACTCTGCAAAAGAACTGACAAGGCTATGAAGGCACAGGAATCAGTTGAGAAATAATGAAATTGGGTCAGCAAATGTGCAGAGGTAGGAAAACCCACAGCAAGGTCTGGACTTAGGATCAGATGCCCATCACTCAAAGTAAAAGACTAGTCTACATGATTTGTGTTACCTGGTTCCCAATCTGACTTTGTCCCTTTTTTTTTTTTTTTTTTTTTTTTTTTTTTTTTTTTTTGACATTTGTTAAAAAAGGAAACAACCTTTCTCCAAACAACAGCAGTTTGTATTACATAGTGGATTAAATGTATACAGGACTTCTTGTGCTTATTGTCTGAGTCAAATGTTAGACGTTTGCACATTGTCACTAGCAAGCCAGATGGAAAGACTATATCACCTATTGGGAAAAGAAACTGCTGCATATGAACTAACCCAAAATCTGTCAAGAGGTGCTCTTTTTTACTTGAGTGTTTTATAGAGAATTGATAATGTCGCTCACATGGCTCAAAACAAAAACACTTTCAATCTATGAATCTTTCTAGATAAATTTTCTGACCTCTCCACTCACCTCCTCCCCAAAGTAGGAATCATTTGGCTGGATTGAGCACTTTGTCCAAGAATTGAGAAGTGTGAGTGTGACTGTGTGTTTGTGTGTGTGTGTGTGTGTGTGTGTGTGTGTGTGTGTGTGTGTGTGTAGGTAGGTAGTAGAATATGATTAACAGCACGCTGAACCAATGATTCATAGGTTAAAACTAATTTAGAACCTGACAATAGACAAGCTCACATGCAAAGGGGAAGATAAAGTATATTGATGTTAGTTGTCCTTCATTTGAATACAGCTTGGAGTCTGAGCTGAAAAAAAAAAATGCAGCAGTGCTTGCTTCAGCTGTTGTATTTTCAAAAATGATTCATTTCCTTTCACTGCACATCTGGAAGCTGAGAGGTGAGTATTTTGGTATGTAAGGTTCAGTCAGAAGCAATTTGCAACTGAGCTCACGAATTGTTTATCAGACATTTAGTCCTGAGGTTAGGACCTGCGAGTGGCAGTGACACCATTAGATTTCAGAACCAACTACTGAGATTAAAGCAGATTTCCCCAGTGGACCCTCCTTATATCCACAGGGCTGGGAATGCGGAGGCTTGGCTTCGCAGAACCACTTTATGAGTCACCCAATGTGTTTTGCTTCGGTACAGGGAGTTGGCTACAGTTTCTCAGGAAAATATATCAATGGCTAAGGATACTACTCTTGGCAAGATCTACATGTTTCCAAGTCTAAGGAAAGTTCCAGCTGTCAGAGATAGCAGATGAATCCCCATGGTCTAAGCATTTTTGCTTAGAGTCAAACATAATGGAGAAGAGGAGAAAGTAAGAAAATGCCTTTCATTTACACGAAGTGATAGAAAAACACTACACAAAAGATTTGAGGTCATCTTTCACTACTTGTGTCAGGCTGTGTCTCTATGCTGGCTGATGAATCCATGCTGTTGCTAACTACCTAAAATGGTGCTATGCGGCATGTAGTTCTCCACTCTGACTCAACAGCTCCATGATCAGGAAAACTTGGTCTATCTGAGGGTTTCCATTTAAAAGTTTTATACTACTCCCAGTCGATAGAGCTATACAGCTCTACCCACCGCTGCCTTTTCAAATCTTGCTCTCTGCATGGTTTATTTTTGTAAGCCATCCTATTTTGTTTATTATTTCCTGGAAACTATGCGAACCCCCACTTACAGGCGCCTTTGGCCCACATAGTACTGTCTCCTACTTTGCCAAGTAGCATTCATCTAACTCTGTACTTCTTCACCCAAGTTCACTCGCTTCTAGCCTCTTTCTTTTATATTTGCTGCTGGTGTCCTTGATAACAGAGTCTATGGTTGTGTGCTTTCTTATGCTCCCACCACTAGTGAGATGTGCTGCCCATAGTGAGTGCCCAGCATGTTAATGACAATACTAAATGTAAAGAAATTTGGACTTGGGCAAAACTGGCCCATAGCCAATCTTTATTGTTTGCTGGATCTTTCTGATGCTCAGCTTTCACATCAAGTCCTGACAGCTCTGCCTAATCCAACTGTCTCTTGTTCCTCATCTTGTCACTGCTTTTATCTGTCCATCACTGCTCATCTCACATTAAGTATACCCTGTTTTCCTTGCTTGCTTCTAACCTTCCTTTTTGCAGAACACAATGTTAAAGCTATTATTTTTAACTGTGTTTGTTTCTCAGTTTCTCTCTTAACCCAGCTATCACACAAATAATTGAGACTCTGTTATAGGTCTTTAATAATAAGCTTCATAACACAATAACTGAGCAGTTATTACTCTATTCTTAACCCTCTAAGCTAATCAAATCTCCTCCCAGCATACATTCCAGAGATACTTGCACTTTGTAGCTTTCCCTGATCCAACTCCTCTCCTTATGTCTCCTGGACCTCTGCCCATGGCAAAATTCCCTACTTCCTCCTCACACTCCTCCTCCCCTAGCTGGGAGGAAGTCCATTTCTATTTTTCCCCTACTCAGTGATTGGCTGTAAGCTGCTTTATTGCCATATCAGGAGACAATTGGGGAGCAATGTTTTTTTTTTTTTCCCATTTAAGTACTTTATTTTAGAAGTTGCCTGAGTCATGGCACCTCAAGAAAGAAATAGTAAATAATTACAATAACTATATGAGTAGATACAGAGGAGACTTTTGATAAAATCCAAAATTCCTACATGATAAATGCCCTGGAGAGCTGAGGAATTTACAGAAAGCCTATAGCCAACAGTAACTTAAATGGAGAGAGACTAAAATCAATTCCACTAAAACGAGGAACAAGACAAGGTTGCACACTCTCGGGGAGCAATGTTTATTCAACATTGAGAACAAAGACTGCAACTGGACATGGGGGTTAGAGAAATCAGCATTTGAATTACACAAATAGCCATATACTTACATCCTAAAAAGGCAACCTTTGTGTTCTAAAGTAAACCGGACCATCTTGCACATGACCTGAAAACTCTTCAGTGTTTTCTCTCTGTGCTTAGAAGGAAGCCCAATTCCTAAACAACTTCTAGACACTATGCCTGTCACTTTTGCCCTAGCTGATTACCTTACCTAACTTCCTTTCTTTTACAGAACTCTTCACATGAACCTCTAGACAGTTCTAGAAATATCTGCATTAAGATCCTATGCCTGGGCGTTATTCTTCTTTCAACAGTGGTCTATTCTGTCATCTCTCACATTTCAGCTCAAGAGTCCCCATGACCTAGAAAACTTTCTGATCACCCTATTTAAGGCATTCTTGTTCACGTCATTTCTACTAGTTTCAGCATATTGAACTGTTGCGTTCTACAAAGTGCTTTCCTTCTTCCTGATAAGCTTTGTTGCGGATGCTCCAATTCATTTTTAACTGGCTATTTGAAGTATTCTTCACAGAGTGCTAGAACTTTCTTTGTGTATCAGCTCCCTTTCTGATACCCTACCCTGATTTCTTTGGCTGCCTAGATTTCCATCTCTGCCTCATTCCAAGGTCTTCTCTCTCTACATCACAACTGGGAAATTATGTTGGAAGCCATGATGGCAGTAGAATTCAGATCACATGACCTCATCTCTCAAGGGTTGTTTTCCTTTGTCACTTATGTTCAGTGTGTCAAGTCAAAGTATTACTTATTTTATGTACTTTTTATTATTTTAACTGTTTTGAGAATAGAGCATATCTGGTCAATTGTGCTTGATTTTGAGTGAAAGTAGAAGTCCCTTGGTGTTTATGAACATAGCATAATCCAATTCTGCAAGCTGGCTCTCTAAGTAATAAAAGGGTGACTAGGTGGGTTGGGAAAGAGAGAAAGAGAAAAATATATATCATTAAACCCCATACCTTCACTATGCTGTGTTGGTTATTAGGAAATAGAAATGGAAACTGTCTTTGTGTTAATTACTGCCTTATATGGAGTACATGACACAGGCTGTACTAAATAGAACTCTTTGCATATGGGTGGGAATGAAGTAGAGCTCAGTAAGATGAAAGCAAAACTAAGCCCATCTGGAGCCTCTTCTCTCCTTAAGCGATGTGACCTTCCCCCACCATGGAGGTCATCTGCAAGCACAATGGATGTGAGCACTTCACAGGATGAGCTCATTATACCACAAACACAGAACAGGGACCAAGCAACCACAGGGCAACACAGAAAATTATTTTATAAGCCGACTTTTACAAATTGATTTCAAAACTGGGGAGCAATTACCATTAAGAAAATAATTTGCTGTTCTGAAGAGGGTAAGGCAAGGCAGTGGTTCAAAGATAGCCTAAGCTATCATTAGAGAAATCCAGTTATTTAGTCAATTTTACTTATTTACAGGACTAAAGATTAATGAGTACAGATACTCACTCAGACAGTAATTAGGTTTCAAAAACATACTATAACACAATCAATCATGGCTCTTGAACATAATGGCATTAGGGCAGAGCCCTCTTTCAACTCCAGTTATTAGCAAGTGATTGGTGAACAGTGAGCTTATGCTGAGAGCCTACTCCAGGGCCCTGAAATAAAGTGAAAGAAATTCCTTGGGATAATAGAAAGCATCTTTATCCTTTGTCCTTTGCCTGGACATTCGGAGCTGCTACACAGGAATCTGTAACATAACTTCAGGGTTGGTAGCATTTTGCTATAGTTGACAATTTACTCTTCGTTCAGCGTTACTTGAGGGTCCGTCTCTATTCATGCGCTTTCACTTATAATTTTTGAAATTTACTTTCTCTAGACTTTCCAAATAAGGATAAGTTTGGTTTTTTTTTTTTTTTTTATAAATAAATTGGGACCACATGGTACCTAAGCGGGGAGAAAATAAAAATGAAAGAAAGACAAAGGAATTTCCCTCATCTGCTCTTACTTCGAAAAGGACAACCTCTCTGGTCAGTAACCTAGGGAAACTGACCAAAGCTGTAAGTCCCAGGCTCATGGAACCTAGTGGAGAAGAGGTAAGAAAAGGAAAAAGCAGTAAACATTTGGAATTGTTTTAAATAAATAAAGTTTTAAAAAGAATGGAGTGCAACGTTTCTGCACAGTTTTCCTATGTTAACACCACACATGACCACGGTACCTTTGCAGATATGAGAACAATGGTTTGTGATGGAATGAGCAGTGCTGTTTCTCTGGGTTCTCTAGCCTCCAGAAACAAGCTGCTATTCTTGCATCCTACTCTAAGGGAAATGCAAGGGTTAATCTTGAGAAAGTGTCTCTACTACTATCTGGGCTTCCATAATGAATATTTTCCTGTTAGGATCCATTTCTATTTAATAATCTCTCCACCTATTCTTTTCTTTCTAAAGTTTATTATTATTGTTATTATTATTATTATTATTATTATTATTATTATTATTATTATCGTCATTGTTATTATTAATTCGCTGTACATTCTGGTCATAGCCTCCTCCCACATCTCCTCCCAGTCCCACCCTTCCTCCCTCTTACCACATCCGAGATCCACCCCTATCCACCCACCCTAGCTAATCAACTAGCATCAGGACTGAGCATGGCTTCTTCTGCTGTGGCCTGGCAAGGCAGTCCGGCCAGGGGGAAGTGACCAAAAATCAGACAACAAAGTTCATGTCAGAGGCAGCCCCTGCTCCTCTTACTAGAGGACCATATGAATCCTGAGATGCCCGTTGCCAACATCTGTGTAGGGGCCTAGGTCCTGTGCATGCATGGTCTTTGGTTGGTGCTTCAGTCTCAGCAGGACCCTCTGGGTCCCAGTTAGTTGGCTCTGTTGGCCTTCTTGTGGACCTCCTGAATAAATCGATACATCTCTCAAAGAAAATATTAAATCTCCATCCATTTTTAATAATCGCCTCCCTCCTACTGCTTTTCTCGCTAACCTCAGTTTTATATCAAAGTATGCAGGAAGCATACCAGCTCACACTGTGCTGCAGAGATACCACAAACCACCTCAAAAGGCACATATGCTTTTTCTTGTGAAATCACAGTGCACTTTGTTGAATTTGTAATCTTACCCTTCACATTTTCCCTTTTTTTATTTTAGTAGACAACTTATTTTTTCTGTGGTTATTTGTATAGAGTCCATGTACTTCATTTTTAGACTATTAGATTTTCTCTGATGCATCTCATTTTTTGTTAGAGATTATTCAGGCTATGGAATTAATCTAAGACTGTGTAAACATGGCTGTTGTAACCACAAGGTCTTTTAAAATTTTTTAAAGTAAAAATATTAGTATCATTCAATCTGACTGTTGTTTAGTTGTCATAACAGCAAACAACACGTATTCCCTGACTTTCTTTAAACAAATCATATTTCTGTTTAGAACTGACATCCTCTAACTATGTGAAAGTCCAACTAATTCTTCCCCAAAGGGAAAAGACCCTACTTAAACTTTGAAACTCAATCACGAGGAAGACAACTTTAGTTGACTACTGAGGCTTGCATTTGCTGTTTGGTTTACATGAGACTCAGGCACCTGCCATTCTGCAGAAGCTTAAACAAGTTTCTCTTGCCCTTTGCCAAGCTTTCTGGGGAGAGCAGCGCTATGAGGCTTGCAGAACTGCCAGGATTCTAGCTCTAAGACAAGACTCTGTCAAGGAGGGGTTGATTTCAAGTGCCAGCAAAGGCATCCCTTCCTTCCCAATCTCATTCCTCTTTCTACGCTAAAAATCCATCCTGTCTCCTTTTAATTTCTTCCCTATCTTGTAGATGTTGCCTGAAATGTACAATTTTCTTCCATACTATCTTGTATTTGTGGCTTCAGATTTGTTTCTGTTCCCTTCAATCCAGTTTCTAAGTAGTCTTAAGATTGAAAAACAACAACAACAAAAAAACCTGTCTTCCATATTTTATCGGTTCTTCCTACTGGAATGAAAATATCACGAAGACACTTAAGATTTGTTTGCTGAAGTATGGGTTTGCACTTAGCAAACCATGGGCTTAATAGATCAAAAGATAAGATTTGATGCTCTGGAGGGAAAACTGGAAATGGCCTCACAATCCTTAGTACAGTGCCTGTATTCAGTTGTCACAGTAACTGTCTGTTCGCCTGAGGCTGAACACACATGCTGGTCAAGAGCTGTCCATGTTTAGTGTATTTTCAATAACAGGTGACAAAAATGTTAAATTATAAGTAGAGAAAGCCATGTAAAATAGCCTTCAATTATTCACTATGTCATTGAGTAATTCTATAACATAGATTTAGTGATTTTAAGCAATTTTCTGGGAAAAGATAATTGAATGATACTCAATGGTTTTGATCCATTGGCGCTACTACCACTAAGAATTAGTCACAAAATAGCAGAGTAGATAAAAAACAGTTTATTTTTATTCCCTTTCACATTCGAGTTACAAACGTGAAATCGGTTTTCCTTAAGCATACTTTTTGGCTTTATAAAATTAAACACAGATATTTTCCTTATTATAAAATTTGTATCTACTATCCCAACGTTTTTTTAACTTTGGTGTAAGCAAGTCTACATTAGCATGTCTTGTTCCAGGCACACCCATTTTATTGGCTGTCATCTCTATAGAAGAACCAAGCATTTCTGTGCAAAAAAAAAAAAAAAAAGGAAACAAGATTGATTTTGAAAGATCCTACCTTTTATTACTTGACAAACCACCTCCCCAATCAAGACTTGACCAAGTCCACCAGGTTGAAAATGTCGAACTCCATCTGGCAGGACCGATCAATGACCCTGGCTTAATATAAAGCCTCAGTCTTGCCATTGTGAGAATCCTTAAAGTGCCAGCCTCCTTCTCCTCCAGTGTCTTCTCTTGGAGTTGTACCTGATCTTGTTACAAGTTTTCACCCGAATCCACCGAGGAGCAGGATGATTTTGCTTTTGTTTCCTGGCCAAGAATTGCTTGATTCTGAAAGTCTTGTGAGAAGACATCATGAGAATCTGAGTCTGATGTTTGGCTCATGATGGGGGAGGAAAGGAGAGCAGGAAACACAAGGTTTCATAGTTCATATAATAGTTGATCTAATCCAGACATAGGTGTGCATTTTTGCAGTCCTGGCTGAGGAAGGCTGATTCAGGAAGATCACCTCAAAGGCAAATAAAGCCATACTATAATTAGGGGGTGTTGGCAATTGCATCTGTGCCTATGTGACATCACAGCAGCTATGGTTGCTTGCACTGGGCCTGAGTAAACCTAAGCCTGTCAACAGCCAATCATAGAGCAAGAAGGGTCTTGTAAGACCCTCCCACTGACAAACTATGAAAGAATGGTGGATTCTGGGGGAAAGGACAGTCATTATGTTCACTTGTACACCCAGTGGTGAGTCCATCAGGCTCCAGTGGATAGTTTCCAGCTCAGAGCCACACATGCAGACCTGCATAAAATCAATGGATCACAATACAAAACAAGCATAAGGAGGGGAGACGAAAGTTTAGGGAGGAAGGATGAGGTGACAAGGTGGAAAGGAGATAAGTTTGGGGGTGGGCATAAACAAAATGGATTATATGCATGTGTGAAATTGTCAAAGAACAAATTTAATCAATTTTTTAAAAAAAAATTCATATCTGTGAAAAACCTTCCCACATTCCATGAAGATGTAATTATTTCTCTGAGTATTTCCAATCCCTGATTGGTTCACTCTGAAGGTGCGGTCACAGTAAATGTGAAAGGTACTGACTATACCTAGCAGTGTACTTTTCGCCTCCTCTCAATCTGTCCTGCCTCAATTCAAATGTTATTACTATGAAGATTTAAATTTTCCCAGAGTTCTAACAATCTCTTCCAAATTTTCCTTGTGGGTGAAATTACTGTGCAAAAAAAAAAAGGAAACAAAAAATTAATAATTCTTATAAGGCTTAATTTTATCCAGATATAGTTGTGCATTTTATAACACCAGCTGAGAGAGGCTGAGTCAGGAGGTTCACCACAAAGTCAAGAACAGTCTAGGCTACATACCTAGTCCTTTTTTTTAGAAAAACTAAATACCCGGTAATAATAACAAAAAACTTTAAACTCTACCTTTAAATTATAGTCTTGAAGGTAATTCTAAAGTAGCAGTCTACTGTGGATTTGGCCATGCATATTTGTACATGTCTACTTGCTTTAATGTGAGTCTATATGTAGTCTATATGAGTCTACATGAGTTATTTGTTTTTCTAGTGTAAGTTTATAATTCATTTGTTGAGTTGTCATTGGTACATTCTTTAAATTTTCTTTTACCACTCTCCCTCTGCTCCCCATTTTCCTTCTGTCTTCATTCCCCAACCTTGGCCAACCACGCAAATTTCACTGGTTAAGAACTTAAGCCTTGTCAGGGTGAAGAGACCTGATAGGCTGTGGTCCTATGATAGAGAAGGAAGGCCCTTTCTGTCAGAGGTCTAAGGGAGGAGAATAGGGTAGAGTGGGGGGGGGGGGTTGGAAGGGGAAGATATAAGTGAGAGGACAACAATTGGGATGTAATTTGAATAAAATTTCTTGAAAAGAACTTAAGTGTTTACCTATTTGCCTAATTTTATAACAAGTGAGTAAGTTATTAACCATGACTCCCGGATCTATCTGAATCACATGTGTCTCACGCTTCTCTGTTAGGTCAGCCAACTAAACCTGGAGATATGAGAGCCAGGATATGCTGATGGTTAAGAGTTATCTCACACCGACTCTGACATGAACCCTGGTGCCTCATATTTGACCATTTCCCCCTTGGTGGGTAGGCCTGATAGCACTCAGAGAAAGGATAAGCAGGCCACCAGGATGAGACCTGATAGGCTATGAGAATATGATGGGAAAGGAGGTTCCCTTCTGTCACAGACCTAGGTGTAGGCCCAATTTTCTTAACCAATATATTTTATAAAAACATATTAAGCGAGCATAAGTCACTTATAACCCAACTAACCAAACAAACAGGAAAAGAGGATTAAGAAACACAATAACAAAACAGTAAGGATATCAGTTCTGAGGAGCAATTCTCCTGGCATAATCAGCAGGATTTCTTCTGCTGGAACCTGGAGTAACCAGAATCCAGAACCCCGAAGCCTTCCATCAAGCAGCTCTCTCTAAAAGTGTCTTGAATGAGGTGCAGCAATGAACAGCCAAAACTATCCAAAGTCTCCAAAAAAGCACCACCTCCAGTTCTGGGATCTTTTCTATATCTCCTCCCAGAGTCTGGTCACTGGATCCCTTCAGCTGACAACAATCAAGCTCCCACATAAGGTGGTTGGTCATCTAGTGGATTAACCTCACCTGTTCTCTCACAAGACCATTCCAATCCCACACTTGGGATCCTAAAAAAAACAGATTTATCTCTCCTTCATCTCCCCCTGTCTATTTAATAAAATAAGCTATATACAACTCCTAGGGGAGGGGAATAGGGTGAAAGAGGGAGAGGGAAGAACAGGAAGATACAAGTGAGGGGATAACAATGGAGATGTAATCTGAATTAATTGCTTAATTAAATTTCTAAAAAAGGGGGGGGGGAGTTATATCACAAAGACCAGCCTCTTATAACACCAGGGTAAAGAGAAGCAGTCATTGATTGCAGAAAAAGAGATAATCCTTAAACATAGGCCACTCTTGCACATCAGAAGTCCATAGATTTCCTCCCATTCGAAATCTCTCCTTGCTCCCATTTCCATGGAAATAAGCTCATGTCCTGTAGTTGGACATCACTCTCTTTCTAAACACATCATAACACATGCACACACACACACACACACACACACACACACACACACACACACACAACCACACTGAGTACCCACCCTGACCATAGAGGATATGCTTTTCACAAAGGCAAGGAGGTTTAATGAAGATCATGAG
Source organism: Acomys russatus (assembly GCF_903995435.1). Classification (NCBI taxonomy): domain Eukaryota; kingdom Metazoa; phylum Chordata; class Mammalia; order Rodentia; family Muridae; genus Acomys; species Acomys russatus. The sequence goes on along the minus strand of NC_067158.1, from coordinate 21,866,913 downwards.
TCTGGGTTTTGCTCTTTCAGAAGCTGCCAACATGTCTTAGACACAGCACCATTCCATGGGCTGGAGACCAGGTTTCTATCTTCATAGCTTCTTACAGCCTTATACCCTGTGCTCCCTGCCAGACTCCTTGGTGGCAAGGAGGCCAGAGGGAAATAGAAATAAGATATGACATAGGAACAAGGCAGAACATTCATGTGTAAGGTGTACAAGTCACCAAACCCAAAACCCTAAGCAGGTCAGTCTTCTGTTATAGTTTGAACTACTGCAGAGCATTCTAGTCTTTAATACTTTAAGAAAAGCTTATTATGACAAGCCAATGACAGCACTTTCAGTAGGTCAATAAATCATGGATGTATCATATCACAGAGATGACAGCTATGTAAAGCATCATAGGAAATCTGATATTATTTCAACAAAATAGCAACTGCAGCCTCTTGGCACTTACTGCAATTTTAAGTCAAGGTTTAAAATATGTTACTATTAATATTGCTGAATGGGAAATTTTCTTGGATGGAGTACTGAGATATTAAGCATTTTCTTTTGGTTCGGTTCAAAGTTTATTATGAGGCAAAATCAAGTAGTGCACAAGGAACGGCTTGCAAACGCCTCTTCTCAGGCAGATGCTCCAGCTATGTCTTATAACTATGCTGATGTTCTGCTTGCTCCTTGTACTTTGTTCAAGTTGGGTGGGTGGGTGGGGGGAATTCAAACCATATGAAAAGTGGGATGAAAAGATTGTTGGGAGCTTTCACTCATGGCTTCTTTCCAAGCATCTGGTAAGAGGGGAGATGTTAATTTTTTTTAATAATGTTTAGGGCATGGTTGAGTAGGAATTGGAGGCTGACCCAACCTTGTTTCGTTACTTTCGACCTGGAAACTTCGAAGCAGCTGTCAAAGTGGGGGTGACAGATGTTAGCAGCGAAGGGCGCAAAGGCAACAACTCACTTCTCTTTCCAAGCCGAAAATTATCCTGCGCCAACATTTTTGTTGTTGTTGTTCTTTCAGCAGAGAGGGAGGGAAATGGAAGAATTAAGAAAGAATAATAAACTCTGGTATGTGGATAGTAATTTATGATATATAAAATGCATATTTCATCTCATGCTATCTTTAGATCAACTTTCTACAGTGGGTAATTAGAGAATCTGCTGGCATTCTGCCCATGGGAGAAGGTGAAGGCACTGAGAGCTTATCTACATGGCCCTTAAACCAATGGTAGAAGCAGGCCCATAATCTGGAGCTCCCATGGTCTGTTCAGAGCTTTTCCCTTTATCTAGTTTACATTTCTTTTATTCCAGCTCCGACACCAATGTTAGCAAATCATAAAACACTGCCAGAGTATGACTACCATAAGGAATATTTTCAGGCCTCCCCACTTCATATTTATTCACACCAAACTTTGCAATGAACCCTATGGTACTCTTTCCAAGACTATTCTTCTGATGTGTCTGCTTTAAGTTTTTATCGCTGTAAGTCAGTAATTTGGGGTCATGGTACCAGTTGTGCCTCATATTCTTCCTGATCCTGGCCCCAGACTTCTTTCACCCTCTGATCTAGACACCAGGAAGGGCGTGGCGCCATGAATTCTTGGCAAGGAAGAAGATGACCTATTGTATATCTCTTAGATGCTGGGAGATTTTAATAAAATGCTTAGTTAATCAACCTTACCATCCAAAGTTTGTTTGAATGCTTATCAAACTGACATAGACACTTCGACTCAATGACCATTTTGTAAACTAAAATGTTTAGGTTTCCATACAAATAGCATGGACTTCATTGTGGCATGTCTGTACATACGTGTCATCACACTTTGTTCTTCATGAAGAAGATGAAGAAGGATAAAGAGCTGAAGTAGCTTCAGGTAACAATGTGCAGCTTGAAAACAAACAAAATAAAGATGTTCAATCTACCAATGCGCCCAGTTCACTCACTCCCCAGGCTGCGACTTATGACTCTTTTGCCATCTAAAATTGTTGTAAGAAGACATTGCATAACAAAATATAAATCTTTGCAAAAGTACATTAATCTGTCCCACTGTTCCGCCATGATAATTCCCACCCCTGGACATCCTCAAATTTAAAGTACAGCCTCAGTCCCTGTAGATTATTCTTCCTAGCAGTTGCTATATCATTTCCTTTGATTTTCTTTTCTGGGTCCAGCTTGGTGAACAACTGAAAATGGATTTAGCCTATAATTGTCAACAGGAGGGCCTGCCAAATCTGTGTCTGCACAGAAATAAACCCAAATTGGCAGAGAGGTGAGGAGCTCAGCCATCGCGGTTTCATCAGAGTAACGTCCTCCCGAGAGGTCCATAAAGCAGCCAGTTCTCAGTGAAGGCTGAAGAACCCACACAGTTAGAGGCAACATAAAAATGGACTACACACAAACAAGGCACAAGGGTTTAGAAATAAACCACCCCAGGCAACTCGTCTAACACAAGACACAGAGTTGTCTGTGGGGTTGGAATGCCCAGATTCCACAGTGACGTCCAGCCCACTGGTTGCTCTGTCAGTCTATGCTGCCTTTGACTTATATGTATCTAATGTCTATTTGTGCATATCTGTGATCTGTGACATGAAATGAAGGTATATATTCTCTACCTCTGCAGCTTATTTCAAAGATTTGGAGCATATATAATATTTAAGAAAGTATGTTTGAAGCAACCATAAGAAGCCTTATCTCTGTTCCTTATTAGTCAAGTCTTTGGTTCCATTATATGAGCTTTCTCAGCTCAGCCTCAGAAGCAGATCACCACCATGGGAACAGAAATGTCGATTTAATAGACCACAGACATGAAAGAACTGACCAATAAATGGTTAAAATGAACACACACACACATTCACATATATACATGCATAGGCATGCATTCACACACACACACACACACACACACACACACACATACACACACACACACACACACACACACACACACTTTATGTTCGTTCTAAAACCTGACTGAGTTTGAATGCAAGCTAGACTGTGTGGTGCAGACCTACAATCTTGGCTCCGTCTAAGTCAGAAGGATCATAAGCTCAAGGCACGCCTAAGCTTCAGAGAGGAATCAAGGCCAGTGTGGATGAAGTACTCAGACTCTGAATCAAAATACATATTAAACATAGGGTGTGGGATATAGCTCAGTGATAGAGAACTCACCTAGGACATTTGAGGGCTTAGGCAGCCTCAGCCCTGGAAGAAAAATGTGAAAGAACTTGGAATAACAAGAAATGGTCTATTATCTTATAGTTTACTACTGAAACGCATTATATCTATATCAATGATTGTGTATTGGAAGTCTAAATGCTGCCTTTAGTAATGCTGGCCATTTTTTATATCATTTGATCAGGGCTTCCTATAAATTTAGATATAAATTTACAGGGTATTATTTTCCAGTGCCCTACACTGGTATTAAACATCTCATATATACACTTACCGTGGATCCCTCATAGGGTAAGTGCACTTTCCTACTTTTTGGCTTTCAAGTTGGTGATGAGATCACTTTGATATTCTGGGACAGTAAGAACAGTTGGAATTAGTTTCACATCATAGACTCCAAGATGTCTCTGCTCTCGTGAAATGCGTCCCTCCAGGGAGCTATCATTTTCAGAGTGATAACAGCCATGTGAGGCAGGCCTGAGGCTAATCACATAGTGAGCCAAGTTCAGTTGAGCCATAGGTGTGAATGATAAGTAAATTCTCATTTTTGTATACTATTAGGTTTTCTATTGGTATTATAGTGACAATAACAAACAAAAATCACAAGCATTAAGTCAACTCCTCTTTGGAGGGGAGAAGAGTGATCTCTTGACGGCCATTCGTCCTCTGGAGCTTCTGTGCTAACAGGCAGGAGCAGAACCTACTCCCAGGGATCTGTAGGACAGAGATCATGACAATGAAGAACCCTGGGAAGTTTGCTAAAAATTTCCCCAAAGCCTTGCACCAGCCTGTCCCATCTGCTTGCAGATTTGTCTCTAGTCAAAGGAAGCTCAGTTCAGCCAATTCCATATGAAGGAAGATAGAAAAAGCAGGAGCCCTAAAAAGGAGATTAAGTCATTTAAAAATAGCTGAGGCCTCGACATGAAAGAGACCAAGAAAACACAGAGACAAAACTGTCATGTGAAGGAGTGCAGAAATCTCTCCTCTATGTGTTGATTTCTCCCACTTCCCAAAAAATCAGAGTCTTTCCACTGCATCAACATAAAAATCTTCTCAGGCAAAAACCCAGTATAGACTTTGGCTCACATACATCTAAATATTCCCCCTACAGATATTTTCATAACTGACAAATATTTAAGAATATAATATAGCATATCCCCTGTAACAACAATAATAAAACCATCATCATCACTACCTTCATCATCATCACCATCACCACCACCATCATCCTCATCATTATCACAGACAACAGTAGGCATCAGAAAGTCACTAAGTGATTCTCTTGTGGGAAGAAAGGTAAAATGCCCCTAAAGTCCTGAAAATGTACATTTTAAAAAAGAAAGTTATCTAAGCATAGGAAGAAATACCATAGCATTGTGCATTTTGAAGTAATTCTGTAAAGATAATAGATGATTCATCATTTTATCATAATGGCAATAATTCTGGAGATGTGCAATTGAAGCACAGGAGAAAACGGTAATAATGACTATCTTTCTAAAAATAAAAATCCATCCTACTTTCTAAAACATTTTGTAAGATAGCATAGAGGTTATATGCCACCAGAATCTATAAAGTTCAGAAAATAAAGCTTACAAAGGACAGATGTTTGGAAGCCTACCAGGTAGTTTTAAATTTATATCATGATTAGTTAAATTTCATTACTGAACTAATAGAACTTATTTTTGTCCTAATCTTGCTTTTCATTGTTTCTGACACCTGTGCTGTCTCACTCTCCTGCTCTCACTGCAAAATACAGGAAAGGTTAGACAACTCACCAGGAGTAACCTACAATGGAACTACAGCACAGTCATGCTGCTTGACTCACTTACCTAAGAGAGGGATGCTGTCACCACCACGCAGGAAGTCACTGTTCAAGGAATCACTCCCAAAGTCAAAACTTATTATACAGTTTGGATGACATCAATAGAAACACTGATCTACCACCATACTGGGAGGAGGTGGGCTGGGTAAAAGTGAACATGTGACCAAACTTATTTCTAGGTTCAAAAAGCCTTAGGAATGAGAGATGGTTGGATAGATGGATGGGTGGATGGGTGGACAGATGGATGCAAGAGTGGGTGGGTGTGTGGGCAGGTGGATGCATGGGTGGATGGATGGATGGATTAGTGGGTGGGCGGGCGGGTGGGTGGATGGATGGATGGATGGATGGATGGACGGATGGAGAGTTGCATAGCTGCTCTGTGTAACTTGTGTCTATCTATGTATGCTTGGTTCCTGCTTTTGATGCCAGTGAAGTCTCACGTTTCTGAGAGAAAATGAGGTTATCTGCATGACCCCAGATGGCACACACAGCCACTCTGGCTTTGCTAGTTAGAGGCTGTTTTTAGGGTGGTGTCAAATGCCTCTGTAAATAATGAAGAAAATGGCACATACATATTCACACCAGCCTTAAGCCAATCAGCTTAAACAAAACAGGCCTCTCAATGTCAAGGAAAGCTTTCATAAGGTAAGGAAAAGCTTAAAGTCAATATCTATTTACTAAAATTCCTCTGTCTCATTAATTGAGGTGGGAGAAACTCAGTTCAGTTGAGAGCTCCGCATTACCTGATCTGATAAACAAAACCAGCCAGCATGGAACGTGGGGGTGAAGGAGAAAATTCAGCCTGTGCTCTACAGTTACTGAAAGGTTAAGTATGAGCAGAAGACCCGTCATAGAAGCAGAAAGTAGACTGCCATGAAAATATGTGTTCCCAGGGGCCCCAACATTCAGGGTGTGCTGGAATAGTGAACACTCCTGAGGATCAACCAGATATTTTTATTTGCAGCAGTAAATTATCCCATATGCTTAGAGGTGGTTTCTTATATGGTAGCTAGAGAGTTGAATTAACTTGACTGTACAGAGAAAGAGAAGGGAGGGGTGGGCCTGAACTCTGTGTTAGAACTAGGCCTGAGGCTGGGGCAGCAGCAAATCATTGGAAGTCAGAAGAGTCTTGGGTGGCTGACCCAGAACAAGAAAAACCACAGTCAAAAAAACCCATGGGGTGAAAGGCAGAATCACAGAAAAGTAAGACACTCCAGAGTTGCAAAAGAACCCAGGGTAAATGACAAAAGAGGCTGAAATACTTAAGACCTTAAGGATGTAGGGAATGAGAGATGAGAGGAATGGCAAGGGAAATTTATTGCTAGACGAAGCAAGAGAACAAAATGAGTTCTCCACCTGAATGTTCATAGAAAATAGGAGCTGGATGGTGGTTAATGCCAGAAATGGGCAAGGAAAATGGTTAACCATGAAGAAACCGCAGCATTCTCCAGCTTCCGAAAACTCCAGGGATGAAACAATGTCAAGCAGGAAGGGAGCAAGTGGGAGGAGGTTTAGGGAGGGGTGTTGCTAAGAAACCTTCCCACAGCGCTTGGCAAACCTGGATAAGGAGAGGTAGGCACAAGGCTGAACAGCTAGGACAATCTCACTCGGAGATAATGCATGGCTCAGCCATGGGTTGCCATGTGATGAGACCGAAATGTCAAGGAGGTGACACCTATTCTTTTTGAGAAGCAGGTTTCAGAGAGGGTCAGTAATAAAATGGCTGGCATTTGTGCTCTCACAAAGGTCAGTTATTCTGGTAGCTTAACTCCAACATGGCTAAATGATCACAGTGCCTCTGACCCTCCAGCTTTGGGAGGTCTTCTCTCTGAGGCACTTTTAGGGGAAAAAAATCACCAAGACAAACATCAAGGAAGACAATGTCAGACTCTAGGGAGTGGAACCACACAGACTTCATTCTCGTCCACATCTGGTTTCCAACGCAAGGTCTGGGTCTCCTTTTAATGTACTTAACTGCATCATATCATGAACACCTGGACAAGCTGCTGCCAATGCACTTTGAAAACATCTGAGAGAGGAAGAAGGTGAGAAGCAAAGCCCTGTTAAAAGGAATTGTAGGATCCTGCTATTAAGGTCAAAGTCTGGCCTTTCTGGATAGCCTCTGCGTTTAGAACACGACAACAACGGATTCCCCTTCTCAGTAGGGTTCTCTCTCTGCCTGATCTGGGGGAACCCTAGCACCTCTAAGGACCATCACATAGCCTTAGACAGCTTACAAGCCCAACCTTTTACTGATAAGAAACTCATTCAATAAATGCCTGGCGATTCCTGGAGATACCTACCCTATGCTAATAACGCCTTGGTGTCTTGGCTTTCGACCAATGACCTTTAACTATACTTAGAGATTGTCCCCCACCCATAGGATAATTATAAGCTACTTTCCCCGCTTATGATAGGGCTGTTTTGTTCCATGTAGAGCAAGTATCCCTGGTACCTCTAGCCCCAACTAATCAAGCACATTCACCCTTGAAACCTGTCCCACTACCCAAGGGTTATACACCCCTGATTCATGAAATAAATGTGTGCTTTCTCATTGCACTCTTCTACCATGACTGCCTGAGACTCCATTTGTTGTGGGGAAGAAAGGGCTCCCTGAAGAATCATTGAGTTTGGATGCCAATCAGGCAGCTACCCTCCTTGCTGGGAGCTTCTGGACCACCTGGGGCTTGACTGCAAGTCAGTCTGCCACATGCTGTGAGTTTGCGTCTTTTTTAAAATTAGTTTTATCATATACATTTATATTATTACACATGAATAAAATGAACTACATACAGCAGGAAGAATCATGAAACAATCAGGAGTTAATATAAATATTATATTCGTAGTGATTTGGCTATTTGTATTTGTCAAACTTGAAGAAAGCATCATTCCCATCTTGGTGGGTCTAAATTTCTGGATGAAAATCAATATCTACCATATCTCATCTCTATTAACTTAAAACATCTATCTTGATCTAAAAACATCTTAACCCCTAACCAACTAAGCTTAATTGCAAGACTAAACTATCTGGTATTCAACCCCATTAGAGACTTGAAAAGGGATAAAACTTAAATACCTGAGTGAACCAGAAGTGCAGGTTACCAGCTTTCAAACTGAAAAAAATGACTGAGACAGTTTGCTGCCTGAACAGTCACCCAACACTCTCAATAACATTGCAGCAGCATCTTCAGCCTTCTAGCCTTCTAGAGTTCAGCTGTTGATTCTGCCTGAATCTAAGCCTGCCCATTTTTAGGCCCAGTGGCTTGTTTGCCACATTTGAAGCCAATTCCATAAGGAGGTTCTTTGATGTTGATCATCTTCTTTGAGGTAGGCTGGGTCTTTGTAGGTAAGGAGATAGGAGCTGAATATAAAGAAAGGGGCATATAGAAATATTGAGGGAGGATAGAACAAAATGTAGATTACTGAATCTACTCCTCAACTCAAGGTCTTAATTGTTTCTTATAAATAAGGTTATTTTTAATTCATTAGTATAGAATTTTGTATATTGATGCAAATCATGGTCATGTAAAAAAAACTACTAGTCTAGTTTTATCACAAGAATATATAACGTAGGTCTAACAGATAGATATGATTCTACAGATACATAGGGTAAAATAGTTAAATAAGGCCTTCAAAAGCCTCAGAGAACTACAGAATATGACATTAAGGATGTTTTTATTATTCTAAAGATTGACAACAGGACAAGTTAACTCCAAGCTTACTGCTTGTGTGTGACTGCTGTGAGCTCACCTCTTGTGGAACTGCATCGGCAGCCAAAGGCAGCTGAACTGTGTTTTACCAGAGGGCTGTAACACTGTAGTATCATCACAGGCTTTGCTTTTGAAATGCATGAGTTTCCATTCTTTTCTGGTACCAGCAATATCATTTTAAAGATCTAACTATAACATTCAGTTGAAAAGTCTTTTCCACCTCCCCCAGTGAGACCGGGAGCCTGGAATCCTTCCTAAGAGAAGCAGAACCTTTGATAACAGGTGGCAGGGTAGGGGGGTTGGGGGTGGGCTGGGGGGTAGGGAAGGTGGAGGGTAGGGAAGGTGGGGGGTAGGGAGGGTGGGGGTGTTTCCTCTGTTCCCTTGTGGAAGCAAACAGCACCTGGACTGCCCTGGAGGAGAAATACATGCGTCCGGTTCCCACCCAGCAGCGCGGTGACAGGAACCACAGTATGACAGCTGCTGTGCTCCAGGAGAGCTCTGGCTACCACCAGACACAGAATGACAGGGATGAGGGAGAAATTACTGATTTCTCAGGAGGAGCACAAGGCCGAGGAAAGCTTATGTTTGCTCCTGTGTTTGAGGGAATAAAGTGAGGAAACAGAGGGGCAGACTTCTAAAGCCAGGCCTAGAACCTACCCACTTCCTGGGAGCGAAGTATTCAAACACAGGAGCTTGTGAAGGGCATTTCATGTTTGAAACACACCAGCAGGCTTCCTCCGCTGCACAAAACATCACCAAGCTAAGAAAGAGTGAAGGCCAACGCCCAGACAGAAGCCTTCAAAGGCGAGGTTAAAAGAAGTCCTTTCACAAGTTGATTCTCTGACTTAAAGTGACACAAAGCTGACGCACAGTGGGGGAACCTCTGAAGTTTGCTAGCAGCCTACTCTTGTAGGCTAGGTATTTGGGAACAGAAAATTGAATTGTTAAATTGACAAATTTTTTTATGAGAATGATCAAGAATCCATCATAGACAAGTGAGAGTAGTTTTAAAGATCCTTTATCTACTAACTTGATAAACAACAACAACAGCAAAAGATCTAGCCCAGTCTAACCAGCTTAGCAGTGAGAACAGTCCATAATTTGTTCCTTCAAAGGTCAGTATTCAACTTCCCAATGCTCCAGAGTTAACATAAGAGAAGTGGTCACTTCGGTTATTTACTCTTAAACAGTAGCCAGGGACTACAGTGTCAGGATGATAGTACATCTTTTTAATCAAAAGAGATTTTTTTAAAGGTGTTTTTTCCTTCCTGTTTAGAAGATAATGTTCACAGCACACGTCTCAGCCAATAATGTGTACCTACTGCATTATTTTCTTAATATTCAATGTGAGACAAAAACACCATTGTTCTTACTCCTAATTTATTGTTAGAAAAATGGATTTCACAGAGAATGAACAGGCGAAACCAGTGTTAGCCATATTAAAATGAGAACAAAGTTTGTCCTATACTCTCTAACATAAGAATTAGTTTTACTTTATCTTATAAGAATAATTTAAGTCCTGTAAATAGCATTCCTAAAAAGGTCTTCCCTTTACCCTTACCCATGTTCTAGGCTTCATGGGTATATTTATACAGGCTGTGAGCAATCCATTGTTGGACTCAGCTTTAAGTAATTGTATTTATGGATAGCTTCTTCCTTCTGTCCTCTGTGTGTGTGTGTGTGTGTGTGTGTGTGTGTGTGTGTGTGTGTGTGTGTGTGTTTGAATCATGCATGCCACAACACAAATGTGGACACCAGAGGACAACTTGGTGGAGTCAAGTCATCCCTTTCCATCACCTGTGGTCTAAGAAACAGACACAGGTTGTCAGGCTTGGTTCCAGGGTGCGGGAGGAGGCAGTACCTTTACCCACACTGAGATATCCTGCTGGCCCAGGACAGCTAGGTTTTCAACAAGTATCTAGAATTGACTCCCAGAGAAAGCAATCTTCTGTGTTTGAAAATCAAGGCTCTGACAGTGTTCTCTCTGGTCCCTCTGGAGTGGGCTGCCTACTTGACACTTGCTATATGGCTCTCCAATTCAACGCAGTTCTGACCCAAAGTACATCACTCTTTTGGGTAGTAGGCTGCTTGAGTTGTAAAGGTTTCTATGGAAAAAACATCCTCAGCCAAGTGGACGGATCCTAAGTCTCTTGCAAGGGCGAAATCAGATGCCACCAGACACGGGTTTGTTGTGAAGAAGTGAAAGTTCACAGGCAGGCTCCAGGGGAAAAAGCACAGCTACTCCAAAGGCAGAGCAGCCAAGAGCAAATTCAGACATTTCATTTTATGGGGAAGGGTTTGAATATTCATGCCTTTTCTGAGAAGTGTTTTGAATATTCATGTTTTTTTCTGGAAAGTGGGGAGACTTTTAGTGGAGCTGATTTGCACAGGGATTAAATGGGCTTTACTTGCAGATTAGCTTCCCTTTCCCCTTACAGAGATTTCACTAGGCTTACACATTACTACAAAGGTATAATGGGGCTCAAGGAGAATCTTCCGTCATGTTGGTGTGCTCTGACCTTAACCACTTTGCCTACAAGTTCCTGGTTTTGTCTGCTTGAATGTCATGGTTTCAGCCAAACCTGCCAGTTTTCTGAGAAATCTTAAGGCCCCATGAGGACTCTCCACAGTGTCCACTACAGTCTGCTTTTCAAAGAGAAGGCTGGGGAAATGAGTCAAAATGACCCCATAAGCTATAGTGCTCAGCGTGTTTTTAAAAATCTGTCTTCCAAAGTCTCTTATTCTCTGCACCTTGACCAGTTGTGGGTCTCTCTGTTAAGTGCTGACTGCTCCAAGCAGAAGCTTCTATGGGAGTTGAAGGATCCATTGAGGTATGGGAATAAAGGTAAAGTCATTAGGAATCGGTTTAATACTGATTAATAGTAACCCCCTCCCCCGCCCGGCTCCCGAGCTTCTTACCTGCAAAGCCTCAGATTCTAGTTCTCAATAATGGTGCCACGTATGGGTTTTCTATGGTGGAGCAAGCCTTAGATCAAACCCCATCACTGCTCTTACCACTATTTACAGAAGCCATGCCTTGCCAGGCCAGTGATGTTGACCCCTCAGAGCTCACAGCTGGGCAAAAGCCATGACAGCTTTTCTCCTCTGGTACTGTACATAGATCTTCCAGCACTGGGTAAACTAGCCACTGTGAATGAAGCTTCCAGGTCAGTATCAGCTTGATTTCTCCATTTTTACATGACTTATAATGTGTGGTATCTTCATCAATAGCATCTTATCATCGAGTTCTGAGGTTAACCACTAGCACTGGACAATGGGAGTTTATGGGACCTCACTGGCAACAACACTGAAAGAAATAACCATTCCTGGCACTAGGCTTTCGATTTGTTAACCGTGGTGTGTAGTAGGGGCATTGCCTCTCCATTTAAATAAATGGCATTTAATTCCATTTAAACTCTTTTAATATGAGTTTATGTATTTATTTTGGGAAGCTTCTCTAGCATATAGTTTATATACTATACTCTATATAGTATATAGTATATAATTACATATAAGTGTATATAATATATAATACAGTTTATATATTATAACCATATATAAGTATATACAACAAACTATATAGCATGAAATATATGGTATATTATATTATTATGTGTTATATTATATAGACACATAATATACTTATTATCTATTTATTATATATAAACATATTGATATAATGTATATTATATTTATAGTACATAAACTATATACTATAAGCTATATGTAATACATAGCTTATATACTATAAACTATGTGTAGTCTGTAGCATATATACTATAAGCTACACATAGGCTATAGTTTCCACATGGTTTTTAAAAGCCCTTTAACACTATGTATTGCATATCCTTCTTTTTCCCTGCCCACCTTTCCCCAGCCCTAATTTAATCATACCTGTTTCATTATTCCCTATAACTTTTATGTCACTGAATTTTGTCTTCTCTTCTTTGAAAACCTCCTCCATGGCCCTTTTCTAATTTCCACCTCTATGAATATTCCAATATATACATATGTGTGTGCATATGTGTAAATATATATGTATATGTACATGTGTGTGCGATCAAAGCAAGCATCGACAAATGAGAGAAAACTTTTGACATGCAACTCACAGTGATTTGTAACAACATAAATACAGCCTGCACCAAGCTCAAACCAGACAAAATCCCAGCATGGAGAGAGAAGTGAGCGTGAAGTGCCAACCCCATTAGCAGTTGCTAGATGCTGGGGGAGAGTCTGTTTCCCTTAAGACTACATGCCCTAGAGGATAGACCACACTCCATTGGAAGGCCACACATCTACAATATTTGAGCATCAGATATTGAGCTTAATGGGTTAAAAAAAAAAGATGACAAGAATTTGGGAAGATAGGGAAGGGGGTGGTCTGGGAAGAGTTGGAGAAGGGTGGATAGTATCAAAATTCATTGTATGAAGTTCTCAACGATAATGAAAAATAAAATAAAATAAAATCAATAGCCACAGACCCAGACAGTTAGGCCCCACCTTACTTTAAATGGCAAAACAAAATAAACTTCTGTTATTGATATTCCTGAACTAACAAAATTAGTAACTGAATTGTCATTTTTAAATTAGCTACATTCTTATATTTTGTTATATTTTCTTTGTTATGCCATCTAAATCTCAATATTGATAATCTTGCTAATAATTATATTATGAACATTTACTTTATAATATCTTCTTGCATGAATTCAATATGTCCTATTATAACCTTAATATAGATTATATGAGTAAACTAAGTCATTATGATCCTGTCATTTTTCAACATTTACCTTGAGAAATAACACTGGGTCTTTTATAAGCAACAAACTGAAATTTCTTGGAGTAATTTGATAATTTATTTTAAATAGGATCAACAAGAAAAATGGCAACCACACTGAGATTCCTGGATCCCTTCATTATTAAGTCTCATGTAATACCCACGGGAAAAATGAACGATAAAACCGCTAGGCCATGACCCACAGCATCCTTAAGCCAAAAGACTGCTTAAAGAGACACATGCTGGAGTCATAGCCCTATAAGCCAAAAGTAGCACAAGGCAGGGAGAAATTACTGCTCCTTTATCTCATAAGGTAAAGTCAAAATTCAGTGTTGAGACATGTTTCTCATGTGGCGTACATACATTTCTGTACTCTATGTACTCTCTGTGTGTGTGTGTGTGTGTGTGTGTGTGTGTGTGTGTGTGTGTGTGTGTGTGTTTCTCCAGCAACATTGGGGACTGGAATAGACTATAATTCTTTTGCAAATATAACTTTTAAAATCTATTGTCACTGAAAAACACATATCCCAAAACTGAGTTGCAGGCTAGATGGGCAACATAATTTGTAAGATGAAAATATGTCCCCTGCTTTCATTCTATTGGGACTCTAGGTGAGAGAAGCATGGGAGAATGGGGAAATAGAAGAATCCAGAGGGTCCTAGAAACCTACAAGAAGAACATTATGACTGGCAGATCTGGGCCCAGGGGTCCTGCTCAAACCATGGCACCAGCCAAGGACAATACATGCAGTAAACTTAGAACCCCTACCCAGATCTAACCAATGGACAGGACTTTCTTCACAGATGAGTGGAGAGTGGGGTCTGACTTTCACTTGAACTCTGGTGCCTCATATTTGACCACGTTCCCTGAATGGGGAGGCCTGGTGGCACTCAGAGGAAGGATAGCAGGCTACCAAGAAGAGACTTGATACCCTATGAGCATATACAGGGGGAGGAGGTCCCCCTCAGTCACAGTCATAGGGGAGGGGAGTAAGGGGAAAATGGGAGGGAGGGAGGATACAAGGGATAGGATAACAATTGAGATGTAATATGAATAAATTAACAAAATATATTTTTAAAAAAGGAAAGAAAATATGTCCCCTGTTCCTCAACAAAAGTTATACAAATTTGCAGAATGATGACAGACAGTATATGTTCAATCAAGGTCCTGAGTCAATGAAGGAGTCTGTAAACAGGGATTTGTGTGTGTGTCTGTGTGTGTGTGTATCTGTGTGTGTGTCTGTGTGTGTCTGTCTGTGTGTGTGTGTGTGTGTGTGTGTGTGTGTGTGTGTGTGTGTGTGTTTCTTTTCCCTCTTTCTATTAAAGGTAGTGAGGAGCCTGGTACATACCAGTATTTCCTTAACCTTCCTTATTCTGTGAGAGCCAGTTATCCAATTGATCCAGACTTCGAAGTAAAGCTCCCACTAATGGGATGCATAACTGGGGTAAAAGATGGTACCCTTCTTGGGCAAGTGTGCTTGCTAGGCAAGAATGGGTCTTAGTGCACCCCTTTTTGCAAAAGGTCTTCTTGCTGAGCTACTTGTTCATTGTGGCCTCCTTTGTCTAACACTGACATGATTCTTTGTTTCTAATCAAATTCTTGGTCTCAGCACCTGGACCAAGGGAAATACAAAGTAAAATTACTGTACGCCAAAGCAAGTAAACCAGGCTTGAACATGTCAAGGGGCAGGGAGAACACATTAGTCAGACCCTGAAGGCTGCAGCCCCAATAACAACTGGGAGTGAGCAAGAATTTCCTATAATGCTCATGCATCCTTCAGCATCTCTTTGGAAGGCACAACTTTGGAAGACCTTCTATATCAGCAGCTGTCCAAGCCTGGGCAGAGTTGTCATTATTTAGACCAAACACAAATTTCTGTTTCTATGAGACGTTCTAGTTGTTGGGAAGGCTGACATCATCACTTACTGGCTCTGAGAAAATTGTGTAATAGGATTTCAGGTGCAGTTGGGTTTTTTGAGAATGCTATTTGGTGGTTGGATGCTAGTGTTGCTGAACCTAACGTCTTTGCCTGTCCTTCATCAGGCTAGCTTCAGCTACCCTTCTGGCAATAAGCTAATCAATAGTGAAGAGCAGGACCAGGAGTTTGGTGATTAGAATGAGAATGAACCCCATAAACTCACATGCTTGGTCCCCAGTTGACGAAACCATTTGGGAAGGATTAGGGGGACCAGCCTTGTTAAAGGAGGTGTGTCACTAGGGGTGGGCTTTGAGGTTTCAAAAGTCCACACCATTCCCAGGTAGCTCTCTGTGGCTTGTAGGTGTGGATGAAGATGTGAACTCCTGGCTACTTGCTCCAGAACCATGCCTGCTTGCCCACTGTCATGCTCCCAGCCATGATGGCAGTGGACTCTAACCATCTGAAATTGTAAGCACACCATTCTTTTTTTAGAAGTTGCCTTAGACATGCTGTTTTGTCACAATAATAGAAAATTAAGTTTGTTTTTTTTTGTTTTGTTTTTTTTAAGGAATATTCAATGTGGCCACATTGGAGAAAGGGGAAAGGAAGAGAAAGATCCATCTCTATCTGTCCCCCCATCCCAAGTCTGTCTTTGGGGTCTTGACATGAGAGAAGAATTTAAATAGAAGATAATGGGTACACATAACTGAGCAGTGTGGCCAGAATGAGGCCCACTACCGTCTCAGCTTTCTTTCTCTCTTGCAGGATCATCTGGCAATTATATGTCTTTCTCCAGTTTCCTCTTCTAGAAGATAAGCTCCTCCCATGATGTCCCCAGGGCTCCAGCTTTTTCTTCTCCAAGCAGGAGATTCCTGGAGGAACTCAAGGTTTTTTTTTTGGGGGGGGTGTCAATTGTTTCAATAGTTTGATAACTAAATGGAGGGATACATGACAGGCTGGTTACACTAGCAATTGCTCCGGATAACCAAGCTCTGCTAAGAATAGGTTTCTAAGCACAGCTTCTACACCATATTGTAAGTCCTAATTGTCATTTTTTTCTAATCATTGTTAGCAAATACCCTACAAAGAAATAATCTAAAGGAGGAAGGTTTTATTTTTGGATCTCATTATGGCAGGGAAGGCAGGCAGCAGGAAATGTGGGAGGAGCTCAAGGCTGTTTGCTCAAACCTGAGTGGATGAAGAAGCAGAGATCCTCACAGCAGAACATCAGGGCTAGCCTATCACAGCCGGACCCTTCACTGTCGCACTTCCTCTCTCCTTGCTCCCACCCCTCAAAGGTTCTGCATCTTCCCTAAGCAGCACAACTAACTGTCTAGATGAATAGTCAAACACACCAGCTTTTAGGAGACATTTTTGCATCATCCCAACAGAATTCAGTTGAACCCACCAAATAAGTGTGATAAGATAAGTTTGTGGCCCTGAATGGATCACATCAGAGTCACATCATGGCCCAGCTTCAATCAGAGAAGTGCCTTCCTTTTTTGCTTATTGACTGAACTTGTTCCCATCAGCGGAGCACAGAGGAGCAGAGTATGTCTCTGCAGGACAATGTCCTCACATCTGTTTGCCCAGCTATGAGACACAAGTGCCATTTCCACCTCTCCCAAATGGGGAACTTCAGACAAATCATCTCTCTTATTCTTTTATAATTAACATACAAAATAATGGTTTTCATGTTGACATTTTCATACACATATATATATCAATCACTCCACTTTCATACACATATATATCACTCCACTTTCATACACACACACACACACACACACACACACACACACACACACACACACATATATATCTCCACTGTGCTTACATCTATCCCCCACTACCTTCATCCTTTACTACCCTCCTTTCAACTCCCACTGTTTCCATTCTCCCCGATATGGATAGATCACCTTCTCTTTTAATCTCTATCACACACACACACACACGGGGAGAGAGAGACAGAGACAGAGACAGACAGACAGACAGACAGACAGACAGACAGACAGACAGACAGAGACAGAGGGACAGAAACAAAGAGAGACAGACAGAGACAGTGACAGACATAGACAGAGAGACATGAATGTTCCTAAGAAGAAACCTAATGTTACATTGGTGATCACGGATAGAGTGGAATGCTACAGGCCCAGAGCTCAATTACACTTTCTCTTTGTCTTTTAACCCTCTTAATAGCTAGACTTGCTCACCTAAAGTTCTTTTCATGACTAAGTGAAACTTTTCAGAAGGTAGTAACCCGGCAGACCACTAGCTTCCACCCATCAAAGGGCCAATAATGTCATCAGATAGCCTCAGAGGTCTACAGCAGATGATTTCACTTTTCTGCAGCCAACCTACCTTATGTTCCACCACTATCTTTGAAATGTTTATGATATATGGTTTTCTTTACTGCAGTCTTATAAAATCTCATGAAATAAGTTGTATTTGGGGCAACCTAAATTTGTCCCAGTGCTATGGTCACTCATGACTGACTCTAGAATGCAGCATCTTTGAGATGAAAGTTATGTTGTTTGTTTTGGCAATGAAAAAAATTAAGTCTGTATAGGGGGAAAATGAGATCTTTATCTTTTTTTTTTTTCAAGTAAAATTTTAAAATACTATGTCTTATGCCTTTGCCTAAAAAAATGAAAAAAAAAATGCTCAATAATTTTATCTTTCTCCTAGGATGCTATGATGAGTAAGTAAGGACACACAAGATTGTCAGTTTCCATGGTATTGAATTCCATTGTTTCAGTGGTCAACTGAGGCACAAGAGTATTAAGTGGAAGTTTCTAAAGTAAGTGATTTGCATTTTCAATTGAATGCTGCCCTGGGAAGCGATAAAATCTCATAGCACACTGTTTCATACAGCTCAGGAGAGGAAACATCCCATTGTCAGTCCTGTCATCCTGTGTAACTACCCAGCTGTTAGTTACTTAGTGGTGGTTAGTTACCACTTTCACTGTCACTGTATCTCAGTGCTTGTGTTCAAAATGCAACAGCAGTAAATGCTGTTTGCTTGATATGACATGGCCCTTGTGTAAGCAGATGGCCCTGTGGCTGTGACTACCTGCATGAGACCTGAACACACACACACACACACACACACACACACACACGCTCACAAACACAGGTATGTTCACTCACTCTCACACTCACACACACAGACACTCACATACAAACACACTCACACACACACTCACAGAGGAAAATAAGAGGAGCCTAGTTGGGGATAAAAAGGATATCAGCAAAAAAGTGGGGATCAACAGGAGTGGAAGTGGGACAAAAGGGGTGTTGGGGTGAATGTGGTCACAATGAATTGCATAGATATATAGAGTGTTCAAAAATAAAAGTAGCAATTTATTTCTTTTTAATTTAAAATTTTTCATTGTGGCTGTCATTGAAAATGACATGCTAGTTTGGTATTAACCTTCTGTGAGGTTCATCTATACCTTTATATTTTTCTTTTTCTTTTTTTATTTGAATACAGTTTCCTATCCCCCTACATTTTCTAGTTGCTTCTCCACCTTCTCTCTCAACCAGATTTACTTAGTTTCCGTCTCTTCTCAGCAAAGAACAGGCTTCTAAGCGATAACAACAAAATGTAACAAAATAAAACACAGTAAGATCAAACAAAAACCATCATATTGAGGTTGGACAAGACAAAACAGAAACGTAAAAGAGCCCCAAGAAGAGTCACAGGAATCAGAAACCCACTGCTTTACACACTCAGGAGTCCCATAAAAGTACTAAACTGAAAACTAGAGAGTACCCACAGAGGACCAGACCTGTGCTGGTTCTGTGACGGCTGCTTCAGTCTCTGAGCTCATATGAGCTTTGCTCAGTTGTTTTAGAGGGCCTTGTTCTCCTAGTGTCTTCCCTCCCCTCTGTCTCCCCCAATCCTCCTGCCTCCTCTACCTTAGGGTTCCTTCAGCTCTGAGGAAAAGGATTTGACGGAGACAAAAATAGTAATTGTCCAATGGGAAAATCAAATGACTCGATAAAACCCAAAAATATTTTTTAAAATGTAAGAGTAGCGATGTTGGTGATTCAGTTATGCCAAAGAGAATCACAAGGTATTTGCTTTAGGCAAAAGAAATTTATTAAGTTTATTTAAATTTCTCTATTTAATATGGAAAGAGGAACTACATGCAAAGGCTGCTAAGATTGCAGTAAGAGCAAATGTCCTGTCTGTGAAATTGTGAAGGAAGAAAAAGAATTCCATGCTAAGTTTGCTGATGCTGATAACTGCTTTGTTAAGATGGAGAAGGCACTGAATTTGTATGTGGGAGAACATGACAGAGAATTTGGCTGATGACAGCATGAGCACCAGCAGCCACTGAGCCAGCCACACAAAGAGAGAAAGAACCACAGCTTAGCTTTCGTCACAGTGCATTGCTGTAATTGTCCCGTCTTATTATTGGCTGCTATGTCTCACTGTGACTAAATTGCAATTAAACTTTATCATTGTGTATGTGGGCAGGACAAAATGTAAAGCACATGAGCCTCAGTACTATCACAAAACGGGAGGGAAAACTGTCAGTATAGAACATTTAGTTCTGTTCCTAGTTTGTAGTATCAGATGAACCAGTGTTGGTGACCGTGATTATCATGAACCAAAGCTATCCTGGCCGAAGAAAGGCTGAGAAGTGTGCCTTTAATTTTTTTAATTTTTTATAACTTATTCACATTACATCTCTATTGTTATCCCCTTATCCTTGTCTTCCCCTCCCTCTCTCTTCTGCCCTATTTCTCTCCCCTAGACCTCTGATAGGGAGGGCCCTCTTGCTCCACCATATGACCACAGCCTATCAGGTCTCACCAGGATAGCCTGGATCTTCTTCTGTATGCCCTCAAGGCTGCTTGTCAAGGGGCAGTGATCAAATCACTGGCACCAGAGTTCATGTCAGAGGCAGTCCCCACTCTACGCCCCCAGGTCCCACTCCCTTACCCACCACCATGTGGAGAATGAGCTGTGCATCAACTACATCTGAACAAGTGGGTCTAGCTTCTAGGTTCTCTGAATTCGTTGTTTGTTGGTGCAGCAGTTTGTTCAGGCCCTCCTGGGTCCAGATCCGCCGGCTTTGATGGTCCCCGTGTGGAGCTCCCCTGTCCCAGGTCCTTCCATTCCCCCCACTCCTCCATACAACTCTCAGCTCTCTGCTCAGAGTCCTGTTGTGAGTCCCAGTATCTGTAATGATCCCCCAGTGGGTGAAGAATCTCAGTCTACATCTATGTTGGGTTACTATCCACTTAGAAGTGAATACCATGCATATCTTTCTGGGTCTGGGTTACTTCACTCAAGATGAAGTTTGCCTGCAAATTTCAAGATTTCCTTGTTATTAATAGCTAAGTAGTAGTCCGTTGTACAATTGTACCACAGTTTTTTTTAATTTTTTACTATTAATTTATTCTTGTTATATCTCAATGGTTATCCTATCCCTTGTGTCCTCCCATTCTTCCCTCCCTCCCCTTTTCCCCTTATTCCCCTCCCCTATGACTGTTCCTGAGGGGGATTTCCTCCCCTGTATATGCTCATAGGGTATCAAGTCTCTTCTCAGTTACCTGCTGTCCTTCCTCCACTCTTCAGTTGAGGGACATCTAGGTTGTCTCCAGATTCTTGCTATTACAAATAAAGCTACTATGAACATCTTTGAGCAAATGTCCTTGTTGGATGGTGGAGCATCTTTCAGGTATTGCCCAGGAGTGGTTTAGTTGGGTCTCGAGTTAGCAACTATTCCCAATTTTCTGAGAAAGTACCAGATTGATTTCAAAAGTTGTTCAAGTTTTCACTCCCAGCAGCAATGGAGGAGAGTTCCCCTTTCTCTACATCCTCACCAGCATGTGCTGTCACTTGAAGTTTTGATCTTAGCCATTCTGATAGGTATAAGATAGAACTGAAAAGATTCTGTAAGGCAAAAGACAATGATGACAGAACAAAGAGACAGCCTACAGACTGGAAAATTCCTTCACCAACCCTACATCTGACAGAGAGTTAGTATTCAAAATATATAAAGAACTCAAGAAATTAAACTCCAGCAAACCAAATAATCCAATTAAAAATGGAGTACAGAGTTAAACAGAGAAGTCTCAAGAGAGGACCATGGAGTGGCTAAGAAACACCTAGAGAAATGCTCAATGTCCTAGTTATCAGGGAAATGTAAATCAAAATGTCCCTAAGATTCCATCTTACACCTATCAGAACATATGCCTTCTTAAAGAGCCACCAAAGGCTAAAATTCAACAGTCTTACCCTTTCCATGACTTATCCCTACCCAGAAAATTTCTGCCACTAAAATTAACAAAGGTGAACTGGGAATGTTTCTACTTCCACAATGATGAGGGGGCCATATCTATCAGTTCACAAATTGGTGCAAGTGCAATCTGGTATCTTGATGTCACAGTTAAATTCCTGGAATGAGCCAGTGAGTGTGACTGAACCAACACTCCCACCACCACATTTAGAGCAGACTCCACATGGCCCATCCACCTGTCTATGAGTTTTGGATAAGGAAGAACTGGTCCCGATTCTCACGGACAACAATAATTTTAATAGCAATATCAAGTGATTTCTTTCTCCAGGACAAGGTAAAAGAAACTAAAGCCTTCTAGGTTACATGGTGCTAACACTAAAATGACTTACCGTATTTTTCAGACTATAAGATGCACCCAGTTTTTAGAGCAATAAAACAAGAAAAACAGTAAAAACAGCACACCCTAATTTCCCAACTTTGGAAGTTGGGAAGTGCATCTTACGGTCCAAAAAAATATGGTAGTTTATAGTTACTTCCATCTCCTAAGTGAGGAAACAGCCACTGATGGCGGGACCTTAGGATACATCTGTCAAGGCAAGTCTCCAGAAACACTTGGAGAGTTAAGTAAAGTTTGAGATAGATGTGAGGACATCCTACTGAGACTTTAGGTAAGAAAAATATAAGAGATGGGGAAATAGAAGGACCCAGAGGGTCCTAGAAACTGATAAGAAGAACATCATGATGTGTGGATCAGGGCCCAGGAGGGTCTGCTCAAACTATTGCACTAACCAAGGACAATACAATAGTAAACATCGAACCCCTACTCTGATCTACCCAATGGACAGGACATTCTCCACAGTTATGTGGAGAGTGGGGACTGACTTTGACATGAACTCTGGTGCTCCATATTTCACCACCTCCCCTTGGTGGGGAGGCCTGGTGGCACTCAAAGAAAGAATAAGCAGGATACCAAGATGAGACTTGATAGCCTATGACCATATAGTGGGGGAGGAGGTCCCCCTCAGTCATAGACATAGAGGAGGGGAATAGGGTGAAAGCAGGATGGAGAGAGGAATGGGAGGATACAAATGATGGGATGGCAACTGAGTTATAATCTGAACAAGTTAATAAAGTTTAAAAAGAATACAATAACAAAAAAAAAAAGAAAGAAAGAAAGAAAGAAAGAAAGAAAAGAAAAGAAAAAGAAAAATCTTTGTGTCCCTACGAGTAGCAGGGCTTTTCAAGTTCATATTGTTGTCTCTTATCTCATTTGATGGATGCCTCATAACAATAATTATCTCCAGCCTCACATACACACCTTGAAGATACATTTTTGCTCTGGTAAAGGCAGCTCCCAACATGACAATGCCAGGATAAGTAGGCTTTGGGTATGGTTATATTTTACTTGTTGGGTAAGTTGCGTGTTCTTAATCTTTTAGGATAAGGCCAGACACTAAAACAGAACTGGAAAAGAGATTTCAAGATAATCTCAGACCAGAATTCAGCAGCATTTCTAGCTACAAGATGACAACTCTGTACCTGTCACAGAGACATGCAAAGGGCTCTTGCTTGGCAATCCTGGCTCTGTACTAGACAACGATTCTAATAGAGGATTAAAAACACCCAGAAAGTCCAGTTCTATTAAACTTTCTCATTGAGTAAGGCTAGGGGCATGATCCAAGCTGCAAGAGAGGAGAATTCAGCACCAAAACACGGCAAGAATATCCCAGAACCCTGTTAGGTGGACACAAGTATTGAATGTGAAGAGTACACTAGATTTTTCACAGCCCAAGAAATAAACCCTCAACTGCTATTCCTGATAGTAAACACACTGTCCAATGAAGCTGGTGCTCTTATCTAGACTGCCCCCACTCTTCACAGTTTCCATTCAGGAATTACAACTTCTGATAAAAACAAAACAAAACCCAAACAAACTGAAAACAACTAAACAAAGAAAAAACAACCCTAAATTAATGCTAGTCAGTTCAGGGTATTCCCTATCTAAGTTTTCTTGACAAATTATGTTTTATATGTGTAAAAAACTGCTAAAGTTGATACAATATGGGTCTTTGTAAAAATGTTACCGAATTCTTGAATCCTTAGGTTTGAGTGTGCAATTGCTGTCCTATCAGAGTTCTAGAATTTTCTTTTCCTATTCTTCACTGAAAAAAAGGGTGAGCAAACCTCCTGAGAGGAAGAAGCCTCCTGGGTATCACAAATCTAAGCCCTTTAGTTTACAATCTTTTCTCACATTTTTCTACCAATGCTGTCCAAGAGAAATTAAGGCAAGCTATAAGCATAATTTCAAATTTCCTACTAACCATATTTAAAAATAAAATGAAAAGAAACAGGAAAACTTATTTAAATAATGTACTTTAATCTAATGTATCCAATATTATCATTTCAATTTATTATATTTTAAAATTAGTATTGATATTAAACATTAGAGGCTGGAGAGATGGCTCAATGTTTGAGCACACTGGCTGCTCTTTCAGAAGGTCTGAGTTCAATTCCCAGCAACCCACATGCATGGTGGCTCAGAACCATCTCTAGTGAGATCTGATGCCCTTTCTGGCATGCAGGCATACATGCAGATAGAGCACTAATATGTAATAATAATAATTTTGATAATCTTGTATTTCCTGATACATTTTTAGCCTAACAGTTTTCTTTACTGTAATAAATGCAAACATTGTTTAAAAGCCATTTTGAAACATTGTTCACGTGACTTAGTCAATATGTTAATTAATTGCATTAAAAGGGCATTGTAAGTCTTACATGAACATACTACAGGGCATTATCTCTTAATCTTTCATTTTCTTTTCCAAAGATATTTAACAATTGGTTATAATATATTAAGATTCAATCTACTGCCTATTCCAATTCTTCCAATTTCTCTTTTATCACAGTGTCTCTCTCTCTCTCTCTCTCTCTCTCTCTCTCTCTCTCTCTCTCTCTCTCTCTTTCCCTCTCTTTCTCTCTCTCTTCCTTTCTCTCCCCCATTCTCTTCAATATAATATCCACTGTGACTACTTAGTGTTGCCTATATGTGCCCAGGTGTGGGCTCATCTGTGGGAGTATGGGTAGTCATTCAAGCCCACATCCCTAAAGAAGAGTGGTTTTCCTCCCAGCAGTCATGAACTACCACAGCTCCTCAGTTACAGTGTGAGGACAAGAGCTTCCTTCCCATCTGTGCTGGAAGCTAGGCTGGCTTGAGCTTGTGAAAATCTCGTGAATGCAGTTCTAGATGCTATGAGTTCATATGTGCAAGTGTGCAGTCATGTCCAGCACATACTGTTTGACCATAGATATCCACCCCTCCTATGCCTTAAAAATCTTTCCACCTTCACTTCCTCAGTGATCCTATAGGGCTTGGGGGAAGGGGGTGCGAAATAGGTGTAGCATTTAGAGATAAGAACTCCATAGTCTCTTCTTCTCTGTACATTGTCCAGTTACTGGTCTCTGTACTAATTACTATCTACTACTGAAAAAAAAAAAGGCTTCTCTAATGAGAGTTGAGAGATGCACTGATAGGTATAAGTATAATAATTTATAGAATAGTTTATTATTATGGCCACTTGGCAGAATGATAACACTAGATCCTCCCAAAGGGCCTTTTACCTAACCACCCACAGGTGTTTGCACCTCCCTGTTTTAAGTGGACAATAGCCACATGAGGCTAGTAGGCACCATATTGGACAATGTAATCTTACTTAGTCACGTGTCAAAATTATGATTTTTTTTTATGCTTCCCTCTATCTTTCCCATCTTTCCTTCCAGCACAGCCATTCTCAATGGCTTATATATGAATGATCATTTGTAGATAATCTCCATGCTCAGAGTAGCCTCCCATTCCTCATTTCTTCTAATACTTATCATCTTCAAAAACCACTTGCTTCAACATCCCTATCTCAACTGCATTCATTAGTCAACTACTGCATGAATATGTGTCACTTCTCCCCACATGGTTGTCATCTATTGGTGGATAATGAACATATCATTTACCCTTTTTTTCCTTCCATAGCACTAGAAGAAAGAAAGGCACCTGGGAGGCTCCATAAGCACATGTTCTTTGAATTAATCCCATTTTTTTTTATAACACTGCTTTATGATTTTGGAGCAATTAGCCTTTTATTTGCCAGTGAAATCCTAATCCATTGTAGTGACAAAAGAACTCTTTAGAAGTCCGGTTCTTCTCCAAAAGCCAGTTTTCAAACCTCTGGATTGGATGCATTCTCTCATCACAAAGAGCTCAAAGTACTCTAAGGTTCTACTTTATTCTACTCAGACTTCTCATCTGTGTTTACAGAGTCCAACTGTGCATGACTAATATTATATTTAGGGTAATTTTCTCATCTCCCCTCTCCATGTTAGTTCTACTGATCAGTCTATGAAGCTCACCACAAAACTCACAGCCACTGAATGCCTCATGGAAGAATTCGGAAAGCCAGATTCAGCAAACACCAGCCAGCACTCACCCTTGGAGCATCAAGCAGAGATCTCCAGTGGGACACTGTGAAAATGCTTCTCCCTGTCACGTGTCATCTTAAGATAGGATGCAGTGGAGGGAGGAACTGAGTCCTAAGCTCTGAGAGGCAGATTAGAGCACTGGCCTAAAATGGAACGCATTCAAATTAGGGTGGTGGTTGCTTCCTTTCTCTAACCCAATCAAGTGGATTTATAAGATACCCCAAAACAAATAACTATTTCTCTGCACATCTCAGTTTTGGAAGAACAATGTTGAGAGTCCCTACTGTTTCCATAACTGAAATAAGAGAACAGAAGCTTAGAGATTAACAAAAAATACAAGGAGTGTATAGCATCACCTTGAAGAGGTGAATGGCTTTCATACAATATTCAAATTCTCTAATGGGCTTAAAGTCTGCTTTAACAGAGGAGCATTGGCCTTGGACAAGATTCATCACAGACATCTTACCCAAAGCAGCATCCTCTGAAACTCTTGGGTTAGGCACCATGTTCTGAAGAATAAAACATGATTGTGAGACACTTGTTTCTTACATTCATTCCCCTTCCCAATGCCAGCAGTCAACTACCATAATCATCTCTCAAGAAGTTCCTCTATATCTTACTGTAAACTGCATTGTTAAGCTACCACTGTTGTTTCTGACTTGTGTCCTGGGGTGGTTGCTTACAATTGTATGCCATCCTAACTATACAAAGCAAACAAAGCTTTTTTTCCCATGCTATAACAACCATCAGGAGGTGCTAAACAGCTAGGGAACTAGCTACTTGTTTTTTCCCAGCCGTCTTCTCTGAGATTCATTTAGTAAATAGAAGTTCCAACTCTACCCCAGCCAGGCAGTGGCGGCACACGCCTTTAATTTCAGTACTCAGGAGGCAGAGGCAGGCAGATCTCAGTGAGTTCTAGGCCAGCCTGGTCTCCAAGTAAGTCCAGGACAGCCAAAGCTACACAGAGAAATCCTGTCTCAAAAAACAAAAACAAAACAAAAAACCCTCTATCCAAGAGCCAGAATGATGTTTCTGTTTAATATCCACTTGGAAGCCTCAGGAGCATCTCAAGTTGATACATCTCAACAGGAAAACATATTTCCCACTCACCCAACTGCTTACCCCCAACCTAGCAAATAACAAACCCAGGCAATAACCTAATTCTGCCCTTTCAGCATCACCGAGTCTTAGAAGCGCACACATCCCTGTGTGTGAACACTTGTTCCTATTGGCCCTGCCTGCAAGTCAGCTCTTAACACCTGACTCCCCTTCATCCTCGCTACTACATGTGCAATGAGAGCTAGGCCATCTTGCAAGTGGGCCACTCAACAAACTCTGGGTAGTTCTGATGCCTCTACCCTCTTCTACAACCTGCTGCCCTCTCAGTTTTCACACTAACAGTCACCCTGCCACACTTTCCTGAGCAAACCCTCACTGGCTTCTCAGAAGACCTCGCATTAAACCAGCTCCCTTGCTCTCTTCCAGAGGCCTGTGTCTTCAGTGCTGTTTAGCCCCCAGCTTGACCTTTCCTGCTTTCTCCGCAGCTTTATCTATAACTTCTCCTACGACCTTATCCTTAGCCAGGCTGTCCTGGGTGGTCTTGGAAGAGGCCACATTCTTCGTAGTACAGATGCTTTGAGAGTTAGTTTCACACATCTTCGCACGAGGATGCTTCCCGTTTTCTAAGTAGACAGAGCCCCATCGTTTCTATCACAACATTCTTCTTATGTCCTTATATAGTAAATAACATAACTAGCTGATTGATTTACTCATCTGGACTCTGAAGTCAGACTTCTGCGTTCAAATCCTTGCTCTGCCATGTGCAGTGTTTTTTATTCTTACGCAAGTTACTTTACCTCCACCTCCTTATTTCTAAAGTGTAAGCAATAATAGTTATAATGCCAAGTTCACAGAGGTACTGGGAGATTAAAATGTCAATCCAGACATCGGTGGTGCACACCTTAAATCCCAGCACTTGGGAGGCAGATGCAGGCGCACGTCTCTGTGAGTTTAAGGCCAGCCTGGTCTACAGGGTGAGTTCTAGGACAGCCAGAACTACACAGAGAAACCTTCTCTCTCTCTCTCTCTCTCTCTCTCTCTCTCTCTCCTCCTCCTCTCTCCTCTCTCTCTCTCCTCCTCTCCTCTCTCTCTCTCTCTCTCTTTCTCTCTCCAAAAAGAAAAAAAAAGATTAAAATGTGTCAGTAGAAGTGAAGCACTTCAAATAGTCATGGTTTGCAAATATCAATGCTATCACTATCTGGTAAATAAATGTAAAAATAAAATATATATATCTTGTTTTGTTTAGCACTGTATTATCAGAGCCTAGTCCTAAGCCTAGCACCAGCTAAACAGTCCTTTGCTCGTTAAATACGCAAATGAATAAGAGAATGACTAAATGTCATTTCTGTCTTTGAAAGATGGAAACAAATGACCTGGGGTGTTACGGAAGTGGACACTCCAATTCTTCACGTGGGGGAAAGCCTGAGGATCTGTGCCTCCAACAAGCTCCAGATGCATCTGGAAGCCCTCCTCTGTTTTCCACACTTTGAATGTCAAGGTTGGGGTTGACTTTTGGCAGATCTAGATCTAGAACTCAAACCTGACCGTCTCCTAAACAGATGCATTAGAATCTTCTGGAAGCCTTGACAAGGTCTCTGTGGATATTTTATGAGCGATGTGAGTGAGTAACCGCCCTACCTTTCCTCCTGACTACCTAGGAAAGTACAGCAAAAGTCTCTATCTGTTTCTTCCTTATTGGCTCCAGATTGCCTATATATTTTATTCAAAAATATTCTTTTCTATAAGATTCTTTTGGGGGCTTTAAAAGCTGTAGTGAATGAATCTCTTTTAAACCAGAACTTTCAGTAATTTACTCCAGATATTGAATCTTGTATTATTTAATGTATAAATGCTTTCAGATTTCAAATATTCTTTGTGTCTGCACATGCAAACTCTACATGCTGGCACTGGCCATTTCAGAACAAGAAAATGACATTTTTGTAAAAGCAACACCCTAGTTTGGTGAGCAGGACTGAGAACTGCTCCGCAGTCATCTGGTCTGAGTGCTTGTGTTAAAAGTATGGCCATTACTACCCTGGCAGTGTTTGCCACAGGAAGAAATCCCATCTTTTTCCAAGTTCTCAGCCAAAATCACCCCAGGTTATTCTCAAAGTCAGAAATTCCCCCATCCTATGTCTCGGACCTCAATGTATATCTTCCTTAAACAATCACAGCCTACAATGCCTAATTATCTGCTTCCAAAAGCATTTGGTTAAGCATGCAACACATCTCAGTAATGGAAATGTACTCTAGTCTCCTGTAGCAAGTTCATAAAAGCAATGGAGTCATTTTAATATTGTCAGTTCTCTCTCGCCAGCACAGTCGAGTAATGTAGCAGAACTGTCTGATGGCCAAGGTAATGATCAGAAGGGAAATAACACAGAAAGAGACATCTACTGGCCGGTATTGTGGAATTACCTCATCTATTCAGTTGGAAGAGTTTGGCTTGAGGGCCTCAGGGTACTGCTTTCCCATTCTTTCAACTTTGCCTCCCTGACAACATTGCAGTTTGGGCTGCATAGGATCTTGAAGATCCATTCTTCTTACCTGTTTATTCCCAGAAACAGGACTCTGTCACTCCAACCTGTTACTCCATTACTCTACCACGTGCCTAGGCAGCCTTTATTACTAGGAACCAATCTTTAGTGATTGAGGACTGCTACTGCAGCTAAAAACTATGAGAATCTGCTACTTTACATATTTGGAATTGACAGGCAAGTTTTCGGCTCAGCTAAACAAGATAACAGACATTCTTTTCTCAAATTCTATACCACCATCTAGTTCTTCTCAAAGTACGAAAGTGCAGTGCAATACTGTAATGCCTAACCTATACTAACATACACCAGCTTTTATTTAATACCAAAGGTTTCCCCTCCAAAACACCAAGACTTGTTAACTGTCATTACAATTATTGCCCAATGTCCCTGTTGATTACTCTCATTCTCCATCAATAATATTCCCTCCCTCTTCTTGCTCCTATTCTTCTGCCCAGGGCTAGAAGTGGAGGCTACCAGCAAGGATGAAAGCAGTGCACTGAAGCTCAGTATTCAGCGTGCATTGTATTATTTGGCATGAAGGGGGAAAGTCATGGTGTCAACCCCTACATCTGAGCCTCAGGGACATGCTCTTTCTTGTAGTAACAAGGTCCGTGTTTCTCCTCAGCAGGAGATCCAGTTACACTCAGATGGAAAGTGGAATTTTTTTCCCTTTCAACACTCAGATTTGACAATGGAAATCGCTGATGTTATAGAGTGAGGACTCAGCACAAAGAGCCCCAGATACAACTCCTCGCACACGTTTTTCTCAGAATACCAGATATTGATTGATAAAGAGTCTATGTTTAAAGACTGCCATCTCTAAGGGAATGAATAATAAATATTAAGGTTTATTGCTTAATAGAGGTATTTCTGAGAAACAACTAGAAGACATTCTTGCCAAGATATGGAACACAGAGAAAAATCTATACAGTGATTTTTTTTCCATGAAGAAGCATCAGAAAATTTTCACCTTTGCACAGAAAGATAAATGAAATCTACATAGTATTTTGGTGAGTAATAGTGCACCTAATTAGTTAAAATCAACCCTTCCCTGCCTCATAAAAGCTGCATCAAAATACTTTCAGTATTTTGATCCATGATACTACAGCTTGAGGACCTGCCACATGAGGCAGTTCTCCTGGCAACCATCTGACCTGTTTTCCAATGCCTTGAGATGCTGCAAGGTGCACATGGAGCCATAGCTATTCTCTTTCCTCCAAGGCTGTCATGGCCTGAAGTACAGAAAGCTAGAGAGCTGTTAATATGAAGTATTTCAAACAACGTCAGCTCTAATTCATTTTCTGGCTGTACTCATAAAGGCCACCACAGAGGAGAAAAAGAAGGTCCCTACTCTGCTGAAACCTTTAAGAAAAAGTCAAAGAATTGCCAGTTGAAAGAAAGAGCTTGGGAAAAAAGTTTGCCCCGAAGGTGCTTCAAAAAGCAAGGAATATGCTTACCTATGAAAAAAGGCAAGTGCCTTGTAGTCCATGAAGAATATCAGAAGGTAAATCAAAACAAGACTCAAATGGCCAGTAAGGTAAGAAGAGCTGACGATAGCTATGCACCTACAGAACCTAAACTGGCTTCTGACTTAAGCCTCAGAGACACCAATGATGTGAGCCTAAAGGTCCACAAGATGGTTCAGCTTCTTAACCAATGTCAAGTCTTCGGTGACTCCTTTCTTAAATTCAACTAGATTTTAATTAGCATGCAGAGAACCGTGGAGACACACACTGCATTAGGGTGCCCAAAGTCAGCGAATGAACTCATCTGTAAGTGTAGTTATGACAAAATCAATTAAGAAGGGAATTGCCTTGACAACTGTCTGATTGCTCAATTGCTGGGCATAATCTGTATGGCAAGACCTGATCATGAGATCTGTAATGCTGGAAAATGCTTCAAGGAAGTGAATTACTTCCTGTGGCCCTTCAAATGATCTTCCCAAGGTAGGATAAAGAAAGCTCCATTTTGTTGAGAGCAAAGATGCTGGCCACATTGTAGATCAACGGGAGGTTCCACTTTGGGGATTAATAAAAGAACTTGGAAATGGGCTCTAAAGGCAGCTCAAGAGCACTTTATTGGAGTTTAGGAGAAAAACATAAAAGTCTTAGGTGAAATTTCCAGCCAGCTACCAAGAGACATGGAGAAAAGTTGTGTTTCTTCATTGTTGTTGTTGTTATTATCATCATCATCATCATCATCATCATCAAACATGTATTCATTTTCCATCCCCATAGTAGCCTTTCCTCATCTCTTACCAGTCCCACCTTCTCCCTATTCCCCCATTCCCCTCCCTAATCCTCAGAGACGGGGAGACCTTTTCCTCTACCAACTGACTCCAGCCTATCAAGTCTCATCAGGACAGCCTGCATCCTCTTCTCTGTGACATGATAAGGGAATTTGGGCATGGGATAAAGTAACTTCCTAAGAAAAAGAAAATCACTCCCAAGAATGGAAGTGAGGTAGTGAACTAAAGAAGGAGCCCCGAAGCGTCTGGCCACATGGTATAATCGTGAGAGCTCCAAACAACCGAAGTCTAGTGTCAAATGCTCTGCGTTTCCAATGTATCTGAGGTTGACATTCATTAACAAGCTTGCCTGAATTCATGACATCCTCCATGTTTTGGCACAGAAGGGCTGCTACTAGTTATTATGGGATAGCATGAGTAAATATGGGCTATCATGGAAAAGCTGAGATATGCAGCTGTAAGAAAGAGGAGCCAAGAGAGCAAAGATAGTACCTTCCGCCCTCTTCAGTTTGTGTAGCGTTCTCTTCATTCTGCGAGACCGTTTTATCCTCTGCCTTGTGAAGTCACTACGTCTGCCTTGGTATATGAGAAGGATAATGATTCTTATCTCTAACTGCAAAAAGAATAAGCAAACTGAAGAACAAAAGGCCAAGGTTCCACGTGCTCTGGTCCCCTATTTTCTTTCATAGTTTCTCTCCATCTGCAGTGATGCTCACCGTCAAAGCAGCGAGGAATAGAGCAGCGAGTCCCGATGCCAGATTTATGGGCTCAGGCCTGCTTCCTTAGCAGGTTTATCAAGCCTGTTCTGTCCATTAAGTACCAGCTGTGTAAGAGGATCTATGACACCAGCTTAATTCTAACCAGGGGAAAAAGCTGGTTAGTATTAAAGGCCCAGAGAGTCGTGAACTGAGACAGATGGCCATCTTTTCTTCATTAGTGCTCAGCCTCCTATAGCATCACTAGATAGCAAACCTCATCTATCTTTATGAGATATTTAGGGGGAAAACATGAAAAAGACACTCATGGGTAATGCAGAACAAAACAAACAAAAATTGTCCAGTTTGGTGACTGACTTAGATCTGGTTTTCTAACCCCACTTTGCATCTGTGGCCAAGCTTTGTCTCTTAGACCCTGACATGGTGCATTGGATCCAGTTATTCCCCTTAGCTGTTGATCACAGTAAGTCCTTCCACCTTGAGTTTTCTGCATGTAGCACCTCTTGATATGAAGATTTTAGTGCTGAGATATTATCTGGCTCTACTCGTCCTATAAAATGACCTCACCCCTTGGTCCTGCGATGGGGTTGAAAGGTAAACACAACATGCTAAGTTGTACTTGAATTTCAGATAAATAACAAATGAAAACAGTATAAATATGCCTGGGGTGTTTCTCAGAGTGGTTACACTATTTTTAAATAATAGTGGTTTATGTTAAATTCAAACTTAGATGTCTTGTTTTATTTGCTGAATGTGACCAAGATATCCTAATTTAAAGTTATACTAATGTGAAGGCTTTCTTTAAATTTCTTAAAGTTACAGTCTTCTGACCTCACATCATTGAAAATATTATGGTGCTGATAACCACAGCCCTGCTTCAAATCACAGAGGAGCATTAAAATGAGATTATTCAGGAAATATGGAGGTATATAATTGTTTATATAAAATGAAAAACAAACAAACAAACCCTGCAACCATCCACAACAGAAGTAATTTGCTGCCTTAAAGACTGTAACCAATGGCACTTTTAGGACTACCAAAAAGGTTGGAAAATAAGTCACCTAGAAATAAAAGTTTCTGAATGTTTTGGCTCCTTCTTGGTCCAAAATGTATAAAGTCAGAAACCATTTGAATGGGGAGTCGATGCTTGTGTATCAAGTGGTTTTACAGGAAAGAGCCCTGTGCCCACCCTAACTCAAGGATTTAGCAACATAGAAGGGGAGTTGGCTGCCAGGGTGCCCTCAAAGCTCTGGGTCAGAAAGTTCCAAGGCAAAGCACATTTGCATTTGACAACTAACTATTTCTTGTTTCTAAAAGAAAATACCTCTGTAAAAGCCTAAAATTTATTCATTTGGTTCTCCGTCATTCAAATAAAAAACAAGTAGTATATCAAGTGTTTGAGTATAATTGGAGAAAAGTCTACGTAGGGATATGGAGACAGATATTAAGAGAGTCTTGGGACAGCAGTAGCCTATAGTCCAGAAAGGAAGGGGACACTGAGCCAGGAGTGAATTAAAACAGATTCCACCCTGCTCATGATGAAATCACTCACAATTGAATTGAACACAGGATTGGTGAAAAGTTCTCCTGTATTACAGATGTGAGATCAATGGCTGATTCATTTTCTACAACTGCAAGAGTCCTCCCTACTTTATCTACGTACCCAGCTCCTCCCCTGGTGGTCTTGATCTTCTCCAGTATGAAGTGGCAGCTGCTGACTCTAGGCCCCATGCCTGACCAGCATTCCTAGGGAGCTCTGACCTTGTCACCCTGCAGAGGCAATGCACAGAGTTGTCACACATCCAGATCTGAGCTCCTTGGCTCAGAAACTCACCTGCCCCTCTGATCTAAATCCTCTGAAGCATCTTGAATCAACGTAAGTTCTAAAACACAGAGCACATTTAGACTTAAGCAAAACTACTCTTCTTCACTTTCTCCTCCCTTCTCCCACCCCACCCCCACTTTCTCTTTCCTTTTACACTAGCGTCTCGAACAACTTGGACCATTTTTCCGAAGCAGCAGTTAGCAACCACTGTTTTATGATTCAGCCCTTTCCATCATTTTGCTAAAGGAGATTTGCAAGTCTCTCTGCATGACAGACACTCACAACATGGCAAGGCCCTCATAATCGCCTGTGATTAATGCTAAGAACTCCCAAGGGTACATTCTTTAATGATTCTATTTGAATCCTGATGTCTATGCTTGGCTCTGTTTCTGTCAAATGTGCTTTAATCTGTCCTGGAATAAGGATTCATGAATTCATGCTGTGCCTATCCAGGGAAGCAATTGGTAATTTTTTTTTTTTACTCCCTGTCCCAAGTATTCATTCTTCTTTCTATTTGCCTCATAACGTAGAAATGAAAGAAGCAAAGAGTGTGTGTCTTCTGGAATCAATTGTAACTGCTGCTATTACACAGGTCATTTGATCCAAATTGAGGCATCCTATATGGTTTTTCTATGCTTTGACTTCAAGGCAGCCGAAATGGCAAAGAGTGGTTCACAGGAAATCAAAGTATTATAGAGGCCTTGACAGGGAGAGGTCACCAGTACATCGAAGGCCAATTTTAACCAACTGTTAATGCTACTAGACATAGGAACCTCCAAGACCATTTGCTTATTTTAAAATGCCTTCATGTATGGTGGGCTGCAGGATTCCCACAGCAGGAGTTAGCAAAGGGCAGGTTAAGTGGGAGGCATACCTACATGCCTGCTTATATTTTTAAATAAAGTGCATCCAGCCCTGGAGCTGGCAGTCAGCACCACTCCTCCCCAGCTCCCTCACGCTATTTTCTGTTAATACAGTGGAAAAGCACCATTGAGTTCTGACCTTCAGTGCCTCTGGCACATTCTCTCACTCGCAGTTTCCCCATCAGTCAAGGAAGAAGTTAGACAACTATGGACGTTATATTGATTGCTCTGTTCCAATCGCTCTCCTGTCTCCCCAAACATGCATAAAGAATAAAAATATGTCTTAAGATGGAGTGTTTTATTTTTGTTTATTTAAAGACAATAGGACTACATTTTAAAGCAATGTGAATAGCCTTATGAGAAATGTTGCTTAAACTATTAACCCTAGCTAGGTTTTGTGCACAATCGCTAGTGCAGAAATTTTTCCCAACAATGAAGAATAAAATAAGCAAGCTAAGATGATTGCTCCGTTGATTTGATATGACTACTGCGATCCATAGAGAAAACTCTTTTGTTGGTGTGTGTGTGTGTGTGTGTGAGAGAGAGAGAAACGCTTCTAATAATTCAGATAAGGGAGAGAAGTAAGACTAATCTAAAATCACCAAAACCCAGCAGTGCTCCATGCTCTACTCTGAGAATGGGAGCAATGGTAATACAAACGAGAAATGTTGGATGAGTGACAGAGGTGTAAGTTCTTTAAGTTTAGACTGGGCAAAATGGATACATATGTTGGACTTTAATCTACTTTAAGCTTGCTCTTTATTTTAGATTAACAATACCCAACACGGATTAAAGTATTCTAAGAAAAAATTATTATTTAAAATCTGAAGAACTAGTATTACTTTTGATTCTTTTATTGTTAAGTATATTTAGCGTGTGTGTGTGTGTGTGTGTGTGTGTGTGCGCGCGCGCGCGCGCGCGCGCGCGTGCGCGCAAGAGCACATGCACACGTGCGCATACGCAAGCCAAGGCACAAAGTGGAGTCACAAGACATCTTGAAGGAGTCAGTTGTCTTCCTCCACTATGTGGGTCCCTGGAGTCACAACCAGGTCCTTAAGCTTGACAGCAAGGATCCTAATGGGCAGCAAGTTCTCTAGTCACATAATTTATCTTTTAAAAGTTTTTCTTCGCTGAAATTCACCCCTGAGCCTTAAACTGCGCAGTCTCCACCATAACACCCTGATTTTAAAATATTACTTCCACAGTCTGAAAATTAGCAGATCTTTCAGAAAATGAAACTGAAAAGCAGCAATTGATGCCATACTGAAATGTCAGGGTTCACAAACTACTCTCATAGAGTGAGATAAAAGTTTAGTCTCTGCAAGTACAGAAAATGTAAAATACCCAAACTGTGAGGGAAGAATGTAATCATTTAGCTGAATTAATGCCCTAAGCTAGTGATTTTCTGGGTGCACTTGAGCCCCTGGCGATCTTATTATAATGCAAAATTTGATTCAGTCAGTCAGGGAAAGGTCTGAAATAGTACCGGTTTAATGTGGTAATTTGTAGTAACAGGTCACAGACCCAGAGTGTGCTGGGCCAACAACCTATCTAACACTGGGCTATGTCCCTAGCTGATGAGAAAGATTTTCCTAGACACCACAGCTGCTGTTGCTTCTACATGGACCAAGTCAGTAGGTGATCAGCTTCCAGGAAAATTGGGGGCAGCTATACATACGCAGATAGTCTAAGAACAATGCCCTTTTGATGGCTTCAAAGGTAGCTCTATTCCTCCCTCCCAGCCCAGGCTTCAGTTTAACAATAATTACTATAATAAGCACTTAGGCATGCTTTCCTTTCTGTTTGGATTCTGGTTTGTAGAAGACCTGTATAGATTCATGTACGTGATTAAAACAACAGCAGCAACAATGACAACAAAAGCTAGACATCACATGGAAAAGAACGTTTGTCCTCTTACCCTCCCAGTTCCTCCAAGCTTCACACTTTAGCTTTGGGCTTGGAACAATAATGAAAAAATCATACAGCTGGCCCAAGAAGTGTGGCCATCACCTTTCCCTCATCATCTTCTGCAAGGGAGTTCACATGTGTACATGACTTTTAACATCACGATTAGAAAAGTGACCTTTGATGAAATAACAGCACCTTGGTCAGTGAGCAATCTGAAGACTGTGGTCCTGAAATTCTGATGTTTGGAGACCCTTTAATATCATTCTGATTCCCTCAAAGCATTTTGTTCCACTTTATTCCTTTCTTCTGACGCCTGATCCATTCAGAAAACATTTTTAAGTGTCTGATTCAGTCTAAATGTGGTCCTAAGATCTTGAGACATTGGCACCTTTCAGAACAGACAGAAATCGGTGATAATCGGGTTGACCAACTGGCTCATTAGCTAGTATATAGCCATTTGCAATAGAGTGGTTAAAACAGTTTTTGTTGAGATGATTGTTGGTTCAGAGATCTAAAAGAGACTGGAAGACTCCACAGGAGAGACGAGGCATACAAAGGAGTCCACAACATTTGCCTTTTCATCCTAACACCTTCACCTAATAGGCTGGAAGCTACAGTCATTGTCTGCTTATATATGATTATATATGCTTACCTATGATTGAAGAAATGTTAGAGACTTAATGAAACTGTTCATCTGGCATTAGACATCATGTAAGCCCAAACTGGGTACATACAAGGAGCCACACTGCCACCACCTGCTTTATGCAGGGTGTCTGCTGCTGGCTATATTGCCATTATTATTATTATTATTTTTTTTTTGCTTTCTTAAAAATTTTTTAAATTTTTTTATTAATTTATTCTTGTTACATCTCAATGGTTATCCCATCCCTTGTATCCTCCCATTCTTCCCTCCCTCCCATTTTCCTCTTATTCCCCTCCCCTATAACTGTTTCTGAGGAGGATTTCCTCCCCCTGTATATGCTCATAGGGTATCAAGTCTCTTAAGGACAATACAGGCAGTAAACTTTAAACCCCTACCCAGATCTAGCCAATGGACAGAACATTCTCCACAGTTGAGTGGAGAGTGGGGTATGACTTTCACACGAACTCTGGTGCCTCATATTTGACCATGTCCCCTGGAGGGGGAGACCTGGTGGCACTCAGAGGAAGGATAGCAGGATACCAAGAAGAGACTTGATACCCTATGAGTATATTGCCATTATTAGTGTTTGAAAAACACTTAAGAAACAATTTGAGAGAGAGAGAGAGAGAGAGAGAGAGAGAGAGAGAGAGAGAGAGAGAGAGAGAGAGAGAGAGAGAGAGATTAAAAAAAAAGGCAATTAATATATTGACACCCTTGAAAATTCATAGAAATAATGGAGGGAAATTTGAAGTCCAGAGCACATTAATAGTGGAAGCCTCTTACTGTTAACACTTAGAAAGTTTGGTTTGTTGTAGACACTGTAGCATTCCATACCTTGCTCAAACTCTTCAGATGTGGATCAGCTTTTTTATTTTGCTTAATTCCCCAACTCTGTATTTCAATTTCTTATAAGCTAAATAGAGGCAGTAATACCTGTCCCTGAGGGTGGCTGCAAGTGTGAAGTGACATAGCAAAAGGGAAAGTACTTAGGCTAGCAGCAACTCCCAGCTCAGTTAATAAATGTGATTATTATTATGTTCTTTTCGTTATAGATTTATTATAGATTCTTCTTCCACCTCTTACCCTGGGAAAGAAAATCCGCAAAGATCTGAGCAAATGGGGGTTGTGCAGTTAGGGATGTGATTTATTTGTCATGGTCCCTAATGAGGAATTTTGTTCCAAACCCTTTTGAAACATCTGTTGCATTTCAACTGAGAAAGTGCAAAGAACAGAGAAAATAATAATGTTTGGGGGAATAAATGAAAAGCATCCACTCTTCTCTTTAAAAAAAAAAAGAAAGAAAGAAAGACATGGTGAGTGAATGGAGACAGCTGAAAAGAGAGGGAGAGTGAAATGGGAAAGAAAGAGAAGTAGGGAGAGAGAAAGGAGGAAGAGAGATGGGGAGAGACGACAGGCTGCGGGGGAGGGGGCGGGTACTGAGAGAGAGCTACATGTTTTATAGTGAGCCCTTGATCACACAAGTCCCACTCTGCCTGGTGCTGCGGAAGCTGCGTGATTAATGTGCACGCGCAGCTGTGCAGCTGCTTGGAGCACTGGCTCTGAATCCCAGTGCCCCTCCACTAGGTCAGCACTTTCCTTGGCGGATGCTGAGAAGTGACTTTCCTTGTAAGTCTCCTGCCTCACGCTCCCTCCCTTGGGTCGGCCTTTGTTTCTAGGAAAGTGGGAAGAAATGGCCCATGAAGTTTCATCTGCCTTGAAACAAAACAAAGCAAAACAAAACTGTGTTCAGAAAAAAAAAAAAAAGGCAAGTAGCACACTGTCTGGCAGAAGGCAAGGAGGAGCTACCTCTGTGGCCAGCCTTCCCAGTGGCCTGTGAGAAACAGCTGGCTGGGGGACTGCTCATCTAGAGGCTTCAGAGGCCAAGGCAGAGAAGGAAAGCCTTCAAGAAAAAGGAAAATATCTCAGAGTCCTCATGAGTTTCTTGTGCTTTTGCATAAGTTTCCAGAGCTAAATTTGCATCTAGACAGAAGGAAGTCTTCTCTCAAGGAGAAAAAAAAAAAAAAAGCTGGCCACCCCACCACCTCCCTAGGCACCACCCCTCTAGACACCACCTCTGTAGGCATCACCTGTCTAGGCATCTCCATGAAGTAGGTATCAGAACAGGAAATGTGGCTTTACTGCAACAAGATCACAGAAGGAAACTGGGTGGCACAGGAGCGGGTGATGCACAGTCCATCTCCCAGCAGCATCTTTACTGAGATAATAGAAGTCTCAGGATCTCCTTCTTCTAGCACAAGAAATCACATTGCCAAGAGCCACAGGCGCATTATAAATCTGCTCCTTGAGGTCTTTCCGAACTTATTAGGACCCTTCAGAGCTCCAAACTCACCCAGCTCAAACATTGACAAATGAGAGATTAAGCCCCACTTGCTGAGAGTCATGTTTACCTGGAAAGAGCTCGTCACTAGAAACATCCTTGCTGTGTGAACCCTGGACAACAGGAGTCAAAGGACCCTTCATAACTGGATTCCTTGTAAAAAAAAAAAAAAAAAAAAACAATCTGACCAAAGCCACAAGGCTATGACATTGCCACCATTACAAACTCAGTGCCAGATCTCTTTCTTTCCTCATTGGAACAGGAGGAGACTTTTATTTCCTCCAGTGGAGCAACAGGAGGTCTTGACTCCATTTACGCATTTGGAGTAACTCCCCCTAAAAGAAGACAGAAAATGCATGATCATGGCCACCTTCAAATGATAACAACAGCTTCAGGGACCCTGGGACACAGTAGAGAAAGGGGCTTTGTCACTTGGTTTATGAAAGGAGACCAAGGAGCAAAGTAAGGAATGTTTGGTGTACAAACGGAAAAAAGAAGGAATACAGACTGGCGGGGAAGGCAGAAGAGGCCAAAATTCTGTAATAAAAAGGGAAATAAGAATATTTAGATGGGGATTCAAAGCTAATGAGAAAAGTGTAAGCCGAGAGGAAGGCTAAATGGCTCACCTACTCATCTGCAACAGTCCAAAAATTGCTGCTTGAGTTTTTGACAAAGATGCCACAAATGTGCATTGGGAAAAGGACAGCATTTTTAGCTGACAGTGCTAGGAAGTCCGGGTATCAACAGAGAGAAAGATAAACTAGATCCCTATCTCAATCTTACACAAAACTCAACTCAGATGAATGAGGCTTCAGCATCAGAGCAGATCCTCTAGGGTGACTAGAGGAAACGGTGAGGAACATGCTTCGACATATAAGCAGAGCTAACAATTATTCTGGGCTTCCTCAGTAGCCCACAAATAAGACTAACAGTTGACAAATTGGACTTCATGAAATTAAAAAAAAAAAAAAAAAAAAAAAAGCTTTTGCACAGCAAATGAACCTGTCAGTCAAATAAAGAGGCAGCCCACAGAATGGTGAAAAACTCCTTGCCAGCTATGCATCCCATAGAGGAATAGTGACAAGAATATACAAACAGAACAAAACAAAACCTAAAATCCTAAACACCAACAAAAAAAATTGACCCTATTTTTAAAAAATGAGCAATACATAAAGGCCTTTAACTCCAATACCTGGAGACAACTGCAAGTGTAGCTCTGTTAAGTTCAAGTCTAGCGTGGTCTACAAAGCAAGCTCCAGGCTAGCCTTAAGGGCTACAGAGTGAAATTCTACTAATAAGAAAGCAGGGGCGGGGTGGGGAGAGGTGGGATAGGCTACACAAGTAAATAGAAATCATTTAAAAGAAGAAATAGCTAAGAAACAATTTAAAAAGTGTTCACCACCCTTATCCATTAAGGAAATGCAGATTAAAACCACTTTAAAAAGCTGGGCATGATGGTACTGCACTCACGAAGCAGAGGCATATATATCTCTATGAGTTCAAGTCTAGCCTGGTCTATATAATAAGTTCCAGGAGAGCTACATAGAGAGACACCCCTCCCATATCTGGGCTCCAAACACACACACACACACACACACACACACACACACACACACACACACACACACACACACACACACACACACAGAGTATCATGAACACATGTGTAAAGCAAGATGTGACCATCTATACCATAGCGTTTTGACTGTTATGGAGAAAGCCAACTGCCCTTTGAATGGAGTCAAGACCCCAGGAGGAGCAGGTAAACAGTGCCTGGTTCTGTAAACCTAGAAAAATCACCAGATGTGGGGAGAGTTGTAAGCCCACTGGGGGAGCATATTTCTGATAATTAACTACACTGATTTAGCAATGAACTGCCTT
This sequence comes from Acomys russatus, assembly GCF_903995435.1. Lineage (NCBI taxonomy): Eukaryota > Metazoa > Chordata > Mammalia > Rodentia > Muridae > Acomys > Acomys russatus. The sequence goes on along the minus strand of NC_067158.1, from coordinate 21,824,791 downwards.
CTCAGTAGCCATGCTTACACGCAGAGCTGAAATCAGGAACGAGCCAAACATTGTTAAATTCAGAGACTCAGGTGGCTACCCAAGATGCAGAGGCTAAGTGACAGATGTTGGGTCTATCCCTTATCAAGTCAATTATACCACCCCTTCTAAGGCCAAGTGAATGTGAAAAGGACATGTGTAGAAGCCAGAAGACTGGCTGTGAAATGTCATCCTCTATACTCAACCATTGTTGGTCATTAACTCACAACAACTATAGCTACCCACCCCGGGCCCACATAAAAACGAGTCCTATCAGCAATCAGCCACAGAGGAGGGAGCGCCTCCTGTGGCCCTACCCTTTACCTCTGAACATTGGCCGTTGATAGATTCTGGGAGAGGGACAACCGTTGCTTTTGCTCAGGGGACCTCTGCTGAGCCCTCCAGGCTTCAGTGGCTAGCTCCAAAACCGCAGTTACACACATGGTCCTGGTTAATCTTGGAAGGTCCCCAAACAAAATGAATAGACATGAATGCATGAAAGATGTGTAAAATAAAATGGAGGACAGACAGGTTGGTAGGGAGGTGGGGAGGTGAGAGTGGTCAGTATACAAAGGGTTTATATGTAAAATTATTTTTAAACATTTAACGAATTTGAAAAAAAGAAATAATACAAAGACAGGCAACAGTAGTGTCCTGCTGACCTCGCCCGTCCCCCGCCTTCTCTTTGCTTGGACTATTGCAGTCCAGTAATAGCACAGTGGCCAAAAGCTTGTTCCCTTTACTTAGGAGCATAAGCAAATGGTCGCAGCAGGTCCTTGTCATCGCTTAATTGACATGTGTCCTTCCCTCATTCCTTGTTCACACATCTCTAGGTGTCTGTAGGCAGCAATATGCCAGCCTCGAGTGAGACAGTGACAAGCTTCCTTGTCTGTGAGAAACAGTTTAGACGGAAGCAATTTGAGCAAGCGTCTATTGGGAGTCTCTGGTCAGGTTTGCTTCTGATGTGAAGGGACACATGTTGAGAACACCAAGGAAGAAATGGTCTACAGATGAAGTGGCTACCTGGCAATTTCCTGTAAACAAGCATTAGCCAAGAGTGATGGTAGAGAGTATAGGAGAAAGGTGGAAAAATTTTGAGATCCCAATGGCTGCACTGAGCAGCCTAATGCACACCAGAAACTGCCTTCATCAGATCCCACCTGAGAACAAGAAATGCCTATTTGATTAGATGGCTTTAAATTAAGTCACTCAGTACTTGTAGTCAACACCATAACTTACTGATATAGGGACCACATAGTATGGAGTGGAGAGATGGTTCTATAAATAGAAACAGCACCTTTAACGATTAAAAACAAGAGTCCCTGCTTCCAAGGAGCTTTCTAGAATAGGTTGCAGCACGTAGTCAATATCGCTCGTGGTTCACACACAGAGACGTGGAGTTCTTCATCAGATGCTGGATCTTCGGCCTTCACTGCCCCACTTCTCCCTCCTCAGTTCCCCCCAGCTGTTCCACATCTTCCCTGCATGGTTTCCCATCCCATTAATCATTTGGCCTGTCCAGGTTTACAATTTCCAAGTTCTGCTCATTTCAATTAGATGCCTGGGTCTCAGACAAAGGCCAGCAGCCTCAACCTGCACAGGCCTGACATGGGAGGGGCTGGATTCCTGCAGGCCCTCCATCCATGTGGGCCATCTCCAGTGCAGGGCTAGATAATTTCAGTCATCTAGAAAATTAAGGTGAATAAGAGAGTAGAAAACTGGAATGGCATATGGTATAGCTTCCTGAATTTGTGTGATTATCCATTATGAAATCACAGGCCCCGAGTTATTAAGTCTATTGACAGATGCAATGTAATTTTCTTCAGCAGATAACTGATCACAGGCCTGATAAGGTCTGAATGTGCCATGAATATTCCATCATATTTTGTTCATTCTTCACTTTACTCATTCAATGCTCTTATCAAATGCATACACAGAAACAAAACAACTCAGATGCTTTAAATCTATGTTCAGAGATCTCATTTATGTAAAAAATTCTCATTCTGTACAGCACTGCTCTGTATTTTGAGACTAAAAGATATAAAAGTAAGCAAGGACATGAAAAATGTAAAATGTGTACACGTGGGGTGCAGGAACGACTTAAAATGAATTGTGGAGAAATAGACAAAATTAGGCCCTGTGCTGCAGCTTTTGGGGAACCAAAGTTGATAGGCCATGATATTCTGCTGCTGCTAGCTGAGAGGAGGCCTTGGCTTTTCTTTTGTAACACCTAGAAAGAATATACGTAAGCCATAAATCAGCGCTGAAATTGAGCTCAAGAACATTAGGATAATACCTGATATAAAGGGATGCAGAAGATACTGTAACCTCTGAAAGGTGATGAGCACTTGGAACTCCTGTAGAAGACTCCGTGATAGGCTTCTCACAACCACCTGGAACTCTAGTTCTAAGATCTGAAACCCTCTTCTGGTGCATATAAACTCATTCAGGCACTTGCACATACACACAGAAGAGTAAATAAATAAATATAAAGTAAATCATCCTCTGAGTGCATATTTGGCAAACAATGCCTGGTGGGAAGGCATAACCATTCCTATGAATTTTGGAATAATTCTCTTTCTTATAAAATGAACAAATATAATCCTACTCATTCCAAGATTTATCCTCAGGTCATAATTCAGACATGTTATTCCTGTTCTTTGACTTCTCCCGATAAACAGATTGTGTCAATGTTCTGAGTTTGAGAGAATTAACAAACATAAGAATGGCAAAGACTGTTCATGTCTGCCTTCAGAAAAGCATATATTATACTATAGTTTATTGTGTGTGTGTGTGTGTGTGTGTGTGTGTGTGTGTGTGTGTGTGTGTGTGTAGGACCAGATTTCACAATCCCTTTGAAAGGAAGGAAACTCATGGACAGAGAGAACAGTATTTAATTTGTAAATATGTATGTGAGACTTATACCTTATTGTAGACACTTAAAAATTAAGTTTGAGAGTTTCCCCAAGCAGGTCTGCTGGGCCCTAGGAACATTCAGATTAGACCTCTCCGAGCCAATGCTCTGCCTGCCAGGTCCCCCTGGAACACAGCCAGCAGCGGTGAGCTGCATGCTGTTCCTCACAGCTCCATTGTCCCACACATGACACTGCTTGCCTTCCTGAGGAGCCCTGCAGGCACTAGGAACATGCAGGTTGGATCCCTCTTCACCACTCACCTGTCGGCCAACTCCCCCTAGAGCATACTCAACAGTGGCAGACTACATCCACTCCCCTGCACTCCATTTTTCCAGGCTACAACTCTGCCTGCATCTCTAGTTGCCAACCAGCACCAAGGACAACCAAATGGCTAACGGCCAGTGTAAGAACATAATCAACAGGAGCCAGGGCAATATGGCACCATGAGAGGCCAGCTATCCTACTACAGTCCTGGATATCCTACCTCAGCCAAACCACAAGAACATGGTCTTAAATCCAATCCTATAAAGATGATAGAGGCATTTAAAGAAAAAAAAAATGGGAAAAAATCCTTAAAGAAATACAGGAAAATACAATCAAATAGATTTTTAAAAATGAATAAAACTGTTCAAGACCTGAAAATTGATTTAGGTACAATAAAGAAAACACAAGCAGAAGGAATCCTGGAGATGAAAAATCTAGGGAAGAAAACAGGAACTAGAAACACAAGCATCACCAAGACAATACAAGAGATACAACAGAAAATCTCAGGCACAGAAAATCCGAAAGAAAAATAAATTGATACATTGGTCAAAGAAAATGTTAAATCTAAAATATTCTTCACGCAAAACACCCAAGAAATATGGGACACTATAAAAAGCCCAACCCTTAGAAAAACAGGAATAGAAGAAGATCCCCAGTATAAAGGCTTAGAAAATATTTTTCAACACAATTGTAGAAGAAAATGTCCCCAACCTAAAAATACAGATACCTATAAAACATGCAAGAAGCTTACAGAACATCAAATAGATTGAATCAGAAAAGAAAATCCTTCTGCCACGTAATAATCAAAATGTTAAGTGTATAGAACAAAGAAATAATATTAAAAGCTAAAAGGGAAAGAACCCTAATCAAGCAAGTGGAAGACCTGCATGACAAGAACTTCAAGTCTATGAAGGGAGAAATTGAAGAAGGTATCAGAAGATGGAAAAATCTCCCATGCTCATGAATTGGTAGAATCAGCATAGTAAAAATGACCATCTTACCCAAAGCAAACTATAGATTCAGTGCAATTCCCATCAAAGTACCAATACAATTTTTCATAGACCTTGAAAGAACAATTCTCAACTTTATGTAGAAAAACAAAAAAACCAAAATAGCTTTAAAAATTCTATACAATAATAGAACTTCTGAAGGTATCTTCATCTCTGACTTTAAGCTGTACTACAGAGTATTAATAATAAAAACTGCATGGTACTGGCATAAAAAGGCTGGTTGATAAATGGAATCAAATAAAAAACCCCAAAATAAACCCATACACCTATGCACATTTGATTTTTGACAAAGAAGCCAAATCCATACAATGGGGAAAAAGCATCTTCAACAAATAGTGTTGGTCTAACTGGATGTCCTCATGTATAAAAATGAAAATAAATCCATACTTATTACCACCCACAAAACTCTAGTCCAAGTGGATCAATGAACTCAACATAAAACTGGATACACTAAATCGAGTAGAAGAGAAAGTGGGGAAGAACGTTGAACTCAATTGACACAGGAGAGAACAGAACAGAACGCCAATAGCTCAGGCTCTAAGATTAACAACTAATAAATGAGACCTCATGAAACTGAACAGCTTCTGTAAGGCAAAGGGCACTGTAAAGAGGACAAGATGGCATTCAACAGAATGGGAAACAATCTTCACCAACCCTACATCCAACAAAGGGCTAATATCCAAAATATACAAAGAACTCAAGAAATTAGGCACCAACGAAACAACTGACCCAATTATAAAATGGGGTGGAGAACTAAACAGAGAATTCTCACCAGACAAATCTTTAATGTCTGAGAACCATTTAAAGAAATGTTTGACTTCCTTAGTCATCATGGAACTTCAAATCATAACAACTCTGAGATTCCATCTTACACCCTACAGCGTGGGTAAGAACCAAAACTCAAGTGACACCACATGCTGGAGAGGATGTGGAGCAAGGGGAACTCTGCACTCCTCCATTGCCTGTGGAAGTACAAACTTGTACAACCTCTTTGGAAATCAATCTGGCATTTTCTCAGAAAATTTGGAATAGTTCTACCTCAAGACCCAGCTATATCACTCCTGGAATATACCCAAAAGATGCTACTCCATACCACAAGGATACTTGTTCAACTATGTTCATAGCAGCTTTATTTGTAATAACCAGAAACTGGAAACAACCCAGATGTCCCTAAGCTGAAGAATGCATAAAGAAAATGTAGTAAATTTGCACAATGGAATACTACTCGGCTATTAAAAACAAGGAAGTTATGAAATATGCAAGCAAATGGGTGGAACTAGAAATGATCATCCTGAGTAACGTAACCCAGACCAGAAAGACATACATGATATGTGCTCACTTAATGTATATTATCCATATAGTACAGAACAACGAAGCTACAATCCAAAGACCCAAAAAAGCTAAATAACACGAACGGCTCAAGGAGGATGCTTGAATCTCACTCAGAAGAAGAAATAAATTAGACGTTGGAAGGATATGGGGAGGGACCTGGGTGAGAGAGGGGATGGGGAAGAGAAAAGAGTTTGGGGTGGGAAATCAGGTGTAGGAAGCATGGAAGGCTGGGAGGTGGATGAATTTACAGGATAATCAGGGAGGCTCTCAGGAGTCCATGGGTATGAACCTAGCTGAGACTCCAAGAAAGGGAGTATATAGAGCCTGAGTGGCCACCTTCAGTAACCAGGCATGACTTTCAGTGTAATGATGGGGACACCAATCCACCCATAAAATTTTTCCTGCCTACAAGATGTGCAGGGATAAAGATGGAGCAGAGACTGAGGGAACGGCCAACCAATGACTGGCTCAAACTGGGACTCATCCCATGGTAGAGAACCACCCCTGCCTCTATTCTGCTATACTTGCAGACAGGAGCCTCGTATATCTGTCCTCTGAGAGGCTTCATCCAACAGCTGATGGAAACAGATGTAAAGACTCACAGCCAAACATTAGGCAGAACTTGGAGAAGAGTGGGCAGAAAGATTGAGGGAGCCAGAGGGGTAAAGGATACCATAAGAAGACCTACAGTGTCAACTAAGCTGGGTCCATGGGAGCTCACAGAGACTGAACCATCAACCGAAGAGCATGCATAGGCTGGACCTAGGCCCCCTGCACATATGTAGCAGATGTGCAATTTGGTCTTTATGTGAGGCCCCTAACAAACTGCATAGGGGGCAGTGTCTGACTCTGTTGCCTGCCTTTGGATCCCTTCCACCTATTTGGGCTTCCTTGGCTGGCCTCAGTGGGAGAGGATGCACTTGGTCTTGCTGTGACTTGATGTGCCAGGGTGGGTTGGTACCCATATGAGGGGAGGCTCTACTTCTTCTTTGAGAAGAATGGTAGGGGTTAGGGGAAAGGGTGTGAGGGGCAGACAGGAAAGACAGGAGGGAGGGGTATGTAAAGCGAATAAATAAATAAATAAAGTTTGTGCTCAACAAGAAGTCACCATGTACTGAACTTTAAGATAAGTCATTGATTATATATATTTATATATATATATATATATATATATATATATATATATATATGATTTTAAGAATATAATCAAGTGTAATATTATATAAGAAACTTTTTTTGCTTTGTTTTTTTGGAAATGTATCATGACCTTTGAGCTATCAAAAATCTGATTTTCATGAAGCCTTCAAAAGGTAGTTAGCAAGTGCCTTTATTGGTCCTCCCTTAAAGTCTTTTGTTTTTCTTAACTAGGTTTAGCCAAATTGAGATATTCTGTTTTGTAGGCATACTAAGAAAAAATTTGTTTCTTCTGAGGTGATCATTTCCTGTGACTCATGGAAGTTTGAGCTACTGGTTTGCTTTAATGAGTGGAGTCTGGTTATTTTATATAAAGGGACTTTCATAACCAATTTCAGCTGTCAACTTACTTGGTGAAGCAGCTTGATCTTCATGGGGGTGAACTAGTAAGGGGAGCAGGGGCTGTCTCTGACATGGAGTCCGTTGCGTACTTTTTTATCACTCCCTGGCATGGTTGCCTTGCCTGGCCTCAGTGGAAGAGGATGTGCTCAGTCCTAATGTGATTTCATGTGCAGGGGTGGGTTGACAGAGGCTGCTCCCTTTTTTTTGAGGAGAAGGAGATAGAGGAAGAAGGAGAGAGGGTGGGCTTGGAAGGAGAGGAGAGAGGGGGCTATCATTGGGATATAAAGTGAATAAAATATCTTTAAAGAGTTTCTAGTATAATAAATTCAGATGATTTCATTTGCTTAAGAATTCCCATGCCTTTCTGGAGAGGACAATTTTAGATGTGTAGGACAGAGCTTGATGTTAGGAATAATATAAAAATATGAATTACCAAAACTGCCTGAATCATACCAGTCATGATAAATGATTGGTGTGATCATTCAAGGGGCATCAATATTTGCTATAGAGCTTTCTATGTTGATTGAGCTGTAAAAGGATTTAACCCAATATATCCCAATTATTTAACTGGACCCAAAGGAACATGAAGCTAAAAACAATGATTTTGACTTAGTAGGTTATGCAGGCAAACATGATGACACAGGTCTATATCTCAGTACTTGGGAAGTGGAGGCAGGAGAATCAGGAGCTCAGGGCCAGGCTGGACTACGTGAGATCCCTTCTCAAGACACAAACAATTCTATGTACCCATAAATATTAACTAAAGAGGGAAATATAAACCCATGGTGACAGGCACGCCCTCCTCTGCCTAATTAGCAGGTACTGTCTACCCAGGTCTGGCCTCTCTTTATTAATAATAAACCCCATTCTATTAGCTTAAATTAAGTATGCATAATAATGAGGTTCATTGTAAATTTTTCAAACATATAAAATTGTATTCCCAAGCTATCCCTACTCTCACTCTTTTTTTTTTTTTTTTTTTTTTTTTTTTTAAGATTTACTTATTTATTATGTATAAAGCATTCTACCTGCAGGCCAGAAGTGATGGTTGTCTTATACCCCTTTCCAGTCTTCTCTAAGGGGAACTGTTGACTGCCCTGAGAACAGTGCTAGACTCCCTTTACAGATTACAGTTCTTTACTGAGGCTTCTCTCCTCTCTGAACTTCTGTCTGTAACTGGACATAGATGGTTGGGGGTGGAGCAAGGGGAGTCGATCTATGCTTAAGAATCTTAATGGGATCTAACTGGTCCAAACGCTCAGATATCAAGTCTCTCCCCACATCCTGTATGAACACACCTGCCTCATCGGCCCATCTGGGGAGGAAGTGAAGACAGTTTTCTTTCTTCTAAGGGGATTTAGAGTCTGTGTAAGCTCATATGACTTTATATCCAACTGGAACCCTTGTGATAGTATATGTCAACTATATTTACCTTCCTGCTGCCATCACTGTGAAAGGTTAACAGAGAGAATGAAACCATAAAACCCAAACTGCTGATTTCTCAGCATCCCCCATCTTCTTCTTACTTTGGCCAGCTTAGGGAATCCTACATGCCTGGCTTAAGGCATGTACTAAAAGGTATTTCTATTTTCTTTTTTCTTTTTTTTTAGTTTTTTATTTATTTATTTTTTTATATATCTTTTTTTTATTATTAATTTATTCTTGTTACATCTCAATGTTTATCCCATCCCTTGTATCCTCCCATTCCTCCCCCCCCCCATTTTCCCATTATTCCCCTCCCCTATGACTGTTCCTGAGGGGGATTACCTCCCCCTATATATTCTCATAGGGTATCAAGTCTCTTCTTGGCTACTTGCTGTCAGAGGAAGGACAGCGGTATTTCTATTTTCAAAGGCCTATGAATGTAACTTTATTTGGGAAACAGTGAGGTCTGTAAACACAGTTAAGGACTGCTGAAAGGATCCTCTGGGTAGGCTTTATCTCCAAAGACCAGTGTTCTTAAAAGAAGAGGAAACGGCACAGAAGCTTACAACCTAAAAGATGGGCCATGGAGGCAAGGAGACATTGAGATTGTGAAGTGTATCTATGACGAATGCTGGAGGAGGCTGGACAGATTCTCCCCTTAAGGTCGCTGGGGAAGCATACCCTTTCCAGCACCTGGAATTGGGACGTCTGTCCTCTAGAACTGTGCAGGACATATCTCTGATACCTCCGTGCTTGTGCTTATCTGCTAGGGAAACATTAAGAAGGAGTTAAATGATGCTTTGCTGAGTTTTGTTAAATGCCATCCAGAGCACGAGCAAGTCACAAAGATGAACGCGGTCAGCAACTCATGCATCAAACTCTCATTATGGGTGGTTCACTATGTATGGACCTCGGAGTAAAATGTGAAAAGGTATTCTTCGCTTTGTTTACATTCTTTTCCTGCCTCCAGTTTTAGAAGAATAAGAGACAGGAAATATTGTAAATTTGGCAGAGAAAAGATGCATGAGTGAGGACACAATTCTTGTGATATGAAAGTTCTGAAAACAATTTCAAAGTATACATAAATGTTACTACTAAAAACACTGAAAGGAGGTTCGGAAATATTCAAAACTCGAGTCTACCCAGCTCTAAAGAATGGAACTGCCTTGCACATCCCTGGCTAATTACGGACAAAAGGGCAGGCAGCATGCAGGAGCCTGCTGGCGCATGAGCAACTCCCAGCTGTGACTTTACAATCTCTGGTATTTCTCTGTCTCTGAGGTCTTCCCCATTGTGTGCTGTCCCCTGGTATGTCAATCACATTACAGGATGCCATTTAATGTAACCTGGAGAAATATGATTGACATAATACACTAGGGTTTGTCACCACCTTACATGTTGACCAAGACACTTTCATGTGTTTTGTTTGTTAAAAAAAAAAAAAAAAAAGAATGTAACATATTTCACAGAGCATCCCCATTATAATACAACAGGGAAAAAAAGAAAAACTTGTTTGAAGTTTTTGCAACATTCCCATTGAAGGAACTGATCTCTTCAGAAAGTGCTACCCATGTGTCCCCAACACTGTATCAGTCACCTGATACACTACAGCCAGCTCATCTTAGGCTCATGCTCATCTTTCAGTGTTCTCGGTTCCTCCTCACTATAATTCATACAAGGCACTTATGGGTTCACCTTCAATACACAGAAAAGAATTATTAAGAGGGAGGCCCACACGTAAGGCAGAGGGGACAATAAAACCAGGCAGCCTCACAGGACAGATAGAAATGGATGTAAATGTAGAAGTCGCACTAAAGAATGAGCTAGAAAATGGGGGGAGGGGAGTTTTTTATAAATACATGGGGGCCTGCAGGGACCATATCCAGGAACAGAATAGGCCTTGGGAAGGAAATAGAAGCCGCAACTCAAAGTCTATCGTGTCTTTCCATATTGTTCCTCTGCTTTCTTCTTTCCTCTCTAGTATCTGTCTCTCTTTTGGTAGAATTTACTTCCACATGGCAAAGTCTGAGACTCAAACAACATGAAATGTACATGATTGTTGCTATCCTCATCTAGATGTATTTCCTGATAGAGTTCCAATTCCTTGCCCTGCCTTATATAGACTTCACCTTTAGCTCCAGAGAAAAGCTCAAAATTACTTTAATTGACTAGGGGAGTCCGTTATCAAGGTCAGTGACTGAAGATTCAACGACAGGCATGGAAACTAAATGAGTTGGCTGAGAATAAACCAGTATGTCTTGAATATTCAGCACAAGCTAACCCTTTACAGCTGAGCATATCTCAGTGCAACATGAATCTGGCGCTGGGGTAGCCACTTGTGTTAGCCAGCATGAGGGAAGAGCCCACTCAGAGAGAGAGAGAGAGAGAGAGAAATCAAAACATGGATCCTGATGATGTCATCTAAGTTTCTGATCAAATCAGACCCACAGAGTATGCCTCTCCAAAATACCTTGGTACAAAGGCCAACAAAAATGCCTTGGCTTAAGCCAATATGAGTCAGAGATTTCAATTTCATTTTTGTAACAAAAGGAATATTTGATTTATAAAGAAGACAGTCTTCTGGACTTTAAGGAAATCTCCAGCCAACCTAGCTTGTACCAGTCACACTAGTGAATCAGGGCAAAGGCCAACCACAGCTGCCAGAGATCAATCAAATCTCAAAGTCTGAGTGGGATAGCTGTGCTTGGAAAAGGAGTGGATGGAACTTGGAATGACATCATTGTCGGCGGTGAAGGTACACGTCTGGATAAATCTGGATAAGCAGCTTTTTTCTACTGTGATCTGTTGACTTTTTAAAGTTGAGATGCAACCTGAATAAATTAATTAAATACAATAATAAAAAATTAAAATAAAGTTGGCTTATGTTCGTTAATGTTCTGTTGCTGTGAAGAAGAACATCATGATGATGGTGACTCTTATAAAGGAAAGTGTTTAACTGGGGCTTGCACAGTTTCAGATATGTATTATAGTCCACTGTCACTGTGGTGGGGAACATGGCAGCACGCGGGCAGACACACTGCTGGAGCAGTAGCTAAGAGCCACATCCTGATCCATAGGCAAAGGGGAAAGAGAGGCTCTGGGCTTGGAATGGCTTCTTTTGTAACCTTCAAAGTCCGCCCCCACTGAGACACTTCCTCCAGCAAGGCCACAGCTTCTAATAATTTCAAGTAGTGCCACTCCCTGTTAACCAAGAGTTCAGATCTTTAATCCTATGAGAGGTGTTCTAAATCAAACCACCACAATGACTTTCTTTTTTTTTTTTTCTTTTTTTTTTTTTTTTTTTACAATTTTGATCATTTTTCTTCTCTTCTCATTTGTTCACATAGAAATGTGAAAGTTGTTTAAATTCATCCATTTTATGACTATTGCCTATCTACCCTGAGGCTTGTGCTATAATCCTTTGAGGAGTACCTACCTTCTTCCAGGGTAGACACAAGGTTTATGTCCTGGTGCCTAGGGTACTTGTGGCTCAGCTACCTTTTCCTTATGGATAAATTTCTTTCTTGTGAGGCAACTGAACATGGAAGCAGTCTATACCCTATACCAAAGAAATGCCTCCAGGAATTTAGCATAAGGAAAAAAGTCAGCAATATGTGTAGAATGGATGTGCAGAATATGTATTGCTCACTCATGTATTTTATTTGGAAAATAATAATCACTGGAAACAGCTAAATTTTAAAAATATTAACCTTGGTAAACACTGACATGACTTAACCATCTGGTAGGATTATACTAAGCAATTTTAAGTGTTGTTTTAGGAAATAATATAATGTTTATGAAAAGCCATAAAGTGAAGAAAGAAAGCACAGTAGAACCATCAGCCCTACAAACTACAAAACAGGAAGATGCCGATCACCTTGATATTTTCAAAGTGAGGGACTATAAATGGGTTTTGTGTCACTTTTTAGGTACATTTTTGTATTTGTCTAATTAGTCCATAGTAAATAAATTCCACTTTTATAACTAGTAAAACATTACTAAAATTTTATTCCATTCTTATATATGTGAAATATACTTTATTCTCTGAATTTGATTTTGGAGAGAATAGAAACAAATCAACGTGAAATATTTTGGAAACAGTGTAAATATGTCATGTCTAGGTTATACTTAAGAAAATAAAATAACTTCATAAATAGGCATTAGTAAATAAAGCCTGGTTTTGCCCTCAACATTGGTGTCTAGGCAGAGGACTGCTCATATAGGGAAAGAGGATTTTATTTACCAATGATATTTTATAGTTAAAGAATGTTTGTTTTCTGCAGAAAAGGTGAATTTGGTTCACTTAGGTTTCCCCCTTTGAAAGGTTCTCCAAATCAAAGTTTCTAGTGACTTCCTCCCTGGTCCTTTCTATGATGGCCGCTGTGATTTCTAAGTCTGATTGCATGTCATCGCTGATGCAATACTGACGTGAGTGATGTAGAGATGTTTACACATCATCTCTGATGCAATGCTGACATGATTGAGGTAGAGACTCTACTTTTACTCGGTTTCCTTGTTTCTCCGTCCTAAAGTCAAATTACGCCTGTCACTTTAATGGAGTTTGGCTTAGTTGAATTGTATACTGAAAGTCAGGTGCCCATGATCAATCAATGCATTGCTAATGTCTTTTTAGCCATCCATATCTGTTGGAAAATGCCAAGTGTGAAGGGAGGGAGAATGGAAGAGATAAGAAAGAAAATCCATGCCTCTCTTCCTTAGAACAGTGTCCTCAAAGTGGCCTTGTGTGTGGAGAAAAGCAAGTTTGCTTTTATAGATTTGTTCACACTCCTGAAGAATCTAGAACACACTTTTTTTTAATGTTCTTTTGCCTATTGAGCTGATATGCCTGATATTCCTGACTTCACCTTACATAAGTGTTGTTCTGGTCACACAGGAGTGTTGGACACAGTGGGTGTGATTACACAATCAAGTGTTTTAACGGAGCTGCCTCCTCATGTCAGCACTTGCTCTTGCATTTCATACAATGAACTTGGAGAGCATATGGCATGCTTATTTCTTTAACTAATACTTTGCTTTTAGTTTTTTGCACTTCATAAGACTTTGAAGAGAATCTTATCTGTGGAAGCATGAAATGTGTGAAAACTCACTCAAGATAGCATGTTAACTACATACGTGCTCATGAGGAGGAGATATAGAGGTGTTCCTACATCTATCTTCCGTCTGAGAAGCCCCGTTAATGATAGGGGTAAATGTGTCAAACATCTGATTTCCCTGACTGGTCACCTACTCCAACTGAGGCACTGAGATGGGATTTAAGCACAAGATGACTAGTACAAGTGGGTTGAGATCACCCACTGCTTTTCCAAAGGGCTTTGGTCCAATTCCCAGAACCCAGAAGCATCTCACAACCATCTGTGACTCCCTCCAGTTCTAGGGGACCCGCGGGTACTGCATGCACATGGTACACAGACATACATGCAGGCAAAGCACCCATACATATAACATACAATGAATTAAAAAAAAAATACAAGGTGCCAATTGTGTTTCCATATCCAAGGAGCTTCGGGATAAGTAGTAGAGGGCCCAAGTAAACTCCAGTCTATATGTAGTGTGCTAAAGCGTGCGGTGGCCCCAGACGTCTACCTAGGCTATAAATGTACTTCAGAAGCTGCAGTCTCTGCAGAGCTGTAACACAGAGCCCTTCATCACTTGCTCCTCACTGGCCCTTACAGCTGCTCTTGAGAAGCGTTTAACAGGCAAAATTAACTCCACTCAGCTAATGTGGATAGTAGAGGGCAGCTAAATGACCTGAACAGATCTCAGACCCAAAAAGCAAAATGTCCACATTCAAACCAGGTCTCTGAAATAGGCCTGCTATTCTTCCCCGCAAAGCAAATAAAGAGCATAACACTTCGCTGGAGATGATGATGCCAACACAGACCCTCCATAGAACAGGGTGCTACTTGCTAATGGAAATCTTTACTGCCTTCCAGAGACATCAAGTGAACCTTAAAACCTGCTTCATCCAAGCACTTTCCTCAGCCCAAACCAGCACAGCACGTGAGAAGTGCCTAGCTCAAGACATTGGTAATGAGTACCTGGGGATCCAACATATGTCTTTGTTTTTTCATTACTCTGAAACTTTGAGCATTATGTAGTGGGCTCGTGGAGACTGACATGGTCATTATCTCTACTCCCTATAACCCTAGTCTCTCACCTATAGCAAGTCCCTTTCTTCTATGTTTGTTATGGCCATTGCTACTATTGAGTGAACGGAGAGAGAGAGACAGAGAGAGAGAGAGAGAGAGAGAGAGAGAGAGAGAGAGAGAGAGAGAGAGAAAAGAAAGAAGAAGAAGAAGAAGAAGAAGAAGAAGAAGAAGAAGAAGAAGAAGAAAAAGAACAAGAACAAGAACAAGAAGAAGAAGAACAAGAAGAAGAGGAGGAGGAGGAGGAGGAGGAGGAGGAGGAAAAATGATACTGTGTGATGGTGTGTGATGAAAAATAACACAATTCTAAAAGGTCAGATTCCCCCATATCCACTGAAGCCCTAAGAAATGAGAATCTGAATGCAATGCTAATAGAAGGAACCACTTGGCTTCAGGAAATGATTAAGACCAGGATAAATCATCACTCCAGGTTCCAGACCCATTTCAGCCACTTTAGGAAAGATGGTACATGAAACTGGGTGCCTAGGTTTGGCTCCTAGTGGCAGTGGTATCTTGTCTTAGATCAAATTCTATTTATAACATGAAACACTTACCAAAAGGGGGGGGCAGCTTAGTGCTCTCAACAGCAAACAATAGGTACCCGTGATCAGTGCCATTTGGGGGCTTTTCATGGGCAGAACTAATTCAATCTTGCTTCACCTTTCGAGAGGTTCCAGAGGCCAAGAATGACATTTATGATGCATCTAGCATCCCTTCAAGTTCCACCACAATTGTGTCTATAAACACTTTCTTTATTGTTGCTGTTTGTGTCATCTTTACTTTGGAAATAACAGTGTGTGTGAGTCCAGCTGCATCTTGGTTATGCCTGTTAGAAATAAGCACATACGTGTCTTGTTCATTTTATATAATAGCTTGTGTTTACATTTTTTTTGAAGCCATTAAAGTGTTACATAGCAGCCTGGTATTTCCTATATCCTCCAGCACTACCACCTGACTCAGTCACGTGTGTTTGTGTGTGTGTGTGTGTGTGTGTGTGTGTGTGTGTGTGTGTGTGTGAGATCTGTGCAAACCAAAGGAGAGACACACTTCCCATAAATACGGTTCTGGATGGTTCAACTCACAGGCCTGGCTCTGCATCAGGATACTGGTGGATTCAAGACCTGCACTGGGCAAGGATGGTCATGTGCTTTTAGACAGATGAGATTTTTATCTTTAGACATACCAGGAAGCAATTATATGTTGATATTTTATATCTCTGCATTTCTCTAAGACCCGAAATCAACTTGGAGAGGAGAAAAAAAGAAAGAAAGAAAGAAAGAAAGTCTCCTTCATTAGCTACGTCTGTACAAAAGAGAACGCAGCCCCTGCTCACTCCTTACACAGGTATTAATCCCACCACACTGTCTGGGGTAAAGATAAAACACGATCCTCACCCACAATTAATCTCAAAGGTTAATTTTGTTGTCCGTGCTCTATAAACAAAGGAGATTTTTTTTCTCTGTGCAGAGGGCCTTTTGCCACAGATGAAACAGAGAAGAAGGCAGCATGTCCTGAGGATTAAGGCAACGTTGGCAGATCGGAAGAACTTGGTGCTGACAGACTTGCTTATTAAAAAAGCACTCGATGGACCGACTGCCGCTGACGGCCTGGCATGGCAGGCCTGCAGAAGGGCGGCACACAATCAGTGGACTGTCCTTCTCTGGGGACAGAGGGGCACCCAGGAGCCTTTTCTAATTTGTCAAAGTTGTATCTAATTCCACAGAACAAAGTTCGCAAAGAGAGATGAGCAGAACCCGCGAATGATTTCTCATTCACCAAGCCCTTGATGGAATGATAGGAACAGGGCACAGCTAGAGTTCTGTAAAGTAACTCGACCCCGCTGGTCAGCTTTGGGTAAATCTGCCTTGTGGGTATAACAGTTCCCTTGTTTTTTATTTAATAGGATTATTCTTCAGAATATTAAAAAGATAGCATCAGCATCTTTCATTGGTCCCATAAAGTATCTCTAGAAATAAGAAAAGAATGGTTCAGGCTTTTTTTTTTTTTTTTTTTTTGTGACTCCTGGTGTGACTTTTGCTCTCTGGCAAATTAAATAGGAAAAAAAAATGTGGGTTTTATGAGAGGAGTGCCTGAAGCAAAGAAAACAAAACACTAACAGTAGGAAAGTAGAGAGCTTCAGATTCCTACCCTTGCCTATGTGGGAAATAAGAGTGGCTTTCAAACGATCAATTAGATGTTCAAATTCTGCCGGCTTGGCGAGAGAGCCTGCTCAGATGTGCTGAGTTAGAAAAAGAAATGTGACCTATACAAGGAAATGTGTTTGGCACATAAGCCACCCCCCACCCCACCCCACCCCCGCTTATGTTTTGTTGGGCAGAAACCATAGCGGAAATGGGGGAGTTCGCTGGGCTCCATTTCCTCAAGAAGCAACAGGGTGGTGAGAGGAAGTGGGGTCCCTGCAGGTAGAGGAGAGGGTGAGTTTAGAACTCAGCATTGCTAAAGATCGCCACAAGGAAGAGTCCAAAGGACCAACGTCGAGCCATGAGACGAACTTCACCTCAGTCCATTACAGTTTACACAGAAAATGCGATTCATAAGCAGGTAGAAACAATCGTAAGTTGAGTGCTAACAACCACTCAATGTTTGCTAAAACTTTGCCTGGTGGCTGTCCCGGGTCCCCACCACGTCCCTTCTTTACTGGAAGATGGTCCTTCTTCATTCCATTCCCAGAGTCTGGGTACTTTCCTTTTCTCCTAATAGCAGAGACTCTGGGTTGGCAGATTTAAAATTCGGTGATTTTCATTATTTGCATTATATTGAAATCTCCCACTGTGGCTCTCCTACTCTTTGTACTGGGATCAACACAGACACAGCGGTTTCAAATGCTGCCACTCTCTCCTAACCTCGGTGGAGTTTCCTGTTTTTGTGAAATTGGCTTCTAACATCATCTCTTAGTACAAAATGATTGATTCTAAGAATCACCTTAGTTTTAGGGGAAAAAAAAATGTCCCACCGGTAATACACCCTCCCAAACCAACTCTTACTCAAGCAATTTACCCTCTGCCCTTTTCCTTTCTTCTCTAACCGGACAGACAGCCTTCAGATGTCAGGCCATAATTAAAGGGGACCTTTGCCTGTTCCATTCCTGAGATTGAGTTTTACGCAAGTAGCCTGGAATGTTGGTCAAGATGTTAAGAAGAGACTTTAAATTCTGGCCCCAAAAACGTTACTCCGTCTGAGCCCGGGGCATAACCCCTAGTGTAGTTCTTATATAAAATAATGTTTCTCATGTCTAGGGCTGATGCAAGAACTGAAAATAAGTAAGTTTGCTAGGATGCTTTCCTGATGAAAGGTTCTGTGCATCCTAGCCACTGTTTAGTTTGTTTGGGTTGGCTTAAGCTTATGACTTCTGACTGCGGTTTCTAGGTAGCAATGGGATGTCACTAGCTGCTTGGCACACACAACAGCCTGGGCCCAAAGTCCCATCATTTCTTCTCTCATGGCGGCTAAACTGCCTGGCATTATAAGATGCTCCCCAGCACTCGGGAGGCAGAGGCGGGCGGATCGCTGTGAGTTCGAGGCCAGCCTGGTCTACAAAGTGAGTCTAGGATGGCCAAGGCTACACAGAGAGACCCTGTCTCAAAAAACCAAAAAAAAAAAAAAAAAAAAGAAAAGAAAAGAAAAGAAAATGCTCCCGTGGAGCTCCTTTTTTCAAAACACAAAAGCAATGTTTTCAAAAGTCAATTTTAGCATTTTTTACTGGATTTTTCATAAAAAGTAAAATAAAGGCCGTCATAAACCAGGCACATCATATTAGTATAAGGTACATTTATAAGAAAAGTCAGAGATTGGATTAAAAAAATAATATTGGTATCTATTTCTTTCTTAAAGCTTTAAGAAATCTAAAGCATAAAAGCATAAATGTAATACAACTGAGAAATCACTAAAATGAGGTTTTAAGTAAAATGTATGGAAACAAATCAGGACTAAGCTAATGCAGACTTGTGTGATGTGAAATAAAACAGCACTGAGGTCCTGACCCTGGGCAAAAGGACGCCTGAGGAAAAGCCTCTCCCCCTCCCACCACACTGAGGTCTCAAAGGATGACTGTCAGTGGCTTTTGTCCTACAGTTCTTTAAGGGCATTTTTGTTGCACGAGTCTTCAAACGAGTGATTTTGAACCAGACAGTCTTTTATTACATTCTAAACCTGATCACTTACTACCAACTAGGGGCCCAAATTTAGTT
Source organism: Acomys russatus (assembly GCF_903995435.1). Lineage (NCBI taxonomy): Eukaryota > Metazoa > Chordata > Mammalia > Rodentia > Muridae > Acomys > Acomys russatus. The sequence continues at coordinate 21,805,916 of NC_067158.1, read as the reverse complement.
ACGAAAGGAGATTTGTTATATGCAATTATATCTCGGTAACGTTTGAGTCGTCCTTCATTTTTAATATAACTGGTATTTTCAAAAACTGTAAACTTACACAACACAAATTTTGTAATGATGTTACCTCGTCCACTGTAATTAGCTAAATATGACTGGAGATAGATCTTAATGGTAGAGGGTTTGTCCAGCATGCTCAAATCCTGGATTCAATGCACAGTATCAGGGGACAGTTACTAAGTTACGGAACTTCTCACTATGAACGAAGAAACTACTGAGTCCCTTGTCTACACTGGCTTTAACCTTCCCCCAAATCCTGACACGGAAAGATTCTTATGAACTCCTGAATTCTAAAATTACATGACTCTGATCCAGTCTCTTTAACTTTGAGAATATAGGAAGGTTTCACATGTTCTTTTTTTGTTTTTGGTTTGTTTTTGTTTTTGTTTTTTTCTTTTGCACCTTTTCTCATGAAAATTTATTTTCGTAAGAGGATAAAGCCACAGGTGCTGGGTACCACTTACTGTGAATTATAGCATGTTAGTTAAGCATAAAAGCTCAGTTTAGTCAGCTGCAAATAAACATAGAAACCTCCATTTCATACGGAATTCATAGCTGTCCAATGCTTGGGCTACACAGACTGCCTAGTAAGTGCTCAGTGAGGGCCTGCCATTGGCTTTCTGTTTCTAAATCAACTCATTTTTCGCCATCAAAGTGCTGACTGCAGATATTTTCCAGTCTCCTATTCTTGTAGCTGTGATATACCTAGACCTAGGTATTATTCCCTACCCCAGAATGCCTCAAACCCAACAAATTGTGTTTCTTCTTCTACTTTAATAGTTACTAGAAACTAAAAGCAAACACATACACACACACTCACACACACACACATACACACACACACGCACACATACGCACTCACACACACGCACACACACATGCACACACATACGCACACACGTGTGCGTGCACACACACACACGCGCGCGCGTGCACACACAAGCACACGTGCACACACACATGCACACACACGCACAAACACGTGCACAACACATGTGCACACACACATGCGCACACACGCACATATGCACACACGCGCGCGCACACACGCGCACATATGCACACACACGCACACATGCACACACGCGCGCACACACACGCACACACACACACACACGCACCCACCCCTCTATGCTTTGTGTCAGTGCTCCTTTGGTCTCAGTATGCCCTCCCGCATTCTTCTCTAAGGAACCCTCTTGCTCCTATTTCCACCCTGGCTCCTGTTCCCATTCACACCTCACCCTGGCAGGGTTTCGTTGCCCATATGACAGGTCAATGAGCAAACCGTATTGACCTTCATGCCATACACTTCTGTGTCCCTTAACTGACTGTGAAATCTTCAAGGGACACAAAACTGTGTCTTCATCTTCCCATGTTTTACACCTGCTATGGTAGACCTAGTCACACCAAGGCACTCAGAAACTATGGGGGGAAAGGAACAATCTGGAAGTTTTAGGACCGAGTTCAGGAGCACAGCTGTGTGCTGTGTGTCCTGGGCAACAGAGAAATCCACCAAGTCAGCTTCAAATCCCACTCCTCAAGGCCTTTAGGAAGAGAGCTATGAGTCGTTCCACAGAAATGGAGGCTACGCTGGTCGGCAGGGTATGGCCCTGAGTGGTCACAACAATTCAGGGAACCCTGAGGACATTTGACGGAGACACAGATAATTTTGTAACACTTTTTTTTCCTAGTGAAAATGAAGGGTTTGTGTGAAGTCTTTTGTGTGTCACGTCTTTTCCCTCCCTTCCTATTTTATTGGATGAAGATGGGTTTGTATTATTAGAAGCAGTTCCTCATAGGAAGGAGCCTAGTCTACTGACTTTCTGCATCCTCAGGACATGCTCTGTTTAAAATGCACGCTGCACTTCCGTTACACACATAATTCCTCCTGACCCAGATGGGATGGAATAGTCACAGCAAATTGAGAATACACACTGGGTCCTGAAGCCACGAAGAATTCTAATAGTCTGCACGGGATCCCCATGGGAGTTTGGAGAACTCCCCCACCCACCCCATCCCACCCCCAAATCGTGCCTCATTTTAAAAATAAAATAAGCTGTTCTTTCATTTCTTATTACAGTCTAGAAAAGACCAGAACCTGAAGGGGGAGGTTGTAATATTGAGAGACATATGTGGAAATCGCTTTCATGACGGTAATTTCCTGAACTGCTTTCAAAGCCTTTCTTCAGCTTAAAGAGTATGTGGAGCCCTTTAAAGATTTTATGCAAAGAAACTGATCAGTTTCATAAAGTTGTGAAGAAATTAGAAGCCACGCTGTGTCACACAGGAGCTCCCTTCTTACAGATTGGCTAAAGTTAAAGTTTCCCGGGTATACTTTAACTCCACAAACAATACGAAATGGGGCATAGAAGTCACCAAATAAGGGCAGGCATTTGACCTTATAATAGTTCACAGTACCTGGGATTTTGACTTCCCCACTGTGAGCCCTGTTTTGAATCTGGCACTCGAGGTAGTCTTGGTGAAAAACACATGGTTTTCTCTCTTCTCATTAAATAAGAAGTGGATGCATTAGCACTCCACATATCTAAGAAGCTTTAAGGTTGTAGGGTCAACGCATGATGCATAGGAAGACCGATGTGACTTAACATCTGACAAGGCTCTCACTTGATACGTCAGTTTGTCCTGGAACTTTCCCCACCTGGTAACAAGATGTATTATAACTCGGAGGTCATAGGAAAGATGTACATAAAAATATCTATGGGATTTCCCCAGTTCTAAAGCTGGGTCTCCTAACCAAAGTTGCCCCACTACTGTGGTGAAGAGTGACATTTTAATCACAGTAACAATAACCCTTTCCTCTTTCTTTGAAATCAGCTGCTGAAGTGAATTTACTCACAGGGCTTTCCTCAATAAGGGGTGGAAAAAGAGAGGATTGGGTTTTAGATGCTGATATGCCTGCTAGCAGTTAGCATTCCTAAGGCAATGGGCATAAAGTCATGACAAACAGGGCCATGCATGTACATGACTTTCATGAACCATTAGAAACTTTTGCTTTTGTTTAGTACCATGTATGTATTCATATATATATGCATATACATACGTGCTTTCCCTCATATTGAGAACTGAATCACTATGGACATTAATGTTCTAATGGTTTAGAGTAAATATATATTTTCTTCTACCTAAATGTTCACTTTTCCCATCTCATTTTTTAAAATCCCTATATTTTCATGGGTCTTTAGAAGCATCACCAGGCTAGTGTATCTGTGAGGTGTGTGGATCTAGTGACAGATAATTTTCACCACTTGCTCGGTTCTGAATCTTATGTCCCACCTCTGGCAATTTCTGGGTGAATCCTTCATTTCTTTCAGGTGGAGATGACAGGGTTTGGCTTTCCTAATCTGCATTATGCTTTTGGCCCTCCTATGACCCAATGAAATATCATCATTATCTTGTTCACCCTCCCTATGACCCAGTGAAATGTCATTTCACCTCGTTTTCCAGTGTGGGGGATTATCTTACCATCGTCAGAGGTGATAGCTGGAACACTGTCTTAGTTAGGGATTTTATTGCTGGGAAGAGACACCGCAACTGTGGCAACAGTTACATGAAGGAAGCATTTAGTTGGGCTTAGTCAGAGGTTTTGTCTGTTGTCATCATGGCGGGAAGCATGGTGGTGTGCAGGCAGACATGGAGAAAGGTACCGAGTTCTACAGTCTACATCTGGATTGCCAGGGAGCAGGAAGTGACAGCAACATACTGGCCAGGCTTGAGCTCCTGAGACCGCAAAGCACCCCCACTAGTAACACACTTCCTCCAGCAACGTCACGCCTCCTCATAGTGTCATTCTCTATGACTCTATGGAGGCCCTTTTTATTCACCCACCACAGACAGTGTTTCTCAGAAAAGGGAAAAGAACACAAACCAGTGATTTTAGGCTCCTCACACGTAACCCGTTGTTCCATTCCTAGCAACCGTGTAGGACGGTCTGAATCTTCCACTTAAGCTGACTAGTTAATAAAGAATTTAGTGGTGGCATTAAGAAGGAGGAAAGACAGCCAAGGAGGAAACATGTAACAGGAAAATTTAGGAAAACCTGATAATACAAAGACCAAACATCAGACCAATTCCCTAAAGAGGAGACAAAGGACTTTGACCCAGATAGGAAACACACCAAGATTTGGGGTAGAGGACAATGGAAGCGCGGATCTGCTACTGAACACAGGCCAGTGTCTGAGTGTGGTCAAGTTGTGAGGGGAAAGTTGTAAGAATGAGCAGGTAGATATATCATCGACATTTTGCAGCTAAAAACTGAGGTGCAGATGCATACAAAGTCTAAGGCAACACTGTGAGGGAGTGGAAATGCTGCATTGACACCTGACACCATTCTCATGTCACAACAGAACAGAATTCTCTACAGGAACTGAATCTCCATTCTGAGCTGTGTGGCCAGTCTTCTTCAGAGTTATCCCGTTCTCATGTGAAAGAGTCACAAGCAATGCTTTGTCCCAGAACTCACTGGAGTAGTCTCCATTGCACTGACTAGTGTCTGTTTCCTCATGTAGTACTTGTAGATCAAACTGACACACATACACACATATACACATACACACACACATGCACACATACACACACATAAACACACTCATACCATACTCGCATACACTCATACACACACATATACACACACATAAACACACTCATACCATACTCGCATACACCCATACACACTCACACACACTCATAAACACTTCCTAGTGCAGTCCTTCCCAGCATTCTATGGTAAAAGAATACACAAAAGAATATAAAGAAAGCCATGTCTTCCTCTCTATCTTTTCAAAGAAAAACTTGGGGAACGAAAGAGGGTTTGTTCATTAATAAATGGGACCTCATGAGGCTGAGAAGCTTCTGTAAGGCTGGAGACACTGTCAAGAGAACAAAGCGACAGCCTACAGACTGGGAAAAGATCTTCACCAACCCTACATCTGACAAAGGTCTAATATCCAAAATATATAAAGAACTCAAGAAATTAAACAACACCAAACCGAATAACCCAATTGAGAAATGGAGCTTGGAACTAAACAGAGAATTCTCAACAGAGGAATATCAAATGGCTGAGAAACACTTAAAGAAATGCTCAACCTCCTTAGTCATCAGGGAAATGCAAATCAAAACAACTCTGAGATTCCATCTTGCACCTATCAGAATGGCTAAGATCAAAAATTCAAGTGACACCACTTGCTGGCGAGGATGTGGGGAGAGAGGAACACTCCTTCATTGCTGGTGGAAATGCAAACTACTACAGCCAGTTTAGAAATCTATCTGGAGCTATCTCAGAAAAATGGGAATAGGGCTTCCTCAAGACCCAGCTATTCCACTCCTTGGAATATACCCAGAAGATGCTCCAGCACACAACAAGAAAATTTGCTCAACCATGTTCATAGCAGCCTTATTCATAATAGCCAGAACATGGAAACAGCCTAAGTGTCCATCAGTAGAAGAATGGATAAAGAAACTGTGGTACATATACACTATGGAATACTACTCAGCTATTAAAAACAAAGAATTCCCAAAATTTGTGGATAAATGGATTGAGCTAGAAATGATCATAATGAGTGAGTTAACCCAGAAGCAGAAAGAATCAAATGGTATATACTCACTTATATCTGCATACTAGCCCAAGGGGCATGTCCCACGAAAGCCTTCACTTATCAGGAAACTGGGACAGAGTGGAGGACATCCTATTGGGACTCTAGGTGAGAGAAGCTTGGGAGAAGAGCAAAGTAGAAGGACTCAGAGGGTCGTAGAAACCTGCAAGTAGGACATTATGATAGGCAGATTTGGGCCCAGGGGTCCCGCTCAAACTAAGGCACCAGCCAAGGACAATATAGTCAGTAAACTTTAAACCCCTACCCAGATCTAGCCAATGGTCAGAACATTCTCCACAGTTGAGTGGAGAGTGGGATATGACTTTCTCACGTACCCTGGTGCCTCACATTTGACCATGTCCCCTGGAGGGGGAGACTTGGTGGCACTCAGAGGAAGGACAGCAGGTTGCCAAGAAGAGACTTGATACCCTATGAGCATATACAGGGGGAGGTAATCCCCCTCAGGAAGTCATAGGGGAGGGGAATAATGGGAAAATGGGAGGGAGGGAAGAATTGGAGGATACAAGGGATGGGATAACCATTGAGATGTAACAAGAATAAATTTTAAAAAATTAAAAAATTAAAAATAATAAAAAAAGAGGGTTTGTTGTTGTTGTTGTTGGTTGGGTTTTTCATACATTTATTTGTTTTTTTTTTTAAGGAATTTACATTGTTTTAAATCATTACTGCGTTCTGTGTTTGACTCTTCTCAGTCAGTGAAGGCCTCAGAACCCCATTTTTGTTGAAGAGTATGTCTCCAGCTCAAGCGTCAGGAACTTTCTGAATGAGGAAGTTTCATCTGCTCGCTCTAGCCAGCTTCGGCGTCTAAGTGACCTATGGCACACCTAAGTCACAATGCCAAGAGCTGCAGTGGTGATGATTGGGACTGGCTCAGCGACGATGGCTGTGCATGGCCACAGGGTGAGAAGCAGCTGTATATATTTCTTTGATTGTTAGTCAGGACAGACTTTAAAATTGAAATAGAGTTTGCTGGATTAACTCCCTAAATTTTCACAGAATTAAAAGATGCATTTCACCACAAACTATGTCTGGCTTGTACATATTTGTAGTCTTATTAGAGGGTCACTGGCATACATAGGGCAATTTTCATTAGTAGTTCTATAATTATGAGAAAACCAGAGGCCAGATTAATCCTGCCACTTTACAGGAAAGCCAGAGAGAGGCCATCTATTAAATACCTATGCACTCTAATTTGGATAACACACAAAGAGTTGAAGCTGAAACAGGCATCACTGTTGAGTTTCATTCAGTTAGTAAACACACACCACGTATAATAAATATGTATTTATGTATAAGATATATATGTGTATATATATATATTAAAAACCAAGCAAATCCATGGAGCCTGATTTTAATGTTCTCAAAGCTGAAGAAAGGCATATAAGCACATTCTCAGTGGCTGTCAGTTGCAGAGGTGGCCTCCAGCCTGAGACGCTGCAATGGGCTCCAGCTTATGTCGTGGGGCTCCTTTCCTTGCTAGAGCATCTTGTCCAACACAATCTCGGCAGAAAAGAGACCAGCACCTTGATGCTCCCACATTGACTGTAAGAGTTTGAGAGCAGCCTCTTGAGAATCCTACGAGGCTGGAAACAGCCCTGAGCAGGCCTTGCCTTTGCAGGCCAGCCTGAGAGGCCACCCTGAGATCTAAGCCTCACTCACTTAAGCACTTATGATACCTCTGCTAGCACAACTCAGCTTTGTGTCTGATCACTACTGTACACTAAAGCACACCAGCGTCTATGTAAATGGTAACGAGCCCACCACACTTACACGGTCATCCTGATGCCATTGGCCCACATCGGCTCAACAAGCTCCATACCACCTTACTTGTGATACAAATTAGGCTGCAGATCCTAACAGGCCCCCTCCCCTGTGTGTGCGTGTGCACATGCACATGTGTGTACATGTGTGCATATGTTTGCCTGTGTATATGTGTGTATACATTTGTGTATGTGTGTACATATATGTACATGCATGTGCGTGTCTGTGTGTGTATGTGTGTGTGTGTGTGCACGCACTTGTGGATTTGGGGGCATGAGGAGAAATTGAAGCCATAGTTGACAACATGCATACAAAGCCTCCAGATGTGCCACAGCTGCTGCCGCTGGCTTTCATCCCACAACCAAGGGATTCCGAACAACACATTTGTAAGAAGTTCATTTTCTCAGCGCATGCCACCGCCTCCGAGTGCTCTCTTGGAGAACAAAGTCAATCCTAGGTCACTCTTTCAATGTAGTCTCCTTTCAACTAAATCTCACTTTCAAGAAAATCCCTGCTATGGCTCACTGGTGTTTAACCTATCATATAATATCCGGGTTTACTGTGTTAGAAGAAGCAGAGCTATATTGTGCTTTTCCCACAAGCCTGTGATTGCATTTGACCTAGTAACCTGTATTAGATTAACATTTATTCTACAACAGCACAGCAAGCCCTGGACCTTCGTGAGCTGCAGTTTATAGAGGACACTAACCATTTTTACAAGTGGAACAGGAAAAGAGAATTGAATCTGAGGGAGTAATTCCAAGCAAGTATGTTGCTGCTGCCGTTAAACTGTTTATATGAGGAGTGGGGGAATTACTTCTGACTGACCCCTCTTTTTATCTGCTTAAGAGACAACGTGAACGAACAGGTCTCTGTAGTCAGGACAATCTCTGTATAATGCATCTTCAAACCTATAGAAGCCATAGGGCTCTGCTGTCCACCAATGAGGAGTGGCTCCAAAGCCAAGACAGAGTAGGGATGTAAACAAACCAGCCTATTTCAGCAGTAGTGCCTTCGTCTTTACTATTTTCCTGTCACCCCCTCAAGGATCCCTCCAGGTCAAGAGCAACAGAAACCAAACGTGAGTTTTCAAAATGAGAATAGGCGTTTCTATCACAGCCGTTTGATGGAATGGCGCCTTGATTTTCATTAGCCACAGCACAGAATGCTGTGGTTTCATTAAGGGATATGTCATGACTTAAAGGAGACTGAAGGATGCCAATATGGGATCAGATGGATTGTGTTTTGAAAGAAGGAGTCTCCCCTTCCTCACCCCCCCCCAAAAAAAGTTCATGAGCATATAAGTACTAGGAAATAAAACTCAGAATTACCTGAGCATCCGGGCAACCTACCAGTAGAAGGAGATCACTGCACATTACATAGTATCAAGAAATGAAATGCAATGCGTTCCTTTACTGAGTGCCCAGTTCACCAACATACTCACTCACCTCCATAATGGGGGCGGGGCTCCACCAAGGAATCAGAAGGGACAGGGATGCCCCATCTAAATTGCTACAGGCTCATCCAGGAAAGTATAATTGTTTCTTGAAATGAAGCAAGCAACAGAACAACAAAAGAAAAGGAATGATATTCCCAAACACGGAAATTACACAGTGCTGACATTTCCTCTCCACATCCACGCAACTGCATCCCCTCCTTTGGAAAAGAAGTGATGTGCCTTTTCCAGGATTCCAGGATTTTGCCTTTTGTTCACTTAATTTCTTAATTTTGTTACCAAGCTGTCAACGGAATCCTCGGTGAACACTCCTGCTAACTAGCATAATTTTTTAAAGGAGTTTATTAAAAATACGGTTACCCAATTCGTCCCCAGTTGTGGTGAGTCATCTGGTGGGGATGAAGTACTGATTTTACCTGGTCTCCCAGAGGATGCTAATAAACACTTTAAGCAGAAGAGCAAAGTTCTAGAACCGATTTAAAAGTCTATTAAGGAATTTTCAACTAAGGCTAGTGTTCAACTCCTTAAACTGAGCAGCACCGTGGAGGCTGACCTAGTTCTGTTAGGAAACAGCTCCGTGAAAGGTTGATGAAACATTTGCTTCTGCAGACCAATCAATAGCTACAATGAATGCTGCAGCTGTCAATATCCTTGGTAACTTGGCCCAGCAGCTGTGACTCTCCAAGATTATTTTCCCATTGTTGGAGGAGAGAATGGGGTCATGAGGCCAGCAGACCTAGCTTATAAAGTGATACCTAACTTGTTGGGTTCCCTCTGCTCTAAACAGGTCTTTTTAAAAGCAGATATATTTGGAGCAATCCAACTGATTTCTCAAATCTTCCATAAGGACCATAAAGAAATACTTTCTAGAGTCTGACATCTATATCTGAAAGTGGTTGGAGGTTTTTGGTTTTTGTTGGTTTTTTGTTTGTTTTCAGGGACAAAAAGAAGCATATTAAGAGAGTTCAAGGGACAAGAAAAGAAAGATAGACAGTATACCTGAAATTTGTACAAGTAAATAAATAATAAATAAATAATAGACTCTGCCCTCAGGGACAAAAGTGTTTAGCTAAGAGACGCTTGCCAATAGGGTGGATCCTGGGATACAATGTTTGTTCACAGCTTCTGGTTTTAAGCCCCTTTACTTACGTATGTGATCCCGGAACTCTCCAGACAACCAGAGAGGCAGATGAGTGCAAAGAATATACTGTTATCCCCTCCCCGCCCCCCCCCCCCACACACACACCAGCAGCATTTTGGAAGCCTTATCCTCCTCCCACAATGGTCAGAGGAAGGAGATGACCAAGAGGTTGGCTACTAGGGACAGATAGCTGCAGGAGCTCGTTCATACACATCTATCTTGAGCTCACGTTTCTAATTCTATATGTGACCTCGTTCTTGGTAGAGAATAATAGGAGAAGACACAAACCCTGATGATAGAGGAGTGAGAGAGCTATGGCTTGCCATCTCAGAAGCATGAATTCTGAGGATCTAGCTCAGTGGTATGTATGGTGCTTCCCTATCTAGTGTAAAAGTTGTTAGGCAATAATGGTGACATGGCAACAAGTACAGGCAGCCTCCAGACTTAACATTTACAAAGCATTCAGGAGTATACATTTTGGCTCCTTCATTTCACAGATAAGGAAACTGAGCCAATGAGAAGAAGGAAGCCTAGGCTTGCACACTAGTGCCCACTGCCCAAACACAGACTGCAACCCCTCTGCCTTTGCTTTCTTTCTGCTTGGCGGTCTTCCTTTGCTACCCAGACAGACTTCCTGATGAAAAGGGAGGTAGTGCACTGCTTCTAATGTCACCCTGTCAGGATTGGGATAAGTCATAAAGCATTGTGTGGAATGTTAGATTGTCTGCTCTGTAGAATGTTTCCATCAAGCCAGAGTGCCTAGTATTAATTACCTTTGTGAGCTACAATATGGCATCATGCAGCTTTGGAATCTGTGCCCTTCATTACTCACTTCCCCATTAACCTTGGTGGGAATCACATTCACAGGCTAACCGGAAAGATGTGTTCTATTTGCAGCTCCATCTTCTCTGTGAAGCCACTCTCATATTCTTATTTCATTGTAAATGGTCCTACTTGCAATAAAGTGCTGTTGAACGTATTTACTATTTGCTGCTTAATTTTGTCCTTTTGGAGGGAGAACGATATCTGCTCCGGCAGTCGTTAATATACCTTTGAGCACACACTGTGACCTTTCTCCTCCTCACGCCTGACTTCATTCTGAAATCTCATTAAACAGCAGAAATTAACTTGGGAAGGAGCAAAATCAGAAATGTGCAGGTTTTCTGTTCAGCTGTAGAGAAAAATTTTATGTCAATGGCCCTACAATGTGGCATGCTTATAGAAAACCAAGGAGAGTGTAAAACTCTGAGCTTCAGTGGCCCATTCTCTGTACAAACCAAGGAGTGTTACATGCACGATCCTGGGGAGACTTGAATGCTTCAGTGCAGCTGCCCACCCTACCTGTGCACTAAAACATGCCCCCCCAAACACACACACACACACACACACACACACACACACACACTCAATCAGTACACACTGGTGTGGTCTCTTCATGGGCCTTTGGAATTTATCAGTCCCAAAGAGATTCCAAAGGGAGTAGTGCAGAGGAAAGGAATTCTTTGATGAGTAAAGGAAGAAAGGTAAAGGTTGGTAAAGATCAAAATACTCAGAGCAGGCCAAAGACACAACAGAAACTCTTACCCACCTGTGGGTCTCCAGGCACCAGAAATGGAGACAAAGTAATTCTAAGAGCAAACAATGAAACCAAAGATGGAAATGAGATTGAGGAAGCAGAGACACAAAACCAGTTTACCAAGAGACGATCCCATCCCTAAACGTTGACCCATAAAATGTATAAAATTCAAGTCTTCCAACTTCCACCAGCCTCCCAATTCTAGCAGCTACGAAAGAAACTGTGGTGGCTTCTCCAACCCAACCCAACCCTGTTGTCTTAGTCATCATCGTCATCGTCATCATCATCATCCTGCTTCAGCTTATGGGGGGTGCACAATAGATGCTTCCAGCACCCTGTTAGTGATCCTTGAATTCAGCCATACATTTGGATTATTTGAGACACTTTTGTAAAGATTGTAATGTGTCAGGCCTAAATCAGAGCCACTGTACCCAGGCTCTCCTGAGGTTAAATCAGCCATTGATAATTTTTGCCATTGTCCCCAATCATTTTAATAGATGGGACAGAGCTAAGAAACACTAACCTGGAAATTTCTGTTTTCAGTAAAGATATCAATGATAAATTTTCTTCTTAAAGTACTCTATCTTCTGAGGATGAGTTGCTAACTTTCAGCTTACTGTAATATCCCATCCCATAAATCAGTTGACCTTCCTGGAATTTTCGCAAACCTAATATGGCCCTTTTTCCAGTCATTCAACCCTCCTCGTACCATTGATTTCCCTCTATTTTGATCTTAGGGTATCTTTTCTACAGTATCTTTCCCCCTTATACTCACAAATGCCGTGCTTGTCTGACCTTTTGTCACTCCTCCATCACTAAAGCCCCAAACAAGTCAGTATTAATTAGTAAGTTACCAAGAAGGAGTTGTTGGAAGAAAGCATCGGATTGACCCCAAAGTCATAGGAAGAAGATCAGGCACCACATATAAACCTGCAGGAATAAGAAAAGGTGGTTTCTGGGAATGAAGGAAAAGTAAAGCTATGGGTGGGAGCTGCCCAAGACAGCTGGGCTTCCACAGAGAAATAGAGCCATGGTTGGTGAGAGACCATTGTGAGAGGAAGGAAAATAAACTAAACATAAGTGCCTCTCTGTGTCTACCACTACAGTCTCCTCCTTGTCTGTCATCAGCCAAAACCAGTCCAGAGTCCAAGAGATCCATTGAATTGTCCTAAGTGACAGCCTTCTGAGGCATCACATTCAATGAAGGATGGCAAATGGGTCCTGGTTAACTGGATAAATCCTGTCACATGAGTGAATTCACCATTCTGATTCTACCTTCAAAGCTAGGCATCAAAGCATAACTGAGCAAATTATACAGCCATGCAGAATGATCTCACATGAGCCCAATACTACAGTTAAAAGAGACCCACAGAATCACCCAGAAGCTCATGTATATCTGCTGGTAGGTTCACTTCCTCGTAACCTCAGGAAGTCATTACTCTTATCCTGAGCCCATCCTGCTTCAGACATCCCTTGATAGTTTACTGATAACTAGAACTAAGTAGAAAAGAGTTAATTTTCCCATCAAGCCTACCAACCCTCGAAGACCTTTTGAACCTACTTTCCCTTCCAGAGATAAGCAGTGCAGCAGCCTATACAAGGCTGTGTGTGGACTTAACTCTATCCCCTTCCACTAGTCATACTTCTGTCTCTTCTGCATCATAAAACATGATACTTTTTAAAGCCTTGTTTATGCTTAGGACTCCGCTGATCCTGCAGTGCTGTGACCAATGAGCACAGCATTTATTTGCTCATATTATCTTGGGATGCTTTTCCTCAAGAGGTTTGTATGGCTCACTCAACCTTCATTCAGGCCTCTTCTCATCTGGCATGAATCACCTCCTGACCATAGAAGTGCCTCCAGATTTTTGTTATCTTGACTACTTTTCTTCAAGGCAGTTGTTACTCAGAAAATACTGGTTATGTTTAGTTTTGATTCAGTTGCTCTTAGTTCTGATCAAACTCTACTAAGTTCCCTAAAGACTCTGGAGCTTGTATTTGCCAGAGTATCTCCAATGTGTGGGACAGTGACTGGTTTATGATGAATGTTCAGTAGGAGGTGGGAGTGAGAACAGAAGGCAAGCCTGAATAGCAGAGGTCTGGCTGCATAACCACCAGGCTCACTGGATGTAATGTCTCTAGTTTTGGTTCCTTGGGAACAGGAGGAGTGTAAGCAAACAAAGGGAAGGAGAAGATTGTTACATCTACCTTTCAGTTTCTGTGAGAGACCCTGAAAGTAAGAAAGTAAGGGAAAAAATGATAGGGCAAGATGTCCCACATCCTCTGGTGTCAGTGCGCTTTCATGGCATGAAAACACACAGACACACACCGACACACACAGACACACACACACACACACGCACACACACACACGCACACACAGTAGGAATAAATAAATATTATGTAATTGCTTCTTCAGAATGACTAGAACACATAAATACTTTTAACTTTTGAACTGTGGCTTTTTTTTTTCATATTTTCACTATAATTGTTTCCTGTCATGGAAACATGGTCAAGCTCATTTCTTATTACATTGGAAAGTGATTCTTTATGGCATTAGTACTTAACACACCATTTAATCTGTTTTCTGAAGTATAAGCATTTCAATGTTGATGGCCTCTTAGAGATATAAACTCTATATTTTAGCCAAAAATATTCCTTCCCTTGGTTTAGCCTCCACTTTTCCATACTGCTGAGAAGGGAGCCATTTTGAACCACACATATGAAGATGATGTCATTAAAGTGGAATAAAACAGAGGTAACCAGGATTTTAAGACATCTGTGTAGAACAGAGCACAAAAAGACTATAACCTGTTCTATTTAAACTGCTGTTGTTTAGGGCTCTGGTGAAGGTAAGCTTTTTCCAAAATAATAATTGACGCTAAAGTCAGGATAATATTATTTCAACCGTACTGTCCTCCACCCACAAAAATTTGTCCAGGAGTATGGGAAATGTTTCCATCTTCTGATATCTTCTTCAATTTCTTTCTTCAGAGATTCGAACTTTTTTTTTCATACAAGTCTTTCACTTGCTTGGTTAAAATTACACCAAGATAATTTATGGCTTCCGTGGATATTGAGAAGGCTAAGTTGATTTTGAATCCAGCCATATTGCTGAAGGTGTTTATCAGTTGTAAGAGTTCCTTGGTAGAACTTTTGGGGTCACTTATGTATACTATCATATCATCCATGAAAAAAAAATGATACTTTGACTTCTTCCTTTCCAATTTATATTCTGTTGATCTCCTTTAGTTGTCTTATTGCTCTAGCTATAATTTCAAGTACTATATTGAAGAGATACAGAGAGTATGGACAGTCTTGTCTTGTCCCTAATTTTAGTGGAATTGATTTAAGTTTCTCTCTGTTTAGTTGGATATTGGGTATAGGCTTACTTTATATTGTTTTCATTATGTTTAGGTTGTGTTTAGGTTATTATTATGTTAGGTTGTGTCTTGTATCCCTGATTTCTCCAAGATTGGGTATTGGATTTTGTCAAATGCTTTTCCAACATCTAAGGAGATAATCATGTGGTTTTCTTTCTTTCAGTTTGTTTATATGATGGATCACATTGATGTATTTCTGTATATGTAAGCATCCCTACATGCCTGCGATGAAGCTGATTTGATCATGGTGAATGATCTCTTTGATGTGTTCTTGGATTCAGTTTGTGAGCCTTCCTCTGGGGTTTCCCTGTTCAGTGTCAATGAGAGGGCTTTTGTCTTATCTTATTGTATCTTGTTTTCTCCTGATTGACTATTGTCTCTTGGAGGCCTGATCGTTTCTGAAAAAGAAATGGTGGGGGAGTAGATCTGAAGAAGAAGGGAGGTGGGAAGGAGTTGGGAGATGTAAAGAAGGGAAAACTATGGTTGGGATGTATTGTAGAGAGAAGAGTCTATTTTCAAATAAATAAAGATAGATTAAAAAGATAGAGAAGAAAGGAAAGAAAGAAAAGGAAGGAAGGAAAGAAATTTTTAAAAACAGATTACTTTAATTTGACCATTAAATGATTTGGATTGGTGGTCTTTCTTTTCCCATCTGTAGGATTAACAACTCTCTGTCATTCCCAGGGGACTAAGTAGATCTTGGTGGAACACCCTGATTTGCATATTCTTGTGGTCTCTCAACATCCCTTCCCCACCCATCCCAATTTCTCAGTATCACCTCCCAATACCTAAAACCAGATTGTTTTTAGGTGCCCTGGAACTGAAAGTGGTAACGCCTATCCAGACCCCAGAAGCATTCAACACACAGCCACTATACTCTTTTAAGAACCATAGAGGTTCTTAAGAGAACAGAAACCAAGGAAAAATATATCTACCCACAAAACACAAAACAAGATATTAGCCTCTAGAATTAAAATCATCCCAAAACTAGATGCCTTAGGTGGAAACCTAAAAGCATAATCAATAATAGCCAGGAGAAAATTCTCCTACTAGAACCCAGCAACCAACCCAATGGCGGCCCTGAAAATGCAATGTAGCTGAAGCACAAAACAAAGACCTAACATAAGATTTATGACTATGACAGATGTCCTTAAAATGGAAAGGAATAAGTCCCTTAAAGAAATCTATGAAAACATAAACAAATAGAGGAAGGAAGTGAATAGAACAGGTCATGACCTGAAAGTGAAAATAGAATCAAAAAAGAAAACTCAAGCTGAGAAAAATCTAGAAACAAAAAGTTTAGGAATGCAAACAAGAACCTCAGAAGTAATAAAGATACAAGAGAAGGAAGAGGAGATCTCAGGCTGTGAAGACACAACAAAAGAAATGGTTAGCTCAGTCAAAGAAAATATTAAATATAAAAACCTCTAGGCACAAAACATCCAGAAAATCTGTGATACCATAAGAAGGCCAAATCTATAACTAATAGGATTAGAGGAAGGAGAAGAAACCAGGTCAAAGGCAGAGAAAATATTTTCAATAAAAGCAGAGAAGAAAACTGCCCTTACCTAAAGAAGGGGATGTTGTGTATATAGATACAGAAGCAAGTAGAACACCAAATAAACTGAGCCAGAAAAAAAGTCTTCTTGACACATAATAATCAAAACACTAAATGCACATAACAAACACTATTAAAAGCCACAAGGGGAAAAGGCCAAATAACAAAAAGGCAGACCTAAAAGAATAACATCTGACTTTCTCAATGGAGGCTCTGAAAGCCAGAAGGACCTGGGCAGATGTTCTACAAACTTGAAAGACCAGAGATACTGGCTCAGACTACTATATACAGCAAAAATTTGTATCACAATAGATGAAGAAACAAAGACATTACAAGATAAAATCAAATTTAAGCAGTTACCTATCTGAAAATCCAGCCCTACCGAAGGTGCTAGAAAGAAAACTTCAACCTAAAGAGACTAACCACCAACACTACAACCACACCTCTAAAAAAAGAAAAGAAAAAAAATCCAAAGAATAAATAGTCCCAGGCCAGAAGTCAAGTAAGATGGAGAAAACAAAATAAAAGGAATCAACGAGCACTGTTCTTTAATATCTCTCAGCATCAATTATCTCAATTCCCCAATAAAAAGACAAAGATTAACAGAATGAATGTGAAAATAGGATCGTCCTTCTGCTGCATCCAAGAAACATGCATTAATGTCAAGGATAGACAGCATTTCAAGGCAAAAAATATATTCCAAGCAAATGGACCTAAGAAGTAAAACAATACAGTCATTTTAATATCTGACAAAGTGGACTTCAAAGAAAAACTAATCAGAAGAGATGGGGAAGATGCTACATACTTATCGAAGGAAAATCCATCAATATAACATTTGAATTCTTAACATCTGTGCAACAAACACAAGGGCACCAAAGGCTGTAAAAGAAACACTGCCACACTTAAATTACATATTGACCATCACCCACTATCAGTATATGTATCATGTGCACCGAGACTTCAGTACCCCACACTCACTCATAGAAGGCCATCCAGACAAAAACTAATGGGAAATACTGTAGCAAATTGATGTCATAAACCAAAAGGACCTGACAGTTTTTCACAGAACATTTCGCCCAAACATAAAAGAATATATCTTCTTCTCGGCAACTCACGAACTTTCTCCAAAACTGACCACATATTTGGGCAAAAAGCTAGTGTCAATAGATACTAGAAAACTGAAATGACACCGGGTATCCTCCAAGACCACCACAGATTAAAACTGAACTTCAACAACAGAAACAACAGAAAGCTTACAAACTCATGGAAAGTGAACAAGTCACTACTAGGTGAAAAACAAGTCAAGACAAAATTAAGGAAAAAATTTAAAAGTTTCTATAATTCAAAGAAAATAAATATACAACATACCCAAACTTATGGGACACAATGAAAGTGGTTTAAGAGGCAAGTTCATAGCAATAAGTGTCTACATTTTTAAAAAATGGGGAGATCTCATACTCACAATTTAATAGCACATCTGAAAAATCTAAAATGGAAAAAGAAGAATCATGCTCAAAGGGAGTAGATGGGCAAAAAAGAGTCAGAGGGCTTAAACTAATAGAATAAAAAACAACAACAACAAAACAACAACAACAAAACAAAGAATCAATGAAACAAAGAGTTGGTTCCTTGAGAAAATAAATGAAATAAACACCTCGTCTAAATGAACTAAAAGATGGAGAGAAAAGATCCAAAGTACCAAAATTAGAGATAAACATGGGGGCATAAAAACTGACACTAAGGAAATCTGGAGAGTCATAGGACATATTTAGCAACCTATACTCCAACAAATGGAAAATCCAACAGAAATGGGTAATTTTCTCAGTACATACCACCTACAAAAGTTAAATCGAGATCATGTAAGCAATTTAAACAGACCTATAACCTATAACTCCTAGTGCAGTGGATCTCAAACGTCTTGATACCACAACCCTTTAATACCTCATGTTGGGGTAAACCTCGCAGTAAAACTATTGACGTTGCTACTTCATAACTGTAATTTTGTTTACTGTTATGAATTGTAATATAAATATCTGTGTTTCCTATTTTAGGAGACACCTCTGAAAGGGTCATGACCCACTGGTTGTGTGAAGTAGAAGCAGCCATCAAAAGTCTCCCAAGCAAAACAAGAGCCCAGGACCAGATGGGTTTTAGCACAGACTTTTAAGGAAGAATTAATACCAGTGTCCTTCATTTGATTTAAGGTACACTTGGAGAGATGGAACCCATACCTAGTGCTGCTTGGGTGAACAAGAAGCTGACAGTAGATCATCCAAGGCCTTAGGGGGGAAAACAGTACTGTTCTACAAAAGGAACATAGTAATAAAATGATTTCTAAAGTCCATGCTGGACTCCTAGATCAGTGCCTTGCTCAGTCTTTATCAGATAAGCTTTCTCCTGCAGCAGATAGGTATAAATACAGAAATCCACAGCCAGAAAATAGGCAGAGAGTGAAAGACCTCAGAACACTCAGCCCTAAAGAAGCTATCTTCAATTGATAACCACTTTCAAATAAAAAATTAGTTTTCTCCAAGGAAGTCTCACAAGAGAAACAAATTACTCCTAAGTGTAGGTCACATGCCCAGCAGTAAATGGCTAATAGAGAACAAATTCAACCGTATCTTTGAAGGTTTCTTGTCTCAAAATGTTGTGTCAGGGCTGATTTGTTTTTTTCAGCCCTACAGGTTTTGTGTGTATATCATGCCTTCTGGTTTTGTGTTCCTTTGGGATTTCTGAATGTGCTAACATGCATTTTCTCTGTGTCTGTTTGTTTCTTTTACCTTTTCTTGGCCTCTTTTCTTTCTGTTTGTTTGTTTTGTGATTCCCCCATTTGCTTGTTTACATTTTATATTCTCTTGTTCTCTTTAAATGGTATATTATTGATCCCTTTAATTCCTGTTTGTTCTTTGAGAGACTGAAAGGGGGTGGATCTAGGCGGGAGATGAGGTACGGAGAACTGGGAGGAAAAGCCATAATCAGTATATATTGTGTGGGGGAAAAACCTAATTTTAATTAAAAAAAAAAAGAAGAATATGAAGAGGTGGACCTCATAAGAAGATAAGAAGAACATTTTCATCAACCACGGAGTAAACATAAAATTTACTGATTATCATGCAGCATGCGACATGGGGACCTGCTCTTGCCTTCCTTAGTCTCATTGTGTATCTGTCTCTGTCTTGTGGAACAATGTCTTATTCTGGTGTTTGTGGTGAGAATGCTGTAAACAAGCTATTGTGCTGCCATCTGTGTTAATGCATGCAGCATGCAGTTGTAGACGACACACAATACTTGGTAATGATAAAAAAAAAAATGACATCCTGTGTTTTTTAATTACCTAAATCTTTGATCACCATCTCATTTTTCCTGTGTGTGTGTGTGTGTGTGTGTGTGTGTGTGTGTGTGTGTGTGTGTTCAGTTCTCCCTGGTAAAGAGACTGACATCCAGTTACCTTCCCTGAGCCCTTAACTCATTCCTCCCTATACTTAATTCACGCCTACCTTGAAAGATTCAAGGGTGAGTTCCAGATGAATATCAGAAGTCACTTGAACTAATGCTTTCTCTTTATCCTTGATGAAAGTAAAGTCTTTTATGGAATCCTAGTGTTCAGACAGACACAGAGCTTCACAAGAGAAAGAAAGTGTGTCACTGATGGCTATGAGACAACTGTGATGACTGTAAAAAGTTAAAGAATCATGTTATCCTCAGCATCTGATTTACTATTATATTTTACTTCCGTTGCACATTTGTAAAATAGTTATTTTTCTAGTTAAATGGTTGCAAATGGTCATAGTTTCTGTTTTGTTTCAAAGTAATTTTTTCAACAAGTCTGGTCCCTGCTCAACTTAACTCATCCAGAAGCTCACACAACAAGTGCTAGGAAATGTCTGTTTCAAAGTCGAATTGTTGCAAACACCTAATAAAGTCATTCATTTCTCATCATAAAGTCAGAACGGAAGCATCCCTTCAGTTCTAATGTGATGTTTTCAAGATGTGTGAGTTGGTTTGCAATATACAAACAAGTCTCACGCTGTGAAGAAAGCAAATACAAATGAATTTGACCTGGCCCCTAAGTGAGCAGGTGTGAATGCACTGTGGTCGCACACACACGCAAGTGGAAAGTTATGTCACTGGAAATGTGCAGCAGCCACATCAGAATAAGTCAGCCAGAGCAGTGCAGAGAACAGCAGCATTAATTCATTTAACATGTGCGCCCAGATGACAAGATACTATTCTGGTGCTCTTTCAACTTAACCCAGTAACACATTTTAACATATTGGTGTTCGCAGGCACATTAAACTGTGAAACAAAACACATTTGAATGTATCATATATGTATTGCTGCACCTAAAATAATGTTTTATGTATATTCTTCAAGAGAAGCTAAATGAAAAGTTTGTCAAGCTCTTGACAAGAAGCCTCTCGGGGTCCCATGGAAGAGTGTCTTACTATCATCAATGAGGTCCATGTATGGACCTTAAGCTCAAATGGGTATATTTAGTTGGCTAAGTTCTTTCAGAACATTTGTCACAGAATGAAGATGCGGGTCTGGGTCTTCTGGCTCATGTAACACTCCTTGTCACCAAACCAACCCTTACATTTCCAACATTTCTTACATTTCCAACAAGAAGGTTTCAGATATAGACACTAAGATATAGCATCCCAAAGAAAGTAAGCTATCTACACAGACACGTGCCCATGGTAGCCTAAAAAAAAAAAAAAAAAAAAAAAAAAAAAAAAAAAAAAAAAAAGAATGCTAAAGTTCTCATAATACTTAAAGTTAGGGTGAGTGTAAACCCCATAGTCCATGGACAAAAACTAAATGCACATTTTACTTAGGAATTACTGGATCTGACTACAGTTTGAGCTTCAGGTACCATAAGGCAGGTACTATTTAATCCTTAGTTTCCTGAAGAATTTGATTGACAAGCCCCTTTGTAAAGGCTTTGGTACTTTCCACAGGTATTATAGCAGTTTGATAGGGTGTCCATAATGAAGCAAAAACTTTGTAGACCAGTCAGCAACACTGGTTTCATTCTGATGTCTCTCCTTGTAGAAGGCTGTCTTTTTCCTTCTGTCTTTTCTCTGTTTTCACTATCTTCTAATCTCTCATAAGAGTAAGCGAGATGAGAGCATCTACGATGTGGACCATGAGTGCTCCACAGAGACCCATGTGTTCAAGGCTTCTGATTCCTATGTCCATTGGTGCCACTATAGAGAAAGTTGCTTAATATTTTATTTTATTGCATTTGTTCAGTGACAATTTCATTCACATATAAAGTGCATTTGGATCAGCATAACCTCTACCCTCTCTTCCAGCCTTATTGATACTCTCTCCTTGCTAAAAGTCTCTCTCAAACACTCATATCTCCTGGGTTTTGTGTCGTTTGTTTCTTTGTTTGTTTGAAAACCATGGAGTTTTAACATGGATCAAACGTATAGACACAGGTTCGGAATTATCCATTGGTACTTGATGGGCACCTTAGTGGGGTACACAGTTGAAGACAACAACTGTCTCTCCCCAGGAATTCAACAGTAGCTAGTACTTCAGCAGAGAGGGGCAGAGCCCTATGAGCCTCTGCCCAGCCCGTGATAGTCTGATACCGGATCCAGTCTTGTCTAGACATGTTGTAGGTAATGTGTAAGGTCATATTGCTACTCTAAGATCACGGCTGCATTGGCTTTGTCATGCCCCATAGACAGTGTTTCACAGGCCTTTCCCCTGCCTTCTAGTTCTTACATTCTTTTTCTCTTCCCTGTTCCACAATCACCTGTGCTCCTTAGACGTGGTGGTAAATGTCTTCTTTATGACTGAACACCCAACTGAGAACTCAACTCATTCTCGGCCTCTTGAGAGGACATACAACTGAGTTCACTACTGTTCAGTTCAAAGACAGGCTTCCCAGATTAAGTCTAGCAACACATTTAGAAGATAGCTTTGCACCATGATAGCTTAGCTAAACAAAAGTAGTAAGTTCACCCTAGGGTCTAATCTCCTCAGCCCCGGGTTTTGTTTGTTTGTTTGTTTAACTGGGTTTACAGTAGTAACTACAGATTTCCTCTTGTGTAGTGAGCCTCAAATTCTATCAGAGAATAGTTAATTATATCTAGTCCAGTTGTGTCACTATTGCTCAGCTGTGTATATACTGCCCAGCTGATTGGTACTACCAACTATAAAGTTTCAGAGCAGGGTAAGACCACTGATGTCTTCCCAGCTTGATTTCTCTATTCATTGCAACCAAAATGTCATCTCCAATTACATCAACTAGTTCTGTGGAGCATCTAAGCAGGAAGAGGAAGTTATTTTCCAATGATAGTGTCCTAAATGGGAGGGCCAGGAGATTAGAAAATAAAGAAGACAGAAACTTAGGACACTTTTTTTTTTTTTTTTTTAGAAAGTTTACATGCACATTCTCAAAGAATAAAAAGGTAAGTGCTTTGGCTTTATCTATCATCATCGTCAAACAAATCTGAGATTTTTTTTTTCCTTTCAAAATCCTCCAGCATGTGTTTCACGTTTCCTGTCTAATTCCCACTGGCACACCATAGCCCCAATTCTATCATTTTACCTAAACGTGACAGTGTGTTATTTAGACTTGGCATTGACATGACAAAATAGCTAACATAATTATATATGCACATTACATAAAATATCTGATTAATTTTCATAGTTTTGACTTCATGGTAGGGAGGGCACAGAGGAGCAGTTCACATTACAATGGTGGATAAAAAGCAGGGTGGATCACTAACAGGAATGGCCTGTGGCAAGGTGTAGCTCTCAGGACCTGTCCCAACGACCTGCTTTCTTCATCCAGGCCTGTCTTCTCACTTCTTAACAGTCTATTCAAACATTGTCTTCATGGATGGATTAACCTTTAAGAGGGTCAGAGTCCTCAGACACAGCCAGAGTTATACTCTTCCTCATCTTGTGGACATGGCTCAGGTCAATCAGATTGGTAATTAAGGTTAGACATCACAATGTAGGGCACGGTACATGTCCCCGTAATCCAAATACCAGGGAGGTGGAGGTAGGAAGGCTAGAGTTTGAGGCCAGCCTCAGTTACATAGCAAGCTGGTAGGTAGCCCAGGGTACAGGAGACCGTGTCGCAAAAATAAAACAAGTCATCACAGCCTTCATCAGTACAACCCCAGCTAACGTTTATCTCTATCTTGTGCTGTATCTCCGTAGCTTATCATCTGCATCAGGCTACGTCCTACTTCTCAGCTACCCCTTAACTCTTGTGTCTCCCAGATGATTCTAAATCATAACAACCTGACAATCGACTCTATCGTTTGTCAACTTGACACCAAAACAAATGATTTTTCAGTTACAGCATGCTGCATCAGCTCTCATGACCTCCCCGGCATCTCAGAATGCAAAATGTATTCATTCCAAATTCAAAAGCTTTTATAGTCTCAAATGTTCAAATACTCTTTAAAAGTCCAAACTCCCTCTGAGACTCAAATTTCTCTACTGTGTCTAATTAAATTTAGGAATGAGTCACATACTCTCGTCACACAATGGCATAGAATAAGCATTCCCATTCCAAAAAGAAAAAAAAAGAATAGAAGCATAGTAAGGAAACACCAATGTAAGACCAAAAACCAGCTGGGCAAAGGCCAAATCTCCATGTCAAACATTCGTGGCTCTTGATGCCATCTCACGGGCTCCAGGAGCCTTGAGCAGCCCTGACCCTACAGTTCCGCCTCTTGTCGCACATGAAGCATTATCTCGTTGTACAGATACAATGAACATATACAGTTTTCCTCATCGGGTATCCCAACATACCAGCATCTCCAAAATTCTGAACAACTCCACTGTTACACAGATTTCACTTGGTAGCTTCTCACTGACCTTTCAGGGCACTGTGAGAGGGAGTTTGCTCCTGCCATACATTGCTTGGCATCAGCATCTCTCTGAAACCTTAGTGCAAGCCTCCATGACCCTGTAACTCTCACAGTTTGCACGCCTGGAAAATGAGCACCACGTGGAGTCTGAGGGAAGTTCAGTTGCTAATTCAGGATGTACTTCAGCTTCCTTCTAGCACAGTCATAGAGATCCTGTGTAGCTTAGTAGCAGAACCTGGGAAAAATTCCCTAGGTGGAGGGAGGGGGTTGTTTAGTAGCAAGGAACCACTTTGATGCCATTTTAGGTTGAGCCTCTTGCCTTTCAAATGAACTTTCATTTTGATAAGCTAGAGACAGAACTTATTTCCCTATTGCCCCAGTGAAAAACTTCAATTTTTTAAAATTAAACTAGTCCTTGCCAAAATGTACTTTCTTCATACATCTGTGGCTTAAATTATTAAAGACTCCACCAAAGGTCTGTGAGATGGTTCAGTAGCTAACGTATGTGCCTCAGAAGACTGACAGCAACATAAGGCTGGAAGGAGAGAATCAACTCAGCAAATTGTCCTTTGGCCACTGCAAGTTGCCATAACAGAGCCCTTCATCATGCATGCACACAATAACAGTAATAACTAAAATGTAAAACATGTATAAGCAAACAAACCTTAAGAAATGCAGTGGGGAATGTTCTGACCATTGGCTCGATCTGGGGAGGGGTTTAAAGTTTACCGCCTGCATTGTCCTTGGCTGGTGCCTTAGTTTGAGCGGGACCCCTGGGCCCAAATCTGCCTATCATAATGCTCTACTTGTAGGTTTCTAGGACCCTCTGGATCCTTCTACTTTGCTACTCTCCCATGCTTCTCTCATCTAGAGTCCCAATAGGATGTCCTCCCCTCTGTCCCAGTTTCCTGGTAAGTGAAGGCTTCACATTTGACCATGTCCCCTGGAGGGGGGAGACCTGGTGGCACTCAGAGGAAGGACAGCAGGTTACCAAGAAGAGACTTGATACCCTATGAGCATATACAGGGGAGGTAATCCCCCTCAGGAACAGTCATAGGGGAGGGGAATAAGAGGAAAATGGGATGATACAAGGGATGGGATAACCATTGAGATGTAACAAGAATAAATTAATAAAAAAAAAAAAAGAAAGAAAGAAAGAAAGAAAGAAAGAAAGAAAGAAAGAAAGAAGGAAGGAAAGAAAGAAAAAGAAATGCAGTGGGCCACAGCCATTCCACAGTCAGAATGTCAAACTGTCCTGAAATTTCCTCCACCTAATAACGTAGGCCATTAGTTTTTAATTCAGCTTCATTCAAATTGTCTGGCATTGGCAGAAAGACCCAAGCACCTTTGGTGGAATGTAACATGATCGTCTATAGTCCAGTTCCAGGCGCAGCCTGTGTTCCCCTCTGAAACATTATGAGCAAAAAATTAATGTCTGTTTTTCTATCAGCATCCTTGTTTTTCCTGCAGTCCCATAAGAATACCCCCATTAAGCCAGCATTCTAAGGCTTCTCTGTTCCGCATACTCAAACTCTTCCTCATTCCTACCCCAAGCGCATTCCAAGCCTCTATGATAACAGCCCCCCCCCCACCCCCACCGTTATTTTTCTCATTGCTGTGACTGAAGCGTCTCAAGAGAAGGATTTCTCTGGGTTCATCGTTTAAGAATGTATAGCCCCTTTGGGTAGGGAAGGCATGTAGGAGTTCACAGAGGTGAGCTCATGAGGCAGCTGTCGCGTCTGCTCAGACAGGAAGCAGAGAGCTATGAATGCTCACTTTCCTTTTTTTAATTCAGTGTAGGCCACAGACCTTGGGATGATACCACAAAACATCAAAACAGGTCTTTCCTCCTGTGCCGAACCTTTCTGGAAATGTTCCCACAGGCACTGTCAAAGGTGTGTCTCCTAAATTCACCCGAAAGGTTAACAGTCACACCTATTTACTCTTTTGGAAGCGGGGATGAGACAGGGTTTCTCTGTGTGTAACCCTGGCTGTCCTGAAACTGGCTTTATAGACCAGGCTGGGCTCGAACTCACAGAGATCCGTTTGCCTCTGCCTCCCCAAGAGCTGGGATTATGGATATGTGCCACCCAGCTATTTACTCTTTTAAATTTCTCAGGGTCTCAACAATATGAGTCCCTTATTACTCCTTTCAATAAATCTTTCAATCTAATTTGTCACATCTCCTCATTACTTAAAACCCATTTCTCTTCCTACCGCAGTGTCATTTCCTCCCATTCCCTTGTGTTTTCCCAAATGCTATTTCTCCTTCAAAGTGTACAAAGAAATTATTTTAGCTTTATAGTGAGTTTTAAGAATTTTTTGTAGTGATTCTCGTGATTTACCTGTGACAAAGATGACAAATATGACATTCAAACAAATATTCACCAAATCATTCTCTCAAAAGCATTATAATAGATGCCTTAAGTTATACACACAGTCAGGCCTCTATTACGTGGAAACACATCAGTCAGAAGGAACTGTATGAACACAGGCATGGAATCATGTAGGTGACTTGCACAGGCGGTCTGATGTGCTTTCAGGATGAAGGTCAGGGAAGAACTGAAAGTTCATTCATGGAGTCACTACATGCCACTCAAGTTGCTTTAGAAGGGAAATTAGTCTACAGTATTAAAGGGAAATATGGTCAAACTATCAACTCTAAACATGAGCCGAATCATTCATGAATGGGGTCCCAGGTTAAAATAAAAAGAAGAAAAGGAGTTGATGTCAGTGTTCATCTTCTCTCTTGGTTTCATGACTGTGGTTGAAATGTGAACAGATACCTCAAGCTTCTGCCTCCATGCCTGTCCCTTCTACAATGTACTACATCTCCTTGAACTCTAAGTCAACACAAACCCCTTCTATATAAGTTGCATTTTTTTTGGTCAGGTATTCAGTCAAAACAACAAGAAAAGTAGCTAATTCACTGTACATCAAAAAAAGAAAATGTGAAAGGCACCTGAGGCTGTTTTCTGCTTTCCACGCACAAAGACACAGCCCTACCTGGGCAACTACCTACCAACAAATATGTGTCTGTGCCTATGTGTGCATACACATGGACACACATAAGGCCTTAAAGCTTTACACAAGCACTGTTGACATATAACTTACCAAATCCCATACATTCCCTTGTCCTAAATCCAGCCCTCAAAGGGCTAGTCCAATTTCTGGGCTCTCGTCCAAAGTTTAGATGAAGGAGCAACGGATAGATTGTTAAGTTACCTGAGTTGTTGGCTTTGATTTGTATGTCTAAATCCATGTATTCCCTCAAGTGCCAACACTTAGAAAATTGCAGTCCTGTTTTCCCCAATGTCAGATTAATATTATACAAGTAAGAAGTTTACATAGCAAGTTCAGTGCTAAGACAAAACAAAACTTATCTGCTTTGTTTTTAAATTTAGGTTTTATGACTTAAAAAATACCAGTTCATTTTTCTCTCCTTTAGTCTGTGTTCATATTTTTTTTCTTAACTGTTAAAAAATCACATTTTCTGGGTGGCCTAGCAATATGCTTCGACCACACAATTCACAGAAATGTCTGCCAAGCAGCTAACCTTTAAACCAAGCAAACAAACTCACATATACATGTCAAGGTGAAACTTTTGGAGGAATTGTTGTCTCTATGCTGAGGTTTGGGGGTTACACTCAAGGTAAAGTATAGTGTTTCTACACTATAAAAGTATAGTGTTTCTACACTATATTCTCCACTACAGGATATTCTTTGAAGCCATAAACACCATTAAAAACATGTCGCCATAAGGTCAACAAAAGTTTCTTTCCCAATGCGATGCAGTCACTGGCACTGACACTGGAAAGAGTCAATCCACAGCAACTTCCTAGTTTTCTCTTTCTAGCCTTATTTTGGGCAGTAGTAAAAACTGCTGGAGTGTTCAACGGTATATGTTTTCTTCCTTTCTCCTCAGGGATGTGCATCTCCACTTTCAGGATCGTTCCTCCCAAGCTGCAATTTATAGTTTATGGATTAATGGTGACAAAGAAAACTCTGGAGAAATATCATGGGGTGTCCAGCACAAACCAGGATTCTCCTTCATATCTTCATGCAATGGTTCTCTGGGCCCCCATGCAAGAACACCCGTGACACATGCATTATGATATGGCTGCAAACCTGTGTGGATCATGGAATCTAATGTGGTGGTTTCAATAAGAATGCCCGCGTAGGCCAGGTACAACCTGGTCTCAGGCCTGTAGCCGTGGTTATCTGATTGGTCTCAGTTGGATCAAGGGTCTGCACTCTGTGATCCTTGTTTCATTCCAGTTTATATGAAACTCACTAGATATGGACAGGCCTCCCAAAGAATCAAGTTCTATAGCAGGTTCAAGATAGGCTGGAGTTGGAGTGGAGCCTGCCATACTGTGGCATGCATATATGCCCCACAGAGGAAAGAGAGTTGAGAGAATTTATGTGCAGCTATCCAGAAACCCTGGAAATAAATCTCAGTCGTCCCCTTTAACCACCAAATTAGTAGGAGCTATTTCCCATATGCCTTATTTTAAGGCTGTATTCCTAATCTTGTACCCCTGAGAATTTGGGATCATACCTTACACTTGGAGGAATCAAAGAACTTTAGAAAGCTGAAGTAAAACAGATGAGCACTTACCTACAGCTCCGTGGGGCACCTGAGCACCCTGCTTTGAGCTTTATTAGAACATTCATCATGCCATTATAACATTATAACTGGTGTGTGTGTGTGTGTGTGTGTGTGTGTGTGTGTGTGTGTGTGTGTGTGCAGGAGGGAGGGAAGGAGGCAGGTACAGAGACAGAAAGACAGAGAGAAATAGGGAGACTGTGAGTTTCCCAAGGGCAGGAATCACTTCTCAACTATTTTCCTGTCCACAGTGCCTAACTCTGTTCCCAACACAAAGAAAATCTTATGGATATTTACTGGTGTATTGATGGATAGATAGATTTTTAAAAAATAGGGTAGATAACTGAAGGGTATGGCTCTGGTATTACAAAAATTAAAAAAAAATAATAATAATAATGAAAAGCTACCCCAAAGTCCATATAAAACTAAAATCTGTATTCAAAGCTACTTCATTGTGTACCTTTTTACAATATTATCTAAATAATTTCACTCACTCATTTGAAATAATTTCTGCCTTTTCTTTGGAGGAAAATTACTTTGATTACATGCTTAACAAGATCCACATATCCCACAAGCTTTTTTTTTTTTTTTTTTTTTTGTGAATTCTTGTGGATGAAAAGGCAGAAACCCATTTTCATCTCAACTGTTACTGTGTCCAATCAAAGCCAGGAAATGTGATTCCTATCAGGGCTGTGGAGGCAGCAAAGGTACTTAGCTAACAGAGGAGCAGTCTGAGCCATTTAATTAGTGTGCCACAGTTTCCTTTTCTAGTGATAAAGTACACTCATAGAAAGTAATTTAGATGATGGGGGAGGGGGTGTTTGGCTTACAATTCCAGGGTACAGTCTATCCCTATGGAGAAGTCAAGGCACAAACTTGAGGAGTCAAGCCATATCTAAGAGCAGAGAGAAGAAATGTGTACACGGGGAATAGTAAGCTAGCCTCCCTTAGCCTCATCCTTGTCCTCATACAGTCCAGGACCCCAAACAAGGGATGGCGGTACCCATTTTTTAGGCTAGGACTTTCTATATCCATAAGACAATCCCAGGAAGATATGCCCATAGGACATCCTGGTCTAGATGTCCTTACTGAGACTTCTGGGGAGATTCTAGGTTGAACCAAGCTTGCAGTGATAACTAACCATGCCACAGTCTCCTGCCAATTATTGTGACCATCCCTGCCCGTGACATGAGGGAGTGTTCTCATCTGGGAGGACTGTTTCTCAAGCTCTGCCCACTCAGGCATCTCATTATTTGCATTAACCGCCTTTCATTTATAGAGGATAAAACTATAAGAATATTCTGGCATCTTTATAAGTCCCAAGTCCATTTTACGTGGAAAAGTCATAAGAATCCTACCCTAAAGTCAAAGATCACAATTTAACCCAAAGAAAGTTGGTTAAAAGGACTAGTTCAATCTCGCATAGGCAGAATCTCCTCTCTCTTCTTTACTTCATTTCTCCCGATGTCCTATGCCTTAGTCTCATCATCAGCCCCCATAGACATTTTTTAACGTATTAACGGCCCTCAGAACTAAAACAGTGTTCTGACCTATGGTCTAACTACATGAGTATCCATTATGAGTTATTTCCACAGTTGTCTTTCTGAAGGGTTTCACACATTCCATCATGGCTCAAGTATGTGCCGTGAATCTCAAAAAAAAAAAAAAAAAAAAAAAAAAAAATCAAAATATAGGGAGCCATACCGGCCAACATTTCAGTCACAGTTTCTCAACCTCCCAAAACCCATCACCATCAGCTCCCAAACTGTGTGTAGGGCCCCCAGGTACCATAACTTAGAAAGAAAATATGGTTTCTGTTAAAAGGAACTGTGGTCTTGTGTTTGGAAACATTGTTTTTCCTTCCTCTTCTCCCTAGGTTCAAATTAAATCTGTGCTCTCTGGGTGTGGGGAGAAAAGGCCATTTCCATTTGAAGAGAAGAGACACAAATGATGGCATTACTGCCCACATGTAAGCCTAGACCTCATCTGCACTGCCTTGTGCCTAAGGGAGAAAGGACAATGGAGACACAAAGCCAATAGTGCTTTACTGGAAAAACATACCTGCAATATGTCTCCTATGTCCTATACCAAGAAGATAAAAAATAGACTGCCAGAGCCCTCATTTTTTTATAGCAGTTTAAAACTATTTATTCCTATAAACAGGCATTGAAAGAAAACCATGTGACACAGAGTGCTCTGATTGTGGGGCAGGTGTTTTTTTTGTTTGTTTGTTTTTTGATGTATTTTTTATTTAATTAATTTATTCAGATTACAACTCAGTAACTTAGAAATTTAAGAATAGCACAGAAAAAAGAAACTTCTTTAATTAATAGGAAGCTGTTCCAGTGATTCATCCTAAGATACATGACTCTGACATGAACTTTGGTGCCCCATATTTAACCACTTCCCCTTGGTGGAGAGGCCTGGTGGCACTCAGAGGAAGGATAAGCAGGCTGCCAAGATGAGCCTTGATAGCCTATAACCATATGGGGGGGAGGAGGTCGTCCTTGGTCATAGGCCTAGGGGAGGGGAGTAGAGTGAAAGCGGGAGGGAGGGAGGAATGGGAAGATACAGTGATGGGATAACATTTTAGAAGTAATCTGAATAAATTAATAGAAAAGATGCATGTACCTGAATTTCATATTACTCAGGTACCCATCACAGCATCAAAGGATCAGTCTCCTCCATCAGCTTCTGCCTTGAGCCATTTTATATGCTGTATTGGAATCTGGTTTGTGGTCAAGTAACCCATAACACAGACAGTTGGAAGACAAGTCGGAGGTTGGCAGGGCACACTGACCTTTTCAGCAACCAACTAAAGTCCCATGTTTTTTAGGAAACCTTTCTTAACAACTCCATTAAATCAGATTCCAACTGCATCAAAACCAATTTAACACAATTAGAATTTAATGTGCCTCCAAGTGCTTGCCATCTGGGTAACTATTTTTGGAAATCTTACACAGGACAGAGATCAATTTTATATTTCTAGCACAGCTTAATTGACCAGGTTTGTCTACAAAGTAAACCATTTTTAACCAAATTAGTAGAACAAGGTTGACCAGAAATGATCAAAGTATCTATTTTATACTCACGATGAAATTCCATTGTCATATTAAAAAGAAAACTTAATGGAAATGCATATATTGGAATACCTCAAGGGACTTTGACCAGAAGAAACTACACCTCTGTCTAGAGGATGAAGTCCCTTTGGGCTCTTATATTTTTTTGTATGCACGTTAAACATTTTAGAATTCAATATTGTTCAAAATTGTCACATTATTTCAATTATACTTCCTTTGATTCCACCCCAGTGTTTGAGTCATGCTTTGGAGTAAATGTATTTGAATGTTTTGGCACAGATACAAGAGTGCTGAGATTGCATGACTACGGATCTCAGAAACTAACCTGAGGAGTTGAAAATCACTAGCCTTTCCTTCCAGCTAGCTTCAGAGGTGGAAGATTAGAAGCATGCGTGGGGTTTCGGCTCCAGCAGACCACAGGAGGCAGCACAGAAGTGAGCACAAAACCAGGAGGAAGCCAAGCTGCTTCAGCCTGGGAGAGTATCGCTTTCTCTCCCAGCACCGAACCCAAGAAACAGCCAGCTAAGAAGCAAAAGGATTTATCCCCTAGTAATATTGAAATCAGCTGGTATCAAAAACTGTCTAAAGCCAACATTTCAGAATGTATAATGTATCTGCATGTGATGGCTGTCCTTGGTTTTCAACTTGACTACATCTGGAATTAACTAAAACCCCCAAAAATGGAAGGTACAGTTATGAGGGGTCTGTGCTTAGTTTGAAGTGGCGGGGGGGTCTACTTATGGTTCGGATATTTGAGGCAGGAAGACGTGCCTTTAATCCAGATCTCTTGAGATGGGACAAGGCATCTCTGAACTGGGCCATACCTCTGCTGGAAATGTGTGTGTGTGTGTGTGTGTGTGTGTGTGTGTATGAAGAACACTTTCACTCTTTGCTTGCTTGCCCTTGCCTTACAAGCAACTCCATTATTCCACTGGCGTTAGAGCCTACTTCTTTAGGATTCTAACATCTACTGAAGACCAGTTAAGACCTTCAACCTCATAGAATGAGAACGTATTAGATTCTTGTACAGAGCCAGACATCATTAGATTGACTGGACCATAGTCTGTAAGTCATTATAATAAGTCTTACATACAAACATACACACACACACACACACACACACACACGGTGGGGGGAGGGAGGGAGGGAGGGAGAGAGAGAGAGAGAGAGAGAGAGAGAGAGAGAGAGAGAGAGAGAGAGAGAGAGAGAGAGAATGTAGGATTCCACAGTGTTATTAACCATAATAGAACAGGGTCTATTCTCTTTGTCAAAGGTGCATGCATTATCTTAAACTAAGAATGCACAGGAATGTAATTCTCCATAAGCCTCATAAAAATAAGTAGAGACCTTGCTAACAAATCCCTAACCGTTTCTTAGTACAGGGAGAACACACCATCTGTGGAAGCCATGCTTTCCTGCTGCAAGTTATAAAGACTTGTCTGCACTCTTGTTGTTGGCTATGAGTTTTGGCTCCAAATTCACAACTTTTGAACTCATATGTTCACTTACAGCGGTTCACTTACTCAGAGCTTGGAGGTCAAAATCAAATTAAGAGAGTTGTTTCCACCTGAGGCCTGAGGTTGACGCTATTAATGACTTCCCTTCTAGATTCTAGTGTTTGCTGGCAAACTTTGATTTTCCTTGACTTGTAACATTACCTTGTTGTGTGCCTTCATCTGCAGGCATTATCTATGTTCTGTCCACTTCTGAGTCTATATCCCCTAAGATAAAGATAGCAGTTACATTGGATTAAGGTCCACTCTAATGACTTCATTTTAACTTGATTATCTTTATTATTATTATTATTATTATTATTATTATTATTATTATTATTATTATTATTATTATCTTCTTCTTAAATACTACCTTTAAATGCCACGTTCTGAAGTACTTTGAAATATGTCTTTAATATATTGGAAGGAAAAACACCAGTCTGCTAATAAAAGACAAAACTGAAAACCTGTGTCAGGAGGATATTAGAGTAGAGCCCAAGGACTTTGGTAGAGAAAAATCCAGAAATAACAGTTATGGAAACCGTGATCTTAGCCTGGGAAATGTCTTTGGCAGAAACCTTACCTACCACATCCCGGAACCATGTAATAGTTCCTTAATTAGTCCTCTACTCACCCTTCTTTCTCCCATTTACTTCAACCCTCAACATATTGCTAGGTTTCTCACCACATACACAGGTAATCATAGTCATCCTTACACTCAGAATCTGCCATGGCCACCTGCTGTCATTGTGTAGGGATAGGATTTAAGGCTGTTCTGGGACACGGGCAGCTGTACACATTCTGCCCATCAGGATGCTCAAGCCTGATGACATCAGTTAACTTGGCTAAAGTCTCATTTGCCAAGCATGCATCACTCAAGTTTCAGTTTTCTCCCTTGTCTCTCTTAATCCTTGATTTCTAACTGAAAGAGAATTCTAAATCAGAATGGTCAGAATTATTCAGTAAAATTAAGGAATCAAAGGGCAGTAGTACCAAGTTTACCTAGCAAGATGAACTGAGGCATCAAGGAACGAAAAAAGGCAGCACAGGGCACTGCCTTCTTGATCTTGGGTTATGTTTCCGTTAGACCAACTGCCCCATAGAGTATCACCAGGGTAGGTAGGTGTGTGCTACCTGGTTGCTAATAAAAAGGGAAAAATGGAGACATGAGGTCCAGGTGTGATTTACTAGGAAAATATCTGTGCAAATTGGAGACTAGGAATGTCTCTTCTATGTCCCTCACCAACAAAAAAAATAAGAAATACCTTCATTAAATTTTATTTATATCTCAGAAGGTTGAGGATAATGTAGAAAATAGAAACAACCTTGACTAATTGGAAACTGTTATCATAATGACTTTTTAGTGTCATCGATTTGAATTTCAGGTAGGCAGGAATAAGAAGCAGTGCTCATGGTTCAACCTCAGCACCACAATCCACACACATACAGCACAGCTCCATTGGCTTCTAAGCACAAATAAATGCAGAGACAAATGCTGTTTTGTGATGGGGCCAGGTGCATAACCCACACTGAGAGCAAAGCCTGAGTTTCTTCTGCGTCATTCAGTGTTTATCATAATTAGGGGAGAGCATAACATTTCCAGTTTGCTTATCTTTCTTTTGTACACCCCTTCCTCCTTTTTTTGCTCTTTTCCTCTGTTTTTGGCTCAGTAGTATCATTTTTTTTTCTTGAATCAAAACTTAAGACATCTATTTGAGTCAGCAGTGCTTCTACTTGGTTAACTTGTTCCCACACAAAATTCTCACCTGGAGATTTAAGGCAAACTTCATAGCACAACTAATGGCTCAAACTCATGGGACAGCAAACAGGAAAGCTATGAGAACCTAAGCCAAAATCCCACTTCTGATCACGGATTCCATTTGCTTTTGTGTGCACCTACAGCCTTCAAAGGAATGCCGCAGACTGGCAAGGCAGGCCGAGAGAGAAACCTAGAACAGCTGCGGGGACTACCCTACTGTAAGGCCAAATTCAGCCAAAGGTCAATCAACACATTTGTCTCTTGTTCACCTGCTCCAGGAAGGTGAGTGCATCACGTCAGACAAATGATTCTGCTGTGCTGACTACGCTCTGCTGCTGTCTCCATTTAGAGGCGATAATTAGGCCAGCTAGTCTTTTAATGTCAAAATTGGAAAACATGACTTCATGTGGATCTTTAAATGTTAATGACCAATAAAACCAGCACCACATTTGGTTCAGCTTATTAATGTGCTAAGTTAGATGAGCTGAAGTGAAAAGGGATTCCATTACCCAGCTTGCGGAGCTCTTCCCTGAATAAAATGTTTGTATCCAAGTAGAAACACATTCTCAATTTATTGAGCCATTTTAGGTCTTCGTGGTATTGTGGTTACTTTTTTGTTTGTGTTTAGTTGGGTGATTTGATTTGAATGTGAATTTTTTTCCTTAGGTGATTTGTGTGTGTGTGTGTGTGTGTGTGTGTGTGTGTGTGTGTGTGTGTGTGTGTGTTTATTTTTACAAAGACACAAGTCAAGATTCTAGCCCCCCCCCAATACCTCCATCTCATCTAATTTCCTGGCCTCCAGGAACCCAGGCGTACATGTATACTTCATGCTAAAGGGCCTACAGTTTTAG
This sequence comes from Acomys russatus, assembly GCF_903995435.1. Classification (NCBI taxonomy): domain Eukaryota; kingdom Metazoa; phylum Chordata; class Mammalia; order Rodentia; family Muridae; genus Acomys; species Acomys russatus. The sequence goes on along the minus strand of NC_067158.1, from coordinate 21,769,718 downwards.
CTGAGTGTGGAGACACACAACAGAAATAGTAACACTCAGGAACTGAAGCAGGAGATTAGCAGGTTTGAAGTCATCCAGACCTACATAGTTTGAAGATAGCCTAGGCTACATCGCAAGATCCTATCTCAAAAGCTGATCTGTATTTTCCAATCAATCATATCCATTTGCATGATTCACAGAAAATAAAACAGTTGATGTGCATTAAAGTTACCCAAGGACTAACATTTAAAGAGCCAACACAGAGTTACCTGAAAAGTGCTTAGAAGTCCTCACTCTTTTAGACACGAAAAATACAATGCAATTTAGTAAATGAGAGTGGTTTGATTATTTTTTAACTGAGCAAATATCTAAAGACCTATTGTGATCATCAGTGTTAATTATTAGTGTTATGAACTCTACAGTCAGCTGGGACATGAACTTCTGAGCCTTGAAACATGTGAGAGGATCATCGTAATTAATGAATGTGGAAATATCTACTTTATTGGTGGACAGGACTGTTGCTTGGGCTGGAGATCCTGATGGTATGAATGGAGAAAGGGTACTGAGGCAAACTCCGCCTTTATCTTTCAGTTGTTGATTGAGATGTGACCAGCTGCTTCGAGATCCCTCTGCCTTAATTTCTTTGCCATGATGAACAGGACCTTGAACTGCAAGCTAACATAAAACCTTTCTCTCTTAAGTTGCTTTCGCCTTGGTATTTTATTGTAGAAACAGGAAGAGGAATTGTGGTGTCTATTGGGTCCAGCAATGCTCAGATGGTGACAGTGAGGAGAATAAGACAGATGACCTTCTGCTTCAAGGAGCTTATTCCTAGCCCATAGAAAGTCACAGACAACACATAAATACAAAGCAGAAAGTTAGATGGTAATACACACACACACACACACACACACACACACACACACACACACACACACACCAATTAATCTGGGTAAAAGGTGAGAGAGTGAGGAGTTACTACCTTAAATAGAAAAGTTGAAAAGAACAAGCCAGATAAAATTATAGAGTGTTCTGTGTACTCATACAAGGAAAAAGTGAAAGGCTCAAGGCGGTAAGAGCATAATAGTGGTGGCTAGGCCCACACTGGCTCAGCCACTGCAAGCTCTCAAAGAGTGAAGTGAGCTTCAGAAATGGTTTGCACTGTAACTAGGTGAAGGGAGACAAGAATAAAAGCAGGAGAATAATTGAGATTATCTATAAGCAAGAGATGACAGAGCTGCTACAGTCTGAATGTTTATGCTCCACTATACCCTCAGTTCATATGCTGAAACCCTAATTACCAAAGTGACAACACTGTGAAGTGGCCCCACTGAGAAACGACTGGGTGATTAAAGTGAAGCCACCATAAATGCAATTACTACAGCCATATGCAAGACTTTATGAAAAAAATTGACAAATGACGTCACATGGAATTAAAAGCCTTATTCTCAAAGGGAACAATCAGTAGGTTAGAAACAGTCCACAGCATGGCAGAAACTCCTTATCAATTACCCATCAAGAGTAGTTTAATATCTAGAATCTAGAAAGATCTTCAAAATTATTTGCTGAAAAGCAAAATCATCAAATTAATAAATGAGCTAATAAACCAAGTAGATTGTTATCAAAGGAAGAAGTGCAAACTTTTAACATCCTAAACCATTAGGAAAATACAGATTAAAACATAACTGAGCTGGGCAGTGGTGATGGACACTTGTAATTCTAGCAATCAGGAGGCAGAGACAGGTGGATCTCTGTGAGTTCAAGGCCAGCCTGGTCTACAAAGTGAGTCTAGGACAACCAATGCAACACAGAGAAACCCTGTCTCAGAAAATAAAAATAAAAAGCACTCTATCAACTGAGAATTCTACCAACTATCAACTAAGAAAACATTTTTTTTTTTAAGAGCTGATGGCTTTATTTAATTACATAGCTAAGAGGTCATGACTTGTCAAACAACAACAACAACAATGAAACAACAAAAAAACAAACAAACAAAAAAACCAAATGTATCAACCATAGGTGATATGTAAAATATACAAAACATGGAATATTATAACCTTATCTCTGCTAATATTTAACCTCAATGTCTATTATGAGTCATTATAGAGCAAATGAGGCTAAGCATTTGCCCATTTAAGAAAACATTTTTTAAAAAAGATTGTAAAAACTTTACTGAACTCCCATCTCATCCTAGGCAGAGTGGCTATTATCAGAAAAACAACAAACTTTGGCCTTGATGTGGGTAAAAATATTAACCCTTATCCACCACAGGTGGGAACGTAAAGTGAACTGTACAGCCACTATGAAAATTAGGACTGATATCCCTCCCAAAACTAAAATAAATGTACCATATGAACCAGATATGCAAACCCTGAGTATACAACCATGGGTATACATCAGTAACCATGGAGATACTTTGATGCCCACCTTTACCGCTGTACTATGCACAATAAATGAGACATGAAACCAGCTTAGAAGTCCATCCACAGGTGACTAGGTAATGAAAATATGGTAGCTATACACGATGAGATTTACTACAGTTTAACATTTTCAGGAAAATAGATAAAACATAAATCACTATGTTAAGCAAAATAAGCCAAATTAAGACAACAACAACATTTCATCTCCTATGCATAATACAGATTTAAATATACATGGAGTTTGCATATGTATATATCACATACATGTTCAGGATCATAAAAAAGAAAGGGGATATGAGAGGAAAGAAAGGGCACAGAAATAAAGACAAGGAACAATTGAGAATAACAAAATTCATGGCATGTAAAGAACTATTTTGGGCATGAAGGAACCAGCAAGAGAAACAGAGAGAGGTGGGAGAGCAGTCTGGAGGTGAAATAAGAACAAAATATAACTATGTGCATATATACATGTATGTGTGTGCATTCATATTCCTTGGTTTTTGTTAGCTTCATACAAACCTAGACCTATCTGGGAGGGCGGCCATCTTGAAAAAATGTTCTCATAAGGGAATGCCTGTGGGCAAGTCTTTAAAGCATCGTCTTGAATGAAGACTGAAGTGGGAGACCTCAGCTCACTGTGGGTGGCGCCATCCCTGGACCCTGCTGAAGCTCGCAGATCAAGCCAGCAAGCATCATTCCATGACCTCTACTTAGTTCTGGCCTACAGGTCCCTGTCCTGACTTCTCTCAGTGATGGAGTGTCGCCTGAGAGTCGTAAGCTGAAGTAAACCCTTTCCTCCCCAAGCTGCTTTTGGCCATAATCCTTAGCACAGCAGTAGAAACACTGACTAAGACTATGTGTGTAAAAATATAGCCATTAAATTATGCTAACGAAAAGCATCAATTCAAAAAAGACCTCACAGAGCTCAGTTGTCCCATCTACCCTCCTGAGACAACAACAAAATGTCTGCCATCTACCGAGAAATGGCGCTCAGCAGACCTCAACAATTGCTGCCATCCTGACCTTGACCTTCTACAATCATGAAGAGCAGTTTCTGTTCAGTGCATGCCACCCAATGTGTTGTGTTCAGTTATAGCTATATGGCAGACTGAGGCAGTGGCTTAGCCAGGGTGGACAGGATCATACATGACTGGAATAAATATGCCTTCCCGTAGTAACATCAATGAGAGGTGCTGCTAAATTGAAAATGGGGTAAAGATTGGAATCTTCTCCCAGAAGTAAACAAGGATAATCTGAGATTTATCAGTGATCCGGTACCTCTTAGTTTACAAGTTATTTTCCCATGAATTACTTCATTTCAAGTCATAATGACCTCCCTTCTCAAATTGTGACACTCAGATGAACGTCATCAAAACTGCCCGGGGGGCCTGTTAGAAATAGGGCCTCAGGCTCACTCCAACCCCCACTACCTACCTGAGTGTTTTTCAGGAAAGATGATGACCATGATGGTGAAAGCATTAATGATGAAAAAAATGACATCATAATCTCCACAGATGAAGTAGTTTTCTTGACACTACATTGTCATTGTCGCTATTCAGAAACTACACAAACCAATGCTCCTTCCATGCCTCGATGTTCCTCAGTGAGAAAGGCCTGGAGGTCTCATTCCCTCTCAAGGAAGCAGATCCTACACCATGCGACAACTCTCTTCAGTACCACCACACTCATACAGAGGTACAATTTAGAAATTAAAAGCTGTGCTACTTAGAGGACACAAGATTCATCAACACTATGAAAGTAGCTAAAATTTAGATGAGAAAAAAATAGAGAAAGAATTGCAGGACAAAATCTCTCTCTCTCTCTCTCTCTCTCTCTCTCTCTCTCTCTCTCTCTCTCTCTCTCTCTCTCTCTGTGTGTGTGTGTGTGTGTGTGTGTCTGTGTGTGTGTGTGTGTGTGTGTCTGTGTGTACTTACATACCAGGGAGAGGAGAACCACATCAAACAAAGGCCACCCTCCCTCTGACACTGATAAATCACTCTCCCCATCATGTTCTGCCCACAGACATATTGATCCTGAACTAATCAAGTAGAAAGAGCCATTGGGGGAAAAAAATAACAGGCTTAAGACAATGAATCCCTTTTCACACAACTACTGTTTCTGGAGCAGCAAGCTGTGCCCAACTGAGGGCAATTTTCTCAAAGGGCTGGGTGGACACACTGAGTGGGAAAGGTGTGACTAGGAAGTGGGAAGACAAAGCCTACTCCAACCGACCTGGTACTCTCTCATGTTTGTTTTTCAGCATGCATTCACTGCACTTGGAGCCAGGGTAACATCTGGGCTCTGTGCAGGCCTGATTTAATAATGTGTTGGGAGCTGGCATTTGCTTCAGTCCCCCAGCAGCAGTAAATAGTATCGGGAAGACGTGTACCAGACCTAATTTGCCCCCTTCTTTCACTGAGAGAGGCACATTAATATTTAATAGAAGAAAAATAATTCATGCAGATTTGAAAGCAAAACCCATGAAAAGACACATTAAAAAAACTGGGGGGGGGGCGGCGGGGAGAGGAACGGGTTTGTTTCAGGAAGGCTCTATTTTTCCCCTAAATGAACTAGAGCTCACAATTTATTCATACAGAGGCAATCATTGCAGATTCTCCCTCCTGTCTCCTCTTGCGTTTTGGTTCCATGGCTATAAACAGCTCCTAACTTTCCACCCAGGCCACGTGTTTATGTCCCCTCAATGATGCTGGAAAGTCAGCAGCCAGACGGAGGCTGGGGCTCAGCATGCTAGACAGAGTGTCAATAAGAGCTGTGTCTTCCTGTCTCTGAGCTTCTCAAGATGGCTTTAGAGTCTGCGGTTGGGCCTCATGTCTGTTAACTAGAAAATGGAATTAAGAAAACTGGGTGCTTGGGGTTGGTCCTCTTAGAAGTACACTATGTGGGGACACTAGTCTGGGAATTAAATGGCAATACTCCAGCTAGCCAAGTGCTAAGGAGACTAAAATGTGTTTCCAATGGTTCTTATATTTCTCAGCTGTCTGTTCTGCAGCTATATGGTGGCCTAGGCCCTCCAACTGAGACTTTCAGGTACCCATCATGGCCTTGGTATCTTTGCAATTCTACCATGGCACTGTCCCTGACTCTGCTTCCGGAAGCACGTCCTACATTAGGTTGCAAGGAGTCTCATGCCAGACTGCCCATTCTGCCTCTTCCCAACTCACGTTGGTTGACAGAGGTGGTTCCATTCCTCTGCCACACCACTTCCTAGAAATTGCCTTCATAGAGTGCCCTTTGAGCCAGGCATGGTTGCATATGCCCATGATCCCAGCACTTTAGAAATGAAGGCAGGAGGATCAAGAGTTCAAGGTCATACTTGGCTACACAGCCACTTCAAGGCTAGCCTTTGTTACATGAGGCCCTGCCTCAAATTTTAAACCAAACCAAACTAGAAAATACTGCTCAGTTCTACAGCTTAGAACTTCATTACACCAGTTAGTAGCATCCACTATATGTGTTTGGGAAGAAGAGGGCCTACTTTAATCTTTGAGTCAGAGAGCAAATCTCCTAGGCTGAGAGTGGAAACTAAACCTAACAGGCACTAATGGTAGAGTGTTCTGTCCTTTCTCAAGTGTGCAGGATAATCTTCGGTCCACCTCAGCACATCACCAACCTGGTTTCTGGAAACTGAATTCCAGTCCTCTTGAAGAGCAGCGAGCACTCTTAAACTGCTGAGCTGAGGCATCTCTCCGGCACCCAGTAGGTTCTCATGAGCTCTGTTTTACCTCATTTCCTATAAAGCAGTTACTGTAGTGTTCAGGCCTGAGAAACAAGACATCTCCTTTCTCTCTCTTTCTGCAGGCCACCTTCCCTTGGGACATAACTGAAATTGCACCATGGTGGCCCAAAACTGCTTAAATAATCCCAGGGCAACAGGGCGTCACAGGGCAAACATATGGCTATATCTTTCCCATGTAATTTTGTGAGGTATGGGCCTTGGACGCAGTTTTCCTCTGAATAGGCCCACTATAAGCTGCACCTGACCAAGAGTGATTTTCTTTCTGGAGCTTTCTACTTAGCAAATATTTCCTGGTACTAAATCACTATAAGCCACATTTTATGTCACGGTGAATTTGCTCAAAATAGGTCCTCCCCACCTGCTTAGATTCTACGTGGACAGACTCTAAGCAGGAGTTGGCTATTGAATGCTTAGTTCATTCATTCGTTTGTTAGTTAATTCATTATTTACTCTTTAAATCTAGGGTAATGTTAAAAGAAATCACTTAGGAACATAAAGTATAAAGGAAATTCAGGATCCCCATTGGAGGTTTTTGCCATTAAAGCAACCCTTACTTGAAGTTTACTTATTTTTTGAAAGCTAACAAGAAAAAATTGTGCTTACAGAATGGGCTGCTGTCCAGCCTGGAGGCCCAATGGAATAATTTGCTGGGAGACTACACCATCTCAGCTTATCTCTGCCTCTAAACAAATATTCAAGTGAGAGCCATAGATTCTCTAGGGCCCAATGTTAGCAGATAGAATGGAAATAGAGAATTAATTATCCCTTCCTGTGTTTTATACTATCAGATTTAATAGACATTGGAAATCCAGACATTGATGAAAATGACAGGATGTCAGGTCTCACATCTGTTCTCTGCACCCTGCAGGAATGCATAGCATTAATATTTAATAAAAAATAATAGCTGTGATTTAGACTCACTAGCCATTTCACACTGTTCTTCCGGGACACTCATTTCAGATTGTAGACTTGCAAACCTTAAATGCATATGCCTCTCCCATGAGCCACACTCTTCAGCATCCGTAGGAGGCTTGACTTTTACTCTTGCTGGACTGCATCCTTTCTGGTCACATGACATTCGTCACTGCCCTATGCTCAATGAAAGTGATATCACAGATTGCCAATGGACCACATGAACCTCTTAGAATGACAGCTCAAGAGAAGACCATGAGCTGTGTATGTGCAGGACGGTGCCATGCCGACTGTTCCTTGTTCTTATACTTGTGAGTTCTGATTTGGAAAGGGCTGGTCCACCAGTTTGTCTCTCAATCCATCCCTTCCATCTCTATCCAAGTCAATGTGGTGACCCACAAAAGATTCCAGCAGGGCCAAGATCTTACACTCTATTTCAAGTACATGGCCCCAAAGATTTCCTGCTGGGTCTTGCCCTGCAAAGTTTTCATTAACTCCCAGTAGTACTGATTTATTTGACTTCTAGTTTCAGAAGGATTTCAGCCAGTCCCATTACTACAGGGAAAACATAGCACACTTCATGATATTGGAGCAAGTGGCAAAGACTTGTTCATGTGGTGACTAAACGGGAAGAAAAGATACCAGAACAGAACTGGAAGTACATCTATCCTTCAAAGGCCCACTGTGGCCTATTTTCTCTAGTTAGACCCTATATCCCAAAGGTTCTACAGCCTTCAAAATAGCAGCAGCAGCCAGAGACCAAGTGATCAAATACAGGGGCCTATGAAGGGTTTTACAGTCAACCCACACCACAAATATTCAATACATGAAGCTTTAGTGTACATGGAGAATCTAAACTATAACTACACAGAACAAATGATTCCATAAAATACCAGCTAAAACAGCAGTAAGTATTGGCCATCTCATACATACAGTTATGTGGGCCAAGAAGCACTCGGGAGCAACTTAGGTGAGTGGTTATAACTTGGCTCTTGGGAAAGACTTGGTCTGGGCTCAGTCATCAGAAGGCTGATGATGAAGGTGATGATTACTTTTTCAAGATGACTCATTCTCATAGATGGCAAGAGGCCTCCATTTCTTGTCATGGGGAGCTCCACAGGATTGCTCTTAGCATCCTCTTATGGTAACAACTGGTTTTCTCCAGAGTGAATGATCCAACAGAGAACAAAGCTAAGCTACTGAGTGGCTCTAAAGTCATACCAACTTTTCTACAATATTTTATTTAATATATAGGAGACAAAATCACAGAAGCCATATGGGTGATTTGCTACCACAGACATAGCTCCTGAGATGGCAGGCTAGAGGGCCTAAAGACTCTTCATGCTTAGAGCAACCTAAAACAACTAAATTTATTATCTAATATGTATAAAATGAAATAATAAAGTCTCTGAATTTATTCTTTCCATCTTAAAAAAAAAAAAAAAAGATTCTAGCGGGCATGCTTGTCACCAATGAGCCCCTGTTCCTATTATAGATCCACTTTAGGATGTTCCCCTCAGTATCTATAATATAATGGGAACTCTAAGCAAAATCCATTGATAAATAAATAAGATAAATAATTTTAAAGAAAATGAATTATTATAGGGGATATAAGAATTGATTGCATCCAAATATCACATGCATCTATGAATAGTTAATAAAATACTAAATAAAGGAAATAAAGAGCCCTGCTGAAAAAATATAACTGTTTCCCATAGGGTCATTGCCCTCCTCCTTTCTTTCTTTCTTTCTTTCTTTCTTTCTTTCTTTCTTTCCTGGGATTTATGTTGCTGGGCAAATTTAGGTTCAGCCTTATGTTATACCTAACCCCAGAATCTTCTAATAAAATTCCCTACTTTCCAGAAAAAGTGTGAATATCTTTTTCCTTCAGAGCAGGCTCTGGTAAAGTTATTCCTCCAGTAGCTAACCTTTTGCCTCTCTTGAGTCAATCATATTTGCCAAAGTCTGAGCTATAGCTGCATGTTACGCTGAAGCAGGTAGAGATAGACCTGCCAAGGTCATTGCCTGTCTTTGAACAACAGCACACAGTTCCATTCACTGAAAACATACCTGGGCCTGGCTCTCCTCTGGTGCCGTTGAGAAGGAAATGACGCTGGCTGGGTTCATACTTTGCTGGCAGAGTCTGAACGGTGACTTGAGCTCCACTTTTCCTTCCCCTACCCTTGTTCTGACCAACTGAACTCACCTCTGATCATGAGTGCAAAGAATGACAGGGTAGCTATTGTATTAACATCTAAAGACATGTCTATCACCATCCACTCCCAGGCCAGCCTCTATGACAAACTGGACAGAACATCATGGCTTGAATATAAACTAGCAAGTTGCTTCTCCATCTTCCACTCTAACTCTTAGGGACCATCAATAAAGAGAGAGTCTCGTCTAAGGAAGCCCTTCTAACACATGGCCCAAGAGGGGAGCAGAGATTCTTACCTGAACCCTGGATGTAATAAGGTTCTAGGAACTTTGCTTGTTTGTTGAAACAAGATCTTGCTGTATTTATTACTCAGACTGTCCCAGAACTTCCAGGCTCAAGAGGCCTCTCACCTCAGCCTCCAAAGCAGATGGTGCTACAGGCCTCATGCCATCGCATCTGGCTTTGATAAGGTTTGGATCTCACACCTATTCAACAACAGAATAAAATGCCGTGTTCTTGGTTTTTAATTGATGTAAGAGGGCCCACCCCTCTGTGGGTGCTGCCACTCCTGAGCAGAGAGGCTGAGGCTACGAAAGGGAAGTTCACAAGGCACCAAGAAGCCTTCGCCATGGTCTCTGCCTCAGCTCCTGCCCTCAACTTCCCTCAGGGATGACTGTAACCCTGTAAACCAAAAGCATGCCTTTTCTCTAAGCCTGCTTTGGCTACTCTGTTGACCACAGCAAGCAAAAGTAAACTAGAACGACACTGTTCTTGATTGGCTCAAAAGTGACACCTGGTTGCTCAGCAGGAAGTTGCAGACACTTGAAAGAGACTAGAGACTAAATGGTTGTTTCAAGTCTTAAAAAAGCTAGGGGAGGGGGCGTTTGGTTACAATCTTCCTTTTTCCCTTCCAGGGAAACTATAAATATGCTGCCCATCAAAACATTTTACCTCACAGGTGAGGATGAGACAGAGGACTGAGGGGAGAGTGGGGGCTACGGGGGTAAGGGAGGGAGGATGGGACTGGGAGGCAACTAGAAAGGGAGCTATAATCGGCATGTAAAGGGAACAAATTATAAATAAATAAATAAATAAATAAATAAATAAATAAATAAATAAATAAATGGAAATTTCTATTTTGTATCACACACATGACAGAATGATTTAAATGGGCAGTGGGAAATCAGCCACACTGTTCATTTCAACTTCCAGACAAGAAATTAAGGTCAAGATTTTGACTGCCTTAAAATTGCCTCTTCGGGAGGCTTGTGGCCAGATTTAAGAAGTCCCAAAAGCAGAAAAGTCAAAAAGACTTTTATATTTGTGGACTTCTCTTACTTTGTCTTTTGGTCTCAATCAAGATCAGGGACAATCTTGGTTGAGTGTTAAAGGAGATATCTGGGCTTTTGTTGATAAGCAATGATTGGTGCTGCTCATTCTCTGTCCCAGAGTATCTCTAGTGACACTGTTCCCTTCCGCTGCAGCCACTGCCCTGCATGTTACCCTTTCTCGCAGGATTCTACCTGTATCTGTTCAGCTCTTTAGCTCTCTTCTCATCAATCAGGTAAGATCTTCACAGACAAGAGAGCCAACCAAAGCAACTGAAGGAAAGCAATCTGAAAGACTTAGCTCACAATGAAGTGTGGAAATTTATTAACTTCCCAGTGTTCTCAACAGTGAATGGTGTTTTGGAAGATGAATATAACTAGTGCTTGCGTATCTCATGGTTCCCCGAACTGAAATTGCCTGAGGCATAAAGAAGAATTTCAGGTGATAAACGCATATTCTGCTTGTTGGTTGGTTGGTTGGTTTAGTTTTCGAGATCAGTTTTCCCTGTGTAGACCAAGCTGGCCTCGAACTCACAGCAATCTGCCTGCCTCTGCCTCCCAGAGTGCTGGGATTACAGGCGTGCACTACAGAGCCCAGGCTGGTTCTTCTTTTTTATTAGTGCTGACATGCATTCCTCTTTTCTACAAGCTTTTGGGAACCAAGCTCTGATGCAAAAACACGGTAGGAGAATTAGATAAATAACTCACTGCCTGCACTGCACAATGTGTATTCAGGAGAGACTGCACTGTACTGACTAGGGGGGTAGTGATTATAGCTTCTATTTATTGAGTAGTTCAATATGCCATATGCTAAATGAGTGTATTCCATTTAATGGTAAGATGCACGCACACTATGAATCAGTATGTCCATTTAACAGAAAGTAAACATTGACTAGGCTGTTGGGGTCCCTGCAGCATCATGGCCAGCAAGGAAACCATCATCAGTGTGAGCTGAAAAATGAGACACACACCAGCATCCCTTTAACAGGTGCTGGATCAAAAGCTTCCAGAGTCTGACCAAGGCTTTATCTTCCTTACACATTTAAGCTCAGTAAAATTTTGACAAAGGTTTCCATGTGACAACTATCACAACAAAGCTTTAGACGTAGCCCCATGAAAGTCCCTTGGAAAGTACAGCTCCTTATTGAAGAGCCTGTGACTTTTACCAAAAGTGTGGGGTCTTATTCACAGAGAAACAGTGTTCAGGATAAGGTCCCGGGTAGAGGGGGATTTGTAATAAGGATGAGGACGTGGGGCCTCTTTCATAAGAATGGGTTCTAATCACTGGGAAGCAATGCTCAGAACTGGGGTCTAATGAATGCTCAGGATGGCGTGGGAGATGTACAACTAATGAAGGCTGGTGCCATAAAATAGAAAAAGATCCACCAAGTTGTTAGACAACATTCACTCCAGCCTTCCGGATGAACAGGTGTCAGCCATTTTCTTCTCTTGAAGAAAAAGCCTGTGTGTTTAATAATTCTGTTTTTTCCACTGCTTTCTGTAAGCCGTGCTTCCTACACTAGGCACAATAAGCCATTTGCCTAAGGTTGAATGGCTACGTCAAGACAGGTTTGTCTAATTTCAAAAGACCAAACACAGTTTGCAGAAAATACAGATCAAATCCTCAATTCCATATGCCTATTCTCCATGATCCAAAATAATTCTATGACAAGTTTGAGTGTTTGTTCAGGTTTACTAGGAGATAATGAACTATATTGGGCATTCTTCACTTGGAAGAAACTTCTGGAACAAAGGACAAACTGACCCTAAGCAAATTTTCTAAGTGGATACTGATCACTTGCTTACAAGTCATTATTGTTGAGCCCTGCTCCTATGGATGATATTTTTATTTCAGGCCTACCAGCCACATCATCTCAGCTCACTGATGATATAAAATAATCTCTATACAAGTTCAGTTTGACCATAAGCTATATTTATGATCAGCATACCCTATGGTCTTATTAATCTGCAAAAAAACCCCAATCACAAGCCCAGCTGCCCCCAACTATCAGGCACACGTTAGTTAGAACTTCAAGGTTAGCTAGAACTTCTTGTTAGCAAAATAATGACACAGAACTGACCAACCTGTCCCACCATCCACCTCCTGTATGAGCTAATTGCAGTTTTCACCTTTAAATATGCAATACAACTTCCCCTCAAGGACACGGTTCAGATCCCAAACTGGCTGCGTCTCTGAGCTCAGAAAATAAAGCTTTCATTTTAAGCATCTGCGTCTGAAGTGAGTTTTCTCAGCTTCCACTCCAAACCCAACAATTATCAGTACATATGGGGGAAATGCACCACAAATGCCTCCTGCATCCAACTCATGAATCATGGGATTAGATACCCACTCAGGGCAGGGTTAATGAATGATGTAATACGTACCTTTCCGTCCAACAATGTGGCAGTTAATAGAGTGATTAGAGTCATCACTGGAATGGGCATTGGAGGATTGCTCCAAGGCAGAATTTAGCTGAGGGACTGATCCAATTACACTGGTCCAGCAAAAAAGATCCTGAAGTTTTAAAAGCTATTTGTACAGCATAATTACATCACCAGGCTTTTCCTTCAGTAGATTCAGGGAATTCTAAATAAGAAACAGATAAAATATAGAACTGGACTTCCCTGATGTCCTTCAACTAATGTCCACAATTTAATTTCAGAAAAATACTAATATTATTAACCATAAAATGTTTTATGACACAAAAACATTCATGTAGAAGCTCTAAGCATACAGCGATTTAATTTCATCTATGTAATTTCTGTGATGGTTTATCTTTTTTTTTTTTTCAAGGTGAAGATCTATTTTTGTTGAGCAGCAGCAAATACTTTTATACAGCCTTTAGACCCATGGAGAATTGGCACAAGCTCTGGGATAGTCAACCGTCCCACTGGCACAATGGGGAGGTGACAGGGGAAACAGTCACCTCCATGTTCCGGGCCCATTCTGAGGTTCTACTAGTTCTATTTTGTGTCACTTGACATGTGAGTGGACATGGACACTCATACTAATAGAGTGGTTTGGAAGCCTCCCTCATCGTCCACTTCACAACACCCAGGGGCCACAGCACTCACACCGCCCCCCTTTCTTATCTTTTAAAGAGGAACTGTGTCATTGTAGGGAACCTTCAGTCAACTTTAGGGCCATGCACTGTGCCATAACATTGCCGTTGTCACATCAACTCTGGCAGAAACTGAAGCAGACAGGGGCCAAACATCATGATGCAGCATAGAGCAAGCACAGGGGTCAATACAGGCAATAACCAGGTAAGGAGAGGGATTTGGAACCAAGACATTGGCTCCTATCGTTGGTACTGGGTAAGCAATTCTGTGCGCAGGTTTTTTTTTTAGGGCATTTATATTGGATCCAACAATATCATAAAAGCGACATTCCTCCCCTAGTACAACACAAGTTCTCCCATGTTCAGCACCATCAGATCCATGGCTCTCCTATTCTGTACCACCACTTTAGCCAGAGAGTTCATCCAGCACTAGAGTGACTCCAGGTGATGGTTTATCTTGACTCACAACTTCCTAAGGTCTAGAGTCACCCTGAAGACAATTTTTGGGCAGGCCTGTGAGGAATTTTGCAGATACGGCTAACTGTGTTGGGAAGAGCAGCTCTAGCTTCCAGACAAAATACAAAAGAAGAAAGCCCTACTTCCTGACTGTATATGCAATGTGACCAGCCAGCCACCATGTCTTCCCCACGGTGATAGAATATACTCCCTCAAACTGTAAGTCAGCACAACTCCTCTGCCTTAAACTTCTTCTGATCTAGTCTGTCCTAGCAACAAGAAAAGTAGCTAAGACAATTACCTTTTAAAATATTAGACCAAGGAGGCTGGAGAAATCGCTCAGCAGTTAAGAGCACTCACTGCTCTTCCATAAGACTGAGGTTTCGTTTCTAGCACATACGCAGTGTATATCGTTTGTAGCTCTAGTTTCAAGGGGTTTGGATAATCTCTTCTGTATTCTAAGGGTACCAGGCACACACATAGTCCTCAGACATAAACACAGGTAAATTATCCAGAGCAATAAGACAATGAAAGGAAATCAAGGGGACAAAAATTGGAAAGGAAGATTTAAAAACATCTTAAACCCTAAAGAACTAAGTTGATAGAGATAAAATATAATAGATATTGATTTAAATTCAGAATTTTAGGTTCACTAAGATAGGAAAGATGTTTTCTCCAAGGTTGCCGAATACAAATAGCCAAAACACTATGAATGTAACATATATATAATTCCTGATTGTCCTGTAGTAGTTCTTGCTGTATGTAGTTTATTGCATATATGTGTAATAATACTAATGTATGTGTACAAAAAGTAAGTTCTCAAAAAACAATAAAACAAAAAAAAATTGGAAAGGAAAAAATCAAAGTATCCCTGTTCACAGATGACATGGTAGTATATACCTGTGACCCAAGAAATACTAGCAAGATACTCCTACAGTTGATAAACACCTTCGCCAAAGTGGCTGGATACAAAATTAACTCAAGAAAAAATCAGTAACATTCCTGTATACAAATTACAAAGACACTGAGAAAGAAATAAACACTCTTCACAGTAGGTACAAATAATATAAAATATCTTGCTGTAACTCTAACCAAGCAAGTGAAATACTTGACAAAGACTTCAAGTCTCTGATGAAAAAAAAAATGAAAAAGAAATCAGAAGATGCCAACCATCCATCATAATTCAAAAATATATTTTTAAAACTCAATAAGTTATTCATCAACAAACCAAATAATCCAATTTAAAAATTTGGAAAAGTTATGCCTCAAGATCCAGCTATATACTCCTTGGAATATACCTAAAAGATGCTTCACCATACCTCAACAACACTTGCTCAACTATGTTAATATCATCTTTATTCATAGTAGCCAGAAACTAGAAACCACCCTGATGTCCATCAACTGAAGAATGGATAAAGAAACAGTTATACGTTTACAAATGTAATATGCTCAGCTATTAGAAGCAAGGAAATAATGTAACTTGAAGGCAAATGGAAGGAACTAGAAAAGATCATCCTGAGTGAGATAACCCAGACTCAGAAAGACACACATAGTATGTACTCACTTATATGTGGATATTAGCCATATAGTGCAAGATAACCATGCTACAATCCACAGACCCAAAGAAGCTAAATAGGAAAGAGAGCCCAAGAGGATCTATTTCCCACTCAGAAGTAGAAATAGAATAGGCTTCAAAAGTAGATGAAGAGAGGGAATTGGGTGGGAAATGGTGTGGGGAGGGGAACAAAGGTGGAGATCAGATGTAGGGAGGGGGTCATGGGGGTGTGGTGGCAGGCAAGAGGGCTGAGGTGGGAGGCAAGAGGGCTTAGAGAAATAAGGGAAAGTGAGGGCTGAGGGCATCTTTAGACAAGATAAAGACCTGTGATAGGGTTGGCTTCTGGTAGGATACAGGGTGACTCTAACTGAGACTCATAGCTCTGGGGGTCATAGAGACTGAAGAGGCCACCTTCTAGCCAAACAGGACTTCTAACTTCTAGAGGCATGAGGGGGACACCGACCTACCCACTAACCTTAACCCAAAATTTACCCTACCTACAAGATGCATAGGGATGGAGAGAATGAGAGAATGGCCAACCAATGACTGCCCTAACCTGAGACCCACCCCATAGTAGAGTGCCAACCTCTCACACTGTTAATGATACTCTTCTATGCTTGCAGACAGGAGCCTAGCATAACTGTCTTCTGAGAGGCTCCACCCAGCAGTGGATCAAAACAAATGCTGAGACCCACAACCACATATTAGGTGGAGCTCACAGAGTCTTGTGGAAGAGTAGGGGAAAGGATAGTATATCCCAGAGAGGTCAAAGACACCACAACAAGACAAACAGAATAAACTAACCTGGATCCATAGGGCCTCACAGAGACTGAACCACCAACCAAAGAGCATGCGTGGACTGGACCTAGGCCCATGACACATATGTAATTGATGGGCAGCTTGATCTTCATGTGGGCCCCCTAGCAAATGGAGCAGGTATTGTATCTGACATGGTCTCTGTTGCCTGCTTTTGGATCACTCTCCACTAGCTGGGCTGCCATGTCTGGCTTCTGTGGAAGAGGATGTGCTTATCCCTGGTGTGTCTTGATGTGAGGTGGGTTTGTACAGAGGGTGAGTGAGGGGAAGGGACTCCCTTTTTCTGAAGAGAAGGGAGGTAAGAAAGGGGGAAGAGGAAGGGAGGGTGGTACCCAGAAGAAAGGAGGGAGTGGGCTGCGATCCGGATATTAAATAAATAAATAAATTTAATGAAAAAAATTTAAGTGACAATTCTGAATTTTTACATGGGAGCTAACACTATTTGTCCCATTAGATGTGGGGGAAATACTAGGGACTTGTTTTGAATTGTAAAAGAAGGAGGAGGAGGAGGAGGAAGGAAGGTCATGACTTTAAAGTGATGCATGAGGTCACAGTTGATGAAGTGCTTTCTGCATAAGTACAAGGACACGGACCTGAGGTCAATCCCTAGCAGCAATGTGAAAAGGTTGGCATGTTGATACAGTGTTGTCTTTAACAAAATCTCAGTCATTTGATTTTACCAATGAAGACTCTGGACCCAGGGTTGAGGTGCAGGGTTGCTAGCTCAGCGAAGCAGACAAAGCGTCCCGCTGACCATCCTCCTCAGCTGACATCACAGGAGGAATCATTCCCCTTACCATCTCAAGAAATCCTCAAACCAAATGTCCCTCCCTTCTACTTCCTGTGCATCTCTTTATCTGTCCTCCTGACTTCCGCATATTCTCAATAGCTTTTTCCTGTGTTCACTCTTTGTCAACTGGTCACTTGCTCTGCCTCTTGACGTATGGTTGACTATTTCACCTTAGAGCTTACATGTCCACCATGACAGAAAGTCAGGACAGGAATTCAAGGCAGGAGCTTATAGACAAGAGTTAAAGCAAGACCATGGAGGAACACTGCTTACTGACTTGCTCAGCTTTCCTCACAATGGGTTAAGGTCTTCCACATCAACAATTAATTAAGAAAATTCCCCTACAGACCTACATACAGGCAAGCACTTTCTCAAGTGAGGTTCTCTCTTCCCATATGACCCTAGCTTGTGTCAAGTTGACAATAATCTAGCCATCACAGTGACCAACTGCCTCACATCCCTTGCCCTTATACCTTCTCCATTATAATGAATAGTTCCCTAAAACTGTAACCCAAAATGAACCTTTTCTCAATGTCTTTATCAGGTATTGCAGCCCCATGATGAGAATAATAACTAACTCAGAAATATGTCAAGCATCCAGTCAACTTGCTATTGAGTCATTCCCTAAATAAAGTCTCTAAATTGAGAAACATAGTCAAAAGAAGTGAACAGAATAATGGGAGTTTGGTAGGACAGGCCATCTGAGGAACAGAAGGAAATGGGAAACAAAATGGAAACTACTGTCCTTGCATAAATAAGACACATTGCCACCCATGTATAAAATAAAAAGCTATAAGAAAGAATACCTCAGAAATGGGCATGTCACCCAGCAACCTGAGAAAGAGAGACTCAGCAGAGCCTGGTGAACCAATGAAATCTACATATCCCACATGGGTTCAACAGTGTGCCAACTGATTTTTATTAATAATAATAATATTAATAATAATAATAATAATGGTATCACATTCTCTACGCTGAAAACCTTTCCTCGAAATGAAGTTATGAGTGCCCCAAGACTGGGATGTGTTTTTATATCATCAGAGAAGACATTAATGAGAAACCAAATTATTTAGAACAGAAAGTTTTGACTGTGGGTCAATTCAAAATCCACAGGCACAAACTTATTCCATGGGAAGATGTGTCCTGTTCCAATTCATGGGGTCATTCCTTCTTCAGGAAACACACACACACACACACACACACACACACACACACACACACACACGAAGTATGAAAATAAACTCTACATTAGCTCAGGTTCAGCCACTGCAACATAGAATGCCTTGAAAACAAATATAGTTTTGTCGATTATATTTCTGGAAATCCATCCATCTACAATGATCACTTATATCAACCAATTGGAGATGATGAAAAAGAAGAATGAATTGAATACAAAAAAAAAAAAACCAAAAAACTCATAAACCCAAGCCTGCTGTGATAATTTCTGTTTGCTTTCCTGCCTTTCTGATCAAATCAAATAGTTTGACATCAAAGTGACACACAATTATATCACTTTAATAATATTTTGTAGTAAAAATTATCTTTTGTTAATATGTAACTGCTCTAGGTTTCCTATCAACCATAAGAATATAATTAGTTTGTAGTATATGATTTTATAAATAAAAGTCCACCACACAGGAATGGGATGGGAAGAGGGAGCTAATAATCTCCTAGGATCAATGGTTACTCCTGGTGACCCCTGTGAATTAAGAGTTCAGAAAAATCAAGACCCCAAAATAAAATAGCATCATTTCCTAAACCTGAAATGTCTTCCATGGGTATCAGATGGTCTGAACGGGGTTTTAGAGCCAATCCAATCTTCTTTATAAAACCGAGAGCTTGGACAAGTGGAACCTCGATGCCTCACCCAAGACAAGTTAATTAACAACAGAGACACAACTTGAACCCGAGACTCCACTCTTCCCTTTCTCCCCCACTCGCACTATTTTCTGTTTTATCTTCCAGGCTTATCAAATCAGCATCAGTGGTTCAGATACTTCCCTGCCAGGAGACAAGCCAATTAGGATCAAAGCACATCTGTGAAGTAATGACGGTCTAATTCACCGTTGGCAGAAACGTAGGTTTCAGAAGAAAATTGCAACAGATTGCTGCAGAGCTATCTGGAGCACATTGTTGAGAAGAGAAAACACTTACTTTATTGATCGCAGGACGGGAAAGGGGAGCTGGCAGTCCCTGGTCATCTTGCAAGCAGTTCTGCCCTGTGATTGGTTGATTGCCCCAAATCAGCAGCCGTCTAAAACACATCTGCTGCCACAACGGAGAGAAGAGGATCAGGGCTTCTGCTAAACTCATAATAAATTTGCTTTTTTTTTTTTTTTTTTTTTTTTTTTTTTTCCAAAACAGAGGAAAAGAGCTGGAGAAACTACAAAATCAAAGGAGCATGATGTAATCAGTGCCTCCATGTTCCAAAACCCAACTGCAGTCCGTGATCTCTGCATCGGTCTTGGCTAGCTTCCCCAGCCTTCCCAGCTGCTGTCTACGTCTATGCTCATGTCTTCAAAGCAAGAGCTTAGCACTAGTCCCCTTCCTTGGCTGAACACATCTTCACAGAGCACTTCCTTAATGACAAAGGTCGTGTTAAGTCACCACAGGGGATCGACCCACTACAACTCTAGCATCTAGACTAATTGCCAAGGTTTCTTAAGGACTAGCTGAACAGAGCCTGATATTGTGGAACACAGATGAAGTCCTTGCATTTGGGAGGTGGATACGGGAAGATCAAGAGTTCCAGGCCATACACACACACACACACACACACACACACACACACACACACACACACACACACACACATATATATACCCCATTGGAAGCCAGTCCGGGTGACATGACATCCTTTCTCAAATGTTACCTGAAGTCAGTAACGTGCCTGTCAAGTAAACCCATGGAGCACACTTAAATACGTAGTACAACATGACAGAGTGGCCATCTCAGAAATTGTTGAAATTTCTATAGTAATCCCAAATCAAAATTTATTTACCATGAACTCAAGTCAACAAAAGTGTCTATTTTTAAAAATGAAAAAAGAAACATTGTAACACAATACAAATTGATAGTTGTGTAACCAGCTCCAAGGCCCTAGTAGACCCCTGGACCTCACCACAACAGTCCCCATGATGGAAGTATCCAGCACATAGGCAGCATCACCTCCCAAAATGAAAACAAAGACCCAACCTATCAAAGCCCACAGTTCTTGGAAAGTTAATAAACATACTAACCTTGCTTTTTGGCTTCTGTAGGTCTGCTTCTAGCTAACTGTGTTTGTTACGTGAGGACTGTCTTTGTACTTAAAGCTCGCTCCAAGAACTCTCTGTCACATCAATGAGATCCCAAACACCCAGAGCAGATGCTGACCAGCTAATAAAGACCTTCTATCGCCTTAAGTCTTTGTCCAAGTAGTCTTCTCTGGTGGAAACCTCAAAATACTTACACGCTGAGGACAGTTGCGAGGAAGATATTTTCTCTCTGTTCCATAATTAAACTATTATTTCCATAAAAGCAAAGCAGTATTTGTACAGTAAAGACACTGCAGTTCATAGCATACAAATCTGGACAGTGGTGTCCCCAGCTGTGTTCACTGTGCCCACATGCATGAAGGCATACTCAGCTCAAAGTGTTCATGTTGTGTGTTCCAAACCAAAAGCTGCAGGGGAGTCACTGCATGCAACACGCGTGAGTACTGCCAGCACCACTGCTGATCCACTATGCATTTTTGTTTGCATCAACATTTGGTCATGGAGCGTTCGGAGACCTCTTACTTTGGCCAAATTTTGTGAACCTTACACTTCACCCGCCGTGGCTCACAGTCAAAGGAGTTAAAGTCTAAGGAGCTTTCCCACCATTCCTAGTCATACCACTGGCCCCAAATCATCAGGTCCTCTAGGAAAAAATCAGTTTTCACATATAAAAGCCCATACTTAGAATTAGGGTTTTCAAATGCTGAGGTGAAGAAAGCAGTTTTATAAAAGTCAGCAGCCATTGTGACATCGCAGCCGTTTCCATGGTCACTGGGTGTCAGCTTTTCCTAGTCATGAGCAAGAACATAAACTGAGCCATATGAAGACCTGTAATTCCAAGTACTCCAGAGTGGGAAGCATGAGCACCCCAAGTTCAAGGCCTGCCTGGCCTAGAGAGGCAGTTGATGGCCAGTCTGAGCAATTAGTAAGATCTTGTCTCAAAATAAAATGTAAGCGAAGGTTCTGAGATGTGGATCAGTGATAGGGCACTTGCCTGGCATGCACTGGGCGCTGGGTTCAATCTTCAGACCCACAAAAGCAAACAAAACATATGCTGGAGTAGAATTCCTTGGGCTCAGATACTGACTTTACCTTTTGACCTTGGACCATGAATAGTGCCTGAGTCCAATAGCTTCTATTTACTATATGTTGCACTATTTCTATAAGTAAATTGAAAACCAAAATATTGATCCTTCTTACACCCATATGTGTATGAGAAGAAATAGAAACAGGATAGATAGGATGAGATTCTGGAAAACACCTAAGAAGATTTTTTTAAAAAATAACCACATACACAAATACTACTGTGATTTCGAGTCATATGTGCTAATAATCTGTCATCCTGTTATTAAAAGACACATGCCTTTCACATTTTAATATCTGTGAAGTTGAATGCTGAAGAACTAAATCTTATTATACTTCACAAACAGAAATCTGAGGAAATAATGCAAGTAGACCACAACTCTATGCTTGTTTGTTTCCATTTCGGTCTTGTTTTCTGCCTGCCTCAGACTGCCTAGCTGTGGAAGCATTCCTTCCCAAATGCTATCTGTTCTTGTGGATCTCATCTCTCCTCCCGTAACTTGAAACCTTCCAGATCATTCTAGCCTGTGGTATACAAGCGATGGGATACAAAACAGTCAGAGACTCTTATGATCTGGGTTCTCTCCACTCAACCTCAGGTTCCAAGTCCCTCTCAACCTTCTTGAATTACACTGAGGAAATTTGAGTAGATTTTAGAAATTAACGCAGACATGAAGGCAAAAAGAGAGCAGGCATCGTGTGCGGAGCGGGATGTAATAAGCCTTCTGTTTTGTGTCTTGGAGCGGAAGCCTCTCGCCTGCAGTAGTTAATGCTCTAATTTGGGTTGAATTTATCAGCTCTGCTCAGGATCACATTCGCAAGAGCTTAATTAGCTACTTAATGAAGAAATCTACTTTGCTGTGCAAGCTCATGCCTCGTTAAACCCTATGTAGAAATTGCTGCAGGCAGGACCGACCGGGATGCTGTGCTCAGGATCTGTGTTGTCCACCCGTTGTCATTTGATGCCCTGGGGCTTCGTTGAAGCCCTAGAACATGAGCCCCAGCTTCAGAACCCCAAGCTTTGTAGCTCTGTTCTAGACAGAACACGGCACATTTACCCTCTGCCTTTGCTGACGAAAGAATCTGAGCCTGGCACCCCAGCCTCTCGAGACCTCTGTAGCCCTCAGCAAGCCAATGGTCTTTTTGGTCTTGTCTTTCAACCAGGTGTTTTCTGGAAGTGTCTCTGTTACATGTTTGTGTTCTTTGCCCTTTGCTCTGAAGACTGCCAGTTTGTGTTCAAATGAAGCATTTTTTCTCTAGTTTAATGAAGACATTTTAAAGCTTATCTCTACTTTTTTTTCAATGTAAACAATAACATCTGGATAGTGAATTCTTTAAAAAGAAAATCAGTATTTGCTTCCTTTCTTCTGGCAGCAGCCATCAGGTGGAGCCACACCTGGGTGCACACAAGTATATCCAGGAGCTGTGGAGGAAGAAGAAGTCCGGCTTGGTGTGCTTTCTTCTGAGGGTCAACTGCTTACAGTACCGCCAGATGCTGTACTGCACAGACTCCCTGCCCTACTCAGCCTGGCAAAGCACAAAATCTAGAATGCAAAGCCAAGCCAAGATATATCATTTACAGGATTTATATCCACCATGGTGACCGGTCATACCCAGTTCCTAAAAATGCAGTGTATGGCAAGCCTGTCCACCATGGTGTTAACCAGCTAAAAATTGTCCAAAGCCTTGAGTTTCTGAGGAGATAGCTGGGGGCCATGGTGGGGGCTTTGAGAGTCACGAATTCTTACTTGGTTGGGGAGATTTTCACATATTAAGTTTTGAGGTTATCCTCTTTGTTCCATTCCGTAAAGCTATCAGAAGAAATCCTGACACCCTGTGGATCACCAAACCAGTCCACAAACACAGAGAGATGCATGGGCTGGCATCTGCTGTCTATAAGAGCCACAAACTGGAAAAGGGCCACAAGTTCCACCACACTATTGGTGGCTCTCGTCATGCAGCTAATTTTCCACCATTACCGCTAATACATGTAGTGTTTGTAAAATTCATACCCGACAAGCAATTTACGACAGTCATGTCTGCTTAAAGGTGTTATTTGTCTCTTAAAACTAGTCTGCAGAGTGTCTTGAGTGCTTTGTGGAAGTATACAGGTTAAAGTGCAGTAACTGAAGACTACAAGTGATACCGTATCTTGTTTCTGGATAAACTTTCTGTCTTTGCATTATCTGCATCCTTTTTTACTCCATGTGGTGTCCTGTGTGTAAAATTCTGTAAAAGGAGTCCTGCGACTTGTCCTAGATGTGTTTGGTGCATGTCATAGAATCTACAGCTTCTTTGGCATGATGGGATCCCAGTGAACCCAGAAGGTTCTCTGAAGTGGCTGCTTGCTTGGGAGTCTGGGGAGTACAAATTTAAGAGTTGGATTATTTTGCTTAGAAGTGTGTATGGAGAGAAGCTCTCAACCCTGCTTTGTGAGCGTGTATAGAAAAGTGAGATCAGCTACAGCCCTACAACCCGCATTGTGAACCAAACCCCGTGTCCTGTTTTCAGAAGAGCCACATAAACTTGTTGCAAGAGGTTTCCTGTGCGGTTGGATCCCTGGAGTGTGGGATTGATGCCCAGTAGTCAGTGTTGACATTTGTGGTCCTGAAGCTGGTGGAGACTGAACATTGGACGGGGTGAGACATGTTTAGGGGTGGAATGGTAAAATAAGAGTGCGCTTGGGGCAGATTATCTCCCTGAGGATTTGTAAGCTAGTTATGGCTGCCATCTGGGGTTCCAGTTAATACTAACCAATCAAACTCACAAAAAGGTGTGATCACATTATTATGCCACCATTAAGAAGCTTCTAGCAGCTAGGAGGTGGTGCACACCTTTGATTCCAGCACTTGGGTGGCAGGATCTCAGTTCTAAGTTCCAGGACTGCCATGGATAAATAGAGAAACCCTGTTTCTAACACCAGAGAGAGAGAGAGAGAGAGAGAGAGAGAGAGACAGACAGACAGACAGACAGACAGACAGACAGACAGAGAGACAGAGACAGAGACAGACAGAAGAAACAAACAAACACAGGCTTCCAGTCAGTTCCTCTTGGGGGTAAGAAGAGTCAGTCGGCAGTATGATTTCATTGTTTACAATCTACCTTTTGGTAGTGCACAGGGTTACTTGTCCCTGATATGTCACCTGGATGTTCTGGACATTTCACAAAGGCCACACATACCACCACATTGTCCTATTTCTGTTTGTGTCATTTCTTTGACTAGTTTCCTACAGTGACTTTGAGAGTGGAAGAAAGAGACAACATTGCCCTTATCGTAGACATGGGTTTTCTGTGCTGAACAGCTGGCTTGATTTCAAAATCTAATTGATACTTTTCTTAAAGTCTTGAGACTTTAAAATGGTGATTTTATTGATTCCTAGAAAATACTAGACTTAAAATCTTGGGACTTAGAGTTCTTTTTTATTCAACAAAACAAATCATTGTGTACAGAGGTTGTTCAACTAAAGTGATGAATGTCTATTAAACAAAAAAGTCAGTTATTCTATTATTTTATGAAGTTTTTTTAAAGTTTCCAGGACATGCATAACCTAGGCGTATTTGTTCTCTTGAGAGTTGTTGTACAACAAGTGTCAGTCAATCCAGGCTCTATCAACAACCTGTTAAAATAACCTGGGAAACTGTATAAATGTTCAAATCAAAGCTCTTGGTAAAGTTTGTATTTAAATCTGGAATCTGGGAGAACCTAATACTATGTTTTTATTAAATAGGCTTGATATTAAAATGACTCCTAAGGCCTCCTTACTATGCCCACATGTAGTGAGAATGTTAGAATTTTTTTCTTTAAAAAACACAGAAATATTATAAGACTATCTATTTATTTTAATCCCAGGTGTGGGAATGTGGGGCAAATTCATAGCAGCTGACTATGATTTGCCCCATTCTCTGGCAGGGTTATGTTTTTGCCAGCTGCAGATAGTTTCAGCTAATGTGTGACATTTGGAATTCTGGGAACTTTTCAGAGGCTATATAAATTCTAGAGCCCAGATAGTGTGTGTTGCTGGTTGGTTGTTGGATGCTGTTGGTTTCTGTTTGATAAGTAGCAGTATGCAAGGGAAAAATGAGAAAAAAAATTAGTTATCCTGATGGATGGCAAAGATCAAACTTGCTCTACAGGTGCTCCACACCCCTAATCAGCAGGAAATTCTCTAACAATGATGACTCCTGCTTCCTCCTCTCTCCCGTTTTCTCTCCTACCTAATGTTAGGGATTGAAAGAGTGGGAGAAGAGGGGTGAAAGAGGTGGAAGAAAAAATAACCCATGGAGAAGCCAAAATGCAGGCTACACTCACAGGTCAGTACATCTCTCAGCCCTCATCAGAGGAACTTCTTGCAGTAGATGACAATTAACACAGAGAGGCACAGCTGGTCAACACACAGAGTATGAAACTGGAGTGTGCAACCCAAATGCGACATTCATATTGTACGAGTCCCCCAAAGGCTCGAGTCACTACGTGGAAGAGGAGGCAGAAAGACAGTGAGGGACAGAGATAGAAAATGACTTCAAGAAAACTTCATCTTCTGAACACAACAGGGCAGCTACACAGATAAACAAACGCATAGTGCTTGTGACTATGTATCCAAGACCTGCACAACTCAAGGCAAACAAAATCCCAGCATGCAAGGGGAAAGGAGGGCATGAAATCCCACTACTAGCTGAGGAGTTATTGACATGTAATAGCTGACAGGCAAGGAAGAGTCAGCTTTCTTTAATGTTGTGATCCTCGGTAGGTCGAACACACTCCAGGGCTGGCCTCAAACCCAATAGAACTGCATAGGGGAGAAACAAACACTGCACAGAGGAGAAAATGAAATAGAAAACTCGAAGTTGGGGGGTGGTGATGAAAGAGCATGGATCTGGGAAGCGCCAAATCGGGAAGGTGAATATGATCAAATACATTTATAAAAATATTATTTAAAACATAAATCTGAATTCTGTTTAAACTTGGGTAGTTTTGTTTAAATTTCACTGTACTTAATATAAAGAGGAAAACAACAGGGTTCATTTAGATTTCTTTCAATGGACAGATTTCTTCAGTGCTGAACGGCTATTTTCTCAAGTCAGACCATCTCAGCCACGGGAGCCAGCATCAGCACAGTCTGGAAGGCAGAACCTAGTTCAGCCCAAAGAGAGATGGAATGCTGTGGAAACACTCTCTGGTTTCAGGAACAAGGGTTTCTTCTCCCATCTAAATCAGTGCATGGCAGCCTCAAGTCAAACGCCTTCATTGAAAAGTGACTGGAGTTCATTTATATCTATGCAGAGGATTGAAGAAAACGCAAACCTGTCTGTCCTGTGTGTTTTTAAAGCCTTGTTTTGCCAGCATCTATTGATGAGTGCCAGTCTGCCTTGATGAGAGTGGAAAGCGGAGCCATTGAAAGATGGTGGCTTTGTTAGCTTCAGAACAGGGACCCAATTAAGTAAAGGCCTGAAGGAAGGTGTGTCTTTGGGGTGTTTATTCCAAGTGCAGAGCGTCAGGAAATTGTATCACCTTTTCTCTTTGAAAGGGATCTATGTGTTGCTAGCCACTTATGAGGAATACATGGTTCCTTAGCTGAGATGGCTCACCAGGTAAAAGCTTTGCATACAAGCCCCAGGACCTGAGTTCAGTCCTCCACAGAGCCTACTGTGAACGGAAAGAGTTAACTTCCCGAAGTTGCCCTCTGCCCTCCAAATGCCTAAGCACCCACTCTCACCATGCATCATTTATACATGCAATAATGAAAAATAACTATGTTTTAATTTGAAAATCGTTGTGTGGCATGAAGCTTATTTCTTTGCTGTCGTAGCGCAGCTGTGGGACACTGCTCTTCCAGGGCCCTTTCTGGATTGTACAAGTCTCTTTGAGAAGTTCAGAGACATGGGAGAGAAATTTGCATTTAGTTACAAGTACCACGGATCAGTTAACATTGGTGATTTATACTGCTTATAGATTTTTTTTTCTTTCTTCTGCAATAGAAGTCTAGAGACAAGCCGTCTGGGTGTGTATGTAAGTCTGCAGTATTATCAGGGTCCTAAAGTCCTGCCATCTTTCTTTCCCTCCGCTGTTAGCACACGGTTTCCATCCCCAGTTCTGTGCCTTGATGGTTCCTTCTGACTTGGAACATTAGTCATCATCACTTCCCTATCCAGGAAAGGAGGACAAAGAAGAAAGAAGGGGTGGGAGAAAAGTAACAGCTGACTGCACCACAGTTAGAGAGGAAATCACTCTCTGCAGTCTCCATGTGCATATGCCTGTCCACCCTAACCTGTGAGAAAACATTTTAGCTGAACATCTGCAACTGAATTTTTCCAGTAAGGGAGAGACAGGAATGTATACTGCCTGGACAGCCAGTTGTCTGTCACAGCAAGAGTCTTTGTAAAGTATTTCCTTTCTGCAAGCGCACCTGGTCACAATTCCCTTCCTGGAAGCATCAACACCCTTGCCCCACACATTTAGAGCCTCCCTGAACCCTACCTAATGCAGGCAAAGAAAAGGGCCAATTCGTCACAAAACAGATGGATCTCAGAGGCCAATGTAGGTGGGGGTGGGGGAGTGGATAGGATTAGAAGTTGGCACTCAATGCTTTAAAAAGAAATAAAAATCAAGAGAGAAATAAAAGCAGTATCAGAAACGTCATTACTGGTATCACCAGTTTACCAGCACTGACAGAAAGCAGACATGCTTAAGCCTTAGTTCTCCAGGTTACCCTTGGCACTGGAATCTCCACTGTGCACTGAACACTTCATATGGTCCAGGGTTGGCTATCTGTTGTGTCCATTTCTCACGTGATCCTGCATTGACACACTGAGGTTTCTCAAGTAGCGCAACGTTGCATTAGAACCGCTAGGTCACTTCCTCAAGCTGCATGGTAAGGGTGGGATTTGAACTTACATTCTGACCTGACTCTTCAGTTGCTTATGATACTGTGAGGTTTTCTCCTTCTGTTCAATGCATTGCTCACTGGTGCCTTATCATGATTTCTAAACCCACACAAGGTATTCAGAGCAGCAAATGCCTACCTGGTTTATTCTTTCCATTGGGTCCCAAACTGTGCCTCTTTCCTCCCCAAGTACCACTCTAGAGTGAGGAAAGGCATAACAAAAGCCATCAGTATCTTCTCATATATTTTCCTGATGTAGAAAAGATGAAGTCATGGCATATGGTCAGATTGCCAGCACTGTTAATAATAAACCTCATATAATTAAGCACTGATTTATTTCTTTATAAATGTGAGACAAATAGCCTTAACTGCTTCCACTCATGATTGTCCGGTCAGATGTATAACGTATGAAAAATTGAAACTAAAGATTATGGGCGATCATATTACCCTGTGGTAGAGTGATTGGGGTATAATTACAACCCTAACTAAATGTGTCCTTCATTCCATTTGATGCTAAGATCAAATATTAACCCACGGAAACAACCAATCCTCAGTGCGGATGCTTTTGGTTCAAAACCTGGAAGCACTTTTAAAAAATCGACCCAAGTTTATAATAGCAATAATCACCTCGAAATTGGTTGTTGCTACAGTTAATGAACTGAGTCATGTAGCATGTGCCTCCCCGTAAGGTCTCTTGGACCTTTAACAAGCTAAAGTTAACCACTGCTCTACTTAAAAAGAATAGTCTGCCTCAGGGCTTGAATTGGGGGGAGTAGAGGGCTGGGTGTTAGAAAATGTATCAGAATAGAACACCCCAAGACCAAGTTCTCAGCACAAAGGAGTTATATTTGTCCCAGAGCGACAGAGAGCAATGAATAAGAGACAAAGACAGGAGATAGAAGAAGAGAAAGAGGGAGAAGGGGAAGGGAAGAAGAGAAAGGGAGGAGGAGTATTTGTCCCTGAAGAGGACAAAGGGCTACCTCTGGATAGAGAGGAGACAGACACGGCACACGGGGAAATGGCAGTTTATAAAGGTGCAAGGGGAAACCTGGTGTTAGGATGAGCTGCTTAACTGGGCATATTAGTTAGGTGAGCCAAAGAG
Organism: Acomys russatus; assembly: GCF_903995435.1. Taxonomy (NCBI): domain Eukaryota; kingdom Metazoa; phylum Chordata; class Mammalia; order Rodentia; family Muridae; genus Acomys; species Acomys russatus. The sequence continues at coordinate 21,740,165 of NC_067158.1, read as the reverse complement.
GGGTTTTGATTGCTAGACTTCAATACTTTGATAATTGGACCTTGGTAGTCAGCTTCAGGAGGAAGAAATGGCCAAATAACGGAACAGACCTTGGTGGCTAGCTTTAGGAGTGTAATCTAACACTTTTAGCAAGGAAGAGGGAATGGGGAGAAAGACCAGGCCTCCTAGAGCCATGTTCGCCACGCTTGAGGTGGCCAGAGTCCCTTCACTGGGTGTTTTTAACTAGAGGGCCCGCTGACATCCCAGCCATCCCCGCGAGCCACATTTCGTCTCAACTCACAAAGTGCTAAGGCTGGAGTAACCCATAGGTGATGGCATTTTTGTCCTCCAGAACTGAGTCTTGCTGCTCAAAGAGCGACCTAGGACCCTTTTCAGCAACACACGAGTCTCCAGCTCCCTGCGGGACTTGCAGAGTTACTGTGCATTTTAGCAACAAACCGTGTTAAAGAAGCCCTCAGGTAGCTGTCTCCTCTTGCTCCAAGCCCCTGAATGTAAAACGCGGACCTCATCTTGGACGTTTCTCTTTAAGCTCCCTTAAGCTCACAGCAAATCCTCACTCTTGCCTCTAACAGGATCTCTGTGGGTCAGTTACACATACACCAGAGCACCGCACATGAGACACTTAGGAAAGATAGATCCTTAATAACTACCTGCCTAGAAGCCATTTCCCCAAAGGTATATTTCCTTTCAAGGAAGAATTTCTTTGAGAAAGGCAAAGGAATGCTCAATTCGAGAAGTGGGGCTGTAAAGCGGCCACAGTGGCCAAGGCCTTCTTCCATGGGGTTTAAATTATTGCCAGGTAAGAGGCTCGCAGCCCTAAAACAATATTGTTCTGTCCTAAATGTCGCATGTTGGGGTTTGAATTAAGGTACGTTCCCTCTGTGTATATGTGGCCTGCGTTTTGCTGCTCAATCTCTAAAGGAAAACACTGATTTTCATGTAGCCTCCAGATTTCTTCAGCCCCCACGCCCACGCTTGCCAAGCGAGGAGGGTTTCATTCTAGGCTCTGCTTCAGGCCTAATGAGCTGGTGTTTATTTCGTTGCTCTGTTTCCTTTAAATAACCATCCACAGCAAAAATAAAAACAAAACAAGTCCCCTCAAAAGCTTTATGTAACCCGAATAAGAGGCTTCTGCAGGTGATAGATGTGCCACTGGTCTGCAGCGACTGGACACAGCTTCAGCGAGCCCCAGAGGACTATGGGAATGATGTCATGGGTTAAAGGCTACAGAGCAGTTGGAAAAAAGAGATTCGCCTACAGTTGTAGGGTCTCCAGAGAAAGCCTGCGAAGAAAAAGGGAAAAATATGTAGACACATTCCAGGTTAAACCGAACATCAGAGATTAAGGAATATTAACTTCCTGAGCCAATCCACTCCCGCTGAGGCCCCTATAGAGTCACTTAGGCTGGGAATCAGGCACAGAGGGGGTGTCCCACACAACAAATGTCTAGGATCACACTCCCCCAGTGAGCTTAAAAGGAATTTCAGCGCCCTCCACCAACACACACACACACACACACACACACACACACACACACACACACCACAGGTGGCTGTGACATCTTCTTTCCAGATTTACTAGAATTTAGTGTAGGGAAAGTAACCCCTGAATGCCAAGATCTATTTTAGTTTTCGTTATAACGAGGCTAATCACTTGATCCCGTTGTTGTTCACCCTCTGATGCCTCTTTTAAAAAGAGAAGTTATAAGTGAGGGGTCCCATTTTGGATCATATGGTGCAGTTGTTAGGACTCCACGCAAACCAATTCTCTCCCCCCTGGTGTTCCTGTATGTGACCATGTTGGTGGTGGACAAGCCCTGTGTGCCTATGCAAACGGAAGCAGAGCTGCAGAGACACCAAAAAACTAGTTGGCAGCTCAGATGAGATCCAGCGTTCCTTTCTAGAACTTGATTTTGACCATTATAAACCGATGTGCTCCTTAGGAAATTAGCCTCGGCCTCCAGGGCTCTGTTCACTCCAGGTGGGTTCACACTTTTAAAGTGCCTAGGTTCAATTCCTGGCCGTTGTGATTTTGTTTTTCGGACAGCACCTTGCTGTCTGGCCGCCTTCGCCTCTCCACCCTCTCCCTTCCACCTCCTAACGTCTGGAATTATATTTGTACACAGTCAGGCCTAGTGACTCTCTCCCTTCCACCTCCTAACGTCTGGAATTATATTTGTACACAGTCAGGCCTAGTGATTCAATCATCATATTCATTCAGTTGAAAACTAACAGCTCCCTGCCTTCACTTGGAAATTTCAAAGCAGCATTTTCCCTATCTGGTGTGGTCCTGACAACACAGCAGATCTTCTAGAACGGTGGTGATAAATGTAATAATAAACCAGTAATGGGAGAGGATCCAAGGTATCTAACACATACCTTGTTTGATCAGCGGGACAGGAGTGACTATTCAGCAACATAAAAAACAATTTAAGAACCACAAAACACCAGGACTGGTGACCCACAGGTGAGAGGGGTCCAAACTGTGTGGAGCACAGTTGGGTCCAGCCTCAGGCCACCTGAGAAAACCACAGAAAAGTCCCAGGTCCCTGCAGTAACGGCACGCAACCTCTGAAGGATAGCAACACACACCTGGCTGGCAAGCAGGTCTTGAAATCCTGAGGCGCAGAGGGAGCCACAGCCTGCAAAAACACTAGTGTCTGTGGGTTCTAGCACCAATCAGACAAGACAGTGTGGAACCTAAGTGGATCTGACCTCAGGTCACCCAGCAAATCCACCAAAAGCTAAAGGGTCCAAGCAGGCACTGGGAACACACTCCAAACAGAGACATCACAATGGGAACAGGTCAGAATAAGAACACAAGCAACAATTACCAGGACCATTTAATACCACCGGAAACCAGCAGTCCTACCACCACAAGCAGGCCCTGGAGATACTATCTCACCTGACACAAAAGAGAAGAACTTCAAATCTGAGATTATGAAAGTGATGGCTACCTTAAAGGAGGAAAATAAATCCCTCAAGCTAGAACAGGGATACACAAAGAAAGAGATGAAAGAATTGAACAAATGGCTTAAAGAAATTTGCAAAAGGCAGGAAACTACAGTCAAACAGGAGAAGTAAATGAATAAAAGGATTCAAGGCCTCAAAATGGAGGTAGAAGCAATGAAGCAAACACAATCTGAGCTAATCCTGGAAATGGAAAACCTAGAGAAGAGGACAGGATCTACAGACACAAGCATCACCAACAGAATTTAAGAGATGGAAGAAAGAATATCAGGTATAGAAGATATAACTGAAGAAATTTATAGAACAGTCAAAAAAATGTTAAATCTAAAAAGTTCCTGACACAAAATATTCAAGAAATCTGGGACACTACGAAATGATCAAACCTAAGAATCATAGGAATAGAAGAAAAAGTAGACTCCCACCTGCAAGGCCCAGAAAATATATTCAATAAAATTGTTGAAGAAAAACTTCCTAACTTAAAGAAATAATGCCCATAAATACACAAAAAGCCTACAGAACTCCAAATAGATTAGACCAGAAAAGAAAATCCTCCTGACACATAATAAACATACAGAAAAAAGAAAGACTATTAAAAGTTGCAAGAGAAAAAGGCCAAGTCATATATAAAGGCAAACCTATCAGAATTACACTTGACTTCTCAACAGAGACTATGAAAGCCAGAAGGGTCTGGACAAATGTCATGCAGACACTACGAGACCACAGACGTCAACCCAGACTACTTTACCCGGCAAAGCTTTCATTCACCATATATGGAGAAAACAAGATATTCTATAACAAAACCTAGTTCAAACAGTACCTAATCACAAATCCAGCCCTACAGAAGATACTAGAAAGAAAACTCGAACCCAAGGAGGTTAACTTTACATAGGAAAACAAAAGAAAGGAAGCACACACACACACACACACACACACACACACACACACACACTACCACTACCAACATAAAAAAAACTAGGAACCAATAACCACTGTCATTAATATCTCTCATTGGCCTCAACTCCCCAATGAAGAGATACAGGCTAAAAGAATGGATGCAAAAACAGGACTCATCATTCTACTGCATACAAGAAACTCACCTCAGCAATAAAGATAAACATTACCTTAGAATAAACGGCTGGAAAAAGATATTCCAAGTAAACAGACCCAAGAAGCAAGCTGGAGTAGCCATCCTACCATTTAATAAAATACACTTTCAACCAAAACTAATCAGAAGAGATGGGGAAGGATACTTCATACTCATCAAAGGAAAAGTACACCAAAATGATGTCTCAATTCTGAACATCTATGTCCCAAAGGCAGGAGCACCCACATTCATAAAAGAAACATTACCAAAGCTTAAATCACACATCAAACCTTATACATTAATAGTGGGAGACTTCAACACTCAACTTTCACCAATAGATAGATCATTGAGGTGGAAAATAAATAGCGAAATAATGAAACTAATAGATGTCGTGAATAAAATAGATCTAACCAATATATACAGAACTTTTCACCAAAACATGAAAGAATCCAACTTCTTAGCACATCAATGAACCATCTCCAAAATTGACCATATACTTGGTCACAAAGCAAACATCAACAGATACAAAAAGATCTAAATAATCCCTTGTATCTTATCAGATCACCATGGATTAAAGCTGGAACTAACCAACAACAGAAACAACAGAAAGCCTACAAACTCATAGAAACTGAACAACTCCCTACTCAATGATATCTGGGTAAGGAACAAAATTTTAAAAAGAAACTAAAAGCTTCCTATAATTCAATGAAACTGAAGGCACAGCATACCCAAACTTATGGGACTAAATGAAAGCATTGCTAAGAGGATAATTCATAGCACTAAGTGTCTACAAAGAAATCGGAGAGATCCCATATAAGCAACATAACAACACACCTGAAAGTTCTTGAATAAAAAGAAGCAGACTCACCAAAGAGGAGTAGACAATTGGAAATCATCAAACTCGGGGCTTAAATCAATAAACTAGCAACAACGAGAACAATTCAAAGGATCAACAAAACCAAGAGCTGGTTCTTTGAGAAAATCAACAAGATAGAAAAACCCTTAGCCAAACTAACTAAAAGACAGAGGAAGAGTATTCAAATCAACAAAGTCAGAAATGAAATGGGAGTCATAATGACAGACATTAAGGAAATCCAAAGAATCATTAAGTTGTACTTCAAAAGCCTATATGCCAAAAATTTGAAAATCTAAACAAAATGGACAATTTTCTTCACAGATACCAACTACCAAAATTGAATCAAGATCAGATAAACCAATTAAATAGCAGTATATCTCCCAAGGAAATAAAGATAGTCATCAAAAGTCTCCCAATGAAAAAAGCCCAGGGCATGATGGATTCAGCGTAGAGTTCTACCAGACCTTTAAAGAAGAGCTAATACCAATTCTCTTTAAACTATTCCACAAATGGAAACAGAAGGAACATTACCAAACTCATTCTATGAGGCCGCAGTCACTTTGATACCTAAATCACAGAACGATTTGGTAAATAAAGAGAATTTCAGACCAATTACTATCATGAAAAAATACTCAATGAAATACTCACAAAGCAAATCCAAAAATACATCAAAAATATGATTCGTTATGACCAGGTAGGCTTTGTCCCAGGCATGCAGAAGTGGTTCAATATATGGAAATCTCAATGTAATGCATAACATAAGCAAACTGAAAGAAAAAATATAATCATCGTCTTAGATGCTGAAAAACCATTTGAAAAAATCCAATACCCATTCATGTTTAAAGTCTTGGAAAGAGCAGGAATTCAAGACACATGCTTCAACATAATAAAACCAATATACAGCAAGTCTATAGTCAACATCAAACTAGATGGAGATAAAGTTAAATCAATTACACTGAAATCAGGAACAAGACAAGACTGCCCACTCTCTCCATATCTCTTCAATATAGTATTTGAAGGCCAAGCTAGAGCAATAAGACAACTAAAGGAGGTAAAGGGGATGATACAAATTGGAAAGCAAGAAATAAAACTATCACCATTCGCGGATAACATGATAGTATATATAAATGACCCTAAAAACATTCTACCAAGGAGACAGCCTACAGACTGAGAGAAGATCTTAACCCACCCTATATTCAACAAAGGACTAATATCCAAAATATATACAGAACCCAAAATATTAAACATAAACAACTGAAATAGGCTAATTAAAAATGGGACACAGAGCTAAACAGAGAATTCTCAACAGAGGAATATTGAATGGCTGAGAAACACTTAAAGAAATAAATGTTCAACATCCCTAGTCATCAGGGAAATGCATATCAAAACAAGTCTAGATTTGATCTTATACATGTCTGGATGGCTAAGATCAAAACTCAAGTGATAGCACATGCTGGCAAGGATGCAGAGAAAGGGGAATACTCCTCCATTGATGGTGGCAGTGCATATTTGTACAACCATTTTGGAAATCAATCTGATGCTTTATCAGGAAACGGGGAATAATTCCTCCTTAAGACCCAGCCATACCATTCCTGGACATATATCTGTAAGATACTCTACCATACAACAAGGACATTTGCTCAATTATGTTAATAGCAGCTTTATTCTTAATAGGCAGAGTCTGGGAAAAAAAAAACCTAGATGTCCCTCAACCAAAGGACAGATAAAGAAACTGTGGTACATTTACACTACTCAACTATTAAAAACAAGGAAATCTTGAAATTTGCAAGCAAATCAATGGAACTAGAAAAGATCATCCTGAGTGAGTTAACCCAGACCCAGAAATACACACATTGTATATATTCACTCATAAGCAGATATTAGCTACATAATACAGGACAACCACACTACAATACAAAGACTTATGTGTCAACCAAGAACCATGTATGATATGAACCTAGACCCTTTGCTCAGATGTAGCAGATAGGCAGCATAGTCTCCTTTTGGGTCCCAAAATATGTGGAGTAGGGACTACTTCTGACATAGACACACCCTGACAATGATGATCACTTCCTTTTGGCAGGATGGCCATGCCAAGCCACAGAGGAAGAGTTAGTACAAATGAGACTTGATAAGCTGAGATCATATTTTAGGGAAAGAGGGCTCCTCTTTATGAGGACTAGGGGAGGAAGGTATAGGGGATGAGGGAGGGAGCTACAATTGGGATGTAAAGAATTCAAACTTCAGAACAAGCATGTAACTTATATTGTTAATCCCACTACATGGGAATAGCTCTGAGACTAGCTGAGACATGAATGTTTATGCATAGACAATGCTTCTTGTTGGTCACAGAATCCCTATGACTTATTATTAGATGCCATTCTTCATATGGCATGAATGAAGATTTATAGATGTCATTCTTCTGCTCATACAAAGAGCAGAGAACCAGCCTTAATTGTTCTGTGCATCATGCACACCTCATACACTTATTATTTTAAGACTGTATAATGCTTGTGAGAAATTATGTGTTTTCAGAACAAAAGAACTGGACACTGGCACTGGATCAGACCTGACAGGATCCATTCCTCTCAGCATGCTGGATGCTGACATCCTGCATCCTCAAGTGCTTCCAGCCTCAAGTACTTCAGTTGCTGTTCCTTATCAGACCAGCTCCCAGGACAGCTTCAAAGAAAACTTGATTTTAATTGGTCCAGAATTTCAGACTGTCCCACACAGGACTTCTATTAAGCCTGGAATTTCTCAACATTTAGAAACTAGACCACAACCCTTATTCCTGTCTTGTTTAACCATTTTCTCCAATTTTATTTGAGCCCCTACAAGGGTATTAATCATCCCAAATCAGCCAGAAGAAACCTTAAGAGAATGACACCCCATTTCCCCTGAGTGAGGTTGGGTAGGTTTTTGGTGATCTCATGGGCTACAGATGGTTATTTTCATTGGGAGTTGGTTATAAGTTATTATTCAGAGAGAAAATGTGGATGTCCCTTTTTTTTCCCCTTTATCTATCTTTCTTATGTTTGGAGATAGGGGTTGAAAAGAAAGAAAGGGGAATATAGAAATATACAGGTGTGATAGGACAAAAAGTAGATTATTGAATCTACTCCTCAATTTAATGCCTTAATTGTTACTCACAAGTAAGGTTATTTTTAATTCATTGGCATAGAATTTTGTGTATTGATGCAAAATAAGTTTAATTTTGATACATTGTATAGAATTCAAATTTAAGATCACTCACATTATATATATATATATATACTCTAAAATGAGGCATTGTATCCATACAACTCAATTATAATATAAGGTATAGTCTAATATTTTGAAAGTGCTATTGAAAGCTGTTTAGGATAATTAAGTTGTACAAGTTAATTGTTAGTTGACCAAATCATCGTCATGTCAACTACTAGTCCATTTTTATCACAAGAATATACATCCTAGGTTTGACATATAGATAGGATTCTATAGATGGATAAGGTAAAATAGATAAGGTCTTCAAAAACCTCAGAGACCTACATAGTATGTGACATTTAAAGATGTTTTTATTAGTTTAAAGATTCTTTGACAACAAGACAGGTTAACTCCTGGTAACACGCAGCATACTTCAAAGAAGATGATAAGCATCAAGCATCTCCTTATGGAGATGGCCTCAAATGTGGCAAACAAGACACTGGGCAAAACTTCTTTGATTCTGCCACAAACAGAATTCTGCCTAAAAATGGACAAGTTTAGATGTAAGCAGAGTCAACGGCCAAACTCTGCCAAGACAGGGTAAGCAAGGCCTCAATAATTCCTGCCTCACAAATATGTCTGTCAGATATACTGGGCCAAAAGGCTGAAGATGATGCTCCAACGTAATACAGAGTTTTATCTGACTATTCAGGCAGCAAACTGTCTCTGTCATTTTTTTACTGTGAAAGCTGCTAACCTGAACTTCTCGTTTACTCAGGTAATTAACTTTTATTGCTTCTCAAGTCTCTGATGAGATTGAAGACCAGATAGCTTAGTTCTACAATTAAGTTTAGTTGTTTAGGGCCTAAGATGTTTTTAGGTCTAGATAGATGTTTTAAGTTGATAAAAATGAGATATGATAGATATTGATTTACATTCAGAATTTTAGACTTATCAAGATAGGAAAGATGTTTTCTTCAAAGTTACCAAATTCAGATAGCCTAAACATTTTATGAATGTAACGTTAGTATAATTCTTGATTGTTCCATGGTTCTTCTTGCTGTATGTAGTTTAATGTATTTAGGTATAATATACATGTAAATGTACGTGTAAAAAAGAAAAATAATAACTAAAAAGCAGGAAACAAAAATATAGACCAATAATATAATTAGATGTGAAAGCAACTCTTTCTAATGATATTTTTTTACATAATCATTAACCTTCCTCCCCTCCCACAAATGTACCTATGTCCTAACAAGCCATATAAAAAGCAAGCAGGGCCTAAGAAGTATCTCAGCATCTGAGAATGCTTGCTGGGCACACAGAGGTGTCTGACTTCAATTCTCTAGAAGCCACATAAATAGCTGGGCATAGCACACCTGTAACCCCAGCACTGGAATAGGGAAGGGAAACAGAGTCAAGAGGTTCACTAGGGATTGCTGACTGCCAGCCTAGCTCCAGTTTTGGTAAAAGATGGTGTCTCAGGGGAATAATTCACAGAGTGAGATACCTAGTGTCTTTCTCTGGTCTCTGCACCCATATACCACACCCCTGCATGCACGCACATGCGCGCGCGCACACACGCACATATGCACACACGCACGCACGCACGCACGCACAGAGGCACGAACGCACATGCATGCGCATACAGTACCCACAAGAATAGTCAATTCACTATATAACATTTTGATGTGATTAAAAATTTTCTCTCAGACAGAGAACTCTGCCTCATACCTTGTTAACCTTGCAGCCTTTTTTTCCCAGTCATCTGAAATATACATCTAATTTTTAAAAAAATGATACCACTTTTAGCCCTCTTTTTACTATGGAATATATACTGAGCACGTTCCATGCTGTTAAATATGCCAAAAAAAAAAAAGTTTGGAATGATTGTGTGATATCCCAACAATTGTTTATAATTTCAGCAAATCTTCTATTATTAACTGTTCAGTTTTTAAATTGTTTACTGTTGGATTCTCTACTTCAACGCCTATCCTCAAAAGTAAGAAGGACATTGCTCGCCTTAACACTCTGTGGGACAAACTGTTAGATACACAGATTTAAGTACTTACACCTGTTGGCAAATTTCCCTACAAATGAGCCATCAATGTCACACTCCACAGGAATATGAGAAAACATTCCTGCTGTATGGTCAATCTCTTGTGTCTTTATCAACTCTTGCCTTTTGGTTCGTCTTTCTGCCTGCTTATTAGATAAGGAAGACATCAATTAAAATTATTTTACTGCTACTGAAATCGAACTTACTTCATTCGGTTGCCCAGTTGTATCCCTTTTTTGTGAGGTTTTGTGGCTTACATTCATATTTCTGTTAGAGATTTGCTTCCTGGAGTAATGAGAATCTGGTGTGCACTGAGAGCTAGCATCTTTAGTTGACATAAAGATTGCACATGGTTTTTCATAGTAATTTATTCTTTAACTTTGCTAATAGTTTTGGCACAGACAGATTGTGTAGGTATTTTGTTATTAACTCTATCCTCTCCTCATATCTTTATTCTTTTTATAGAGCCCTTCTCTGCCTTGTTACCACTTCGTATCTTCACTAATATTGTCTCCTGTTATATTGACAGGACTTGTGTTTTGCTGCTTATAACCTGTATTCAGTCTTCATGGAATCTATTCTGTCCTGGGAGGAAGAAGAGGCTCTCTTGACTTTTCTCAAATGGCTAACCAACACCCACAGATTTTAATACTGAGGTGATATGCAAGGGCAAGCTTCTTGCTGATAGTGAATATTGGTAAAAGACTTAAAAACCTTTGAGGATTTGGATTTGGACAGTCCCACCCTTCATACCTTCATGACCTCAGGCCTGTTAATCATGTAAGCATCACCCTTCTCATTTGTAAATTATCATGAGTCTGATTGCTTGTCTAATGAATTAGATGATTCCCCAAAAGCTTAGTAAAATCCTATAGATGGGGTGTCTAAACTGTTGACTCCTCTGGGCCAGAGTGGACAAAGAAGAAATGCCTTGGACCATAAGTTTGAGTCACAAACACTAATGAAAGCTGATAAGCAAAAAGAAAAAGAGAGAGAGAAGTATGAAAGAATAGAACTATGCATATAATACTATTTGTGGTATCTGCCACCACAGATAAGCAAAACAGTCCTCACAGAACCATGCTAATTATATATTGTCAGGTCTAGAGTCTTTCAGAATGATAGAACAGGTCCCAAGTTTGTCAACAGTAATAACAAATATATGAGTAATGAAATGTCTCTGATTTTTAAAATATTATTCAGTATAAACTGAAGGGACAATATGAAGCCACTAGAACATTTGACATCATATTTCAAAACTCAAGCACCAGTACCTGTTTTTGTGAGAGTAGCCATGATTCTTGGGGAGTCCTCGTGGTGCTCACCAGATGTTTTAGGTTACCTTTCACTGCTTGTGTGCTTCATTCTTGGAAAGAGTTGCTCACACACGTGGATGCTGCCAAGAAACGAAGCCGTGACTAAAGCATGACTATCCAGCTGGGGGGGGGGGGTATTTGTCTCTGAAGCAGAGGCCTTGCAGATATACCAGGGTCTGTGCTCTAGGCTGAACGCTGGCTTGCAACTGTATACGTTCTATTGGTAAACTGGCAAGCAATCGTTTGTCAAGTGAGATGATAACCTCTTACGTAGCAAAATATCGATTCTGCCCCCAGCATCTTGAAGTCGTGTTTTAAAACTCTCTCGTCAAATCAAACAGCAAGGCTGCGCATTCTTCTCTGCTCACAGGGATGCAGTTAGCCAACATGACAAACAGCGTAAGAGGTTAAGCTCATCTTAACCTGAGTTTGCACAATTTCACTCTTTTGGCTCTCACCTTGAAGATGCAGGGCTACCTCATTTAAAAGAGCAGCTAAACCTACCAAATGTTTTTAAGTCTGGGGAATCTAATGGCTTCAGGTTTAAATCCACTATCTGTGGAGACTGGAACTTAGAAGACAAAATTAGCTTAAGCAGAACTTCAAAGTCTCTAAAACAGGGACACTTGCCAGGACGTCGGTTTCCAAAGTGCTCATTGTTCATTAATGTTCAGATTCCGGGATTTAGCTACATTATGTACTCAACTGTGAAGCCAAATTGGTTGTTTGTTTGTTTGTTTCCTTGCCATGTTCAGGTGTTTTGCTTGCTTGTATGTCTGGGTGCCATGTGCATACCCGGTCCATGCAGAGGTCAGACGAGGGCATTGAATCCATGACATTGGGACTTACACACCATCGTGAGCTGCCATATTGGTGCTGGGAACTGAACCTGAATCCTCTGCCAGAACACCAAGTGCATTTAACCATGGAGCCATCTCTCCTGGGGCTGCTATTTTGTCATATCGTATTTTGTATCTTGCATAATCAAACTTCTTATCTTTGAAATATATATACAAGTCTTCATGACCCTGTAGGAAAAAAATCCAGTAAAAATGATAAATTTGTAATCTAGTTTTCATCATCACATTCTGTTACAAATTTCATTTCTGACACAATAAATGGCTTGCAGCTGTGTCACAAATCATGGAATCTTTTCAGCGTTGAGCCTCCACTTAGACATCTTACTTAAATGATGCCGCACTGACAGCACCAGCACTTTTGAGGGGTTCATGAAAGCGAAGATGATTCAAGCTCTGGCCCTTGTGAAACTCACACTCTTGACAATTTGCTTGACATTATCCATTTTAACACGCTGCACATAAATCTTAATGTGCAGTCCATGGTCTTTCTCCACAGCACTCCCAGTCTTCCTCTCACCTCCTCCCACCTCTCACTAGATAGTGGCACAGGAGAACAGAATCTACAACCTTATTATCACACTGTGCTCCAGCCGCCTCTCTAACTCAGAAAAAGGCAACTTTGTCCCATGGCTCCCAGTGTTTTTCCTCATAAGGAAGGAATGGTGTTTCACTAGGAGGCTGCTCTGGTTTGAATGCATTCCTTGGACTCACATGTTGGGGAGCTTAGCCTCAGAGCAGCATTGCTTGGAGATGAGGCCTAATGCCGAGTTACTGGGTCCTGAAGGCAGTACCCACAAAGATGGACAGATGTGTTATCACAGGAGTGTACCAGTCATTTAGAGAGCAGGTTGCTGGTTGGACCCTTGCTATATTCACTTTGCCCTTTGCCTTTTTAACACATTATGGTGTGGCTCAAAGGCTCTTGACATGAATTGTTGCTGTGTCCCTGGGTTTAGGATCCTCAAGTACGATGCGGTACGTAACCACCTTTTCTTTGTAAATGACCCAGATTGGGTTATTGTATAACAGCCGCAGAACAGTGACTGCCGGGGGCCTCCACGGATTGTGACTGAGGGCAAAAGGTAAGGTAAAGAAAGATTTCTGAGTAATATACACAGAGCTTTCAATGAGTGTGCAAGTAACTCAGCTGTGCCCCAAACTCAGATGGTTTCTGACAAACAGAAAGCTGTGCCTGCCTGAAAAGTCCCACAGTTGCGTCTGAGGCACGAGTTGGGTCTCTGCTGTGAGGTCCGCACCTCATGCTTAAATCATGGTCTATTTCCTCAGCACTGACTGGATGAGGTAACTTGGTGTGGAGTAGAGAGAAGTCAGCTTTGGGGGCGGGGGGAGGGGGTTAGGCATAACTCCCAAGCTACTCAGATGCCTGTAAATCCCTGTCTCCTCTCCCCCAGCCTATTAGTTTCAGCATCTACTATGGACCATATGTTACGGGAATGCAATCAGTAAGCATCTTTGCTTGGGCAGCATGCTCCAGTTCTTCTCTGAGTGTCTGTCTCCTTTCATTAGGTGAGAAGCTTCTCATCTAGAAAGACTGTGTATGCTACTGCCTCTTACAACACTGCAGGAGTCAAAGTCCTATAATGCATCCAGTAGTCACCCCGATGCATTGTAAGTACTGAGTCACTCCATGAGTCCTTGACACACTGATCTATTCTGGATAAAGAAATGCACCTCCCTCCCCATGTAACCCAGAGTCCTCGCAAAAAAAATCAGACTCAACAGCATCCGGCCCTTTCATCACATCAGGTCCTCTAATTTAGAGAAAGCAGATGTTATAGGAATGCCCATTCCTTGAGCAACAGGCAAAAGTGTGGATACATGGCCCTAAGTTACCATGGTGTTAGGACATTATAAGTAAATGCTTTGATTTTCTTGTATCCTTTTCCTGAGCTAATGCTGCCAATCATTTTTATAGATTGATAGCTAGGGCTTTGTTTTCAGAATCTCTATGTCTGTTGCATCAATGGCTGCAAAGAATCTTCTGGAAGCCAAGCCTTCCCAGCCAATTACCCTGGGGTCCAAGTGGCTCCCTCATTTTGGCAGATGGTACCCATGACTTCCTTCATTTTCTCGTCAACAGGAGATTATAAGCCACTTCCAAATTGCTGACTCCCAACTGTGCATATTTCGGCCTTCTTCCTCTGCCTGGAGTTGAGAGAGCCAGGGAAGGAGGTATCTCTCGCCTCTGCACACAGCCACAGTCTGATGCCCCTCTCTGGAATACATATAGGGAGTTGCTGAGCCAAAAGTTTATTATCTGGCTTAGCTTGAATGTACAGTGAGGAAAGCTGAGTACAAAACCAAATGTTCGGTGTGTTCCTAATTCCATGTGTTTCAAAGTGCCTGAAGCAGGAACATTATGGAACAGAGCTGGAGACACTTCCCTGGTGGCAAATCAAGAGTTCATCTCTTTAGCTTTGGAACACCGTCAGGCCTTCAGCAATCAACTGCTTCTATTCTCTCCTATTTCCTAATTGTACTCTTATTGACAAGGCTGAACCTTTCTCACAGTATCACAGGCCTTGATAGTAAAAGCCACTCTGTTCTAAGGCTCCCGCTAAAGCGCCTCTTCACTTCCAAGGGTAATGAACTCTTTTATAATCAATGCCTTGCTTTATGCACATTCTCATTGGTTTCCAGGAACTGCCTTGTAATTATGCCGCTCGGTATTGCATGTCAGAGGTTTGCTTTGCCTTTTAATATTTTATGAAGAAATTCAGATTTTTGACAGTCAAAATATTTAACCCAGAGGACCCAAAACCCAGACTATTATTTTGTAAAGTAGCCATCAAGCTGCACACTTGTACACCGCCAGCTTCCCCAGTGCATACTCATGCGCGCTGATACTCTCTGAGCAGACTCAACCACATGCTGTCCAGATGGAAACCTGGCTGCATCATTACATTATATTGAAATAACCCAATACCACCTGTTTCTGCTGGGGCTCCTGCCAACTTTCTCCCATAAACCATTTATTTTGCTAATATTTTAGTTGGTCACCACAGAAGGACACTTGAAGTTAAAGATTTACCATGTGTTGCAGCCACTTGCAGCCAAGAGAGGCAAATAGATAAACAAATAAATAAATCAATTAAAAAATCTTCCTGAAAGGAGGCAATGGAACCAGAGAAGAGCAAATGTCAATCTGTTCTCTCTGACTATGATGCCTCATGTAGGCATGATGTAATCACAGGCTGGGGAATTCCACGGTGAGGATTCCTGGCAATCTTCATGAGATGAATTATTCTAGTGTCTCTGGTGATTTTTTTTTTTTTTAAGATCGTAAAAGTGTTTTCAATTTTGGGAGGAAGAATTTTCTCTTCCTTGGCAAGTTTTTCTCCTCCAAAATAGTTGTATTTGTAAACAAGATAATGGGATGCATAGTTTATTTGGTGAATCTGCTATATAGAAATACAGAGGTCGAGAGAGAAGAGGAGGGGGGAGAGAGAGATTGCTATCAGCTTATAAAGAAGATCATCTTATAAAGGAAGAGAAGACGGAGGTCAGCTTTAGAAACTAACCTTGAACATGACATTCAAGATCATTAGACATCCTCAGAAGCAGATACAGGTTTGCTGTCTTCAGGATTAAAGATCCAACTGGAAGCTCCCTGTTGTAATCTGACCTTTAGAATGCTGTGCAGTGTCCCATCATTCTCCTCTCTTCTCTAAAGCTATCTCATAGTATCTGCCCACAGTCCCCAAATTCTCAGGCCATTGGCACAGTTTTCCAAAGATGTCATTTCAAGCTGGACCTGGGAGGAGGACCCTGGGCACCCAGCTACCCTTTATCGGCTACGTGGAGAACCGAGACCACGGAACCTGGCTTCTTAGCTATTCTGAATGTCCCCAATGCTTCCAAACTTTCTCCTGAACTCAGAACATCTCCTCCATAGTGAACCCCAGAGGAATAAGGGAAAACAAAAATTAATAGATTTGATGGCATCTACTTAACCTCTTTTATCTTTGAGCTCCCGTGACACCAAGAAATCTCCATGATCTCTCAGAATTTCAATTTATTACAAAGTGGTCATGCTTTCTTTCATTATACTTGGTGATTTGCTGACCAAAGTCAGAGCCTTGCCCTGGTGAACTAAGAAGCTAGCACCCTCCTATCCTATTATATCCCCACCTCCAACTTCTACACGGAATGATCACTACAGTCACAGAAAAGGGAAAGAAATACTGTTAGAACAGAATGCCACTTCATATAAAGGGTCCATTTTTCTGCTCAAAAAGCCCTTATCACCCAAATAGCCAGTTGGCATTATAGATAATTTATATTTCAGTTATTTGTTTTAAAAGCCCACTTGTAACCTGTAATGCCTAGAGACATAGATTAAGGATCACAGAAAAGCAATATACGTCTCCTAGGGGCTCCTATTCATGTTTATGTATCCTCCTTAAAGACAGATAATCACACAATTAATAGTCTATCGCTCAACATGTATCTTCTGTGCAAAACACATTGACACAGTCAATCCTGGTGTGTGGTTTGGTTCGAAGTATGAAATATTGAACAATAGGCATTACCTCAGGGTAAAAGGTTAGAAAAAATATTCCAAGCAAATGGTCACAAGAAGCAAGCAGGCATAGCCATTTTAGTATCGAACAAAATAGACTTTCAACCAAAATTAATCAAAAGGGATGAGGAAGGACACTTCATACTCATCAAAGGTAAAGTCAACCAAGATGACATCACAATTCTGAACATCTATGCTCCCAATACAAGGGTACCCACACTTGTAAAAGATCTGTTAAAAAAAGCTTAACCACTCATCGATCCCCACACAATAATAGTGGGAGACTTCAACACCCCACTCTCAGTGAAGGATAAGTCACTGAAACAGAAACTAAGCCAAGAAATAACATCATTAACCAATGCTATGGGTCAAATGGATCTAACAGATATCTGTAGAACATTTCACCCAAACAAGAAAGAATATACCTTCTTCTCTGCACCCCATGGAACCTTCTCCAAAATTGATCACATCGTAGGTCACAAAGCAAGCCTCAATAGATACAAAAGGATTGAAATAATACCTTGTATCCTATCAGATCACCATGCTCTTAGGCTGCAATTCAACAACAACAGAAATAACAAAAAGCCTACACGTACATGGAAACTAAACAACTCTCTGCTAAATGACACCTGGGTCAGGGAAGAAATAAAGAAAAAAATCAAGGAGTTTCTGAAATTCAAAGAAAATGAAGGAACAAGATACCCAAACTTGTGGGATACATTGAAAACAGTGCTAAGAGGAAAATTCATAGCTCTAAGTACCTTTAAAAAGAAATTGGAAACATCGCACATAAGCGCACATCGCACATAATGACACAACTGGACGCCCTAGAAAAAAAAGAAGCAGAAACACCCAAGAGGAGTAGACGTCTGGAAATAATCAAACTCAGGGCTGAAATTAACAAATTAGAAACTAAGATAACAGTCCAAAGAATCAACAAAACCAAGAGCTGGTTCTTTGAGAAAATCAACAAGATAGACAGACCGTTAGCCAAACTAACTAAAAGGCAGAGATACATTATTGTGTTCCCGACCCGCGGGTTCAGTTATTCGTGGAGTGGCGAGGAGGGTCACGACCTGTGAATAAAGAATGGATGAGAACAGAGGCATGGGCCCAGGAAAAACTTGCTTATCGAGGGCCGTTTATTATAAGGGGTTATCCAAATATATAATAAGCTTCTGAAAGGGCGGGGGTGAGAAGGAATGCAGTGGAAAGTTACAAAATCTTCTGGGCCAGGCCCAAGGACAGCAGGTATGGAGTGGGGCGACTATACAGAAGTCTCGATACACCAAATGTTCTCTTTCTCAAGGTCAGGTTGGATCTTTGTGGTAGCCAGGCAGAATAATTATCTCAAGTATGCAGACAGCTGTGGCTTTCAGCCAGCAGGGCCTCTCAGCCACTGGGGCAGGTCAGGCAAGGTCCTATGGCTCCTGACAGTATTGAAATCAACAAAATCAGAAATGAAAAGGGAGACATAACAATAGCCACTAAAGAAATACAAAGAATCATAAGATCCTACTTTGAAGGCATATACGCCACAAAATTTGAAAATCTAAGGGAAATGGATGATTTTCTTGATCAAGTTCACTTGCCAAAGTTGAGTGAAGAACAGATAAACAAGCTAAATAGTCCCATTTCCCCTACAGAAATAGAAGCAATCATTGATAGTCTCCCAACCAAAAAAAGATCAGGGCCAGATGGTTTCAGTGCAGAATTCTACCAGACCTTCAAGGGCGAGCTAATACCGATACTCTTCAAGCTACTCCAAAAGATAGAAATGGATGGAAAATTACCAAATTCATTCTATGAGGCCATAGTCTCATTGATACCTAAACCTCACAAAGACTCAACAAAGAAAGAGAATTTCAGACCAATTTCCCTTATGAACATAGATGCAAAAATACTAAATAAAATACTTGCAAAACGAATACAGGAACACATCAAAGATATCATTCATCATGACCAAGTAGGCTTCATTCCAGGCATGCAGGGATGGTTTAATATATGGAAATCCATCAATGTAATCCACCATATAAACAAACTGAAAATAAAAAACCACATGATCATCTCTTTGGATGCAGAGAAAGCATTTGATAAAATCCAACACCCATTCATGTTTACAGTTTTAGAGAGATCGGGGATACAAGGCACTTTCTTCAACATAATAAAGGCCATATACAGCAAGCCAATAGCCAAACTCAAAGTAAATGGTGAGATACTCAAGGAAATTCCTCTAAAATCGGGAACAAGGCAAGGCTGCCCACTCTCTCCATATCTCTTCAATATAGTACTCGAAGTTCTAGCCAGAACAATAAGACAATAAAAGGAGATCAAGGGTATCCAATGAGAAAGGAGGAAGTCAAATTATCCCTATTTGCAGATGATATGATAGTGTACATAAGTGACCCTCAAAACTCCACCAGAGAACTCCTAAAGCTGATAAACACCTTCAGCAAATTGGCTGGATACAAAATTAACTCAAAAAAGTCTGTAGCCTTCCTATACACAAATGACAAGCTTGCAGAGGAAGCTAGAGAACTCCTAAAGCTGATAAACACCTTCAGCAAATTGGCTGGATACAAAATTAACTCAAAAAAGTCTGTAGCCTTCCTATACACAAATGACAAGCTTGCAGAGGAAGAAATTAGGAAAACCACATCCTTCACATTAGCCACAAGCAATATAAAATATCTAGGAGTTACTCTAACTAAGCAAGTGAAGGACTTGTTTGAAAAAATTTCAAAACACTGAAGAAAGAGATTGAAGATGACCTGAGAAGATGGAATGATCTTCCTTGCTCATGGATTGGGAGAATTAACATAGTAAAAATGGCCTTCCTACCAAAAGCAATCTACAGATTCAATGCAATCCCTATCAAAATACCTATACAATTTTTAAAGACATTGAAAGTTCAATTCTGAACTTCATATGGAAAAAAATACCCAGAATAGCTAAAACAATCTTGAACAATAAAAGGTACGCCAGAGGAATCTCCATACCTGATCTCAAATTGTACTATAAAGCAATAGTAATTAAAACAGCATGGTACTGGCACAGCAAAAGGCTGGTTGATCAGTGGAATTGAATCGAAGACCCAGATATGAATCCACACACATATGGTCACTTGATTTTTGACAAAGAAGCCAAATCCATTCAATGGAAAAAGGATAGCATCTTCAACAAATGGTGCTGGTCTAACTGGAGGTCTATGTGTTAAAAAATGCAACTGGACCCATATTTGTCACTTTGCACAAAACTCAAATCCAAGTGGATTAAAGACCTCAACATAAAACCAGAGACACTAAGCCACTTAGAGGAAAAAGTGGGGAAGAGCCTGGAACATATTGGCACAGGAGACAACTTCCTGAACAGAACACCAACGGTCCAGGCCTTAATGTCAACCATTAATAAATGGGACCTCATGAGGCTGAGAAGCTTCTGTAAGGCAGGAGACACTGTCAAGAGAACAAAGCAATAGCCTACAGACTGGGAAAAGATCTTCACCAACCCTACATCTGACAAAGGTCTAATATCCAAAATATATAAAGAACTCAAGAAGTTAAACACCACCAAACCAAATAACCCAATTGAGAAATGGGGCTTGGAACTAAACAGAGAATTCTCAACAGAGGAATATCAAATGGCTGAGAAACACTTAAAGAAATGCTCAACCTCCTTAGTCATTGGGGAAATGCAAATCAAAACAACTCTGAGATTCCATCTTACACCCATCAGAATGGCTAAGATCAAAAATTCAAGCGACACCACATGCTGGTGAGGATGTGGGGAGAGAGGAACACTCCTTCATTGCTGGTGAAAATGCAAACTAGTACAGCCACTTTGAAAATCTATCTGGTGCTATCTCAGAAAAATGGGAATAGGGCTTCCAAGACCCAGCTATTCCACTCCTTGGAATATACCCAGAAGATGCTCCAGCATACAACAAGAAAATTTGCTCAACCATGTTCATAGCAGCCTTATTCATAATAGCCAGAACATGGAAACAGCCTAAGTGTCCATTAGTAGAAGAATGGATAAAGAAACTGTGGTACATATACACTATGGAATACTACTCAGCTATTAAAAACAAGGAATTCCCGAAATTTGTGGATAAATGGATTGAGCTAGAAATGATCATAATGAGTGAGTTAACCCAGAAGCAGAAAGAATCAAATGGTATATACTCACTTATATCTGCATACTAGGCCAAGGGTCATGTCCCACGAAAGCCTTTACTTACCAGGAAACTGGGACAGAGTGGAGGACATCCTATTGGGACTCTAAATGAGAGAAGCTTGGGAGAATAGCAAAATAGAAGGATCCAGAGGGTCCTAGAAACCTACAAGTAGAACATTATGATAGGCAGATTTGGGCCCAGGGGTCACGCTCAAACTAAGGCACCATCCAAGGACAATACAGGCGGTAAACTTTAAACCCCTACCCAGATCTAGCCAATGGTCAGAACATTCTCCACAGTTGAGTGGAGAGTGGGATATGACTTTCTCACGTACTCTGGTGCCTCACGTTTGACCATGTCCCCTGGAGGGGGAGACCTGGTAGCACTCAGAGGAAGGACAGCAGGTTACCAAGAAGAGACTTGATACCCTATGAGCATATACAGGGGGAGGTAATCCCCCTCAGGAACAGTCATAGGGGAGGGGAATAAGGGGAAAATGGTGGGGAGGGAAGAATGGGAAGATACAAGGGATAGATAGGATAAACATTGAGATGTAACAAGAATAAATTAATAAAAAAAATAATTATAAAAAAAGAAAAATAATAATAAAATAATAATAATAAAAAGAAATATTAAGCAGTCGCTTCATAATGAAAGCCCTTGGCCTTTAGATTGATATTCCTCAAACAGATTAGAGCTACTATTCTGAGCAGGGTTGGGGGTGGTGCAAGTAATCCAAAGGTGGCCTGTGTCCTATGCAGCTGTTACACCCAGGGTCCAATGGACATAGCAGCTGATTGTAGCTAAAATGCTAAAAAGAGAACATTGATGTTCTGTCAATACAAGCCTTGATTTTAGATTCTTAAGGTCAACCCAAATTTATAAATATCGTGTGCGGTTTCGTCTTTCCCCTAGAGATCAGTATGTAACAAGAAGAGGGTCCAGCTTCGGAATTTAGCTCGAGGCCGATGGAATACCCTGTGTGCTGTCGGGGAGCTCTACCTTGAACATCAGGCTTTGGTTCTGATTGGCACCACTGACCCCTGGTGTCCTTTTTATCAGTGGAAACATCAGATGTGAACATCGATAGCAAACCCACACAGGGCACTTGTTGCCCAAAGCAAGGACTGCTCCATACCAACTGTCTACCTGCCTCTCTGCATTTGCTCTTACTAGTTACTGAGTGGACTCTTTCCCTTTTTGGAATTGAACAAGTCTGAATCATTGCTCTGGTTCCCAGGCTCCTTTTTCAAGAACAAAAACCAACATTTTTTCAGTCTGAACAAGGAAAAAAATTGAACTTTGCTGATATTTAAATATTTCTAGCTCCCAGAACCTGTCTGGGGAGCCGCAGTATACAGATTTAGCCCAAGAAACTTTCCAGGAGATACAGTAGTGTGCGATACAGTCAACTGCAGGCTATGGGGGGATTTGAGGGCACCAGGAACGTACCCCATCCTTCCTGCATATGTTCTTTTTGTGTTCCAGACTCAGACGGTGTCCAGGGGAAAGGCTGGGGCCTCCATCATGAGCGGAAAAATGAAATCTTCCACTAGAATCTCCAGGTATGACTGCCAAGCCAGAAGAGTGCATCCTACCAACTGTCTTCTTCCACCATGGCTGTTTCTTTTACATAGCCTGCAAGACAGAGTCATGGACACCACATCCCTTGGAAAGGCCACTGGGTCCAGGGCTAGGAAAGACATCTATCTCCCTGGCTCTCTTCTTCCCTCCCCTTCCCTCAATAAGAGACTCCCATAGAATAGATAGGAAGTTTGAGTGTATCAAAGGGAAGCAAAACTGAGAATCTATGTTGAAGCACAAAACCAAGAAGAAGCCTGCCTGGACTCACACGTCTCTTCCTCATTGATGGGTCCAGCTGATGAGATCTGATAGCCTTTTCAAATATTTCCAGTTCACAGTTAATGTAAGCTGAGAAGCAAAAGAGCATGCTCACTTACCTCATTTCATATCATGCTGGTTTATTGTTCTCAGGAAACTAAAGGCCACTTCAATCAAACTCTAAAAGGGACCAGTTTTTCTAGCTAAGTGGATCTAATCAACAGCCACAGCACGCTGACCTGTAAGCACGTGTGCATCCACACATGAACACATACACACAAAGAGGCGAGAAAGAGAAAGATGTGTACATCATGCATATAGGTGCACACAGAGAAACACACCTACAAGCACACAGCATACACACACAAAGAAAGAGACAAAGGGAGACATGCTTATCACATACACACACACACACTCTCTTGCTCCCAGGGCTCATGGTGAACTTAGACTTCTGTGCCAAAGTTAAAGGCAGAGACTCAGGAGCTTTCCACAATAAGGCACAGGACCCTTCCCACACCACACTCTGCCAACTTCAGATGTCTCCCTGGTCCCTCCTGCTCTGTTCTAGGACTTACTGCACGGTCTATAATTTTTTCCAGTTTCCAGAAGCACCTTTTTTCCTTTTCAGACCCCCCCAGAGTACGTGTTGCCTTTCACCTGATGCCAGCATTAGTTTCTGAAATCCAGACTCCCGGGTTTCCTTTTTCCCTACTTCTAGGTGGCCATTTTCTTTCCCATGTAAATATACCTCTGCTTCTCCTGTTCCATACCTCTGCCAGGATCCCACCAACCCCCAAACCCACACCCACACCCACCCTCATACCCACTCCCACACACACACTTACTTCCACTCCCATCCCCACCCTCACCCACACTCCCACCCTGACCCCCACGCCCAATCCCACTCCCACCCCCACCCCCACTCCCACCCCACCCTCATCCCCACTTCCACCCCCACACCCCCCCACCCCCCCACCCTCACACCCACACACTTAGCTCCACTCTCACCCCCACCCCACCCCAACCCCTACCCCCATGTTCATCTGTTCTGCTTTCCCTGGTGCTTTTGTTCTCATCTCCACATTGGTCCTTGTTCCTCTCCTCTGACATCACCCAGTCTTGGCTTTGAACTCTTTTTTTTTTTTTTTTTTTTTTTTTTTACCTGCAAAACAGGCATTTTCACCTCTGAGGGTATCCTCTTTTCTCTGTATTGCCCAACCACTAAAGGCGCTTGCCACCAAGCCTGATGACCTAAGTTGGATTCCTGGGACCCATGTGGTAAAAGAAAATAACAAACTTCCATAAACTGACCTCTCACTCTTGTGACACACACACATTCACACTCACATGCATGCACACATGCACACACACACACATATACACACCATATATATAGTTTCTTTTAGTTTATTCTTACAAAAAAAAAAGTATAATTCTTTTTGTTTTGGTTAGAATAGAATTAGTTAGCTTTATGCGTTCCTTTCCTCTCTCCAGCCCCTCCCAGGTTTCCCCACGACTTTCAAGTTAACAGCTTCTTTTACTTTGATGATTATTGGTGTGTGTGTATGTGTGTGTGTGTTGTTGTTGTTGTTAAACATGTAAATACAACCTGCTAAGTTTCAAGGTTGACCACTCTGTGTCGGATAACCAATTCCTGGAAGAAGCTAAATCTCTTTCCCCACTGTCATCAGTTGCCTATAGTTCTTTGGCTAGAGGTAGCATGCTGTGGAATTTCCCCCTTACATGTTAGCTGTTCATTGATATTGTTGATATTTCAGTCATATTTGTGCAGCCATTTCTAGGAGAAATGTTCTCACAGCAGACTTCCTAATATTCTAACTCTTAACAATCTTTCTGGGCTCTCTTTCGTGATGTGCTATGAAACACAGATGCAGGATTTGTGGTGTAGATAAGTCTGCTGGGGTAGATTGGGGTAGTTTTTAATCTTAAAATAAACTAAAATAGAAGTATACTTACATGTTTAAAATAACTGGTTTGAAAGAAAAAAATTAGGTGATTAGATGATTCTCCAGGTAGCATGAGGCTATTAAACACTCTGGAGATAGTCACACAACAAGTGGTGGGGTGAAACATCCAGAGAGACCAGCAGACAAGAAGTGTTGATTAGTATGGGGAAAGGCCTCGGGCAAAGCTGAGCATGTTACTGCAGACACAGACACCATGGAGATGCCAGCCACGGGAAGGAGGAAGGCAACATATCCCAGGAAAAGATTTCTCAGTCAGTTATTCAAAAAATCCAACAGGTCTTCATTTGAAAATGGCCAAATAAGCAAAAGCTTACACTTAGATACAGACAGTTGGAAGGACCCCCCACAGAGAGAGGGGTGAAATCCAGAGACCCCCAAATGAAGGAAGATTATAGGTTTGGAACATGAAAATTGAACACCAGCCAAAAAAGCTCCACCATCAGAAAATGTGAGGACTTGGCCTCCACCCAAGCAACAAAGTGGTCTGTGCTTGTGTTTTAGAATGTCAGGCTTGCTGAACCTTATATAACACGTCTCATATCAAACCTTTAGTATGATTTTGTAAAATCTATGTTTTGACTTCAGAAACTGCAGTCTGGTCACACTGACTTCATGCCAGAAAGATAAAGTATGGACATACTTTGAATATGATGTCATAGTCAGAGCACAGGAAAGGATTATCACTGGACAGATAAAAGGAAAACATCTTTAGAGAGAACAGAAACTAACATGATAAAAATGTCTTGTGCATCAGAAAAAGGAAACCCAGAAATGTGTGCATGGGTGGTTTGCATTTTCACAGGCTTAGAGAACACACATGTGCGCGTGTGTGTGCGCACACGCACACACACACACACACGGCAAATGAACTTGTTCCATCTATTGGGACTCATTTCACAAACCTTGAAAAGAAGTTCCTTTTGTGTTTGTTGTGTCTCAGCATTAGTTAACACTAATCCTGTGCTACTTTCTGATTTCATTCTCTCCTCTATCACTTCATCAGATCATTACACACCCAAGGAGTGAGGCCCATGGGCTTAAACAAAAAGTACCTATGTCACTCACTGTACTAGAATCCAAAACTAGTATAAATTAGACAAAGAATGAACCTCCAAAAACCATTCTGCTTTCAGAAATTGTTCTTCCTCTAAACAGATATGATTTCAAACTTGAATTTTCATATCAAATTTATTTCCAGCAAGTCCCCAAAATTATGCTTGGATTATACCCTTCTGAGAGAGGGAGGTGTGCAAATGGCCACTCATTAACCTCCTTAGAAACAATAGCCTTTCACAGTAGACCCTTACAAGGAATTTTTATTTGAAGAAAATAATTAAAACATGATCATGACCCTTGACGTCTTTGTTGGTTTCTGCCAACATTCACTTCTGTTCATTTTCCCAAGGAAAATATGTAGGTCCTCTCATATTAA
This sequence comes from Acomys russatus, assembly GCF_903995435.1. Lineage (NCBI taxonomy): Eukaryota > Metazoa > Chordata > Mammalia > Rodentia > Muridae > Acomys > Acomys russatus. Next base: position 21,713,853 of record NC_067158.1, on the reverse strand, counting down.
AAACAAACTAACCTTCAGTTCACCTGAGAGTGAGGGCAAGTGGCTTCCATGGGGAAATGACATGAAAATGGTGTGATTTCTGTAAAATCCCCAGGGGTGCTGTTAGGCTTTTAAGAACAATGGGCTCCTTTTCTGTTGGTGATTTATTATTTCCACCAGTTTCTCAAGTATTTGTCTACATTTTGAAAATTAGTTTTTAATCAAACAACTTTGTACTTGTAGGGCAAAAGAGTTCTTCCATATTTAATAAAAACTAGGATTACAGCAAAACAAAATACATATGAAAACAAAATAAAATATTAAAATAAACAAAGCACATGTATGCTTTCTCTTTGGGTAAGTAACTAAAATATATAATAGGAAAATGTCTTCAGTGGACAGTGGGTCTCAGAGGCTGGACTGGACCTCTGAGCCCAGAGACTGAGGATAACTTTATCTGAGCATCTCTTTCTTGGCCCTTGCCCTGAGTTTCCATGCATGCTAATTATTTTAATCACTGCTGGAAAGCGTGGTTGAGACTGTTCTTTGTTCAGTCATCAGTATTCTTAACATTAGACAGTAGCAATAAGAAAACATTAGCCTTTGTTCAATAGAGATTGTGTCCAGTGTTGATGAGAAGAAGTCCAGCTTATTGTTCGTCAGTTGTCACACTGACGTGAGATGGATGATAAAGATGGTTATGTGCATAACCACCCCCTTTCATTTATATAATAGATGGTCCATTAGATAGGAAGAAAGGAGAGGTGGGAGGTGGCCAGACTCCCAAGAAAAGGAAAGGATTGCTCACCATGCTGCCCAACCAACTGTGGACATCAAAGTAAAGGCCAACCAGCAATGCAGTGGATCACCTTGCAGAACTTCAGTGCCTCAGTTAAAAAGAAGGGGACATGAAAGGGGTTGACTAGCTTTTTTGTATTTGTTTTTGTTTTTGTTTTGGAAACTATGACTAATTTTTTTCCCAAATGCCTCTTATTAAACTACACCACAGTAGAAAAAAGGAGCTCACATATAACTTTTTAAAAAATGATAGTACAACTGGTGACTAGATTTCAGAGTTCCAAAGCAGTCAGTGCTGCATTCACACACATCAGGATCCAGGGCATTATATCTTCCTGCCATCTGTTTACTTTCAACCACCCTCTGTACCCAACCTACAGTAGATACCTAATAATTGCTTTTCAGATGAATCAATATCCATGGATGTTGGGTAATTTTAGTAATTTCTAAGTTTCAAATGGGTTAAGGTTATTTTAAAAATCTGGCTTGGATCACCAATTTCAGTAAATCAGCTTTAAGCAGGAAGTTGGAGTCTTTTCTACTGACCTTTTCTTCATATTTAAAATGTCTCTGAATCTGACAGTAGATACCAAGAGATTTGGAAAAGGTCATCCCTCTTGCCTGAGTAGCTCAACTTTCAGTTATCTACCCCCAAGGAAGTAATAAGAGGTGTGAACAAAAGATTTATGTCCAGAGATGTCCATCCCAGGACTATTCAGAACATCCATGGATGAACATGTCCAGGCACAAGGTCAAGTTTAAATCAACCTGGGATCAAGGTACAGCCATGTAACAGCAACTCCATGATCATTATATGGGACGGTTTTGGCAAGTTTTTCTTTAAAAATTGAGGAAACATTTCATGGCGCAGTGATAAATGAAAATTACAGAATAAAACTTCTATTGATAAAGTATGGTCAAAGCCACAGTACAGCAATGACTATAGGAAGAAGGAGATCTACACACAAAGAGGATGGACAAGGAGGGGTCAGGTTTGTCCCTAGTGATGAGGTTAAGATGATTTTTGTGTTCATCTTTTCAAAATTTTCTCAGTTCCAAAGTTGGGTGTATACTAAGAAAATAATTATTCTATAGTCCACAGAAGATCTTTTTAATATTTATCATACCACAGATTTCTAGCAAAAGGACCTAGTAGCTCAGATGTCACTCTATTCTCAGGAAGAGTGCTTCCAGACAGAGCAGGCTAGGGTGTCCGCTGAACCCAAGTGCCTGTCTGTTTGGCATCCTTTGTTTCATTTCAGAGGCTACCTTTCATATGAGTGTCTTGATGAGACTCTTGTTCTTCTTTGGAACACTGCTAAGAGGACACCAGGTAGCACTGTGGTCTCACAGTTCTGTTCTGGGGACACACCGAGGTTCTGTTTTTAAAAGGAATTCTCTTCCAATTCCCATTCTCTTAATGTCTACAGTGTTATCTTTCTGATAGACTGGCACGCATGTCATTAAAGAAGAATCAACACCATGTTTTATGAAAGGTTTAGAGAACTGGATGCCTCTCTCTTTCCCTTTGGGTTTACTGACAATTCCATTCAAAAGGAAAACAACCAAATCCTAGAACTGTCAACTATTTAAAGCAGGTTAGGAAACCTAGCCTTGGGGAAAATGAGTCGTTCTAAGTTCCAGCATTCTCAATTACATTGATTAAAATCAAGACTCTAACACATCTGCCACCAGACCAAGAGCACAGATGTCTCTGAGCTTTTGTGGGAAACCTTGACCCTCTCCTTAGAAAAATGTTCTTTTCCATTAAAGTTTGGCTGACCAGATCACAGGATCATAGACAGCCTAAGGCTGGTAAACGCTAGGTTATATTTCTGTCAGCAAAACATTAGACAATGTTAATGGTTGCTTGCTTTGTTTCTAATTTTAGGATATTCTTTATGACTAGAAGACGCCCATGTGGCCTCCTGGTGTGGACAAAAAAAATACAATTCCATCAATGACCTGTCTTAGGCTGATAATGGGGAGAAAGATGGAGAGAACACTCTAGAAACCTCTCCCAGAACCAAAGCCTATCTACAATTTCTAGAGCTACAGTCACTACCTCAGTCTCATTCATAAGAATGACAGCATCCTTGCATGGAGCATTATCACGTGCCACATGTTTTCTCATTCAGCCCCCCTACAACACTCTGCAGTGCCCTTGTGCCTGCCCCTGCATGGTGCTTGATGCCTCCATTACAGAAGTGAGCCAACTGAGTATGAGAGAGGTTAGCATTTCCACTGTTACAAAGTCCTCAAGGTCATGGGCAAGTGTCATGGTGGCTCTGCCCATCTCTATGCTACTCCTTTGAGGCAAACTCTTAGCAACCAAAATCCTTGCTCAGTTCCACCACTACATTTAATTTCCCTAAAACACATTGGCACAAGCTTGCACAGTGATGCAGAGGGAGACCTGTACAAAGTCAGTAAGAAGCAGGAACTGTAACTAGGTATTCACCCCCACTGCCTCCTGAAGCTTTGCCTGTGTGAGAAATGGAGAAGGGAGATTTGGTTTAAAACAAGACAAAACAAAACAAAACTTCCCTTTTTAAAAAAGTTCTCCCTCCCCTTTTTAGGTCTATGCTTCACTTTAGGCTTCTGTTAAAACCTATCCTGTATAAACTTCAACTCTGTTTCAAAATGAAAAAAAAAAAAAAGAAAAGAAATATTTATATCCATGGAATAGTATGACACACTCTTAATAAAACAATATCCATCACTATATGTTAATGGATATGTGCTAATGAATAGAAAAAAAGGAAAGTGGCAAGAAGTATTTACTAGATGATTCCAATTTTATTGTGTAGAAACACAAGCCCGATGATGGCTGATTCACTCAGGGTAATGTGTAAAGAGAGAGGTTAGGTCATAATAGAACATTCACATGTTGGAGAGGTCAGAAAAGGCTATGATAGAAACAAACATGGAGGAATTTTCCAGAAATTTTGCAAGATTCTATTTGATAAACAATGTGGAGAACTCAGGACTGTTTGCCAACTTGTACTAAAGACACAGACGCTAGTTAGAACAGTAGTTCTGTTAAGGTGGTTAACTACCATTAACAGTAGTTAGTTAAGTAGTTAGAACATTCTTACCTCAAGGGCAGAAAAATATGTTTAAAATGTTGCTAAAATGATACTCCTAGACAGCTTAGCAGTAGAGAGTACTTGCTTGACACTGATAAGGACCAGAATTCACACCTCAGCCTCTATGTACAAGCCAAGCATTCCTATAAAGCTTCAAGAAGGAAAGAGACAGGAGGATCAATGACGCTTGCAGATGTTTAGGGCCAAGAGAGGGCAAACAATCCTCCAGCAGAATAGACACAGAAAGCCACATGAATAAAAATCATAAAGACAGAAAAATCCTAATGACAATTCCAAAACCTTACTGATAAAAATGTTAAGTCCCACCAAAGACATCTTAGACACATGAGAAGACAGATTAAAATATTCATGAGGTACTGCACCTACCAAGGACAATACAAGCAGTAAATATCGAACCTCTACTCAGATCTAGCCAATGGACAGGACATTCTCCACAGTTGTGTAGAGAGTGGGGACTGACTCAGACATGAACTCTGGTGCCTCATATTTGACCACCTCCTCTTTGTGGGGAGATCTGGTGGCACTCAGAGAAGGAATAAACAGGCTACCAAGATGAGACTTGATAGCCTATGACCATATAATGGGAGAGGAGTTCCCCCTCCCTCATAGACCTAGGGGAGGGGAATAGGGTAAAAGTGGGAGGGAGGGAGGAATGGGAGGATAAAAGTGATGGGATAACAATTTAGTTGTAATCTGAATAAATTAATTAAATAAAAAAAATACCAAAAAAAAAGTCCATGAGGAGTTGGGAGAGGAGTGACTATGATCAAAACAAATTGTATGAAATTCTCAAAGAACCAATAGAAGGAGGAAAAAAGAAAAGGAGTCCGCATGTTAGAAGCCCCCCATTCTCTGCTTTGACATCTTTAAAATACTACAAGAGAACAGAGAAAGCTGTCAAGCTAGCCTTCAATACCAAGCACGCACATCTTTCAAATCTGAAGACAAAGATGTTTGGGTGATAGTAAAAGCTTACATCATTCTTTGTCAAAAGACATGCGTTACAAGAAATGCTACAAAAAAGTTAAACAATACAAAATGATATCTAATAGAAATTTAGATCTACAAAGAAGGTTTTTTTTTTTAAAGTGGAACAGATAAAAACAAAGCTAAGCGGGAAGGAGGAATACTGCAGATGAAGGGTGCAACGGGAAGAGGAGAGCAGAGAGACAAGGCAAGGAGGAAGAATCAACCAAACTGCACGCCTTAGGAAAGAAACTTCAGAGGAAAACATACTTGTTTAAAAGGCAACTTTTTAACTCAGATTTTAATTTTTAAAAATTTCCCTCATCTTGGTAGCCTGCTATCCTTCCTCTGAGTGCCACCAGGCCTCCCCATCCAGGGGATATGGCCAAATATGGGGCACCAGAGTTTGTGGGAAAGTCAGACCTCACTCTCCACTCAACTGTGAAGAGAGTCCTGTCCATTGGCTAGTACCCTATGAGCATATACGGGGTGAGGAGGTCCCCTCAAGTCACAGTCATAGGGGAGGAGAGTAAGGGGGAAATGGGAGGGAGGAGGAATGGGAGGATACAAGGGATGGGATAACAATTGAGATGTAATATGAATAAATTAATAAAATATTTTTTTTTAATTTCCCTCAATTAGATCTGAACCACTGTCCTTTTTTCATATAAGACGACATTGTCAGAGGATTAGGATGTGGGGGAAAGGTTTTAATAAATCAATTTATTAAAAAGTATTAATTTATTAAAAATAAGATGGACAGTAGTTGAGAAAGACACCTTAAGAGGACCTTCAGTGCACCTGCACACATTTGCACATACATGAACATGTATATTCATACGTATGCACAAACAACTAGATAGACAGACATAGACATGGATACAGATATATAAAGTATTTAAAAATTTGTCAAAGATGTGAGTGGGATTCCTACATCCTAAAAACTGTACAGTGTTGCCGAAAGAAATTAAAGGTCTAGGCAGTTCCATGCTCACAACTGAAAAGCTCAGAAATTCCAATATACTTTTTTTTTTGTCTTGATTTAAATATTAAATGGAATACTAGGTAAAACCACAGCTGTCTTCTTATCGGAACTGTTAAGGTGATTCGAAAGTTTATAGGGAAATGAAAATGACCAGAAATTGAAAAAAGAAGAAGAAAAGACACATGTTACAAAGCATTCAGCACGAAGATGGCGGCGAGCAGTGTGGACCGCGTTTGGAGGCTCCAGTGAACAATTCAGGGAATTGCACAGATTTCTGAGCCAGGAACACCGAGGTCCGAACATCACGGCAGCGGGAGTGCTCCACGGTTCGGAGGGACCAGGGTGCGGAGGACCTGCGTGCCCCTGCACACGGGAGGAGCGTGGTTTTTCTCTGATCGGAGCGGCAGCGGTAGAGGCGGCAGCACCAGCGGCACCAGCAGCGGCGGCTGAGGTTTGCAGCTCATAGCCTTCCGGTGGAGGCAATTGGTGTGGTGGCTGGTGGGATTTGCTGCGGGAGAGGGGACTCGGGGCAGGATTTGGGTCGCGTGGAGCCTTTGGACCCAGATTGGACTCGGCGGACAGTTCGGCCCCAGAGTCCCGGGTATTGGCCCGGCCCAGCAAACAATTCTGCCTGAGGCACTAACTCAGCGTGGCCATAGCTCCCCTGCTGTGGCGCAGGCTTAGTTGAGCACGCTGCTCCACACTAGGCACCACCTCAGCTCAGCGGCAGCTCCCCTGCGGTGACACAGTCCGGGCGGAGCACTTGGTTTCACCACAGGCGCTAACTCAGAGCAGCCGCAGTTCTCCTGCTGTGGCGCAGGCTTGGTGACGTGCTCGGTTCCATCCTAGGCACCACCTCAGCTCAGCGGCAGCTCCCCTGCGGGGACACAGTCCGGGCGGAGCACTTGTTCCACCACTGGCGCTAACTCAGAGCAGCCGCAGTTCTCCTGCTGTGGCGCAGGCTTGGTGACGTGCTCGGTTCCATCCTAGGCACCACCTCAGCTCAGCGGCAGCTCCCCTGCGGGGACACAGTGCGGGCGGAGCACTTGTTCCACCACTGGCGCTAACTCAGAGCAGCCACAGTTCTCCTGCTGTGGCGCAGGCTTGGTGACGTGCTCGGTTCCATCCTAGGCACCACCTCAGCTCAGCGGCAGCTCTCCTGCGGGGACACAGTCTGGGCGGAGCACTTGTCCCACCACTGGCGCTAACTCAGAGCAGCCGCAGTTCTCCTGCTGTGGCGCAGGCTTGGTGACGTGCTCGGTTCCATCCTAGGCACCACCTCAACTCAGCGGCAGCTCCCCTGCGGGGACACAGTCCGGGCGGAGCACTTGTTCCACCACTGGCGCTAACTCAGAGCAGCCGCAGTTCTCCTGCTGTGGCACAGGCTGGACAGAGCTCTCGGTTCCACCAGCTCTAAGACTCTGATTGGACACAGTGTACAGTTTGAATCCAGAATTCCTGGCTGAGATTGGTGGTCAGTTCGGGCCCTGAGTCAATAACTGACCACAGCACGCACTTTGGGCCAAAAGGCCCTAGTGGAGCTTGGTGCGTAGTCCCAGCCCAAAAATTCTGGCTGGGCCCTGTGTGCATTTTGGGCCCAAAATCCCTAGCTGAGTTTGGCAGACGGTTCTGGCCCTGAGAATCTAGCTGAGTTCTGCCCGTGGTTCGGTCCCAGTGCTCCTGGCTGGACTTGGCAGGGAACACAGAAGGCTGTGGATACCTTGGCCTGACCCAACGCTCATTCAGAGACCCAGAACAATTGCAGGATCCACAGCAGAGAGGGACTGAGGATCACTGGCTGTGAGAGACCAGAACAACAGGGCTAACCTCCTAACATCCACACCAGTGAAGCTTTGAGCTCGCAGCCTAGGGAAATCGTAAGAAAACAAGTGAATCTATCATCAGACACCCTCCATTCAACTCTGGAAGCTACCCAACAAAAACAAAGACGGCAAGATGTCTAAAGGACAACGAAAAAGCATACGCAAAAAACCCCAAAACAACATGGCGTCTCCAGTTTCCAGCTATCCCAAAGAAAACCACCCAGAGAACTCAAATACAACGGAAATACAAGAAAATGACCTCAAATCCTTAGTAATGAGGATGATAATGGAGGAAACAAATAAAATTCGTAATCAAATGCAGGAAGACGCAGACAAACAGGTGAGAGACATAAAAGAAGCACATAGAGTGGAACTGGAAAAATTGCAGGAAAATGCAAACAACCAGATGAAAGAAATAACTAAAACGGTTCAAGCTCTGAAGACCTATAAAGAGGCAATGGAAGAAACTCAGGAATATACAAAAAATCAGATGAAAGAAATCAAAAAATCAGTTCAAGATCTGAAAATGAAGATGGATTCAATGATAAACACACAGACAGAAGAAAAACGAGAACGTGAGACCTCAGAGAAGAAGGCGAGCAACACAGAGGTGAGCTTTTCTAACAGAATCCAAGAGATGGAAGAACGAATCTCAGGGCTAGAAGATACAATCACAGATATTGAATCAACCATTAAAGAAAATGCCAAATCTGGAAAACTCCTGACACAAAACATCCAAGAAATTAAGGACACCATGAAAAGAAGAAATTTGCGGATAATAGGCATTGAAGAAAGAGAAGACATCAGACTCCAGGGCCCAGAAACTATTCTCAACAAAATCATAGAAGAAAATTTCCCCAATCTAAAGAAAGAGATGCCTATAAACATACAAGAGGCCTACAGAACACCAAATAGAATTGACCAGAAAAGAAAAACTGCCCGCCACATAATAATCAAAACACAAAACATGCAGAACAAAGAAAAAATATTAAAAGCTGCAAGGGAAAAGGGCCAAATAACATTTAATGGTAAACCTATCAGAATTACACCTGACTTCTCAGCAGAGACCATAAAAGCCAGAAGGGCCTGGACAGAGATCCTGCAAACCCTAAGAGAACACAGATGCCAGGCCAGACTACTTTACCCAGCAAAATTATCAATAACCATTGATGGAGAAAACAAAATATTCCATGACAAAAACAAATTCAAACAGTACCTATCCACAAACCCAGCTTTACAGAAGGTACTAGAAGGAAAACTCCATCCCAAAGGGTCAAGCTACAACCAAAACTACCCAGGAAATAGATAACTATCCCATGGCAAAAAACACAACTACACAAACGCTCGACTGGAAACAACATCAAAATTAAGACTCTTAACAGTCACTGGTCATTAATATCTCTCAACATCAATGGCCTCAATTCTCCAATAAAAAGACACAGACTAACCGAATGGGTACATAAACAAGACCCAACATTCTTCTGCATCCAAGAAACACATCTCACCCATAATGAAAGGCATTACCTCAGGGTAAAAGGTTGGAAAAAAATATTCCAAGCAAATGGTCACAAGAAGCAAGCAGGTGTAGCCATTTTAGTATCGAACAAAATAGACTTTCAACCAAAATTAATCAAAAGGGATGAGGAAGGACACTTCATACTCATCAAAGGTAAAGTCAACCAAGATGACATCACAATTCTGAACATCTATGCTCCCAATACAAGGGCACCCACATATGTAAAAGATCTCCTAAAAAAGCTTAAACCACACATCGATCCCCACACAATAATAGTGGGAGACTTCAACACCCCACTCTCACTGAAGGATAAGTCATTGAAACAGAAACTAAGCCGAGAAATAACATCATTAACCAATGCCATGGGTCAAATGGATCTAACAGATATCTATAGAACCTTTCACCCAAACAAGAAAGAATACACCTTCTTCTCTGCACCCCATGGAACCTTCTCCAAAATTGATCACATCGTAGGTCACAAAGCAAGCCTCAACAGATACAAGAGGATTGAAATAATACCTTGTATCCTATCAGATCACCATGCTCTTAGGCTGCAATTCAACAACAACAGAAATAACAAAAAGCCTACACGTTTGTGGAAACTAAACAACTCTCTGCTAAATGACACCTGGGTCAGGGAAGAAATAAAGAAAGAAATCAAGGAGTTTCTGAAATTCAATGAAAATGAAGAAACAACATACCCAAATTTGTGGGATACATTGAAAGCAGTGCTAAGAGGAAAATTCATAGCACTAAGTGCCTTTAAAAAGAAATTGGAAACATCGCACATAAGCATCTTAACAACACAACTGGAAGCCCTAGAAAAAAAAGAAGCAGAAACACCCAAGAGGAGTAGACGCCTGGAAATTATCAAACTCAGGGCTGAAATTAACAAATTAGAAACTAAGAAAACAGTCCAAAGAATCAACAAAACCAAAAGCTGGTTCTTTGAGAAAATCAACAAGATAGACAGACCATTAGCCAAACTAACTAAAAGGCAGAGAGACAGTATTGAAATCAACAAAATCAGAAATGAAAAGGGAGACATAACAACAGACACTGAAGAAATTCAAAGAATCATAAGATCCTACTTTGAAGGCATATACGCCACAAAATTTGAAAATCTAAGGGAAATGGACGATTTTCTTGATCAAGTTCACTTGCCAAAGTTGAATGAAGAACAGATAAACAAGTTAAATAGTCCCATTTCCCCGACAGAAATAGAAGCAATCATCGATGGTCTCCCAACCAAAAAAAGCCCAGGGCCAGATGGTTTCAGTGCAGAATTCTACCAGACCTTTAAGGGCGAGCTAATACCGATACTCTTCAAGCTACTCCAAAAGATAGAAATGGATGGAAAATTACCAAATTCATTCTATGAGGCCATAGTCTCATTGATACCTAAACCTCACAAAGACTCAACAAAGAAAGAGAATTTCAGACCAATTTCTCTTATGAACATAGATGCAAAAATACTAAATAAAATACTTGCAAAACGAATACAGGAGCACATCAAAGATATCATTCATCATGACCAAGTAGGCTTCATTCCAGGCATGCAGGGATGGTTTAATATACGGAAATCCATCAATGTAATCCATCATATAAACAAACTGAAAATAAAAAACCACATGATTATCTCCTTGGATGCAGAGAAAGCATTTGATAAAATTCAACACCCATTCATGTTTAAAGTTTTAGAGAGATCGGGGATACAAGGCACTTTCCTCAACATAATAAAGGCTATATACAGCAAGCCAATAGCCAAAATCAAAGTAAATGGTGAGATACTCAAGGAAATTCCTCTCAAATCGGGAACAAGGCAAGGCTGCCCACTCTCTCCATATCTCTTCAATATAGTACTCGAAGTTCTAGCCAGAGCAATAAGACAACAAAAGGAGATCAAGGGGATCCAAATGGGAAAGGAGGAAGTCAAATTATCCCTCTTTGCAGATGATATGATAGTGTACATAAGTGACCCTCAAAACTCCACCAGAGAACTCCTAAAGCTGATAAACACCTTCAGCAAATTGGCTGGATACAAAATTAACTCAAAAAAGTCTGTAGCCTTCCTATACACAAATGACAAGCTTGCAGAGGAAGAAATTAGGAAAACCACACCCTTCACATTAGCCACAAGCAATATAAAATATCTAGGAGTTACCCTAACTAAGCAAGTGAAGGACTTGTATGAAAAAAATTTCAAAACTCTGAAGAAAGAGATTGAAGATGACCTGAGAAGATGGCGTGATCTTCCTTGCTCATGGATCGGGAGAATTAACATAGTAAAAATGGCCATCCTACCAAAAGCAATCTACAGATTCAATGCAATCCCTATCAAAATAACTACACAATTTTTTAAAGACATTGAAAGTTCAATTCTGAACTTCATATGGAAAAACAAAAACCCAGAATAGCTAAAACAATCTTGTACAATAAAAGATGCTCCGGAGGAATCTCCATACCTGATCTCAAACTGTACTATAAAGCAATAGTACTTAAAACAGCATGGTACTGGCACAGCAACAGGCTGGTTGATCAGTGGAATCGAATCGAAGACCCAGATATGAATCCACACACATATGGTCACTTGATTTTTGACAAAGAAGCCAAATCCATTCAATGGAAAAAGGATAGCATCTTCAACAAATGGTGCTGGTCTAACTGGAGGTCTATGTGTAAAAAAATGAAACTGGACCCATATTTGTCACCTTGCACAAAACTCAAATCCAAGTGGATTAAAGACCTCAACATAAAACCAGAGACACTAACTCACTTAGAAGAAAAAGTGGGAAAGAGCCTGGAACATATTGGCACAGGAGACAACTTCCTGAACAGAACACCTACGGCCCAGGCCTTAATGTCAACCATTAATAAATGGGACCTCATGAGGCTGAGAAGCTTCTGTAAGGCAGGAGACACTGTCAAGAGAACAAAGCGACAGCCTACAGACTGGGAAAAAATCTTCACCAACCCTACATCTGACAAAGGTCTAATATCCAAAATATATAAAGAACTCAAGAAATTAAACACCACCAAACCGAATAACCCAATTGAGAAATGGGGCTTGGAACTAAACAGAGAATTCTCAACAGAGGAGTATCAAATGGCTGAGAAACACTTAAAGAAATGCTCAACCTCCTTAGTCATCAGGGAAATGCAAATCAAAACAACTCTGAGATTCCATCTTACACCCATCAGAATGGCTAAGATCAAAAATTCAAGCGACACCACATGCTGGCGAGGATGTGGGGAGAGAGGAACACTCCTTCATTGCTGGTGGGAATGCAAACTAGTACAGCCACTTTGGAAATCTATCTGGTGCTATCTCAGAAAAATGGGAATAGGGCTTCCTCAAGACCCAGCTATTCCACTCCTTGGAATATACCCAGAAGATGCTTCAGCACACAACAAGAAAATTTGCTCAACCATGTTCATAGCAGCCTTATTCATAATAGCCAGAACATGGAAACAGCCTAAGTGTCCCTCAGTAGAAGAGTGGATAAAGAAACTGTGGTACATATACACTATGGAATACTACTCAGCTATTAAAAACAAGGAATTCCCGAAATTTGTGGATAAATGGATTGAGCTAGAAATGATCATAATGAGTGAGTTAACCCAGAAGCAGAAAGAATCAAATGGTATATACTCACTTATATCTGCATACTAGCCCAAGGGGCATGTCCCACGAAAGCCTTCACTTACCAGGAAACTGGGACAGAGGGGAAGGCATCCTATTGGGACTCTAAATGAGAGACGCATGGGAGAACAGCAAAATAAAAGGATCCAGAGGGTCCTAGAAATCTACAAGTAGAACAATATGATAGGCAGATTTGGGCCCAGGGGTCCCGCTCAAACTAAGGCACCAGCCAAGGACAATACAGGAGGTAAACTTTAAACCCCTTCCCAGATCTAGCCAATGGTCAGAATATTCTCCACAGTTGAGTGGAGAGTGTGATATGACTTTCTCACATACTCTGGTGCCTCACATTTGACCATGTCCCCTGGAGGGGGAGACCTAGTGGCACTCAGAGGAAGGACAGCAAGTAGCCAAGAAGAGACTTGATACCCTATGAGAATATATAGGGGGACGTAATCCCCCTCAGGAACAGTCATAGGGGAGGGGAATAATGGGAAAATGGGGGGGGGGAGGAATGGGAGGATACAAGGGATGGGATAAACATTGAGATGTAACAAGAATAAATTAATTAATAAAAAAAAAAAAAAAAAAAAAAAAAAAAAAGAAAATTCAAAAGCAAACAGACTATTATATATTTTTCACAAAGGCCTATAATAAATGTAATTCTGTGTATAAATAAACATATATTTAAAATGTAAAAAAAAAAAAAAAAAAAAAAAAAACAAAGCATTCAGCACATAGCTCAAGATTTGCTTTAATGCCATAATGACTGATTTGTAACAATACATAGTGATAGACGTATACATGAACAGAACATGAGTGGAATTTAAAGGCCTACCCAAAGTATGATTTGAATCAGAGTGGTCTCGTATGTTTCAATACTTGGTCTCCAGTTGGAGGTGTGTGTACCTGGAGGCGGGGATTTAAAGGTTTTAATAGGACTCCTGGTAGTCAGGGTGCTCTCTCTGCCTCCTGCTGTGGTTCAAAATGTGAGTTCTATGATGCTCCTGAAGGCTGCGACTTCAGCTCTGACGTCATGAGCCCTAATGCTCTGAAACCTTTTCTTCTATAGGTTTCCTCCATCATGGTGTCTTATCACGGCAATAGATAAGTAACTAAGACACAAAGATATTGTCTCTATTTGAGGAGGGAAGTATACTTTTTTTTTTTTCCAACAAATGTAGATACAAAGACTTAGAAAGCATGGTAAACCTAAACAGAAGAGTTAAAACTATAGAAGTTCCCCGGATCAGTAAGGGAAAAAATGTGACCTTGATTTAGGCAAAAGTTGTAAAACTAAGACACTTACAATACAGAACATAAAACAAATCACAATAAATTAAAGTGCATCAAATTAAAATATTTGACCTTCAACATATACTGTTTAGAAAAACCACAAATGAAAGAATCTATCTTTCAAAATAAGTGTCTCCTGAAGAACTTTTCTCTAGACACTTTAAAACAATTCAATATGAAATCAAGGACTTTATTTCTTTAAGTGAGTGAAGCATTTGAACCAAGAACCAACGTTAGGTCCGAGAGCATGCTAGGAGATACGCAGCGCCATCGGCCAGTAGAGACGTGCAAGTTAAAAACCACCATAAAATATCACTGGAATGGTGGGTACAATAAATTAGAGAAATAAAATCTCAAAATTATTTAATGGAAAAAGACCTTGGCTCGGTCTTCCACTTGTGTGGTGCCCAGCGCTTTGCAGACACACAAGCTCTGGAATGCTTTTACTTCCGACACCCCCTGCAAGGAGTATCATATAGCCTCCTGCCTCAGCATATGAGTGAAGAGCAGAGAAATGAGAAAATTCCCTGGAAGGAATAAAATCCCATAGCTACTTGGCAAGCCTTGTGATTGAGCAATGCCAGCAATCAGTTGCTTCTTTTGAGCTGTGGATGTTGCACACAACCAGGCTGTGGAGAGCACCCAGCATCCCCGGTAGTGCCCTCCCCAGACATGCCAGACCACGGTAGAGAAAGCGAGGACCACACGTCATCAGTTACCTGCTCTCCCCTCTCCATGCTTCAGAGTACTCGTATTCCACATTGATATTGTATCAGTACAGTCTCTGATTGTTTTCTCCAGAGAGGTAAGTAGCTGGCAAGCCATCACCTACCATCTCCGTTTTAGGAATGGCTCAGCGAGCGCCAGATGTATACATCATTTAAGGTAGGTGTTGAACAGGATCAAGGCACACAGAGAGCACGGAGTCTCCTTGATTACACAAAGCAGAGGCAAGTCCTGCTCATGACCCTGAGGAGGAGGATTTAGTCTCTGGGCACATTTCCCACATTTCCATTACAGAGACCCAGTATGGCCTCCCTTGGGTTCTACTGACTGCCAGCAAACAAATGTAAGGTGAGTGCGGTCCAATGGAACTCCACACCACAAGCTAGAGCGCAAAGCTCGGTGCTGGAGGGGAGCTGGCCTCAGGCAGCCAGGGAAGCAACTTCAAGTGCCTTCTGCCCTCAGGGGTTTTCTACATTCACAAGGTAGAAATGTGAGGCGCAGGAATTTGGAGTAAAGCTTTTGGCAAGGAGTGTAAAGCCTTCCTCTTTCCCTGTCTTTGAGGAACCTATTAGCTGACTTAAGGGCACCTCCAAACCTTAGTCTCCTTCTGTGTAAAACAGTTGCAGGCAATGCAGGTTGTCTGTGGCTTGTTTTGCCATCACAGAACAGCTCCAAGGACATAACAGTATTCTGTAAAGCATTCAGCTTTGCAGAATCAGCCCAGACCTCCTGGATCCCTGTCTCTGCCTGTCTATGGGACTCTTGTCAGTATATTTCATTTGACATAGGAGCTACTTGCTCCTACAGAGTCTTAAAACTGTAAGAATAAATGGCATTGGTATCAACAAAAGCTTTTCCTACACGTACTCAGATTCCCTCTAGGTTCACCTCAGAAGACAAACCATTATAATAAAACCCATCTCTCTCTCTCTCTTTCACTTTACCATCCCACATTATAAAAAATAAAAGTGGATATGGAGAACCCCACATAGCATTGACTGATCACCTGGAGAAATGTATATAAAATTGGATCTTCATCAACTGTAGCTATTGTTTCTTTCAGGGCTATAATATAATTTATCATTTGAACATAGTGGCTGAGAGGTATTTGCATGAGTTTTCATTTATTTGCTTTCAGTCGTTAATCCTAACCAAATGAATCCAATATCTACAGTTAGGCTTTTTTTTTTAATTCTTTTCAGACTTATACGTTGACAGAAGTGGGGGGGGGAGACAAGGACAGAGGTGAGCATAATCAGAATACATTATGAAACTATTAATAAATGTAATTGCTTTTTTCAAAGATGAGCTAAAGTTAAAGATCCTGATATAAGCCCGTGCCCCTCTCTTATTTTTTTTACAAAGAGACCCAAAAATCATTGGAGGGAAAGACAGTATCTTCCACAAATGTGCTAAACAAACTGGATATTACATGTAGACAAATGGAACTAGACCCTTATCTCTTAGCCTGCACTAAGCTCAACTATAATCGGACTGAAAACGCCCACCTAATACCCAATGGCCAGACTCTGGTTGAGGGGAAGTAGGCAGTGCACATCAACCGCACAGCCTAGGACCTTCTGAATGAAACCCTGCTAGCATGGGCATTAAGACCAACAGTTGACAAATGGCACCTCATGAAACTTAAAAGCTTCTGTACAGCAAAGGACACAACCAATTGAGTGCAAAAGAAGTCTTCAGAATTGGAAAAAGAAATCTTCTCCCACTATACATATGGCAGGATACATGTCTAAAAACACAAAGAACTCAAAAACCAAAGACCACAAAAGCAAACAACCTATTTTTTTAAATGAGATAGAGAGGCTACAGAGATGGCTCAGGATCAAGAGCACATGCTGTTCTTCTGGAAGACTGGGTATCCACAATGGTCACCTCAAAACCATCTGCTACCCCAGCTTGGGAAGATCCGACAGGTATTTCCACTTTCTAAAAGTAGCTGCAAACACACACACATGAACACAATCATATGCACAAACAAACAAAAATAGTACAATAAATCTTCAAAAATTGACTATGGAATTAAACAGACATTTCTCAAAAGCAGAAATACACATGGTTAAAGACAGTTTTCAAATGTTCAACATTATTAGCCTTAAGGAAATACAAATTAAACTAACATTGAGAAATCACCTTACTCCAGTCAGAATGGCTAAAATGAAGAAAACATGAAATACAAATCCTGGCACAGATGTGTTTAAACCTTTTCATGCCCAGTGTCCACCTCTCTACTTTCATTTTACCTATTATCTCCCCTCCTCCTCCCTTTAAGATCCAGAGCCTTTTCATAGCTTTATTGTTCTTTTTTTTTTTTTTTTATGTTTCAAGAGTTATCTTTTTCATTAGCTCATTTGCTTATCAGATTGCTAGCTTTCTTAGTATTTGTCTGTTTGGATTCTTTGTATATGCTGAATATTAATCCCCTATCAGATGTATAGCCAGAAAAGATTTTCTCCCATTCTGTGCCTGTCTTTTCACTAAGTTAACTGTTTCTTCTCCTGCCCAGAAACCTTCCAATTTTTAATCTTCTGACAATACATTTGTCAAATGTCACCATTGTTTCCTGAGGACCTGGAGTCCTGGCAGGAGGCTCTTGCCTTGCCTCCACTTTGAAGTAATTGTCTTAGTTTTTCCTCTGCCAGTTTCAGTGTTCTGGGTCTTAAGGTAAGGTCTTTGATCCACTAACAGTTGCAAAAATCAGCTCCCGTTATCTTACAAACAGTACCCTGCTGAGTAGGCATTTCGCCATGAACATACAAATAAACAATAAAACATAGCAACAAGATAAACAATGATATGTAAAATAAGTGCTCAAGGTGCTGGACTCTTCCTACATGAAACCATACCTTCAGAGCATGGCCCTTAGCTTAGAATGGCTGTGCCATCTCTCCAGTCCTGAAATCATACTTTTTTCATGGCTCTTGACCCACTTTCTTATTTGTCCACGAGATTTTAATTAATTGGTTGATAAATAGTTATTTGAATTTCTGGTGGCATGGCTTTAAAATACTTCTAGCCAAAGTCTGGATTTCCAACCTTCAAACAAAATTTACAAAAGGACCAGCCTTCATGCCACTACCCTTGGGAAATTCAGTCACTTTAGAGAGACGGGCCACTACTCTATTCACT
The DNA here is from genome assembly GCF_903995435.1 of Acomys russatus. NCBI lineage: Eukaryota > Metazoa > Chordata > Mammalia > Rodentia > Muridae > Acomys > Acomys russatus. The sequence goes on along the minus strand of NC_067158.1, from coordinate 21,695,864 downwards.
AACTCTCCGATGAACAGTGAAGAACTTTCCATACATCTTCAGTGACAATTATGCTTCTAAAAGGTACTGTGGAGGCAGACGGGCTGCATACTCAATAAATGCATGGACTAAAGCCTCGTTATGGCTAGGCACTCTGCAACCATCAAGAACGTGACAGTAGTGCTGGGTTTGGTGGTGCACACCTTTAATCTCAGCACTTCGGAGGCAGAGGTAGGTAGAGCGCTGTGAGTTCAAGGCCAGCCTGGTCTATAGAGCAAAGGCTAACATACAGAGACCCTGTCTCCAAAAACAAAACAAACAAACAAGAAAAGAATATGACAGTATATCAGGCAACCAGATGGCTTGATCTCATGTCACAAGGCATCATTAACCAAGTAGATGTGTTCCAACTAGACACCATTCCCAAAAAGTGCCCCAGCCTCTCCCAAACAGTGCCATGAGATGGAGACAAATTACCCAAACACATGAGGCAGTGTGGGGTGGATTTTAGCGCATTGCACAGTTCTCTCATAATGCAAAATGCATTTATTCCACCCTCCCCTGAAACCTTAAGTGTCAGGCCTTCACTGTCCACATTCCTACTAGCGTGCTGAGCCCCCCAACTGTTAACTTCTTCTTATAGAACTCTAGTGCTTCTGTAACTCACAGCTGAACACCCAAGTTCCTCCCACAAGCCTTTTCCAAAGAACCACATAGCTCCACTCTTGTTATCAGTTTTATGTATTAGTTGGGTCTTTTTTTTTTTTTTTTTTTTTTTTTTTTTTTTTTTTTTCATCATTGTGGCCAAATACTTGACAGAGACAATTTAAGAAAGAGATGTTTTATTTTGAATCAAGGTTTAAAGAGAGTCTATAATGGCCAAGAGGGCATGGTGGCTGGGCTCGGTCTGCAGCTGTGGGTAATTGTAGCACCACCATGTTACATCTTAGGAGATCAGTACACTGAGAAACAGACCAGACCTCGAACCAGTCTCGCACCCTCCAAGGCAAGTCACATGTAGCGGGAAGGCACTGCACGGAGCCTCTGAAAGGGCATTCTCTGAACCTGTGAAGGGGAAGCCCACATTTTTTTTTTTTTTTAGAAAAACAGTAGAATGACATTTAATTTGTCTACTATAGTGTCGTATAAACATGCCACAATGACTAAGAAATAAGTGTTAAAGTTAGAAGATCCAAAATATGGTTTGAATAATAGTACATTCCAATGTGTTTAAAGCAATGCCTGGTGTTTTTATCGTAATAATCTTCATTCTTTGATTTAGACTGATCTATTTCTTTTTTTTTTTCCATTTTATTATTTTATTCATATTACATCTCGATTGTTAGCCCTTCCCCTGTTTCCTCCCATTCTTCCCTCCCTCCCACTTCCCCCCTTAAAGGAAATCCCAGGATATTAGAGATAATCAAGAATGTAGAATATCAGCTGAGGAATGCTCCAGGCACCATGTGGAGCTGGCCCAGGAAAGACCTATTGTTTTCGTAAGTATGGGAGCTGTAGGGGCGAGGCTGCCTAAGGCTGATGGAACTCAGGTGACGTCAGTCATCAGAAGCCATGAGGGCTAGATATAAAGCTACAGAAGCTAGTGTTCACCCTGCGGGGTTTCGGCTCTATTTTGCTCCTGGTTTTCATTGCTAGCTTCTCAGTCTCTGATGGAGTGACCTGGAGAGATAGGAAGAAAGCCAGCCCACCCCAGATAGGTCACTGAAGACAAAACAAAGGAACAGCTGTATCACGTGTCTAGCTTAGTGAATAAATGAGATTGTGATACACAGTATGGCTGAGGGCTTGTGGATAGGAGTACGGACATTAGAAAGATGGCTGTACCACCAACAAGCCTACCCCAGCCTGCAAATATCTTTGAATGCACCCTGGAGGGCTTGCATGCAGTCAGGTCAAAAAGTCATCTCTCCTCAGTAATTGTTACTGCATTGCTAACGTTCGTAAGGGCCTAGTGCCTTCAGAGATTCCTTCTAAGAGAAGATGACTCTATCCCAGGCAAACAGCTACTCACAGAAAGAAATGAGGCATTACCCTGTGCCACTGCATAATGGAAGCATGAAACTTCCAATTTAGCCAGGGCACACAGCTAAGCGTTTGTCTTGAGTGTCAGAAGTGAGTGGACTTTTGAACGGTGTTACGGGTATTAAGATGATGGAGATTTTGAATGCTGCAGCAAAAAGGAATAAGCCCAGTCTGTGACACTAGCTCTAGGAACAGGCTTACCAGGGGTCAAGCCATATATTGGCTGGCTTGGAACAAAGTGCCCAGGCCCTGCAGTCCTTATAGCTCTGTGTTCTGTGGAATAGCATCTGGGTCCACACCTGGGGGTTTTCTAGAGATGCTGAGTATAAGGGAAATGGGCAGAGCCAGGAATCATCACACTGTCATAGCTTCTTTGCCTGTGATTTAATACTCCAACAAAAGCAGCTTAAGGGAGAAGGACTTTATTTTAGCTTACAATTCAAGGTATAGTCCATAATATCGGGGAAACAAAGGCAGCAGGAGTTTGGAATAGCTTGTCTTATCATCCTCAGTCAGAAGAGAGAGAGGGGGGTGAGGGCATGTTGCTGCTCAGCTCTCCAGGGAATGCCTGGAGGACTACCTCCCAAAGGACTGTAGAGTCTGTCAAACTGACAGATAACACTAACCACCACACAGAGTAAGCCAAATAATCTAGACATGGAAAGACAGAGATCAAGTTTGCTATCATATGTAGAAACTAGATTGTGTATGTATGTATGTATGTATGTATGTATGTATGTAGATTAGAGATGGGGGGATGGGACTGTTTGGGAAAAGGCAACCAATGGGAGGGGTGACAAGATAGATTAGTGGAGGATGAGTATGGTCAAAATGTGTGTTATACTTAAATAAAAATGTTTGATGAGATGGGTGTGGTCAAATGTATGTTATACTTGAATAAAAGCGTTTGAGGAAATCCTTCATCTTGCATGATGGATATATGCTAACTTTTTTATTTGATTATATCATTTTGAAAAATTAGAGGGAAAGGAGATGAAAGATAGAGGAGAAAGAGAAAAGAAGAGAAGGAGGGAGGGAGGATATAGGGAGAGAGAGAAGGGAGAGAGAGAGACTGGAGTTCTGTGTAGCACTTGCTGAGTAGGAGCCTACATTTACAAGGTCACTAACAAGATCATAAGAATTAGAAAAGTGATGGCTTAGAATACGACCCAAGCTTTGGGAACTGCCTTGAACTATTACTTTACAAGCCTACAGCTGTGGCTGGTACTGATGACACAGTGCCTGGTCAGGTTGACCAATAAATAGCATTGTGTCTAGTCCTTCTCTTGGGCACATCTCATTCTTTTTGTGACAAACTCTAGGACATCACTAGTGTTTACATGAAGAGAATAAAGATCTACTTATAGCTGGAGAAGAAGCAATGTGGAGATTCAGAGTGGGTGATTTGTTGATTTGTTTTTAAAATGGAGTCCTTTATCATCCATTGAAGTCTCAATAAAAAGCCACTCACCCAGCATAGTAGTCTGCCCTGGGGAGTTAAAACAGCGTGACAAAGCAAGTGTCTCTACCTTGCTTGAAGTGTTATCAGGTCTATATTTTGAAACATTGTCAGGCCTATGTTTTGAAACATTGTTGCCAACTCCATACAGAAAGATCCTTCTAAGATTTTCTGTTCAACCTTTTTATTATACAGACTGTCACCTGAAGGCAAAAGGAAAAAGACGTGGAGATGACACTATAGAGCCCGTGAAAGCCCCATGTGGGAAGCAGCAAGCTCACTCAGCCTGCAAAACCCCACCATGCTGAAAACCTGAACTCCATTCTTGGAACTCTATGGGAGAAAGAGAGAGGAGCCTCCAACAAATTGTCCTCTGACCTCCACGTGCTCGCTGTGGTGTGCACCCACGCCCCAGCATACGTAAAATAAATAAACAAATGTAATAAAAGCTTCATGTGATGTCAGCTCCCAAGAGGTGTCCCTTCACTAAAGAAAGCTGTCATAGGACAGGGGCTTCTACTTATGGACACATGGCACCGGGTGTGAGAGCATAGTGAGGCTATGTCTAAGACAGCATGTCACTGAAGACAAATATTTGCCAAATTTGGATAAAAGCCTGCAATCCAAGAGGCTGTCACAAACACAGTCTCGGGTAATGTGGATTCCACAGGACTTTCTAGATTCTTCTTAAAAAGGGATCCAAGAAAACGATGAGTACAAAATATGAAAACAACTGCTCACAGCTGCTCCTGGGTCTCTGTACTCTTAACTGCAGCTGTGGAAAATTGTTGAATTCCATTCTCCATGTTGCTCTAAAAGCATTTCAAAGAGGGTCCAAGAGAGCCCGTGCACTTTAGTAAATTGAAAACTGTTTGTCACTCTTCAGAGGTTGCCGTCCTGCAGCACTCAGCAACAAAAAAGAGTAGACAGCAAAGGGGTGGGACAAGCTGGAGTCTGGACAGAGGCTCACAGGCATAGGTGCCGCTGTCTCTCTGGGTAGCCCTAGAATAATCCATCTCCTTCTGTACCCTTACAGGAAAACTCAGAATAAAGAAAGATGAATCTGCAGGCACTACCATTTTCCCTATCCTGACTGTCCAGAACTGTAAGCATTGGTGGAGTCAAGATAAATATTAATTCTAGTGCCACTGCTCCTGACCACTGGAATCGCCTCCGAGCTAGAGATGGGGTATGCTTGAGCCTACGTTATACAAAAGAATGTGAGAGTGAGTCCAGCCAATCAAGCACAGTGCAGCTCCTGAAGCTTTCCTAAGGCCTGCTAATGGTAGAAGGAGAGGAAGAGCAGAAAGCCTGAGGGAGGAAATGCTGGGTGACAAAGAAGATTCTATAGCTTTCAAGGGACAGGTGATTCTTGATCCCAGTCTCAGAGGACCAGAGGAAACAAAACACCTGTGACTTTTCCATAGGACATGCCACATGGAAGATGGTCTGCCATTTAACGGGTTGGATGCCCATCATCCAACCACGCATTGAATCCTTTGGCCATCTCCAGAGGACAAGCCTGCGAAGTGAGTGCTAAGAGTGAATCTGCCTGGGCCACACCCCAAAGGAGTGCTCTGTGTTTCTGAAAACCACCCTTAGTCTCCCTGTTACTGAGTAAAACAGGAATTGGAGGAGTCACCACCAGGCCTGCACTTTCTCCCAGAGAACAAGGACTGTTTCCTGCCATGCTGAATCTTCATATGTTAGAACAGCAGTAACAAAAATGTCATAAACAACAGAACTGTATTTCTCTCAGCCTCAGATGCCCCCAGATTCGGGTTCTGACGGGGCTCATTTCCTGTGTCCTCTGGGGTGTATTTAGTAAGAGCACAAATCCCACTCATGCAGACTCCCACCTTGTGACCTGACTGCCTGCCTCCTTACACTAGTTAGAAGTTCAGTGTGTGAATCAGGGTAGAACATTATATTCCTGACTTTTATTTCTATGAGAAGACACTTGACAAAAGCAATTCAAGGAAGAGATTCATTTTGTCTCATTGCTTAAGAGTGGATACAGTTCTTCATGACAGAAAGGGCTGGCAGTGTGCATGTGACAAACTGGCCTTGCTGGGCCCTCGACCAGAAAGTGGAGAATGAATGCTAGTTCTCCTCAGGCGCATGCTCTTCACACCTGTTATTCATTCCTGGCGGGTCTTCTCTGCTCAGTTAAACCTTATACATGTACACAAAGATACAAAGATATATCTCCCAGGTGATCCCAATCAAGATGGCCATAGAGACCAACCATCACAGATGCAAGCATTCCGATCTCAGCAAGCTTTCACCCACAAGCCCTTGAAAACTACATCTCTCCAGACTGAGCATCCTCACTGAGCTCACTGTAGGTTTGTTTTTTGGGTTTTTTTTTTTTTTGTTGTTGTTGTTGTTGTTTGTTTTGGGGGATTTTTTTTTTGGTTTGGTTGTTTTTTTGTTTTGTTTTATTCTCAAAAACAAAACAAAACAAAACCCACAAAACTTCATTTTAGAATTTCCTGCAGATGTACTGTATTTACATCATTTACACCCCCTTCTCACCCCCTCTAGGTCCCCATGTCTTCCACTGCCTCTGAAATTCATGGCCTCTTCTTCATTATTGTTGCAATATATACACATATATGTATAGCCAGATAAATAAGAGAAGGTGGATAGATAGATAGACAGACAGACAGATAGATGAGAGGGAGGTAGAATTTGCTGCACCCCTTTAGCGCTGCTAATATATAGGTGAGATTACCTATCAGGGGCTCATCCTTGGAAAAGATTTATTCTCCCTCTCAGCAGCGTGGGACCCTGTGAGATTTCTTCTCCCTGTGCTGGAGTTGCTTTGCTTTTTAAGACAAAGAAGGCTGGAGAGATAGCTTAGTGGCTAATGAGGCTTAACGCTTTGTCAGATGATCTGGATTTGGTTCCTAGCTCCCACAAGGTGGCTCATTTGCCTGTAACATCAGTCCCAGGAGATCTGACCACCTCTTGGGCGTCCTCTGGCTCCTGAATGCACATGGTATTCATAAACTCACTCAGGCATACAGATATACATACAAAATAATAAATACATAGTTTTATTTTAAAAAAAATAATAAGACAGACCAGGAAGAAGAAGAAAGATGACCCGGGCACTCCAGATCTCAGCTGAGCAGTTTCCCATGCAGCCAGCCTATAATGCCAGCCACCTGGAAGGACAGGTGCTCTTCCTCCAGCTCCCTAGAAGTTTGTTGCCTATAATGTAGGGTGGTTTTATGTCTAGTATTTGAAAAGCAGTGTATACCTGTAAATAGTTAACAGGAGTTGCAAAGGTAGTATCAGTAGCCACTGAATTGGGTCTGCTTTCCTGGTTAGTTTGTCCATATTAATAGTTGATACCCTATGAGCATATGCAGGGGGAGGAGGCTCCCCCCAGTCACAGTCATAGGGGAAAGGAGTAAGGGGAAAGCGGGAGGGAGGAAGGAATGGGAGCATACAAGAGATGGGATAACAATTGAGATGTAATATGAGTGAATTAATAAAATAAATAAATAAATAAATAAATAAACAAAAATTTTTTAAAAAGACAGTTGCTAGGAATTGTGACAACGTCCAAGTAACATACATTGAGAGCAGAGAATTTTCTAAGTCAGCAGGTCAATCATTTGGAAGCTCCATGCTGTCCTACGTTTGATGTGACTCCAGCTGAGAGCTAATTATCTGCAGCAGCAGCAGCAGCAGCAGCAGCACCACCACCACCAGAGGAAGTCATCTGTCCATCATCCAACCATGCATTGAATCCTTTGGCCATCTCCAGAGGACAAGCCTGCGAAGTGAGTGCTGGGAGTGAAGCTGCCTGGGCCACACCCCAAAGGAGTGCTCTGTGTTTCTGAAAACCACCTTTAGTCTCCTGGGAGCCCAGTTTCCCACTTCTGACTAATCACTTGAGATTCCTCTTTAGGGCACTTATAATCTTTAATGGCACAGCTCACTTGCCCTTTCCAAATCACTTTATTTACATGGGATATAGTCCCAGTGTTAACCTAGGTAACGTGAAAAGAAACACTTTAAAGGCGTATTCTGTAATTTGCTCTAAGGTAATATGTAAAATCGATTACATGTTAGCATGCAAAGTCTTTTTATAAAAATAATTCTGCTTACCAAAACAAAGTAAACAGGTGAAAAGTGGTGGAATTTAATACTTTTTAATAAAAACCCTCTGTGCCTAGCTTAAGAGAAGAGAGTTAGCGTCCGATACCTACTTCTTCCATGTCTCTTGAAATAAGTTGTTTTGATTGAAATATGAGGAAAATCTGGCCACACAGAGAAATTTCTGAGGATATGGAAAGAGGCCACTAATATAATGGTCTTTTCAAATTACTTTGAATATTCTTTTCATTATAACACCAAAACTCAATAGTGCCAACTTGGCATTACACCAAAACCCTTTCATCGATGCTAATGAAAAGCCCCAAACCTTCACAATAACCTTTCTAGATTCAGTTACACCCAAGGTCGCTAGTCTATCTTGTACTTTAAGTGGGACTTAATCCATACAAAATTTTCTGACACCATATTTTGCTTACCGGGAACTCATTGGTTTATCGAGTTATGAGACTTTTCAAATGTACAGTAGAAAACCTCACTATGCATTCATGAACATGTATGAACAAAACATGTTCATGATTATGAAACTAAGAGCTTTTTCTGAACTAGGGAGAGTTGGGTTAGACCATAGAGACTAATAGCTGTGGGCATAGCATCTAGAGGCCTGCCACTCATCTAGGTAAAGGGCAATACTTTTAGGTGGTTTATACAGTTGTTCAGAATTAAAGAGCACAGCCAAATCCTATAGGAACTATCCATCCATACCCACACCAATACTGTGAAAAACTTTCAAAATAAGCAAGTGTGTGCTGGTGAATATTTATTGGCCTGCTGTCTAGGAACAAAGCATCTACTGAATCCCATGCGTACAGCAGGGTTAATCTCAACCCACCAAAAAGACATCATAAAACAAGTCACAGGACAAGAGATGAGCATTAGATTCTCACAAGCTATTGGAAGCTAGCTCTAGGGCATCTAGCCCACTTCCCAATGGAAATGGTATCAAATAATTTGTAGACATCTTGTTCTTATTTGCATAGTCTGTGCTGTAACTATAGGGCAGTTACATCCTTGTAAATCAAAGTACACTCATCTCTTCTCACCTGCCAATCTTACTTCATTACACTTTTAAACTATAACTGTCTAGGCCCACTGTCTGGTTTTCCAGATCGGGCTATGATGTAGATGAAATGCCTTGAGTATGGTTCTCAGCCCCTGATACACATTTCCCACTAACAATGAAGACTTGTTCATGGAAGATGCAAATTCTCTTCCTCTTACAGGCCCAATGTAATATATATATTCACATATTCATTCTGTTGCCATGATAAACACTGTGACCTCAGAGGTCATAAATTCTAGGAAGGGTCTTATTTATCCTTACGTCATAGCCATCACTAAGGGAAGTCACAGCAGGAACTCAATCAGGAACCATGGGAAATGCTGCTTTCCTATGTCCATGGTTTCTCACTTCTTGGATAGCTTGGATACAGCCCAGACCCACTCACTTAGGGATGGTGGTACCCACGCTTGGCTGTGCTGTTCTACATCAATCAATCACCCATCAGGAAAATCTCCCACAGACATGGCCTCAGGCCATTCTGATGCAAGCAATTCTTTAGTTTGGGTTCCCTCTTCCCACATGACACTAGATTGTATCAAGGTGACAACAAAAATCTAACCAACACTCAGCCTAGAGTAGTGAGAGCCAACTAAAAGAACTAAGTGGAAAGCATAGGCATGCAAAGCACATGCCATCCCAGGCCTACAGCCATTCTAGCCTATGATGTCACCAGCTCTTGATTGAGGCCCAGGATGTCTCCTGCCTGGTAAATGATTCTCCCTTGGCCTCATGCTGTGAACTCTTGAGTCTGCCTCTGAGTCACCTTCCTCCCCCCCACCCCAGGAAATGAGCTATTTTTCAGATCCCCATCTCAAAGCAATTGTATTAGCAGTATTTCAATGAATTCTGAATCAAATAGTGTTTAAATAAGTAGGTGGATACATATATACATAGGGAAGGATAATATACATATATGTAATACATTTATTTATCTACTGAAATGGGTACTGTCATGCATAATGTGCTGCCCTGCTGCCTTTTATCCTTAATTATTTGTCTTGGACACTATTTTCTAAAAGCGTATGTAAACCTACCTGTGACTCACCCAACCACTACCATTTCGTGAGTCATTTCCCATTTTTGTGAAACTTTACTTAGTTAAACTTCACACAATGACTCTCTATTGAAATTTAGTCCCACAGTCCTGGTCTTTTTTCCTTCTAACACTCATCACCAAAATATTAAGCAGTTTAGCAACTCTGATGCTTACCACATGCCAGGCTCTCTTCTGACATGTAATATGTAAAATTCACACAACCCTTGCAGTGCCCAATGAGGTAGGTACCAGTAGGGTGTGCATGAGTCTCTAGATACGCACAGCTATAGATAGCAGAGGGAGATTCAACTAGGCACTCTGATGTAACCTAAGTGCCTGTGTTTTTTGTTGAATCATTATGCTTCCTAAGCACTATGTCACTAATGAGTGTTTAATATCTATATTTCTAATTAGAAGTGTGCTGACGTCATCAAGTCCTCCAGTAGGTGTGCAATAAGTATTTGTGAGTCGAGCGATACCATGTCCTGAATATAGCTTGCTGGGGTCATTCTGTCATATATATTATCTTATATGTTAGGGTGTGGTTTTGTTTGTTTGTTGTTGTTGCTTTGACAAAATGCCTGACACAAAAAGCAGCGTATGGCAGGAAGGGTTTGTTCTGACTGACACTTCAAGGGGATGTACCCTATGATGGCAAAGAAGGCACAATGGCGGAGTTTGGGGTTGGTCACACTTTTATTGGCAGACAAGTAGTGGGGCCAGGCTCTGCAACTCAAGGCCCATCCCTAGTGACCTACTTCCTCCAGCAAGACACTGCCTCCTAAAGGATTACTACCTTCCCAAATGGCTCTACCAGCTGGGGACCCAAGTGTTTGAACATATGAACCTCTGGGCCATCTCACTTTCAAACCACCTTTACTTGATCCAGCAACTTTAAACTGATTGTTCCAAGTTCACTGGGGGGAGGGAGGGGGGCCAGGGGAGGAAAACTCAAGTGGAAATGGGTTAACTAGAGAGCCGAGTCTGAATTCAGGTCGGTCTAATGCGAGACCATATCGTTGGTTTTAGTGTTAACTTGCCACAGACTATAATCGCCTGAGTAGGGATCCTCACCTAAAGGGCTGCCCTATGGCCTTAATTGATCCAAGCATCCCTAACCCCACTGGATTGTGGGTAGCCACCATCTGGCAGCAGCCCAGGTAAAAGGAGTATAGCAGAAGGTAGATTATAGTCATTTGCTAGCCCAGCCTTGCCTCTTGCTGACCCACTGATTTTACACCATTTCTCACTGTGATAGTTCCTTCACCGCTATCCGAAGGAACATTTCCAGGATTCCATGGTGGTATCAAGACTACTAGCTCTCCAGGAAACTTCCAAGTTTGGAGGTCCCAGTCTTGGAACTGCTGAAGCACCCAGCTTCATGACCTAACCAATCACTGGGTTGTTGGCCTCCGAAGTGAGACACAGTTACTGGGAGACTACTCCAAATGCTGAGGCGTCCAGCCTCAGGATTGAGAAACTACTAGGTTCTCCACCTCTCAGATGTGACTCATCTGTTGTTACTATTATGATGTAAACTGAGCTAATAAACTACATGTATATAAATTATATTTATATGCATATTATATATAATTATATTCTATATATGTATATATTACATAAATTATATGTGACAATTATATGACATATATGGTATATATACATATATATGAATATGAATATACATTTCCTCTAGAGCAATGAATTCTTAACCTGTGGGTCATGACCCCTTTGTGAGGGTCAAATGACCCTTTCACAGGGGTCATGTAAGACTGTCAAAAAACACCAATATTTACACTTATGATTCATAACCATAACAAAATTACAGTTATGAAGTAGCAACAAAAATAATTTTATAGTCGGGGGTCAGTACAACATGAGGAACCGTATTAAAAGGTTGCAACATGGGGAAGATTAAGGACCACCGATCTAGAGTACCCTGACAAATACAACTCTCTTCAGACATACCACATCTCTTGATCCCACCAACTTCTTCCTTGTCTGAAATCTAGCCAAGCCAGAGCAACCAGAACCAAGTCATGCTCCTGCAATAAATGTCCGATAGGCTCTACTGTTCAAAAGATTATCTATGATACTGTAAATCCAGCCACAGGCCCGTGGCTGAGGAAGTCTTGAGTCTTAGGTGGGTATCTCACTACTGCTGTTAATTGACCTAGTGCCAAACTGCCTTCTAAGTACATTCTTGTGTGTTTATATGCACAGACAGAGGTCACTCTGACCCTTAATAAGAGAAGCCTTTCTTTGCATTGAATTGGTTAATGCAAAGAATCATGGTTCATCAAGGAGCTGAGACTGAATGACAGTTGAAAACTCATCCCTAAACAGGACATTCTAGCAACCCTTCCAAGGCTAGAAACATGGCAGAAGAGGGGGCAGAAAGGATAGAGCAAAAAGCTGTGGAACGCCATCTTCTGGGCATGACATGGACATCGCAATCACATGTGTCTTCCCATACTGAACCTACACAAGACAAGGCCTGTCAACAGTCAATCAAGGACTGGGGAAGGACCCATAAGAGCGACCCTTCTCTGCTGAACTGCTGGCTACTAATGGATTGATGGGTGGCACAGTTGCTCCCTCCCTTCAGTTATGTAGTGATGAGATAGCTGCAGTGGATAGTTCTGAGCCCATGATCACACAGACAGCCTTGAATAAGGTCAGAAAGCCATAATACAAAACAAAGGCCAGGAATGTAGGGAAAAGGACTTCTACCAAGGAGCAAGAGTTGACAGGGAAGGTAAAGAGCAAAGAGAGGGTGGGAATGAAATCAAGCCGAATACATTGTATACATGTATGTAATTGTCAAAGAAAGAACTTAATCAAATTTTGAAAGGGGAGAAGTAGATTGTGCAGCACTTATTATAACAATGATTGTTACTACTATTGTTGCTGCTATCACTAAGAAAGTTTCTGGACACACCCACATGTACATTAGAATTCAACACAAGTTCATTTCGAAGCATCATGAAGCACCATCTCCACTGCCACGGCAGTCACATCTCTGACATGTGAAGTAGATATGAGTTTGCTACTCAGTCAGTAGATACTTTTAATGTCTTGAAATCAGGGAAGAAGGGAAAAGCCTAGAAACATGTTCTTTGGAGTGAAGCTAACTAGCACACGTTTACCGCAAATCCAATAGACTAGTTTCCCCATCCAGCATAATTGATCGTGCAGCATCGCAGGTGGCCTGCATTAGGCACAGCCCCTGGCAGTGCAGCCCAGCTCACCGTGCCACAGTCTCATACTGCCCTCTGCAGCCTGACTGTGGTCTTCACACTGCTCTCCCAGACAGTTCAGGGTATCAGGACTTGGGACACCTTGCACCTACCTGAAGTTCTTCAGGTCAAATCATATATACCTTTGTTCTGAAGATAAATAAATCAATAAATAGTCATTTAATTTACTGTCTCTGCAGGTACATGTACATCCATAATTTGACACATAGAACTGATGCAATGGAAAACACCTTTAGAAGGTGACTCAGAACATTCTTTTCAGTAAGAGGACTATGTTAGAAAGCAAACATTTTTCTCAGGTCTAATTTGCTTACCTCACCTCTTCCTCTTCACCATTCAACAATGGTGGGTTTCAGCATGTCACTCATTAGGAGAAGCAGGCATCATCATCCAGGTCAAAATTCTATTGTGTGGGAAAAAAACAGATAACTCAAATGAAAGGAAGATGGAGTTCTCAGGCTCGATCTACTAAAAAAGATATATACCTAAGAAATATCTTTCCCAAATACCTGTCCCAAAGCTCAAAATACACTCATTCATAAAAACTAGAAAATATTTATCTGTCATAGAGTGTGTCTTTTCCTAGAATCCCTTTGTTTATATGCATACGTGTGCATACATGAACACTTTGTATGCATGGGCTTGAAGAAAAACAGCATAAAACTTGAAAAACTTACCAATACCATGCCAGATAATGTAAGAAATATGACCCGCCCCACAAACTCCTAAGCACATGCACACTGTGCAAAGCCCTCTCTGTGAATGTACTTTTCTGAACGGAAAAAAAAAAACAAAAAAAAACCTGGCTTGATCCCATATGCGAGCAAACAGTTATATATCACTCTTCTACAGGTTCTTCAACCCCTTTTAACAATGCATTTAATTTAAAGCTCAAGCTCAGCTTTCCAGACTGCAAAGTTGGATGAGAATAGATTGGAATCTGATGGAGGTGGAGGAAGACTTTCATCAGAACAATAAAGAGAAAAAAAAAAACAATGTCCATGTTTGGGACCCTTTAATGATGGGATCAGAGAGGATCCAAGATGGCAGCGAGCAGTGTGGACCGCGTTTGGAGGCTCCAGTGAACAATTCAGGGAATTGCACAGATTTCTGAGCCAGGAACACCGAGGTCCGAACATCACAGCAGCGGTAGTGCTCCACGGTTCAGAGGGACCAGGGTGCGGAGGACCTGCGTGCCCCTGCACACGGGAGGAACGTGGTTTTTCTCTGATCGGAGCGGCAGCGGCAGAGGCAGCAGCACCAGCGGCACCAGCAGCGGCGGCTGAGGTTTGCAGCTCATAGCCTTCCGGTGGAGGCGATTGGTGTGGTGGCTGGTGGGAATTGCTGCGGGAGAGGGGACTCGGGGCAGGATTTGGGTCGCGTGGAGCCTTTGGACCCAGACTGGACTCGGCGGACAGTTCGGCCCCAGAGTCCCGGGTACTGGCCCGGCCCAGCAAACAATTCTGCCTGAGGCACTAACTCAGCGCGGCCATAGCTCCCCTGCTGTGGCGCAGGCTTAGTTGAGCACGCTGCTCCACACTAGGCACTACCTCAACTCAGCGGCAGCTCCCCTGCGGTGACACAGTCCGGGCGGAGCACTTGTTCCACCACTGGCGCTAACTCAGAGCAGCCGCAGTTCTCCTGCTGTGGCGCAGGCTTGGTGACGTGCTCGGTTCCATCCTAGGCACCACCTCAGCTCAGCGGCAGCTCCCCTGCGGGGACACAGTCTGGGCGGAGCACTTGTCCCACCACTGGCGCTAACTCAGAGCAGCCGCAGTTCTCCTGCTGTGGCGCAGGCTTGGTGACGTGCTCAGTTCCGTCCTAGGCACCACCTCAGCTCAGCGGCAGCTCCCCTGCGGGGACACAGTCTGGGCGGAGCACTTGTCCCACCACTGGCGCTAACTCAGAGCAGCCGCAGTTCTCCTGCTGTGGCGCAGGCTTGGTGACGTGCTCGGTTCCATCCTAGGCACCACCTCAGCTCAGCGGCAGCTCCCCTGCGGGGACACAGTGCGGGCGGAGCACTTGTTCCACCACTGGCGCTAACTCAGAGCAGCCGCAGTTCTCCTGCTGTGGCGCAGGCTTGGTGACGTGCTCGGTTCCATCCTAGGCACCACCTCAGCTCAGCGGCAGCTCCCCTGCGGGGACACAGTGCGGGCGGAGCACTTGTTCCACCACTGGCGCTAACTCAGAGCAGCCACAGTTCTCCTGCTGTGGCACAGGCTGGACAGAGCTCTCGGTTCCACCAGCTCTAAGACTCTGGTTGGACACAGTGTACAGTTTGAATCCAGAATTCCTGGCTGAGATTGGTGGTCAGTTCGGGCCCTGAGTCAATAACTGACCACAGCACGCACTTTGGGCCAAAAGGCCCTAGTGGAGCTTGGTGCGTAGTCCCAGCCCAAAAATTCTGGCTGGGCCCTGTGTGCATTTTGGGCCCAAAATCCCTAGCTGAGCTTGGCAGACGGTTCTGGCCCTGAGAATCTAGCTGAGTTCTGCCCGTGGTTCGGTCCCAGTGCTCCTGGCTGGACTTGGCAGGGAACACAGAAGGCTGTGGATACCTTGGCCTGACCCAACGCTCATTCAGAGACCCAGAACAATTGCAGGATCCACAGCAGAGGGGGACTGAGGATCACTGGCTGTGAGAGACCAGAACAACAGGGCTAACCTCCTAACATCCACAGCAGTGAAGCTTTGAGCTCGCAGCCTAGGGAAATCGTAAGAAAACAAGTGAATCTATCGTCAGACACCCTCCATTCAACTCTGGAAGCTACCCAACAAAAACAAAGATGGCAAGATGTCTAAAGGACAACGAAAAAGCATACGCAAAAAAACCCCAAAACAACATGGCATCTCCAGTTTCCAGCTATCCCAAAGAAAACCACCCAGAGAACTCAAATACAACGGAAATACAAGAAAATGACCCCAAATCCTTAGTAATGAGGATGATAATGGAGGAAACAAATAAAATTCGTAATCAAATGCAGGAAGACGCAGACAAACAGGTGAGAGACATAAAAGAAGCACATAGAGTGGAACTGGAAAAATTGCAGGAAAATGCAAACAACCAGATGAAAGAAATAACTAAAACGGTTCAAGCTCTGAAGACCTATAAAGAGGCAATGGAAGAAACTCAGGAATATACAAAAAATCAGATGAAAGAAATAAAAAAATCAGTTCAAGATCTGAAAATGAAAATGGATTCAATGATAAACACACAGACAGAAGAAAAACGAGAACGGGAGACCTCAGAGAAGAAGGCGAGCAACACAGAGGTGAGCTTTTCTAACAGAATCCAAGAGATGGAAGAACGAATCTCAGGGCTAGAAGATACAATCACAGATATTGAATCAACCATTAAAGAAAATGCCAAATCTGGAAAACTCCTGACACAAAACATCCAAGAAATTAAGGACACCATGAAAAGAAGAAATTTGCGGATAATAGGCATTGAAGAAAGAGAAGACATCAGACTCCAGGGCCCAGAAACTATTCTCAACAAAATCATAGAAGAAAATTTCCCCAATCTAAAGAAAGAGATGCCTATAAACATACAAGAGGCCTACAGAACACCAAATAGAATTGACCAGAAAAGAAAAACTGCCCGCCACATAATAATCAAAACACAAAACAGGCAGAACAAAGAAAAAATATTAAAAGCTGCAAGGGAAAAGGGCCAAATAACATTTAATGGTAAACCTATCAGAATTACACCTGACTTCTCAGCAGAGACCATAAAAGCCAGAAGGGCCTAAACAGAGATCCTGCAAACCCTAAGAGAACACAGATGCCAGGCCAGACTACTTTACCCAGCAAAATTATCAATAACCATTGATGGAGAAAACAAAATATTCCATGACAAAAACAAATTCAAACAGTACCTATCCACAAACCCAGCTTTACAGAAGGTACTAGAAGGAAAACTCCATCCCAAAGGGTCAAGCTACAACCAAAACTACCCAGGAAATAGATAACTATCCCATGGCAAAAACACAACTACACAAACGCTCGACTGGAAACAACATCAAAATTAAGACTCTTAACAGTCACTGGTCATTAATATCTCTCAACATCAATGGCCTCAATTCTCCAATAAAAAGACACAGACTAACCGAATGGGTACATAAACAAGACCCAACATTCTTCTACATCCAAGAAACACATCTCACCCATAATGAAAGGCATTACCTCAGGGTAAAAGGTTGGAAAAAAATATTCCAAGCAAATGGTCACAAGAAGCAAGCAGGTGTAGCCATTTTAGTATCGAACAAAATAGACTTTCAACCAAAATTAATCAAAAGGGATGAGGAAGGACACTTCATACTCATCAAAGGTAAAGTCAACCAAGATGACATCACAATTCTGAACATCTATGCTCCCAATACAAGGGCACCCACATATGTAAAAGATCTCCTAAAAAAGCTTAAACCACACATCGATCCCCACACAATAATAGTGGGAGACTTCAACACCCCACTCTCACTGAAGGATAAGTCATTGAAACAGAAACTAAGCCGAGAAATAACATCATTAACCAATGCAATGGGTCAAATGGATCTAACAGATATCTATAGAACCTTTCACCCAAACAAGAAAGAATACACCTTCTTCTCTGCACCCCATGGAACCTTCTCCAAAATTGATCACATCGTAGGTCACAAAGCAAGCCTCAACAGATACAAGAGGATTGAAATAATACCTTGTATCCTATCAGATCACCATGCTCTTAGGCTGCAATTCAACAACAGAAATAACAAAAAGCCTACACATTTGTGGAAACTAAACAACTCTCTGCTAAATGACACCTGGGTCAGGGAAGAAATAAAGAAAGAAATCAAGGAGTTTCTGAAATTCAATGAAAATGATGAAACAACATACCCAAATTTGTGGGATACATTGAAAGCAGTGCTAAGAGGAAAATTCATAGCACTAAGTGCCTTTAAAAAGAAATTGGAAACATCGCACATAAGCATCTTTACAACACAACTGGAAGCCCTAGAAAAAAAAGAAGCAGAAACACCCAAGAGGAGTAGACGCCTGGAAATAATCAAACTCAGGGCTGAAATTAACAAATTAGA
Organism: Acomys russatus; assembly: GCF_903995435.1. Taxonomy (NCBI): domain Eukaryota; kingdom Metazoa; phylum Chordata; class Mammalia; order Rodentia; family Muridae; genus Acomys; species Acomys russatus. Next base: position 21,677,821 of record NC_067158.1, on the reverse strand, counting down.
AACTAAGAAAACAGTCCAAAGAATCAACAAAACCAAAAGCTGGTTCTTTGAGAAAATCAACAAGATAGACAGACCATTAGCCAAACTAACTAAAAGGCAGAGAGACAGTATTGAAATGAACAAAATCAGAAATGAAAAGGGAGACATAACAACAGACACTGAAGAAATTCAAAGAATCATAAGATCCTACTTTGAAGGCATATACGCCACAAAATTTGAAAATCTAAGGGAAATGGACGATTTTCTTGATCAAGTTCACTTGCCAAAGTTGAATGAAGAACAGATAAACAAGTTAAATAGTCCCATTTCCCCGACAGAAATAGAAGCAATCATCGATGGTCTTCCAACCAAAAAAAGCCCAGGGCCAGATGGTTTCAGTGCAGAATTCTACCAGACCTTTAAGGGCGAGCTAATACCGATACTCTTCAAGCTACTCCAAAAGATAGAAATGGATGGAAAATTACCAACTTCATTCTATGAGGCCATAGTCTCATTGATACCTAAACCTCACAAAGACTCAACAAAGAAAGAGAATTTCAGACCAATTTCTCTTATGAACATAGATGCAAAAATACTAAATAAAATACTTGCAAAACGAATACAGGAGCACATCAAAGATATCATTCATCATGACCAAGTAGGCTTCATTCCAGGCATGCAGGGATGGTTTAATATATGGAAATCCATCAATGTAATCCATCATATAAACAAACTGAAAATAAAAAACCACATGATCATCTCCTTGGATGCAGAGAAAGCATTTGATAAAATTCAACACCCATTCATGTTTAAAGTTTTAGAGAGATTGGGGATACAAGGCACTTTCCTCAACATAATAAAGGCTATATACAGCAAGCCAATAGCCAAAATCAAAGTAAATGGTGAGATACTCAAGGAAATTCCTCTCAAATCGGGAACAAGGCAAGGCTGCCCACTCTCTCCATATCTCTTCAATATAGTACTCGAAGTTCTAGCCAGAGCAATAAGACAACAAAAGGAGATCAAGGGTATCCAAATGGGAAAGGAGGAAGTCAAATTATCCCTCTTTGCAGATGATATGATAGTGTACATAAGTGACCCTCAAAACTCCACCAGAGAACTCCTAAAGCTGATAAACACCTTCAGCAAATTGGCTGGATACAAAATTAACTCAAAAAAGTCTGTAGCCTTCCTATACACAAATGACAAGCTTACAGAGGAAGAAATTAGGAAAACCACACCCTTCACATTAGCCACAAGCAATATAAAATATCTAGGAGTTACCCTAACTAAGCAAGTGAAGGACTTGTATGAAAAAAATTTCAAAACTCTGAAGAAAGAGATTGAAGATGACCTGAGAAGATGGCGTGATCTTCCTTGCTCATGGATCGGGAGAATTAACATAGTAAAAATGGCCATCCTACCAAAAGCAATCTACAGATTCAATGCAATCCCTATCAAAATAACTACACAATTTTTTAAAGACATTGAAAGTTCAATTCTGAACTTCATATGGAAAAACAAAAACCCAGAATAGCTAAAACAATCTTGTACAATAAAAGATGCTCCGGAGGAATCTCCATACCTGATCTCAAACTGTACTATAAAGCAATAGTACTTAAAACAGCATGGTACTGGCACAGCAACAGGCTGGTTGATCAGTGGAATCGAATCGAAGACCCAGATATGAATCCACACACATATGGTCACTTGATTTTTGACAAAGGAGCCAAATCCATTCAATGGAAAAAGGATAGCATCTTCAACAAATGGTGCTGGTCTAACTGGAGGTCTATGTGTAAAAAAATGAAACTGGACCCATATTTGTCACCTTGTACAAAACTCAAATCCAAGTGGATTAAAGACCTCAACATAAAACCAGAGACACTAACTCCCTTAGAAGAAAAAGTGGGAAAGAGCCTGGAACATATTGGCACAGGAGACAACTTCCTGAACAGAACACCAACGGCCCAGGCCTTAATGTCAACCATTAATAAATGGGACCTCATGAGGCTGAGAAGCTTCTGTAAGGCAGGAGACACTGTCAAGAGAACAAAGCGACAGCCTACAGACTGGGAAAAAATCTTCACCAACCCTACATCTGACAAAGGTCTAATATCCAAAATATATAAAGAACTCAAGAAATTAAACACCACCAAACCAAACAACCCAATTGAGAAATGGGGCTTGGAACTAAACAGAGAATTCTCAACAGAGGAAAATCAAATGGCTGAGAAACACTTAAAGAAATGCTCAACCTCCTTAGTCATCAGGGAAATGCAAATCAAAACAACTCTGAGATTCCATCTTACACCCATCAGAATGGCTAAGATCAAAAACTCAAGTGACACCACATGCTGGCTAGTATGTGGGGAGAGAGGAACACTCCTTCATTGCTGGTGGGAATGCAAACTAGTACAGCCACTTTGGAAATCTATCTGGTGCTATCTCAGAAAAATGGGAATAGGGCTTCCTCAAGACCCAGCTATTCCACTCCTTGGAATATACCCAGAAGATGCTCCAGCACACAACAAGAAAATTTGCTCAACCATGTTCATAGCAGCCTTATTCATAATAGCCAGAACATGGAAACAGCCTAAGTGTCCCTCAGTAGAAGAGTGGATAAAGAAACTGTGGTACATATACACTATGGAATACTACTCAGCTATTAAAAACAAGGAATTCCCGAAATTTGTGGATAAATGGATTGAGCTAGAAATGATCATAATGAGTGAGTTAACCCAGAAGCAGAAAGAATCAAATGGTATATACTCACTTATATCTGCATACTAGCCCAAGGGGCATGTCCCACGAAAGCCTTCACTTACCAGGAAACTGGGACAGAGGGGAAGGCATCCTATTGGGACTCTAAATGAGAGACGCATGGGAGAACAGCAAAATAAAAGGATCCAGAGGGTCCTAGAAATCTACAAGTAGAACAATATGATAGGCAGATTTGGGCCCAGGTGTCCCGCTCAAACTAAGGCACCAGCCAAGGACAATACAGGAGGTAAACTTTAAACCCCTTCCCAGATCTAGCCAATGGTCAGAATATTCTCCACAGTTGAGTGGAGAGTGTGATACGACTTTCTCACATACTCTGGTGCCTCACATTTGACCATGTCCCCTGGAGGGGGAGACCTGGTGGCACTCAGAGGAAGGACAGCAAGTAGCCAAGAAGAGACTTGATACCCTATGAGAATATATAGGGGGACGTAATCCCCCTCAGGAACAGTCATAGGGGAGGGGAATAATGGGAAAATGGGGGGGGGGGAGGAATGGGAGGATACAAGGGATGGGATAAACATTGAGATGTAACAAGAATAAATTAATAAAAAAAAATAATTAAAAAAAAAATGATGGGATCAGAGAGAGAGACTATAGAAAAGCACAAAATAGTCACAAGTTGTCACTCATTACTTTCAGCTTGAGTCCAGAACCTGCAAGACAGCCAGGGCTATCCCACCTCTGTTCAAAACCCACTTCTCATGTCTTCACACTCCCGCTGCCCCAGCCTAGGGTCATCTGCTATGGTTGGCCCATTTATCCTATTCCTCATATCTCTGCAGCACCCACAGACCCATTCTTGTAGCCCTGCCCACTCTTCAAAACATAATCCAAGCTTCTTTTTGGTGATAATATGGAGATCATGCCAACCAACTGTGTTGTGCTTGAAGACAGCCCTCGCACATCTTTGATCATTTCTGCAGAAGCCATGTTACGTAGACACATCCTTCAGCCCACTGAAGATATCACACATTGCCTAAGGCTGAGAAGTGTGTGTTTAGCCTGCTGGCCACTTGGCACCCTGGCCTACACGGGCTGGGCAAGCTGCCTTATGACATCAGATCAAGGATTCGGCGAGCAGCAGTGTCTTCTCTGAGTAATGATCATCATGTCCAGCATGGGTCCAGACATTTTCTGGGCAGTTGACACACTTTAATTAAATGAATGAACAAAACACTGGCAGGAAAAAAAATGAAGAGTGACTGCCTGAGGTCACATATGCTAGAAAATATGTCAATCCACAGATAAACTCCAGCTAGTCAACAAGCAGGGAAATACTGAGAGGCCCATTTAAAATGATTTGATACCTGTGATCATTGCTCCTTATTGTACGCATAGTCACAGCCACAAAGAGGTACTCCAACCCTACCTATCTATCTATCTATCTATCTATCTATCTATCTATCTCTCTCTCACACACACACACACACACACACACACACACACACACACACACACACACACACTAGAGACAGGGAGAGACAGAGACAAAGATTAAAAAAAAAAAGGATGGGGTCAGGGGTGTGTGTGTGTGTGTGTGTGTGTGTGTGTGTGTGTGTGCGCGCGCGCACACGTGTGCCCCACTATTGGCACAGACAGATCTATCTAGAATTTCTGAACCATTAGTATCTCAGCATTTACTGGAATTTATAAAACTATAAAGAGAGATGCATCTGAGAACAAGTAGCTAGACAGACTGGAGAAATGACTGAATCGCTGAAAGCCAAGACGAGAAAGCGACTATGAATGCGGGAAGCCATTGGTCTCCTGCCTCACCTTTGCTTTTCTGTATGGAGGTACTACTTTCTCTTTCTCCCTCCATCATCTCACTCCTCTAATACACAGCTCAATTTTGGTCCCACAGGATGTAGCAGGAGGGAAGTGGCCACACGACTAAGCACAGGGGCTAATTCATAGGTTGGGATAGTCTATTGAATTGGGCAGGTTTCTCAAAAGGTATCTGCCACATTAACACAAGCTATTGGAGAGTGAGGAAATGCATATACATTGCATATTAGTCCAAAAATAAGTACATCTTATACAAGACTAAACCATCGATCCCCTCTGCTACATAATGGTAAAAGTAGGCTTCATTTGCCATGCTCTTTTATGGTCTCTGAGAGACAACATGCTAGAGACACTTCTATACATTGATAAAATGTTCACATGAAGGTGTTTATGGAAGCCCATATGAGTGGAGGGATGGTTCTAGACAAATAAAAAGGACAAAGAGGGAGTGAATGTCAAAAGGAATACACTAAAGGAGTAGGGTGTGACTGCAGTCAGAAAAGCCTCTTATTTGCAAATCCTTCTGGGAAACCATATGATAGTGTGTGTCAAAAAGCCCTAAGGATTCATAACTTTGTGGCCATACCAATTAATATTTCTCCAAGAAAGCAATTGTTCATAAGCATCTCATGTCACCAAAACCAAAAAGGTTGATATGCAAATTATAGTACATCCACTTGGAAGATTGTACATCCATGGAAATGACGCTATAATATTATACTACTCTAGCATATTGTCATATATTATACATAGTCATAATATTAGAAGTTATGGTTATAAATACTAGGTGAGAATTTGAAAATTACACATTAAATGGGACCTCGTGAAACTTTAAAGCTTCTGTGAGGCAAAGGACACTGTCAATAGAACAAAATGGCAGCTTACAGATTGGGGAAACCCTACACCCAACAGAGGGATCATATCCAAAATATATAAAGAACTCAAGAAATTAAACACAAACAAACCCAATAATCCAATTAAAAATTAGGGTACAGTAAAGTTTTTCATGGTACGTATCCCTTGGACTAGTGTTTTGATATAAGTGAGTCTCTTTTTGCTTCTGGGTGAACTCACTCATTATAATAATTTCTAGGTCAATCCATTTGTCCACAAATTTCGGGAATTCCTTGTTTTTAATAGCTGAGTAGTATTCCATCGTGTAAATGTACCACAGTTTCTTAGTCCATTCTTTTACTGAGGGACACTTAGGCTGTTTCCATGTTCTGGCTATTATGAATAAGGCTGCTATGAACATGGTTGAGCATATGTCCCTGTTGTGTGATAGGGCATTTTCTGGGTATATTCCAAGGAATGGGATAGCTGGGTCTTGAGGAAGCCCTATTCCCATTTTTCTGAGAAAGCGCCAGACTTTACTCACCAAGAAAGTGGGTCAGAGGAGAGGACATCCTATTGAGACTTTAGGCGAGAGTAACATGGAAGAATAAGGAAATAGTAGGACCCACAGGGTCCTGGAAACCTACAAGAAGAACTTTATGACAGGCAGATCTGGGTCCTGGGGTCCTCCTCAAACTAAGGCACCAGCCAAGGAGAATATAGGCAGTAAACTTCGAACCCCTACCAAGGCCTAGCCGACGATCATGATATTCTCCACCGTTGAGTGGAGAGTGAGATCTGACTCTCACACGAACTCTGGTGCCCCTTTTCTGACCACGTCTCCTGGATGGGGAGGCCTGGCAGCACTCAGAGGAAGGATAGCAAGTTACCAAGAAGAGACTCGATATTCTAAGAGCATATATAGGGGGAGGAGGTCTCCCTCAATCATAGACATAGGGGAGGGGAGAAGGGGCAATGTGGGAGGGAGGGAAGAATGGGAGGAAACAGGGGAAGGGCTAACAATCGAGATGTAATATGAATAAAATAATAAAAGGGAAAAACATATTTACATAACATAAAAAAATTAGGGTACAGATCTAAACGAAGAATTCTCAACCAAGGAATCATGAATGGCCAAGAAGCATCAGGGAAGTGCAACTCAAAATGACTTTGAGGTTCCATCTTACACCTGTCACAATGGCTAAGATCAGAAACTCTGGCACCTACTGTAGAGGTCCCCTGAAAGACTCCACCCAGCAGGGGATCAAATTAGATGCAGAAACTCATAGCCAAACTTCTGGGTGGAAAGCAGGGCATCCTATGGAAGAGTTGAGGCATAGAAGGACCTGGAGGGGACAGAAGCTCCACAGGGAGACCAATGGTGTCAACAAATCTGGTGCAGGGGTGTGCTGCAGAGCCTGATGCACCGATGAAGAACCATACATGGTGAAGACCTACATCCCCTGCTCAGATGTGGTAAACGGGCCACACAATCTCCTTGTGGGTCCCATAATAGGGAGGGTAGGGTCTACTTTTGACATACTCACACATTATTCACTTTGCCCTGGCGGGGCAGCCTTGCCAGCCATAGAGGAAGAGGATTCAGGCAGTCCAGTTGAGACTTGATGGACTGCGGTCAGATGTTAGGGGAGGAGGGCCCCCCCTTTCTGAGGACTAGGGGAGGAAGGAGAAGGTGTGATCGAGGGAGGGTGGGACTGGTTGGTGATGAGGGACATGGTTGCAATTGGGATGTAAAATGAACAAAATATAATTAAACAAGTAAATAAATAGAATTTACAGTTCTGTTTTAAAAAATTCAAGTAACAGCACATGCTGGTGAGGATGTGGAGAAAGGGAGAAGGGGGAACACTCCTCCATTAGTGGTGGGAGTGCAAACTTGTACAACCCCTTTGGAAATCAATCTGGTGCTTTCTCAGGAAACTGGGAATACCTCTACCTCAAGACCCAGTTATAGCACTCCTGAGCATGTACCTAAAAGATGCTCCACCATACAACAAGGACATTTGCTCAGCTATGTTCATAGCAGCTCTATTTGTAATAGGCAGAAGCTGGAAACAACCCAGATGTCCCTCAACCAAAGAATGGATAAAGAAACTGTGGTATATTTACACAATGGAATACTATTCAGCTATAAAGACCAAAGAAATCATGAAATTTGTAGCCAAATGGATGAAATTAGAACATATTGTCCTATGTGAGGTAATCCAGACCCAGAAAGACACCCATGGTATGTCCTCACTTGTAAGTGGATATTAGCCATATAGTGCAGGGTAAACATACTGTAATTCACAGACCCAAAGAAAATAAGTAACAAGGAGGATGCTTAAAGCTCATTCAGAAGAGGAATTAGAATAGACAGTGGAAGTGGTTGAAGAGAGGGAACAGGGTAGGGGAAGGAGCACAGAGAGAAAGGAAAGTGGAGATCGGACCTGAGGAGAGTGGCAGTGGGAGGACAGAGGGCTTGCAGAGAGAGGGGAAATCATGGCTGGATGCATCTCTGTAACAAGCCGGAGGCCTAAGACAGGGTAGGCTCCTGGGAGGATATAGGGGTGACTCTAGCTGAGACTTTTTAGAAACAGGGGTCACGGGGACTGAAGAGGACACCTTATCACTAGACAAGACTCCTAGTGGAGGGAAGGAAACAACAAACCACCCACAAAAAAACCCAAAACATACCCTTCCTTCAAGATGTGCAGAGATAAAGCTAGAGCAGAGGTTGAGGAAACACCCAACCAATGCCTAGCCCAGCCTGAGACCCACTCCATGGGAGAGAGCCAACCTCTGACAATTTTAATGATACTTTGCTATGCTTGCAGAGGGAGCCTAGCATAGCTGTCCTCTGAGTGGCTCCACCCAAGAGCAGCTGAGACCCATCCCATGGGAGAGAGCCAACCTCTGACAATATTAATGATACTTTGCCATGCTTGCAGAGGGAGCCTAGCACAGCTGTCCTCTGAGTGGCTCCACCCAGCAGCAGATCCAAACAGATGCTGAGACTCACAGCCAAACATTGAACAGAGCAAATACAGTCTTGTGGAAGAGTGGGGCAAAGAATAGAAGGACTTGGAGGAGACAGGTGTTTCACAAGAAGACCAACAGAGTCAAATAACTTGGGCCCAGAGGGACTTATTGCACCAAGGACCAAGAATGGATTCAATCTGCCCTCTACACATACATAGGCAATGGGCAGCTTGGTTTTTATGTGAGTCCCCTAGAAAGAGGAAAAGGGGCTGTCTCTGACATAGACTCTGTTGCCTGCTTTTTAATCACTTCCCTCTGGCAGGCCTGCCTCACCAGGTCACAGGGGAAGAAGATGTGCTCAGTCCTGATGCTACTTGATTTTTGTGCTGGGTGTGAGATGATGCAGGGGGAGGGGGCTCCCCTCATCTGAGGAGTGAGGGAGGGACCACAGGGGGAAGTGGGAGGGAAGTGAGATTGAGAAAATACGAGAGAGGGGGCTACAGATCAGTACGTAAAGCGCATAAATAAACAAATGGAAAATTATACATAACTACAACCGTACGCATGTTATCCATATACTATAGTCAAGTCTAAGTTTCTGCAGATCACAAATATTGAGTCTCTACAACTGTAGATGCTTGCGTGATAGAATCTCTATTTTACAGACTTTCTGTGATGCCGCAGTAGTAATTAAACTTCTTATTTTCGTCTACATGCAATTGATGTTTCAGCTCCTCAGCTTTCAGATTTTCCCTAGAACGAGTCCTTCACTCAGAAATGCAGCTTCCAGTTACAGGCTGAAACTCTCACCTTCCAGGAAAACCTACAGCAACCCAAGTTCCTGTGTCAGTAGAGCGTCCCATTTCTGCCTTCTGCCTCTGCCGCCATTGTGCTGGAAAACAACTTGTTGGACTGAAATGGATTCCCGGAAGCCCTAAGCTAACCAAGAAAAAAAGAAAAATCCAGATCCCAGTAGCAGATGGTTCATCTTACAGTTTTCATTTATTTTCTCTACATGCCAGGAGGGGTTATATTATCAACTGGGAGGGTGACCACACTTCTCTATTTTAGAAAATGCCTGCTTGGCAGTGTGGCATTCGCCCAAGGGAAGTGTCACATCTTTTGTCCCCGAGTTCCAGGGAAAGCTCTATCAGGGTCGTTTGTAATTAACATAAAGGACCCCTTCTGTCTCAAAAAACACAAGCCTCCCATACATGGTAAGATGAACTAGACATTATTTCCCTGCACAGCACAAAACCCTTTCGCCCACCCCACAAGCCTTTTATGGGTTTCATTAAGGCCCACGGGTGTATCTAACTTATTTATTTAGGAAACACTGTTATTGTCTTAATGTAAACCCAACTCAAGATCAGTTGACAGTTGGAAAGCAGCGGCAGAAGGTTTTCAAAGGCGCCTCCTTGGAAAGGGGCTCTCCATTCAGCTCCAGTTCCTGTATCACAGTGCCAGCTCTGCTCGCAAAATAAACAAATGTTTGTTTTACAACATGGCAAAGGGGGCTCCCATTCATCGTGGGCCAGATATGAAAACAAACTTCCACGTATAAGGGCTTTTGATACACATGACTTACTGGGATGACAAGAGGCTCACTGGGGAGTGCTTTAAGCTTATTAATATTGCACAAAAGACTTTTGTTTATCATTTCACTAGACTGCCTGGGAATCACAAGACTCAAGCCGCCACCCGGCTGGTGTCCTAGCATTTTAGCAGCCTTTAACGTGTGGAGATTGTGAAAGTAACCGCTGGTTTGGAGCCAAACACAAACTCTCCGCAGACCCAGGTGAAAGAACTCAGAACTGCAGGCCTCTGAGAACCAAGCTCAGAATTGAAATGAACGAGCAGAGGGGCGAGAGCTCCCCCTACAGGAACAAAAGTACATGCCTTGGGCCCACCTGCTTGGAAAAAGCTAACTTCAGAAAATAATAAGATCTATTGGCCTGACTAAGGGGACACTTCCCTTCCTGCTTAAAAAGTCTAGGCCTACAAGCTCTACTCTCAAACAAAGATCATTATAAATTTTTTGTTCTTGATGCCTCTGTTTGTTAAGCTAGCTTGGAGGTTGAGCAATAAGGTGTGACCTTCGTTTTCTCCACCTGCCTTATAACCCAGTAACCATCAGCCACTCGTAGTGTTCAGAGCTTTAAACGTTGTTAGATCAATGGGTGCAAAAGCAGGGAGTTTAAACGAAGGATGTGTGCTGTGAAGAGCGCAAATTAGCTTTTTTTTTTTTAATATATCCATCACATGTTGAAATGATAATATTTGTAAAATATTGGATGGGATTTTAAAATATTAAAATCCATTTCACCTGTGTTTTTTCCCCATGTCTTTAATATGGCTGCCAAAAAAATTACTTCAGCATCATCTATTCCTGTTTGTGCTATTTTAGGCAATTAGTGTGTAACTAGCACAAGCCCTGAGCCTGTAGGATTTTGATCTGTGCTGGTAGTTGATTTCTTTTTTCTGGTGCTGGGTTTGATAGCCCTGAATCTTAAGCATGCCGGGCAAAGTGTTCAACCTCTGAGCTCAGCCCACCCACGTCCTCTTGCCTTAAGATTGCTCATTCGATCCACATAGCAGACTCTCTGAAGGCTAATAGGACTATTTTCAAAAGTTTTAATGCAAGCATTTCCGTTTAAAGTCTGATCAAAACACAGTCAAACTTCAAGTTCACCTGTGCTGAGAAGAGTCTCATGAGAAAGGACACAGTTTCCCTCTACAGGCCCCGTTCTCTCAGCCATGCCCTTTGCTACTTAACTGCAAGTGCTTCCAAGAGAAAGAAATTCTTTCCTACTACAGCAGTCTCCAAGAATCGCTTTCAGGTCACTAGACAGGAGATATTTGCTTCTTCCCTTTTGTAACGGGAAGCCTCGCCCACCTACCTAATCAGTCTCTTCTGCAATCAGTCATGATCATTAAGGGCTGTGAGAGAAGAGGGATTAGAGGAAAACATGTGCCTTCGGGGTCAGCCAGCCTAGCTAGCCACTGTTCAAACCACTGGGCAACACAGCCACCTTAGTTATTCTTTCTACTAATTGTTATAGTTATCGGTCTCCTGCTGCTTCTTCCCCTTTTCATCCTCATTTCATTCCCTTTCTCCTCCTCCATGCTCCCTCCCTGCCCTCACCCTTTCTTGGCATTAGTTATGTATATTTTCATTCGCCAGTTAAAGAAATTAAAATCTATTGAACGCCTTCTATATAAATGGTATCTCTCACCCATTCTTTAAAATACACAAAACTTTTTATAGCAACAAACAAAAACCTGTGACTCTATTTGCTCACTTTCCAAAAGTTCAAGTTTATGTGTTGCATCTTAAATGCCCATGTGAGCTACCCTTATTTCTGGTATGAAGGGAGAAATTAGTCAAGCAAGCAACAAATTTGCTCATATACAAACGCGATACAAGCAACTGATTTGGAATGAGCGGTCTGTCTTGTGCTACTAGAATTTTACCAATTCATGCATTCTTTCCTGAAAGTCAGGCGGCTCTCGGCAAAGGACAAGCAATAATGAGATCAGGGCTAGAATTGTCATTTATAATGTAGACTTAAACGACACCAGAAACTACCTTGGTAACCATGTTTACATTCCCCCTCCCAACACCTCATCCACTAGCCTACTCAGGTGCACTTGGTACACTGCCTCAGCTTTGTCCTATTGACTTTAATTTCCAAAATATACAAAATTATCAACAAAAGACACTGAAGACACAGCAGGTGAGTGATGATGAGATTACTTCTGAAATCATTTCCTGTCATCTAGTCTTAACATTGGCTCATGCCTTTAATCCCAGCACTCGGGAGGCAGAGGCAGGCGGATCGCTGTGAGTTCGAGGCCAGCCTGGCCTACAAAGTGAGTCCAGGATGGCCAAGGCTACACAGAGATAACCCTGTCTCGAAAAACAAAACAAAACAAAACAAAAACCAAACATTTTTTTTATCAAAAGGAGATGGCTCAGAGGCTAATTAGGTAAGAGCACTGTCTGTTCTTCCAAAGGTCCCGAGTTCTATTCCCAGCAACCACATGGTGGCTTACAACCATCTATAAAGAGATCTGGTGCCCTCTTCTGGCCTGCAGGGGTATAAGTAGGCAGATCACTATATACATAATAAATAAAAAATATATTTTAAAAAAAAGTTTACACAGTTCTATCCGCCACACCAATGAACTGGAGCTCCTAGCATGTAGGCGCGGTGAGACGAGAAAGTAGATAATGTCCTGTGACCTTCTTCTATCATAGGGAGCAACCAAAGGTGCTTGACGCTACTAAGGCAAGTTGCAGCCGCCACCTTTGATACTATAGCTGTAACTGCTGGAGTAAACTCCAATAGTCAAGCGCCTTAGTTACAAACTAGAATAAACACGGGCTTCTACCAAATAGCTACACCAAGCAAAAATTTAACCAATAATCAAGCCTTTATCATTTTGTCGCAGAGAGTAAAAGGGGACTGCAGTTCAATCAAATGAACTGTGGACTTGGGCTAGAGTGCTGGGAGGCCACTGCCACCACAGCGGGACAGGCTCTTCACTGAAGCTGCTCACTGGTATGACTTTCCATCTGACCTTACTGTTCTGGTATGGCTGCCAGCAGCTTATAATCCCAGCATTGTGTTCACCAGCAATCCCTCTACTCATTAGCGGAAGCCGAGTCCAATTTGGCTCATGTAGGGACTTGTGAGCCAGCACAAACCACCAGCCAGTGTTTCCAGGCTCTAGCTGCAAAGAAAAAAAAAGGGTGGGGCTCACTGGGCAGAAGATATCTGTATCAGAGGCTGCATTTGTGGGCTGTTATTAGAAGCTGGAGGAAACGGCGATTTGTGCGTCTCCTTCCTTCTTCTGTGATGGAGTCCAGAGTGAGGCAGCCCAGGATTCTACGGCAACGCCAATCGAGCCACACTTTCTCCTTCGTGCTACATTATCTTCAGCACATTTCCGTCTTCAAGGTTACACTGTGGTCTGAGGTGTGATCAGGCGGAGGCAGGGGGTCCACCATCACCTTTTCTAGAGGAGGTGAAGTCTTTCCTAAGAAAGAACAGAACAAAGATCTCTTCTCTAGAATCTCTTCTGGAAGTCTTGCAATACTCCTTAGCATAATTTGCTAACTTATCGTTACTAGAAGACATCGTTTCTTGAATACAAACCAGTTTGTGTTGCAAAAGACTAAGGGGAAAATAAAATAAGTATCATCTTTGTAACTACCGGATACTCAAGCTGCAGCTGAAGCAAAGACAAGAAGAGGTCCGCGCAGCTTGCAATGCGTAACTCAGCCCTTATCGCCCGGTTAACACCAGGCCACGGCATAAGCTCGTAACTTCAGCTTTCCGTTCAATCCAAAAATCTCATTTCTGAAGATTAATTGCAACTTGTACTGCATAAAATTCCTCAACACGAAGGACTTTGTTCTTGGCTCCATCCCAGCCACATCTAGAGCAGTCAACATTTCTAGCCATGAACTTGATTTAAGAGATGAATCCCGTCATTGAGCAAAAGACTCAACTGTCCTTAGCGCGGCTAAGGAATAAACGGCGCAGGTGCTCCCTTGCGCAAACGTAAACCGTGCTAGGGCAGCTCAGCAACTGTCTGGGGCATGGAAACGGGTGCAGAGCACTGAGTTATACGGTGGCAGCTGTGGGATTTAGTGACGAGGCACCGGGTGGTGACAAACCTCCTAGAAACCACGAAGAGACTAATGACAGGAAGCCAGATGGTCGACCACCTTCACCACAGTGAGATCGCCCCACCTTCTCCGTGATTCTTTCAGCGTCTACTGTTCTTCACTGTTTGTAAACTAGTCCGTTACCTCATTGATGCCTCATACCTCACGAGAAGGGAGAGCAATCATTGTTTTCCAACTGATGGGACACAAGCTCAAAAGAAAGCAAGTGACCCATTCAGTTTGCTGCAAGTCACAGAGATACAGACAAGCCAGCCTTAGGCTCCTATCTTCACCTCTGACAGGGCACACTGAGTTATGTTCCTGTAGCACAATGTTCACAGTTGAGACTCTTTTACCTCAATAAACCCAGGCATCTCTTGATTATTTTAAGGTGCATGACTCATACTCAACGCTGAATATGCCTGTGTCTAGAACAGAACCCTGTGCACATGGAGCCCGATGCTCGGATTTTATTAAAGAAAATGGTGTACTTCATTGCATAGGAGCTCAGCAATATCTGCTACCCACATAAGACTGGATAGAGAAAGAGAAGGGGGATCACCTCCTCTTCTGTGGTGACAGGGATGCTTGGCTTTGGTTCTTAGGTCTTGGCTGGAGGAAAGTGATCAGCATTTGATTTAAGTGTATTGGGGTTGCCTTACTTGGAACACTAAGGGACAGAACTTCAAATACATTGCGATAACTCTGTAACCCCAACACCTTGATTCTGTTACTTTACAGTTTCCAAGGAAACGACCAGGTAAATGCTGGAGAGACCACTACAGAGTCAATCCCCTTTGAATCTTTCAGAAGATTTAGCTCTCATAGAACCTCTCCCTCAAAAGCAACCTTCCCTTCATAAAGTACAATCCTTGAAAATAGAGACAGTTGCCACCTCAGTAAGTGGCTGTACAAAGGCATATGTTGAAGGTTTCGCTCCTAGGCTCCTGGTTTCACCCACATTCCCATGACTGTGCCACCAACTAAAATGGAAACAAAAATTTAAAAGGTTGAGTTTTCTCTATGGCTTTCTGAAGCCCTCGCTCCAGATCTGAGTAACTCATTCCCTAACCTAAACTCAAAAAGCCCGGTGACCCTATGTTAAAAATAGTCAGATCTCTAAAAGATCCTGACATCAGATTCCTAATTCCTGAAACTAGTCCATTCCCATAGAATCATCCACCACTTAAAATGTGAGAAAACAAGCCAGGCATGATGGCACACCCTGCAATCCCAGCACTGAGAGAGGCAGAGGCGGGCAGATCTCTTCTTTGTGAGTTTGAGGCCAGCCTCATCTACAAAGCAAGTCCAGGACAGAGAAGGCTACAGAGAGAAATGCTGTCTCGGAAAAAAAAAAGCGAGAAACATCATAGCATCCATCTTCCATATCTCAATAATCAGCCCAATCCAGCAACACCACAAACTGCCTTCTACCCTCCAAATCATGTGATAACTGAAAGCCCATTGGGAATCCCATTTTTAGAAAAGGAAAACTATATGGGAGCAAGCAATGTGATGAGTCTGACCACCCTTCACATCACACTGTCCCCTTACTTCTCCCGTTGGCTAAGTGCTAGCTTTGGGCTTGATAGTGACAACAATGACAGGAGCCATAACAAAGAACATTTTCAACAATGCATGGGCCACCCTGGATGTTGCCAGGGTCCTTTCATTTAATCTCAAAAACTCCTCTAGCAGTCCTGTCACTCCCCTCAGCTTCCTCGTTCTTCTAATGATGAGACTGAGCCAGAGAGAAGCCAAATAACCCTAAATGTCACTTCAGACCAAGTGCAGCTGTGTATGTTCCTCGATCCGCTGTACAACTAGCTACCCTGATCCTCAGAAATGGGAAACAGTAACAGAGAATGTTGTCTCCAGCCAGGGGACGGTACAGGAAAATGCCAGGCATGAAAGAGGCAGAATCATATCAAAGACAACCTGAAAGAGGAAGGGGAAACAGGGAGATGTCACTTAGACATGCGTGCCTGTCTGTGTGTGTGTAGATTTGTGTGTCTACGTGTTGTTGTTGTTTGTGTTGTTGTTGTTGTTGTTTCATTTCTTTTTGTTTGGTATTGAGAAGGCTTCACATTTAGTTGTACAGGCTGGTCTCAAACTCCTGAATGCATTATCCTCACACCTCTGCCTTCCCAGTAGTTGGGACTGCACTCAGACCCACAATGCCAGGTGTAGGTGATTATCCGTTGTTTTGGTTCGGGTTGGGTTTTTGGTTTTTGGCTTGGCTGGTTAGTTTTCAAGACAGGGTTTCTCTGTGTAGCATTGGCTGTATTGGACTTGCTTTGTGGACCAGGCTGGCCTTGAACTCACAGCCATCCACCTGTCTCTGTGCTAGTATTTAGGGCCTATGCCACCATGCCCAGCTCTAAGTGATAATTGTTAAACAGCACTCAACCCTGAAATATCCGTTATGTTGGAGGCAGCCTCTCTGTAATATTTTCATAGCCAAATTTAAGGATTCCATAAGTGGGGAACTTTTCATAATTTGGGAACACAGAAATTATAACATTAACAACTGAAAGTACAGAATTCTTTTCTTTCCTTTATTACCTGTAGACTTCATGGGGTAAGGGGCAGATGGTAAGTTTTGGGGAAGCTAGTCTATTTTGAGTAGCTTATTTACAAAGCTACATTCAAGCCATCCACCAAACACCATCTGCTAGGCTATTTCTTCCATGAAACGACAACATTTTATTCCATAGCAAATAAAAGTACAACCAGAATTCTATCAGCATGCTGTGTTTGGGAGCGCACCAGCACTTTTCAAAACCACCTTTAATCCTTCTCCAAGTCCAAGGCAAAGAAGGCTCCCCTAAGAACAGTAACCCAGTCAGCACATTCATTCATTCATTCATTCGCAAACTCACTTTGAAAGAAAGTTGGCCAGGGTGGGCTGGCCAAATGTGGAAAGTTAATTTTACAACGTGAACTGTTTTCACCCTGGGCCAAGAGACTAGTATAGGCACCATGTGACCTAAGTCTGATTTAGTAGGATCTTGGGACTTGAGAACATGAGAGTATTTCTTCAAGGAGCCCCCCACCTCCTCTGACCCCCTCCTCCTCACCCACTAAAACTTCTGAAGAATGTGTTTTGTGTGTGCACCATTCACTTCACAACGCTCACTGTGCCCACAGTCTGTCCTTGAATCTTCGGCTCATTACCTCTGAATCCAGTGATGTCAAGTTCAATCTTTAAAGCTGGGAGGAGGTAGTCAGTAAAGACATCAGCATCAGAACAGGAAAAGTCAATCTCTACCTTCTTTTTAAAAAAGAAAAAGAAAACACAGAGAGCCATTTAAGAAGTGGAAGTAACAGTAAGTTTAGAAGGAGGAGCTTTAGATGGAGGATCTGGAGACCCCACAGGGTTCTCTGTCACTGTCAAGTGTATATAGACTTCAATAAGTTATTTAGTCTCCCTGGACCCTAGGTTGCTTGTCCATAAAATAAGGAGATGGGACTACAATAAAGTCTCATACTAGGATCAGAGAAGATCCTTACTTCTGAAGGTTAAATCAAGCCTCTAGAGTGAGGGGGTGAGTGAAGAAGGGATGTCCCAGAGACTGAACTAAAGTTTCTAGAGAAGCAGCAACTGACACTGAACATTCTACAGAAGCTAATGAACTGATAAGACACTCAATGCTTGTGTAGGAGTCGGAATGTTGCAGGTCCAGAGCCAAATTTCAGCTTATCTTGAAATATATATATTTCACACACACACATACATTCCTTCATCATTCATGATCACCCAGTGCCCACATCTGTGATGGCCCAAACATTCTTCTGACTATCATGTGAAACCTTTAGAACTGTGTTAACTGGGACAGACCACTAGCTGCCACCAATCCAAAAGCTAAGACCGTTACTGGATAGCAGCCGGGGCCTATAGGAGAGGATTCCCACTCTACTCTAACGCACCCAACCTAGCGTAGCCTCCAGTGTATTTAAAACCATGTTGCTGTGTGACATTTATGCTCTATTAGTACACAAACTTCAAACTGAAACCACGTTAGAGCATGGAATTTGGGGGACCCAAATCCTGATCTGGGGCCATGGGCACTCACATTTGGCTTCAGAATGTCATCAAAAACCAGCTCTTGGCAGCTAGGAGTTGTTCAATGGTATAGCCATTGATAAGTTGGCCTTGCTCCAGTAATAACCTCCCTCCTATGCTTTCCCCACCCGTGCTTCGGAAAGAAACTGTAATCAGCTCAGCAGGCCACATATAGAAAGAAGGCATGCAGGTAAGGAAGGGGGTCTGCTGGGAAGAAGTGTGTCAGTGGGAGGAAAGAGGGCATTTACTTCATTCACTTTACTGTAGGTTGTTTTTTCTGGTGCAACTGTAAGTTGACTATTGATGCCTGCTCTCTGTGTAGAAAACGCTTTCTCCTCAAAGAGTGTAAGACAGTTTGTCCTAGAGCCACATGTGAGTAAGAAAAAAGAGGAAGCAGGTGTCTAAAATTTAATCATATAAATGCATGGATCTGCCAAGCAATTTAAAAAGAAACTAAACACATAAAGAAGAACATGGTGGCGGGGGGGGGGGGGGGGGGGAAGGAAAAACAAACAAACCAGAAGGTCTACTGCTTTGTGGCTGCCATCTCTTATCTCCAAGGGTGATCTGGGGAGTTAGAGTGGGCTGTGTGTGAGTAGAGCCACACTGCCCATGCCCTAGCCCCCTATAGCCACATCCATGGTCTCTAGAAGGTTTAGGGAAATGACTGGTACAGTCCAGGACCCAGTTCATAGAGTCAGTCTGTCCCTGGACTCTGTTTTCAGCTTCCTCTACAACCTTGACCTTCTGTCTCTTCATTGCAGTTTTCCTGGTGCAAGTGTAAATTGGGTATTGATGCCTCCTGTCCATATAGAAAACTCTCTCTCTAAAGGGCCCAAGAGATAGTTTGTCCTACAGCCACATGAGAATGGGCATGGTCATCAGGTTCTAGCTGTAGCCCTCACAGGTTACCTGATGACATTCTTAGTTTTCGGGTTGGTGGAGCGTAGGGGAATGTCCATACACTCCAAAAGGATTTACTGGATAGCTACAAAGGTCACACACACACACACACCAAGGCAGACAATCAATGGCTGTTTAAGGGCTTAGGACAACCCAAGATAATTTGGCTCTGGACTTGCAACATCCCAACCTCTCCACCGTCATCGATGCTATAATCCGTCAGCTTTACAGAACACTCAGTGTGCTCGCAGCTTCCTCTCAGGAACTTCAGTTAATGATACCTGCGCTGCTATATCCACAGAGCCACACAAATGTCAGGTGACTTTTCTATTATCGTGCAATGCAGTTTATATCATATTGTTAGCATGCAATAGGCTGGGCTTGGAGTTTTTAACCACAGAAGTTAATGAATGCTTCATGTCCAGGCTTTTCCTGCAACTGCTCACCCACAAGGGCCACTGGCCATCAGGAGTACCCTACCTCCTAGCTTTGCTGTGGGGATGAAGCGGAATCTGCACAAAGTGTCCTCAGCACAATGGTGGCAGCACAAAGTGGAATGGGTGTGGCTGCTATTATTAGTGACCAGGATGCCCCTTCTCTTCCTAGTTTCTCATTCATGGCCCAGTCCTCTCTTAACCAGTATCTTAAACTTCGTGCTTGAAACCCAGATGGTAAGTCCCTTTGGGAAAAGATCTCCTCAACTCCTTCCATTTGCCTATGAAGATCTGAACTGAATGCCTACTAAGGCCTCAGGCTTGCACTAGGTTCTGAGGATACAAACATGATGGGACAAATTGATGAAACAGCATACAATAAACCCTGTTCATCAATAAGTCCATGGGCGAACGAGATACAACTAAGCCTATCAAAGTCATTTTTACCAACAGTGTAAAACCATGTTAGAAGGCAAAGCATCACCAACATTGCCAGTCCCACCATCTGCCACCCCGGGGGCTTTTAGCAAGAAGCCTTCAAGGGACTCTCAGATGTAAAGTGCAACCACCTTCTCTAGGATGACATAATCATTAGGCATACAGGGCTTTTATTACCATCCCTCTTTTCCCTGCCCTGATGTCCCTACCTTAAGGCTGGTAGCATACTTCCCCACTGGCAAGGAAGGTTGTATGTTTGCTGCCTTGAAACCAGAAATGTGTAGCATCGAGTCTGGACCCTCGCCAAATTTCTACAGGGCATTAGCAACAAACTGGTGAAGCTCATTAAAAAAGAGAGAGAGAAACCTATAACCATTAAAAGCCCATTAAGCAGCCTGTCATTTTGTAGAGCTAAATAGCCCACAGTAATCAAAAGCATATGAACCCCAGCTGGGATACCCAGTGAATTGTTTCGATTTAGGGGAGAATTCATCAAGAAAGATTGTTCTTGGGATTGGGTTGATTTTTCTCCTTCGGCTCCTGGCCCCATGTTCCATTATAATTAAAGTGATTGATGCACCTCCCAGACAGAGGTGAGCAGTGACCACCAGAGCCAAAACATCTGCCCTTCCACACAAACAGCTAATACAGAACTTTAGTGAAAAGGCACGGAACTTGAGGTTTCCCTGCCCCTCCACTGTCAGTTAACGATGGCACAGTCAACTCGCTGGTGCCAGGATGCTTGGTGTGGGGTTATCTGTGAAATTTCTCTTTCCAGCCTAGAGAAATTATGTTATAGAACCAAAGATTCAAGGGAGGGGGTGCTTCCTTAAAGTGGGAGATAGGGGATCCAGCCATCAATTAACAAATGCCCTATTACAAGGGATTGGCCCTTGCTAATTTTAACACCACAGATTCAATATTTCGGATTTGCCACAATTCTTCCACTCCATGTGCCATTTTTCCTCCCCTGCATGGAGGAAGTCCTGCCAGCCAATCCGTTGCTCATTAGTGCCTCCATCAGCGAATGCCCGCAGATTAAAGAAAGAGGTAAAACTCCAACAGGCACTATATGATCTCAGTTAGCATTGGCAACTCTGTCCACAAAAATAGAAATAAAAGAGAGAAAGTTAGTGTTTCAATGCAGATATAAAAGGTGTCTATAGGAACTACTTCTACGTGCTTCTATAGTCCACCACGACACTATATAAATTGACAGAATGTTGCTATAAAATGAAGGTTAAGCTGTTTGACTCAATATAAAATCTACTGAGGACAATCACATAGACCCTATAAATATGTTATCATTGCTTTAAAAAAGAAAACAAAAACAAAAAACAAGCAAACAAAAAAAGTTTGATTTAATAACAAAACAAAGAAAAATCATTCCTGGTAGGATCAAGATTCCCCCCCCCACCCCACCCCCAACATCCTTCTACATTCCTCTAGTGGTTTCAGTGTGGTGTTTATTACTACTATCTCTTCGAGGGCCTTGTACTCTTAAAATTCTCCTGGTGTCCACTTCCATTGCTGACCAGAAGTCACCACAGGGATGTCTTTCTCTTCGTGTCACCTTAGATCTTGACAACTCAGAGCCTCCCCTGCCCCGCCCCCTTGTCCCCCTCCACCTCAGTGTTAATGCCGTGGCCTCGGGGTTTCCAGGCTCAACATGCTCATCTCTCAGAAACTGCGCTAAATTCACCAAGCAGTTAATGAGCTCATATGCTATCCACACAAACTCGTTTGCCTTGGGAATGAAAACAAATGGATGTCCACTTGAGCTGAATTTGCTTAAGCACACATTGTGGATGACACATACGGATGGTCTTCATAAATAGAATAGCTCCTGCATCTGACAGAGCGCCCCCCGCCCCCCCCCCCCCCCCCACCCTGGCATCTTTTCAGACCCTACAACATCCAGTTCTGCCCATCCCACCAGCCTTGGCTATCCCTTCGACTGTCCAAAAAAAAATCCCATATAGAGCATCAAGTCCCGCCTGAGAATCTACCCTTCTGAATCTTTCAATTCCTAAGTTTAACTAACCTTGAGTTTTAAATCAGTTAAAGGCAATGGTTTAACTCCTTGGGTCCAGAGAAAGGCTCCTTGCCTACCAGGTAAAATCTTAGAGGGCTGCACAGCAGTGCTCATTTCTCACAGCGTAAGAACAGGAAGAACAGCGTGACAGTGTGACCTCATGCTTCGTGGAGCAGAACAAGGCCAAGTTGAATAGGGTGAGAATGAACTTCGTAAGGTTGCCCCCTGGATAAGAAATGAGGGCAGCTCTCAACCCAGATCATTGTAGCAAGGCTCCCCTCATTACTCCATACCAGGGAGCACCTTAAGCTAGCGAACCTGGGGAGATGCAGCCTGTTGCTGGACAAGGGGGTCTCTGACCCACATGCTCTTTCATCTTTGAATGGCCAATAGTGAAGGAAAAATAAACATAAAAAAGGCCATAAATCGTCTTGCAAAAATAAAGTCCACCTTTTAATGGGTAATGGCTGATGTTTTAAGTTGAATTCCAGACACTTATGAAAACTTGTTAGGCTCCTTCTGCTCTTTGGCTGCTTCGACCTTCGCCGCTTGCAGAGTCAACGAAGTGGCTGGGCTTTCTCTCCATTGATGAAGTTCAGTAAGGGATGTTTGTGCATAAGACATTTTCATGACTGTGGTAGACACAAAAGATAAACAGCTTAAAAGAGGAAGACTGATTTGGGCTCACAATTCTAAAACATTTTAGTCTATGCTCAGATGATTCCTTGTTTCTTGACAGAAATGCCATACAGGAAGGGCATTTCTGTCAGGAAGGGCACAGTAGAAGAAATCTGTTAACTTACAGCAGCCATTGAGCAAATAGAAGCAGACATGAAGGCTCAGAGACATGGTATTCTTCAAAAACATTCCTCTAGAGACGTAGTGTCTTCACTCATGTCCCACCTGTTTCTTTCTACCATCTTTCAGTAAGGCCAATATATTATCAATCTATGAATGAGTGAGTCCATTGAAGAGGCAAGAGCCTTCTTCTGCCAATAACTTCCCAAGAGCCCTATCTTTGACCACCATTACACTAGACATCAAGCCATCAGCACTGACGTCCTTTGAGGAAAAGAAGCCTGAGGTCATATTGTCATTCTGTTCTTTCTGGGTTTGTTTTTTTTTTTTTTTTTTTTTTTTTTTTTTGCATTTTGCATTTTTTTAAACTTATTTTTGTCTTGGGATTTATTTTCTTTCTATATGTTCATCTGGAAAATGGAAGTGGCTACTTTTTCTGTACACCTATCTGTGTATTTACTTTCTTTCTCTCTACTTTAAAGACCCAACTTCTACTGATGCCATCCTTGTGGTCTCAAGGGGTATTAGAATGTCATCTTTTTAAATTATGTTTCTTTTTTTAACATACATGTTTATATTGTTCCACATGGGTATAATAAACTACTACATACAGCAGGAAAAGCCATGAGACAATCAGGAATTATATAAATGTTACATTCATGCTGACTTGGCTATTTGTATTTGGTAAACTTGAAGTAAACATCTTTCCTATCTTGTTGGGTCTAAATTTCTGAATGGAGATTAATATCTATCATATCTCATCTCTATTAACTTATAACATCTATCTTGATCTAAAAACATCTTAACCTTTAACCTACTAAGCTTAATTGAAAGATTAAACTATCTGGTCTTCAAATTCATCAGAGACTTAAGAAGGGATAAAACATAAATACTTGTGTCAACCCAGAGTACAGGTTAGCAGCTTCCGAAATGAAAAAATGACTGAGACAGTTTACTGTCTCAACAGTCACCCAACATTCTCTATAACATTGGAGCATCATCTTCAGTCTTCTGGCCCAATATATCTGACAGACATATTTGCAAGGCAGGAATTGTTGAGGACTTGCTTACTCTGTCTTGGCAGAGTTTGGCTGTTGACTCTGCCTGCATCTAAACTTGCCCATTTTTAAGCAGAATTCTTTCTGTGGCAGAAACGAGGACATTTTTCCCAGTGGCTTCTTTGACACACTTGAAACCAACTCCATAAGAAGGCTCTTTGATGCCTGTCTTCTTCTTTGAGACAGGCTGGGTGTTGCCAGGAGTAAACTTGTCTTTTTGTCAAATAATTTTTAGAATAATAAAAACATCTTTAAATACCATATTCTATTGGTCTCTGAGGCTTTTGAAGACCTTATTTAAAACTATTTTACCTCATATATCTGTAGAATCATATCTATCTATTAGACCTCTCTGTTCTTGTGCTATGAGAAATGAACACTGCAATGCCTTCCCTTCTCAGAGTTTACCTGGTGGGTGAGGTACCTTTTTAGGTATCCAAGGAGTTAAATTCTTACTTTAACAGATATAAAATTCCAGATAATTTAAACTTAAGAATTGAAAGATTCAGAAGGGTAGAATCCCAGACTGGACCTGATGCTCTACAATATTTTGGGTTGTTTGTTTGTTTGTTTGCTTGTTTGTTTTGGTGGGGGGAGTAGAAGGAATAGCCAAGGCTGGTGGGATGGGCAGAATTGGAAATAGGGTCTCAGAAGAGGCCAGAGGGCCTCTGCCAGATGCAGGAGCAATTCCATGACAGTTTTTAAATGGGACTTCAAAACTAGACCATAGCCTTGTGTTTGTAATAACGCATGAAAGTACATACTTTCAAATCATATTGGTGTTCTGTCAGCCTCTAGTACCTCTTGTTCTCTCATTCTCAAGGTTTAAATTTTATCTTCTGCAATTTTATTGAAAATATTCTTTGTGCCTTTGCTGCAGTCTTTTTATCCTTTTTCTGTGGCCATAATCCAGAGGTTGGGTCTCTTCATGGTGTCCCAGAGCTCTCCCACCCACATCTGTTCTTTTCTTTTTCTTTCTTTCTTTTTTTTTAATTTAACATTGAGCTTTATTGAAGGACCCAATTCCTCTGCCTTATCTTCCAGCCACAATTCTTTACTTTTTACAAGGTCCACTTTTTGATGCACCTTTTTGTTAGATTTTTATTTGGCTGATTTCTTCATTTCAAGCAATGTTTTGGCTTCTTTTTTCTTCAGCAATTCTGTCTCTTCATTGAATCTTATTTTTTGTCTTGGATTGACTTTCTTTACTTCATTAATCTATCTGTTGTTGTTCCTCCCTTGGAGTATATCTATGTCTTCTTTGAGCTGTTTAGACATACTTACAGTCATTCTTCTGAATTCTTTGTCTGGGAGCACTTCCATTTTCTTTGGATGACATTATTATGGAATTAGTACTTTATGTGGGAGACATGTTTTCTTGGTTTTGGATTTTGGTTTCTGTTTCTGCACGGGGGCTTGCACATCTAGAATAATTTGTAATTATATTCATTCTCTCTGTCTCTCTATCTCTCTGTCTCTATCTATCTATCTATCTCTTCTTTCTTTCTTTCTTCAAGATGCTACTCCTATCAGTTGATACGTTTACAATGTGCAGGAGAAACCTAAGGGTTGAAATGACCATCTTCCTCTGTGGAGTTGGCACAGAAAGTTCAGGATCAGTGAAGACTAGCCTAAACAGAAGTTTGAGGGCCCCTACTTTGTGTAGGAGGCAATGCAGACTGACCTTATGGTGAGAACTCAAATCATTTTGTGACTAAATACCCAGTTCTTTCTTCCCAAAGTCTTTTCTCCCAAATTCACAGTAATATGTACCAAAGGATGTTACACACATAGTTCCTTCTCTTGTCCTGCAATATGTCTTGTGGCACTTAAAAATACATATTTTTTTTACAGAGAGCTCTGCTTTGTTCTGTCACTGACACACAATCTTCACTTGTCCAGACTCCTACCTCTTGGGTGGCTCTCACTCTGTACATGACCCAGTACCCTGGGACAATGAAGAAAGCAGTATAACACAACCCATGAGAAGACTTCCTGATTTTGGCTATTCTGCTCATAAGTTGCATGACTTTATTCTCTGGGCCTTTTTGTGATCTGAAAATGAAAAACAAAATGTCTTCTAAGTCCTTCAGAACCTTGCTATGATCATTACTACTCACTTTATTACTCTTATCTCAAATTGGTTTTGCTCTGACCCATCTCTATGTCCAAAGACATGTAATGCCTTCTTTGTTACCCTCATCTCCTCTTTATATCCTGGAGTCTTTTTCTACTGTCTCCCCTGTGGTTACTTTGCCACATCAGTTAATCTCTACCTGTCATTTATTTCACCCTTTGACTATCTACATGTTCAGGTATAACTCTGTCTTTCTAAACCATTTACCACTGGCCATCTCCACTGAATATTTTCTGCCATCTTGGATTATTTTCTTATCATCAGCCCACTCTCAACTCTTTGCAACCTTACACCTGCTTCGCACCACTCCACACTCTCCAGATTTAGTAATGGTTAACTTATCATCAAGTTTTCCTTTTCACAGCCCAGAAGTTGGGGGAAGAAGCTTCTATGAAGGCAGTGCTGCTGGCCTGGGAAAAATATAACAGTGTAGAGAAGAAGTCAAGAAAAATTTACCATGGAACTCTAAGCCTACATTATGTCAGCAATATCCTGACCTATGGGGGAAAGTTGGGTTTACATCCTTTCTAACTGGCCATCACAAGCTAGGATGGAAGGAAAGATAAAGTTTGGGCATTTTATCCCTTTTGACCTTCCTGTTAAAATTGTTCCAGTGAGCCTATAAAGGGGGAGGAAGTCCCCCTCAGGCACAGTCATAGGAGAGGAGAGTAAGGAGAAAAATGGGAGGGAGGGAAGAATGGGAGGATACAAGGGATGGGATAACCATTGAGATGTAACAAGAATAAATTAATAAAAAAAAGTTGTTCCAGTGAGCCACAGGGATTGGTATCTTGAGCCAAAATTATGTCCAGGTTGAGCAGAGAGACCCTGGAGCACTAAAGGAGACACCCCCATGAAACCAATGGTGAAGCAACAAGGTACATTGCTGCTGTACCATGCCACTTGCCCCTCTTCTCAGTCTCTTGTGGTGTTGACCAAGACACCTTTGAAGCTGTGACCTGGTGTTCTCCCCCCTTTCTTACAACATATTCTTCAGCTAACTGTTTCCTTCTTTGATGATGGTCCTGTCTGTGGCCTCAGTTTCTGTTTTTGTCACCTAGTAATTCACCTGCCTTTACAGGTTCAACTTCTATATCTAAAATGACTCAGTTTCCAACTGCAACTCTGATAGGAGCATCTATTAGATGTAAACCCAGCGCTCCAAAATCACTATGACAAAGAAAAATCATTTATTTTTTTAATGAGTTCTCCCTTTATTTTAACTTCCTCTGCTACAATCTAAAGAAATACCTTTCATATAGTCTTTGATTTGTTTTCACGTCACAAAGAACAGAATTCCTTCTCATTTCCTTTGTCATTACCTTAGTTCAGAACTTTGTTGATTATTTCTTAAGATATGTAGCCCAGGCTGAGCTTGAACTCCCTATGTAACTGAAGCTGGCCTTGAACTTCTGATCTGCCTGCCTCTAGCTTCCAAGTGCTGAAGTTATGGTTGTGCACCACAACATCATCTTATACATGATTCACGAGGTAAATATGCTGCCAACCGAGCTGCATTCCCTGATCCCCTTACTGACTCTTGAATAGACATTAGCAACAATCCTATACTGATCTCCCTGTCTTTCCTGATTTCAGCTCTTCCTAGATCTTCACCATGACAGAATACAGTGTAACTGCTTTATGTCTCCCCATGGCCTCTCCTCATCACTCTTTGACTTGGTTCTGCCCATGCACAGTGTGGCAGAGTCCTCAAACACTCAGCTGTTCTGATTTGATCATCCAGCCCACTTATGGCTCCAGAGAACTATGAAATGAGCTCTAGACATGGAACTGAGAATGGAAGAAAAGTTATCACTGACAAGGCACCGGGAAGCCAAACCAACTTCCCATGCCCTCAGTTCACAACTTCTTGAAATGGACATCTGAAAGACTAAGTGCCTGGACCAGCAGATCACCGAGTGAAGGGTGGCCCACTGGCACCCTTGACAGCAGCTTCACTCATCATTATAACCAGCCATGGTATCAAAAGACTCCATAAGTAGTTTGCCATTATTTTATTTATGTCCCACTGCTGTATAGCCTGATTTGTCCTGATAATGCAGTGTTTCTTTTACAATTACTGCCAAGATAAAGTATCGATTATTCTCTTTAACCTCCAAAAATTTTTCAGAATATTTTTTCTGTGTTTTTTTTTTTTCTTCTTTTTGTTCCTAAAATGCCTTCTACCATACCATACATTCTCCGTTGGTCCTTGACGATTGGCCACATTAGCTTGGTCACCTATACAAGTCTCCACATTCCTTGCATGTAGAGTTTCACCCCAAACCACATGACTTGACCAGTATCTACCATCCTTTCAAGGTCCACATCAAGACTGGCACACTTTTACCTCTGTCCCACAGGTAAAAATCCGCCCTACCCCCTGTTTTTGTAAATTAAACCTTTCGTGGGAGCACATCAACACTACAGTCACTAAACTGAGGGTTGATGGATGAGACTGTCTGTTTTCCAAGCCTAATATCTTACCACCTGGCCTCTCCTAAAAACCCGACTACTGTCTAGAGAGTCATCTGCCCTCCACAATTGTGACAGTCAGACTGATGTCACTATGCCAAAATATTTAACAGAAAAAAAAATTTAAAGGAGGGAGGCATTGTTAACACTCACAGTTGTAGAGGTTTCAGCCCACAGAATTTTGTTTTTGTTTTGTTCTTTTTATGTGTACTGTCCATTTCCTTGTGTATCTGCCTGTGTATCATGTGTATTCAGTGCCCATGGAGTCCAGAATAGGGTGTTGGATTCCCCTAGAACTAGAGTCAGCTGGGGACAGAATCTGGGTCCCCTGGAAGATCAGCAATGCTATTACTTGCTGAGCCATCTCACCAGTGCCCTGGTTCACAATTCTTGGTTGCATTGATGCTAGGCTTATGATGGTACAAGACGTCATAGTTTGAAGCATATGGCATACCTCATGAGAAGGCAGAAACAGAGGAGAGACTTAGCAGCAGGGATGACCTTTCCAGTCATGGCCCCAAATGACCTACGTCTTCAAGCTAGCCCTTACTTCCTACAATTCTACCACCGCCCCAAGTAGTAACCCCATCTGGGAACCCACTGTTCAGCACATGACCCTGGGAAGCACATTTCATATTCAGACCGTGACACTAGCCCTCAGTGAGGCCCTCAGCTTACTGCTCAGGGGAGATTCCTTTCGTCAGCACCCCAGAGCTGTGTCTCTCCAGAATGCCTCACCACCAGGGTCATCATAAAAAAAATCAAACCCTAACCCTAACACAATTCATTGTGTTCAGTACTTGGCATCATAACAGTAAGTGTGCCACAGGTGTCAGTTGACGGGAGAAACTGACTTCTTTTTTTTTATTATTAATTTATTCTTGTTACATCTCAATGGTTATCCTATCCCTTGTATCCTCCCATTCTTCCCTCCCTCCCATTTTCTCCTTATTCTCCTCCCCTATGACTGTTCCTGAGGGGGATTTCCTCCCCCTGTATGTGCTCATAGGGTAGCCAGGGACAATGCAGGCGGTAAATTTCAAACCCCTACCCAGATCTAGCCAATGGACAGGACATTCTCCACAGTTGAGTAGAGAGTGGGGTGTGACTTTCACGTGAACTCTGGTGCCTCACATTTGACCATGTCCCCTGGAGGGGGAGACCTGGTGGCACTCAGAGGAAGGACAGCAGGCCGCCAAGAAACTGACTTCTTGAGGCTTCGAACACATGGAGAGAAGAACGGACAAGAAAACTTCTAAGAGTCATTAAAACACAGACACCAAATCACTATAATATATGGTCACTTCTCTAACTTGCATGATTTTTTTTCAAAATAATAGATAAGTGCATTAGTTGATTTTTATTTCCGCGATGAACCTATCACGACTTAGAGGCAAAAGAGTTTCTTTTGGTTTTCAGGTCCAGAGAGTTAGAGTCTGTAACAATAGGGAAGGTGTGACATGGCAGACAGGGAGCAGAGGGAGGGAACAGAAAGTGGGATGAGGCTACAAGCCCTCAGGACATGCTCCAGAGATGTACTTCCTCCACATCCTAAAACTTCTACAACCTCCCAAAATGATGCTATCAACAGGGGACCAAGTGTTCAAATACATGAGCCCATTGGGCACATCTCTCACTCAAACCATCACCATAAGTATCCTATAAACAGTATTTAAACTTCACATCCTATCCACAATGTTAAACAGTACCTTTTTTAAAAATCCCATACCCTATGACAAACTAAAAATAACAAATAACTAGAACAATAGTTTTCAACCTTCCGAATGCTGGGACAGTTTAATACAGTTCCTCATGTTGTAGTGACCCTCAACCATATAATTATTTTTGTGCTACTCCATAACTCTAATTTTGCTACTGTTATGAACCATAATGTAACTCTCTGATATGCAGGATATCTGATATGTGACCCCTGAGAAAGGGTCGTTGGATGCCCCTATTGGGGTTACGACCCATAGGTTGAGACCTGCTGAAGCAGAAGGTGAATGGAACCTTCTTGTTTAGCATTAAGCAAATGTCAGAGCATCTTAGGAAAGCTTCAGTGTGCCCTTAAATGCCATTTATAGACTGTTCCCTTATCCCTACCAGCTGCATTGTT
This sequence comes from Acomys russatus, assembly GCF_903995435.1. NCBI lineage: Eukaryota > Metazoa > Chordata > Mammalia > Rodentia > Muridae > Acomys > Acomys russatus. Next base: position 21,647,314 of record NC_067158.1, on the reverse strand, counting down.
AAGTGTTAAAAACCCATATTGGTAAAGTGCATAAAGCCATGACATAGTTTTCTGAGTCACTCCCATGTGTGAAGACTCAGATTTTTCTTACCATCTTCCCAAACAGAGATGCCTTGGCCATACTGCTCCCTTCAACTTGCACCCATGCTTAACTAAAACAAGGCCTCTGGCCATCTTGTTCTGAAGGCATCGCGGAAAAGCAGACATGACAGGGAGTAGTCCAGCTAGTTTTCTTCTACAAGCACTCCCAGATATGCAAAGGCTAGACCCAAAATCAGGGGGGTTCATCAATCCCCAAATATGGATTTATACTGGGTCATGCACCATTTTTTCCATAAAATAAACATAATCTATCAGAACACAAACATAGGAACTATTCAGCAGTTTGGCACTGGCAGGGCATTTAAATGCATCATTTGTATTTTACAAACCATTGGAATTTTTATGAGACATATCTTGGGAAGTATTATACTGACAGAAGACAGAAGTGTGTGTGTGTGTGTGTGTGTGTGTGTAACATACGGATACTCCGTATACATGATTGCATGTATGGTGCTTAGGCTTCCCCTTGGACAGAATTTGGATTTCTGGTTTTATAACTTTCTTTGTTCTACAGAAAGTTTTCTCCAAGATATAAGTTGAGAAGAAAGTATGTCCTTTATCCTGCCTCCCATGACTTGCAAAATCAAAGGGGTGGGGGGAACACAAGAGGGGTGGCAAGTACGAAGTTTCTCAAGAAGGCTGAGTCTCATTGCATGTGTATTACAGGCACCTGCTGGACTGGTGGTGGGCTGATCTCATGTGCTTCATTTCTAGGCCTGAGACAGTAATCTTTTTCCTGTCCCCTCAGTGTATACAAATGCTATCTCAAATCTATGATATTTTCAACCTATTTGTATTCCTTCTCCACGGTAAATACTTTTATGATTCAGGGTAGATTTTTCTACTGGACTTTTTAACCTAATTTCTTCCAGAATCAAATTCTCCTAGGCTTTCTTCATATTTCGGGGGGGGGGGAATTAATGTAAAGAAAAATTATGTTTCAATGGACTAGGTAAGAAATAATCCTGGATAAGAGAAGCCATTAGACAGAGCTGTCTAGCTGATTAATAAGAGATACCCACCTCGAGAAAAATGGAAATCTAGCTCTTGATTTGCAAAAGCCCTCAATCCAAATGGGGCAGGGATAGAATGGGTTGTTCAAACCAGAAAGTAGAAGTTAACACCTGTTAATGACTCATTTGTTGCCTCACAAGCTGTTAACACTCAAACAAACTGGTCGTTAAATGTGGCCATTACTTATTTCAATGCAAAAGTTATTAGTGCTCCCATTTGAAGACTTAATGGAAGGGAGACCCTCGCACTGCACACCTGGTATTCTCCGAGGACGGGAAGGACGGCCTCCTAACTGCTGTGTCTGGGTTTAAAAAAAAAATAGGTAATAATAATAATAATGGCCACTCTGTCACATCAATTACCTATTTCCTTCGGCAATCAGAATGGGAGATGAGTTCTGGTTCACGGCTTGATACCTAATAAGGGCCATGTGAGTCTTCATTACTCTGTAGGACCATTATGGTTAAGTGGCTCTGATCTGCCTTCTCCACCAGCCTGCTGCAGGACTCATTACTATTCAATACACTTCAGATTAAGCCCAGAACATTTTTTTTTATCTTTTCAGCCTTGTGCCGATTATAAGACATCTGATGAGAGATGTCTGAGAACTCCGACCGGAGGGAATGGCAGGTGAAAGTGTGTAATGGGGAGGAGTCACAGGTGGTGGCTCTTGCTTCAGGCTATTTCCCCCATATAATGACAGGAAGGTGGCCACCTAGATGCTTAAAACTATAGAAATTGTTGAAGGATTTTTTCAGCTGCAATTCCTTTATATCTGTCTTCACCAGTGACCTCTCCAGAATAGCATCTGCGGGGGTGAAATTAACCTCAGGGGTATCAGCTAATGTCAGTTAGAAACTTGTGGACATTTTTTATTAGGTCTCTCAAAGGATAACAGGGAGTATGTGTGTAAAGATAGCCTCTTTTCTTTATATAACTCCCACCATTATAAGACTGGGGTTGCTATATCTAACAAATAAGAATTCAGTCCATCCAGTTTCTTGTTCAGATAAACAATGAATACGCCTCAGCGTCCCATCCTTACACTATGTATGGCATTAGAGATATACTTATGCCAAAATGTACCTATAGTTCATCTAAAATTCATATTAAACTGAACACCATGTATTCTGTCCAGCAAGCCCATATAAGGTACTCGGCTATTGGAGAAGAGTCAAGTGCTCTGGGGGTATGGGCCTCCTGAAAACTCATGACTCACATGAATCCTGAGGAGGTGGGACAGATTGCCAGAGTCCCCTCCCAAAGACTGAGACCAGAGAATGTATTGGCTGACTGGAGGCTTTGAAGATGAGTCAACCATCGGGGGAGGAGCCACAACAGTGTTCTATAGTATGTCGATGTGACTCCTCAACTTAGGGAGAAAACAGTTAGTAAACTGATGAACTGGGGACTGACAAAAGTTGGCTTCTATTCTTCTTTAATGTGTCAGCTAGTTCCTAAGCTTTTAAAGCTGTGTTATACCTCTGCTTTGAGAAGCCACAATTCAGTGAAGGGGAGAGAGTAGAGTCAGCAGGCCACCAGTGTTCCCCACCTCTTACCTCCTTTTCCCCTTCATGATAACCTATATAGCTGCAGTGTCACCCTTCTTCTGCTAATGATGATGCTGAGGCTGCAGAAGCTTAACGTGGCCCAGGTGAGACGTTGGTCAGAGAGAGAAGGCATGGTAGTATGTATAGAGCAAATGGCTCCAAGCATTTACTGTTTGTACTAAATTGGCATGATGTCATCTGAAGAACAGAAGCATGGCAGGCAAGTGACCTAGCTTAAACATAATTCTGACATTAGGGCTAGAACTTTGGGGGAATGACCTACCCTTCGTGTGCCACCGTTGCTGCTACGTTATAGCCACAACCTAACGCTCACAGATGATCAAGGTAAAGCCTCCAGCTAGGATCTAATGGTAGGAGAAAGAGGAGAAGAGCATCCACATCATCAAAATGCCAGCACATTGGTCAAGACAAAGCCCTTCTCAAGGACCCATGCTGCCCGGAGGTTTGAACTTCAGCCCTGTACAACTGAGTGACAGCTTAGCCAGCTAATCCTCTGCTTCAGAAGGCATCTCCACAGGGAGGGCTTTCTCAGCCTGAACTTCCAATGGTGGCTCTCAAAGCATCTCCCGCCCCTTCTCCTGGGATGAACCAAAGACTCTAGGAATTAGACACATACACACTTAGAATTTTGTGATGTTGAACACACCAGGTTTTAGGGGTTATGGGCTGGAGCTAAGCACTTCCTAGAGTCAAACTAGCCATTGTTTCCAATAGTTCCGCCCATGCCATCGTATTCCTCAACTTTAGCATACTTCGAGGCTTTCTATGGTGAGTAGACTGTTGTTTTCATGGGCTTGCTTACAGCTGGTACTCAGGAGACGTTGGCTGCAATTATTAGCATACGTTCTCTCCTACTGAGCTGTGACTTTAGTCTTAGGGGTGGGTACTTTAGTCTTCTTGTAGAACCAACATTTACATGGTGCTTTGCTAAAAATAAGCATCAAGTAAACGGGTGGGTTGGGTGGCTGGATACATAGGTATATGGGTGGACAAAGAGATGATGAACTCAAGAGGAACCTCCTAAGGATCATGAGGATCAGGTTGTTTTAAAAGAAGTGGCCAGTGGGTAATAAAGAACGGGTATTCTTATGTTGTCTTTGGGTTTTAGAGGGTCAGTATCATTGTTGCTATGGCCTTATTAAAAACCGTGTCTTATTTACTCACGTGGTTGATTAAGCTAATAAGACTTGAAAAGTATATGTTCAATTGCTCCCAACTTTGAAGGCTCCAAAAAGAGAAAGAATGAGAGAGCACACAAGATAAGAACAGACAAAGAAGTCTTGAGTAGAAAAAAGAAAAAAAAAAGACAGACTAAATCAAGGGCCAATGGGCAGAGAATATGAAAAAGAGCCTGGCAGCATTAAATAATCAGGAACTAAGAGAAGAAAATAGTAGTTCTGAACGAAAAGAAGAGCGTTCCATTGATAAATCATTTCAAAATACAGTGGAGGAGGAGCACCCTTCCAAGAGAAGGTGAGGGAGGGGAGAGCAACCCAAAGCAACCAGCTGCATAGTACTTCCTTGTACCCTAGGAAGGATTACAGCAGCAAGCTCTCGACCTTGACCATGAAAAGGACTCTTAAAGGCATCAACAGAAGGCTGATCACTGCCCACCGGAAGGGACTGTACCTAGAGAGCTATCTTGCCTTGTCAGGGACCTCACAGGCATGCTGGAGCAGCCTTGCTCATAGACATAGGTGACAGTGTACATTAAGTGCTTGGGAGAGTCTAGGCCCTGTGTTCCAAAGATATGTTCTTAACTTTTCAGCTGAAACTGGCCAATTTTAGAGGGATGTTCATTTCATCCTCTTTCTTGTTCTCAGTTAAAGATTCCTCCAGCAAGTAGACGTGAAAAAATTCCCAGGCATGGACTGTCATTTGGAAGAAGAATTGTGACATGTTTTACGGAAGTGCTATGTCAATGATACAGGTAAAGGAATCTTGCACTTCCTACTGCAGAATGCCCAGAATGCCCAGAGCAGGGCCAGCTAGTGAAAGAAAGAGCTTGAGGCACCAACAGATGCCAGGATAGTTTGCTATTCTCTCTACCCACCCACTCTCTGATATTGATGCCTTATCTAGAACAGGTAAACAAATGCCAAACCCATTAAATTTGGCTGCCTACGCCCATAATTGTGACCGCTTATCCTAACCAAAAGGAAAAAATCAATATGCAAAATGTACAAAGTTACAGGAGATGGCCTTTATAAAGTAACTACAAATCAAGAATAATAAGCCAGGGTGAGATGCCTCAATTAAAACAAGGTGGCACCCAAGCATAACAATTTGAGTTCAATCCCCAGAATCTGCCTGAGAAAAGGAGAGAAATTACTCCAATGAGTGGTCCTCAGAACTCCATATAATTATATTTAATATTATAATATATTAACATATATCTGTAAGATATAATAAATCTATATTTATATTACATAAGTATATAATATGTGTACATGGGTGTGGGTGTGATATATGTGCCTGTGTGTATAAAAAATAATAAGCTATTTTTTATTATTAGAACTGAAAAATAAACTTGAGATTTGGCAATGTTCTCTCCAGTTTCTTACATCTTATACAAATTTCCCAACAGACAGTAAAATAATAATCACTTATGAAGGAGGATATCTATGACCAGTGAGATGGCTCAGTGGATAACCCGCTTGTTGTGCAAGCATTAGGGTCCATGTCGAGGTCTCCAGCACCCATATGAAAGACCAAGCATGGCCACATGCCCAGCTAACTCTAGAGCTGGGAGGTGAACACAGGAGAATCCCAAGCACCTAGCTAATCAGTGAATGGCAGGTTCAGTAAGTGACCTTGCCTCAAAAGAAAAAAAAAAGAGAAAGAGTGATAGAGGAGACCACACACTGTTGACCTCTCTCCTCCTCTATTTCCTTCCTTTCCTCTCTCCCTCTTTTTCCGTTCCTCTCCCTCTCCTCTTTCCCTCCCTTCCTCTCCCTCCGTCTCTCTTTCCCTCCTATCCTCTCTCTCCTCATTCCCTCCTTTCTTCTCTATTTCCCTTTCCCTCGTTTCCTCTCCCTCCCTTTCTCTTCTCTCCTTTCTTCTTTCTCCTTCTCTTTCTGTCCTTTCCTTTCTCTTCCTCTCTTCCCCCCTCCTGCTTCCCTCTCCCCCACAGTACCACCACAGAATTGATCCTGTTACTATGAATGGTTGAAAAATAAAGGACATAACTCCCAGGATGCTTACACCTATCTCAATACAAACCCAAGGCTGGTTGGTAATACTCAGTTGCTTCTAGTTGTAGGTGGCTCATGTTTTCTGATACTCCATTCCGCTCCCAAGTCCTGATGGAAGGAGGAGGATGCCTAAAAGTTCACCTCTAGTCTCACACTCTTCTCCACCAAACTTCCATGGGCTTTGCTGTTCTTATTCCTCAAATATCTCTTAGCAGCTCATCAACAACAACACAACACCCTGCTCAGTCTCTCCACCCCTGTTTATGGACTTTGACAGCTGCTCTTGTTCAGATGCTCAGCCTCTGGGTTCCCTGACTATTGAGCATCTCACTCGCCTGCAGAAGGAAGTCCTTCTTTCATTTTCACCTCTCCACTGTCTAACTTGTTCATTGTGGACACACAGATGGCTCAATATTTGTCACATGGTACCTGGCCTTCATTAACCCAGTGGGATCTTTGTCCTATAAGAACCAAGAGTAGAACAGTGGTCCTGGTGTCTCTTTGTGAGAGGAGGGAACATTATGCTGGTGTCCATGAACATGGCTTGTCCTCGAGCCACAGCAAATAGGATTCATAAGTTACAATTTCTTACTCCTTTTGTGTATCTAAGGCAAACATTCATGAAATTCACACTCAAAGACATCAAGAAAGCCTTTCCCTAGGAAAATGGTTGGATGGTTGGTTGGTTGGTTGGTTGGTTGGTTGGTTGGTTTACTTGCTTGCTCACTTGTTTTGTTATTTTCTGTCTGTTTTTATTTCTCCACTTTATATGAAATCTGCTACCATCAAAGACTGATTTGCCCAACTTATGAATCCAAATAACAAATACCAAGAATATGTCTCATCCTGTAACCAAGCAAGCTGGCTAATACTGGGAGAACAAGAGCCAGCTGGATCCAAAGAGCCAGAATGAAGTCTGAAAGTCTGACCATCTTACACCCTAGCAACATCAATATTTGTGCTCAGTCACTGTGTCAGGGAGCAAAGAAAACTGCAAAATGGGAGGGGAGTGACCCTATACTAGAAAGGGATCAAAATGAAAACAAACCTACAAAATTAGCTGGCAGTGTAGATTTCCTGGAGAGACTGTAAGGGAAGACTAAAACCCCAATAGTCTCTGAAAGAGAGGAACGAAATCATTGTCATCTTTTGCTGTGTCTGTGATGCCATTTTTTCCTTCTTCAAATCTTTCATTCAACATTATGTCTTTAAGATTAAAGTGTACTGTTATATGTGAACTGGTCATTTTTTAATTTTTTAATTTTATTTTTAATTATGAATATGGCAGAGGGAGACACATACACATGAATACAGGTGCAGACAGAGGCCAGAAGCACTGGGTCCCTGGAGCTGGAGTTACAGAGGTCTGTGAGCCATCCAACATGGATGCAGGGAATAGAACTCAGATCTCCTGCGAGAACAGTGTGCACTCAACCTCTGAGACACTCTTCAGCCCCTGTGCTGCTCATTTCCAGTTGATATGTACCAGTATACTTGTTTGAGTGCTTATATAATGATTATTGTACTAACTTTTATGAATAAAATTACCATGATTACTCATATCTTTCTGATGGATCCTATGAATCACCACTTCTGTACTGAGGATTAGTGTGTTTCCTCCAAAGTAGGTAGACTTTGCATTTAGCAATCTAACAATGAGGGAGTCTTTTTAAATTTTATCCTGCACAATGTCCTCCTGTCCCAGGTTGGACCACTTTTTTTTCTTATAGTCTTCTTCCTTTAAGATCTTACTTTGATTGATGTTCCAAGATATTTGATTACATAGTGATCCCCAAGATTATGTACTGGAAAAACCTATTTCTACTTGTGGTGTGGCTTAGCCCTAGCACACACTTTTAATCCAAGAACTTTCTGTAAACAAGATTAAATAATGTGAACTATAGGTTGAAAGACAGAGCAAGCAGTCAGTTGACAGGGTGTAAACATAGGGAAAAAAACACAGAGAGTGAGAAGAAGTCCAGAGGATAGAGAGAGACACACAAGAAGTAGAAAGGAGGGTCATTCAGTGTGAAGGGCTTTTAAGATATTGTGGAGAAAGAGAAGGAGCTTTTTCCTTATGGGACATTGGTTGTATAGGAAAGTCAGCTGTGTTCTTTCTCTGACTCTCTGAGCTAGTAGGCTTTCACCACAGCATCTGGCTCCTGAGACTATGAGTAAAATGGAACATTTGGGATTTAAAAAAACAACAACAGGATGTCCTCCCCTCCGCCCCAGTTTCCTGGTAAGTGAAGACTTTTCTAGGACATGCCCCTTGGGTGGAGAGTGAGGTATGACTTTCACACGAACTCTGGTGCCTCATATTTGACCATGTCCCCTGGAGGGGGGGAGACCTGGGGGCACTCAGAGGAAAGATAGCAGGCTATCAAGAAGAGACTTGATACCCTATGAGCATATACAGGAGGAGGAAATCCCCCTCAGTCACAGTCATAGGGGAGGGGAGAAGGGGAAAATGGGAGGGAGGAAGAATGGGAGGATACAAGGGATGGGATAACCATTGAGATGTAACAAGAATAAATTAATTAAAAATTATTTTGAAAAAAAACACAACAACACCAGGTTGGCTCCTTCCTTCAGTTTGCTCCCATATCTCTACTCCTGCCTCTCAATAGCCTCCCTCACTCTTGCATAATTGATTCTTCTTATCGTTGTTTAGCCTCAGGCTGATTTAACCTCAATGCATCACTCATATATTTTTCACCCCATCCTGGCATGCTCTTGAGGTGGGTGAAACTGGTGCAACCAAACCCATCTTCATCTCTCCTTCTCCTCATCACTTCTCTACAGGCCACCTGCTTTATTGCCTGTTTTTGGCCACCCAGGATTCTGGCAGCCCAGATTCCAAAGGATTCATAATTATATCAAGATACTGTTGCAACAGACTTCATAAGGGAAAGTCATTTGCCCACAAAACACTTCCATCTGCTAGTTTGTACCCTCCTTATCTGAAAAACAGAAAGTTATTTGTATGTTTTCTGTCCCCAAAACAGAAGAAAAGGCCACATAATGGTCAGTGTGTATTAATACATCATCTTTAAATTGCACTTTGAAAAAGAGCATTGCTCTGTTTTAAGGAGAGAGATTTAGAAAATGAAAGACTATTACATACAGCAGCTAAGAGCATGGATTTTTGGCTTCTAGCTGTGTGACTTCAAATAGGTCATTTCTATCTCTGAGCCTTGGTTTCCTCATCTATAAGACAAGGATAACGTGTGGTCCCTGCCTGTCTTGCTGTGCAAATTAAATGAGAATAAGAGTATTAAAACTGCACCAGATATGTCTACAGTTGTGTGCTTGGTGCTAATTCCCTAAGAGGGAAAACTACACAAACTGCAGTCCATCGGTGTCCCACAGAGGCTGCTATGAACAAGCAGCAATTTCACGTTTCTAATTTCTTTTACTTTGCTCTCCGAATGGCTCAGCGGGGATGGATAGAATGTGAAAAATGTCCTCGAGCTGGTCGATCTGAGGTATTTCATTTTGTGATTCTGTCTAGAAACTGCCAGCTCATTTCTTTGATCAATGGCCATCCCAGCATTGGAGTCTGTGTTATCACCACCTTAAACCAACACTGAATGAGTTCCCGAGGAGCAAGCAGCACCAAGAGCCACTCAGCTCGCTTAGAGATGTGGCTGTTCTACAGTCAGATTCCAACCTGCCATTTGGGCAATTTGCGTTTGTGCACAGACTTCTTTCTCTCAAACTCTAACTGCCTAGCTTTTGAATCAGGTTTTTGTAGCTCTTTGGATGGTCTATAATGGCATTTGTAACCATCCTGTCTCACCTTCGAAGCATCCTAGGTTTCAAGTATAAACAGGTCCAAGTAGACATTATGTCAGTCAATAGATCAATTAAACATATATCAAATACAAGCTCTGTTCATGGTCAGGAATTTTATCACAGAAGAAAAAATATATATACACACATATATACATATAAAATCTCTGATCTTAAAGACTTAACGTGATTTTTAACACAGCTCTATGGGTAATAAAGAGAATACTTAAGTAGGGGTGCTGAGAAACTGTTGAAAAGGAGAACCATCCCCCACATTCATAGATCCTCTCCTCAAAAAGATGTTAGCTAATCCCCACCCACCCCCATCCCTCTAACAAAATCATGGGCAGACCTCACAGGAGCCAGGTACTAGATCAATAACAAATAACTTCTGACCCATATATTGTTAACATGCTTTGAGTTTCCATTAATTTTACAGAACCACTCCCCTCCATTTCAAGCAGATGGTTGCATTCACACAAACAAATGTGATCCATCATTTAGTATGGTAGAGGTATATTAGGTTTAGAGTTGTGGAGTCACACAGTCGAGGATGAGAGTCCCACCTTTACTACCTCCTGTCACATCTGAAAGGGGGGTCAGTCCATCATCTTTCCTTCAAGACTTTGTCAGGATAAGATGTAATGCAAGTAGGGCTAACAGTGGTGCAAAACGATGAAAAGTAAATTCCGTACACTACTATGACCCTATTAAACAAACACAGCAGCTCTGCCCTTGCTACCTCTCTTCATGACAGATGAAGTTCAGCTGTGAGCTACTAGCGCTCGCTCAACAGGGTACTGAGCTCAGGAGACCCCACAACAGCAAGTGAAGCTCAAAACTCTCCTTTCCTCTATGTCATGTTGCACTCTTACAAGTAGAAAGACAAAATGCAAGTCTTAGGAAAACAGGCAAAACCTAGTGAATTAGAACTCCACGGCAAATGCCCTGTAAACCCATGCTGCCTGGAGAGCTCCAGGCCAACTGTGTCAGACCCAGCCACCTGCAGCCTATTGTATCCCTGCAGCCTCCTTAAAAGTGACTCAATGGGGAATAGAAGTTAACTTTCTGAGTTTCTATATTCTCGTTGCCACTGTGACAGGTATCCACATACAATAAATCAGTGAGATCCATGATTCTCTCTTTGGAAGAGTGGGTGGGGCCAGATTTCTTTCATTACTTACATCATGGTGCTCTTGGAATTCCTAGTTGGCACAGCATAGCCCAGCCGATCTTCACCAGTACATCTTTGATTCTTGTACACCTTTTCTTTTTTTCTCTCTCATATATAAACTTTACATTGAGCATTTATTGTGGTCTAAAGAATAGCAAGAAGGGCCTGGAGAGATGGCTCAGTGGTCAAGAGCACTGCCCCCTCTTCCAAAGGACCTGGGTTCAATTTCAAGCACCCACATGGCAGCTCACAACTGTCTGTAACTCCAAGATCTGACACCCTCACACAATGAACATAATTTTTAAATATTCAATAAAATACTTTAAAAAAAAAAAGAATGGCAAGAAATGGTTGAACATTTCAGAAGAAAAAGTGAGAGTATTCTACCTCAAGTCACAAAGACACTACTGAAGAAGCAGGTTGACCCAACATAAAATAAGCATTTCTTTCTCATTTATTACATGTAACCAGCTTCCTGAGTTACAGTTTCAGGGACGGACAAACACCAAGTCCAGTGAGAGAGAGAGAGTCCTACTTTCTGGAAACAAAACTTGGCTAAAGACTGAAAGGCCCAGGCAAAGCCAGCCCAACCCAGCAACACAGCCAAGGCTCTGATTGGCCATAAAGGAGAAGAAGCCACGTTTTCCTCTGATTCATGCAAAAATCACTTACTCTCCATCCTTCTAACCATTAACAGTCCAAAAAAAACCTGGTGGAACTGGTCCCCAGAGCCACCACACACTCTCACAGCATAGCCAAGAATCCCCTGCCGTGGTGACATGCAAACCAGATCAAAAGGGAATCTGAGGTTGTGGCACCCTCCTAACAGTTGACAGATGGAGAAGGGAAACCACATAAATGTTCTCTCTTGTGTCAGCACTATAAAAATGTCGGGCTGACCCATGAAAGATGGAACTGGAAGGCTAGGCAGCCATTAGGAGCCATATGGCTCACTTGGAGCGATAACTCACGCCATGGTATTATGAAAATGGTTTTATTGCACTGGATTACTTTTTTACTCTCTCTGCAAAAATTACTGCTTATCGGTGTCACAGAAGTCAAGCTAAAACCTCTCCACCTTTTATCCTCTTTAATATAGCCCCTCCTTTTGGCCAAGAATTTAATAAAATGGAACATTTAGGTATTCTGGTTTGCATGGCTCTTTTGAAGCTAAAGCTCTTGTCTCCGGTGAGCACTCAGAGAAGGACCGTATATGGGTGTTTGACTGATTCTAGCATTACTTTATTCATTGGAATACCTGAAGAACCGTGTGATGTCCACTTGATGACTCTTACTGGGCCAGATTTAGGAGTTGCAATTGGAAAGAAATCCTTATGAACCAGTGGTTTTCAATTCCATCAAATGAAAGTTTGATGAAGCTAGATTTTTTTTAAAAAGAAAGTGTTTAAAGACTTATTTATTTATTATTTTGTATACAGTGCTCTGTCCGCACATACACCTTCTGGCCATAAGAGAGCATCAGGTCACATTATAGATGGTTGTGAGCCACCATGTGATTGCTGGGAATTGAACTTAGGACCTCTGGAAGAGCAATCAGCGCTCTTAACCTCTGAGCCATCTCTCCAGCCCTGAGGCTTGATTTTTCATAAGCTATTAACTGCCTGTCAGAATCCATGAGTAAAGAAGACAAAACTAGTTGGGGAAAGAATTATATAATTCACAAACAGCCTTGCAAGGCCTCTTCTTCCTAAGGTCCATTTGCGGTTCTCACTAACAGGTCAAGACAGCAGCACTACCAGATAGAGATTACTATTTTTGTAGTGGAAGCTTCTACAACTTACCATCATATTCAGGCAATGGTCCTGATTTGAGTTAACATTCTACTAGTATCCTCAGCAGAGGGCAAAATCTTCATCCATATATAGACTATCAGGCCACATCCAGGCTTACTGAATCTGAATCAGTGTTTCTATCAGATCTCTGGGCTATCTATAAACATAGAAGGCTCTGGCTTATACTCCTTGCAAAAGCAATGTTACTAACGTGACTTCCCAGGTTACTTGCCTGTTTTTCAGTTGGTATTTTCAGTCATCATGTTACATGTTACCACAGAAGCTGTATCCAGTGAGATATGGCTGCCACTGCCTGGGGTTCTAGCATCTGAGGGGACTGCAAACAACATTGGAGTGTGCTGAGCCATCTACAAAGGAGCCCTAAGAACGCTGCAGACTGTAAGTGGCAAGAAGCATGTGACAGACGTCTCCGGGCCACCTACCTGTACCCTATGGGGATGCCTGATGCCTTTTCGAAGCTCAGCAGTCCAAGCAAAACTATTCCTAATGCAAACATTTCTGACCTTGATAGGACCTTCCCCACTCCCTCTAAGCAGTCCACCCTCTGCAAGCACATATAAAGCATTTACTCCACATAAGCATTGGTAGTCAGCAAAAGAGACCTTTTTCAAATGTTCGTGGTAGAGATGATGGCTTTAGAGGCACTCAACACATCCTCCTTTATTTCCCAGCTCATCTTCAGTGAACAAAAAGGATGAAATGTGCCCCTGATGGAAGAACTACAAGGTCTAGGCAGCCTAGCTAGAGACCTTAGGAAGAAGCTTTCCAGAAAGGGCGGGCTAGCAGAATCTACACACACAAGAAATACTTTATAAATTAAACCAGATTGCTTGGGGTTCCTTGGAGGCACAGCGTAGCCCAGCCTGTCTCTACTCATATATCTTGTGAAGTATCTTTTTTTTTTTTCTTTCATGTATAACTTTTAATCAGGCCTCTAAGTTTATTGTGGCCTAAAGAAAGGCAAGAAATGCTTCAACATGCTAAGGATTTTCCTTCGAGTTTTATCATAAATGCACTCATTTCATTTTTTTTTTCTTTAAATAACAATTCGAAAATAGAGTGAGATTTGCCCTATTGTAAGATGTTCTGGGTACAGCTGCCTTCACTTAACTAGCTCCTTGTCCTCACCTTGAAGTTGGGAAGACTATAATCTATTGGAAATGCTAAGTAACTGTAGTGTACGTATCAGTGTAGTCAGTGGCAGTCATGTTAACAAGTCAGCTACCATACTGCTGGGGAGGTTGCTTTCTAATCCAGAGAGACTGTCCTGTTGCAGAGAATCCTTGCTTAAGCCTCTCCTTTTTTTTTTTTTTTTTTAAAGATTTATTTATTTATTACGCATACAGTGCTCTGTCTGCTTGTACACCTGCAGGGCAGAAGAGGGCACAAGAATCTCACTACAGATGGTTGTGTGTCACCGTGGTAGCTGGGAATTGAACTCAGGGCCTTTGGAAGAGCAGCCAGTGCTCTTAAGCACTGAGCCATCTCTCCAGCCCTAAGCCTCTCCTTGCTGCATAAAAATTGAGCTCAAAAGTGGCAGGCTTCTCTTTTCTTGGTACCCATGACTCATTGTAAGTTTTCTCTCTTCAAATTAATCCTTAGAAGTAAAACAAGTGGGACAGTTACCTAATACTTCAGCAACATGTGCAAGCCAATGCTATGACTTTAAATAACATGTCAATCATATTTAAACCTTCAGTTCCAGAATCATATTGCTTTCTTTTTGTATTCTAAAGGAATGGGTTTTTTGTTTTGGTTTGGTTTGGTTTGTTTGTTAGTTTTTTGGGAGTTTTTTTTTTCTTTCTTTTAACTAGCCTTTTAAAAAAGGGAGGGACAGTAAAAAGTTTGTGCCTCAAAATGTATTCTAATGAGGTAACTGAGTATTAGCAATTTGGTTTAACAAGCCCAGAATACAGATAGAAATTAATTCTTCCATATGAGGTCATGAGAAAAACATATATTGCCTTTGGGTCTCCATATGAACAGTTTTCCTGCCCTGTATGATCCAAGGCATTGTAACCATATGTCACAAGGAAGCATGGCACAGCCTCTAGTCTCTAACACACGGGAGTAACAGCTCACAAGGTAAGTCTTGCTTATGCTTGTCTGTCACTGATGAGTTAAAGCTGTGCAGTCCAGTCTGGGATAGCCGCTGGTGGTCCCACATTCAGCTACCAGGAAGTGCGTGGAAGGAATGCTTGCTTCTTTTCGTCTCCTAAGTATCATGAAGTTCTTTAGAGATGAAAAAAATCAAAATGCTCCAGGGAAATGTTTCCTCCTGTACAAAGAGCTTCTTTTATCACAGGCATTCTTTGGATTCCTTCTTTACTATCCACCATGAAACTGAAGATTCAGAACAAAACTTCCCACTCTCAGCTAGATTGCCTTATGGCATGAGAAATCTATCAAGTCTATATTAAATATTATTAGTTCTCTTTCTATCATCTATCAATCAAGAACCAGCTCGAAACAAGGAACGTACAGTGCCCTGCCCACAGCAATTTTTTGGAAAACATTCATCTTTTAATCTTTTAGTATCTCTCTGTCTTTTTTCTTTCCCTTCTATTTCTTGGGGGTTTTCTTCTCTTCTCTGTCTTCTGTTTCTATGTACACGTGTCTTTTTTCATATTTCTATAATCAGACCTGTCTACCTTTTATCTTTTACTTTTATGGCTTTGTTTTTTTTCAATCATCTGATTCTATATGTTTTGTCTAAGTCACAAAAACAAATAGATAAATACCAAAGGCATCCATTCTTCCAAGATTGACTCCCAAATACTCACCCATGGGTTAAGCAGAACGGTCTTGTTCTATAGCGCTCAAATGGTCCATCGTCTGAGGGATCCTAAAAGCATCAATGTGTTCCTACCTGTGACACATATATTTAACCAGACTATTCCTCTTCAGGTTGCACCAGCTCAGGTATGGGACTCAGCTTCTTTCTACAGATGGATACTTACCTGCATAGAGCCTTGCTCACTGGTGAAGCTCATGAAAGCACACTTTACTAAAGACGTCATGAGGGTGGACAGTGTTATAACCAGCAAAAATAATCTAATCAGTTTAGTACACATTATCAATATAATTAAAATTCTATGAGATTCTAGTCTGCAGTTTTTCTTCCTTTTCCTGTGCCCTATCTTTCCTACCCCCAAAACAATAACAAATTTTCCCATTTCCTAATCACTTTCATTGTCACTGCTATCCAGTTCTAGAAATTTCCTTGTGGTCTACCATTTGCCTTTTCGATGACCTATTGCATTATTTCACAAAACAAAAACCATTTTTTCTCTAAAGACATTCATCTTAGTGCTAACTGATAGTAGTTTTTGTATATATAGCTCATATCTTATAAAGAATATTAGGTAGACTCTTACCAAAAATTCCTGCTTATGCCTGATCTCAGGTTCATTAAGCATGCTCTTTTATGACACATTGCCTTTAGTCATCAAATGTCCATTATGTCGCCTACATATTAGAATGTTGTGTCATAGTCTGCGTATAACTGTGTCGCTATTCATAATTTTCTATATGATTATCATAACTGCAACGTCCAAACCAGGAGGAGAATCCTGCGCACTAAAGATTCAGTCAAGGCAGCAGAGAGAGGAGAAGGATGAAAAAGGACACCAAATATTAATTTGCTTCTTCCACAATCTGTCAAACGTCAGTGCTGAATCCAGAAAGAAGTCCCTTTGACCAGCCTTAGTCACTGTCTCTGTCACTTCTTCCCCTGTAAACCAAGTGGCTCTGGCAACCCTGTGGATAGGAACTCCTGTGCAGGCTTCTCTGCCCCCAGAATCTTCTCGCTGCCCATGTGGGGGCTCAGACTAAGAACTGTTGCAGTCAGGGAGAGGGTGAGCCTCCCTCTAAGCCTGAAGCTGCATAGATAGCACAAGTAACATGATTACAATGTGCTCCTGCAGCATCAGGAGCAACACTTGTGTGAGAGGGAGTGCTGTCACCCAGGCCAGCCACACCACAGCTGGGTTTTGCAATTAGCAGAGCAGTTCCTCTCTTAAAGCCTTCCAGGGATGTTCCCAGGAAGCCCATGTTCCAGGCTTCAGGACCCAGGGAAGCCACGCCAGTGGGAGAAATACCCACAGGCCCTCTCAAGCTGTGTGCCACAGATTCACAAGACAGCATCTGTCATCATGAATGAGAAAAGGGACCAGAGAGATGGCTCCCCTAATGAAGGTGTTTATGGTCAAGCCTGACCACCTGACTTAGATTTCTAGCATCAACATGGTAGAAGAAAAAACAGTTTCTACAAGTTATCCACTGACTTCTACCTGCACACCATGGCATGGGTTCCGCCCACTCGACCCTCAACACACACAATAAGTGAATGAAGTGGAAAATGAGAAATCTATACTTTTCCAATCATGTGAAGAACTGATCACTCCATTTTCTTAGATGGTTTTAAGGAATTCCCAACCTTTTTGGGCCTCAATTTATCACCAGAGAGATGACACTTAACTTAATGTCCAATTAATTACAATAAAGTCATCATCAGATACCAGCCTCTACTAAATAAATATAAGAAGAGTATCCTAGATTGGGGATTTGAATATTGAAGTCATCGGATATTGAACATTCTCCCTCCATCAGCCCCAGAGTTTGAGCTTCTTAAGTATTCCTTCCCTGCACACCTCATCCCATCACCGTAGGTACCTTATTGACACAGTATTAGTAGCCTTACTCAAGTTCTCATCTTACGTCATATCTTTGCTGTCTCAACACACAGAGAAAATGCCAATACGTCTTCCCAAGGGGCACAGTTGTTTACATCAGCCCGAACGCCTTCCTCCTACCTCAAAGGACTGTTAGAATCAGAAATTTTCGTTTCTCTCACCCATAGTTCATTTGTAGCCAATGGCAGGAATGAATAGAACCCAAAAGAGAATCATAGTTTAGCTTAAACCATTATTGAAACTTTTGTGATTCTGTGTGTGTGTGTGTGTGTGTGTGTGTGTGTGTGTGAGAGAGAGAGAGAGAGAGAGAGAGAGAGAGAGAGAGAGAGAGAGGGAGGGAGGGAGGGAGGGAGAGAGGGAGGGAGGGAGGGAGCTGCCTCGAATGTATAATTTTCAAGTATGGCTTTTGTGGATGACAATGTTGCATCACCACAAAGGTTAGACTCCCTGAATAAGACACTACCCACGTCACCATTCAGTGCCCTGTGATTCTAGAACCTATGGTGGTTCGCAGGGATCTTTCAGCTGTAGCTATACATTAGAACCACTGAGAAAACATCTGTAAACACCAGTGCCTGGGCGTCAACCCAGGAATTCAGGTTTGGATGGTTCTGGGATGGAGCCCAGCATTAGGTAAGTCTGAGCTGCAGTCTCGATTGACTCTGAGAAACACTTCCAAGCTTTAGCCATGCTGTCAAGCCACCTGTGAAAATGCATGCCACCAGCAGATCTCAGAGCTGGAGCAGAGTCTTACATCTCAGGAGATGCTCACGGAGCACTAATTGAGTGACATATCTGAGGATGCCTGCTGATCTCTAAGATCTTGCTAGAACCACTACCCAGCCCTGACTCTCAGGCTTCTGCCTCCCAGTAAGGGGGCCACAGAAGTTGTTTTTCTCATGTGGTTCCATAGATGGCGGCTGCTGCTTCTCCTGCTGCTGCTGCTGCTGCTTCTCCTTCTGCTGCTGTTTCTCCTGCTGCTGCTGCTGCTGCTGCTGCTGCTGCTGCTGCTGCTGCTGCTAGTAGTAGTAGTAGCACCACACGGACCACATATTTCAAACCACTGGCCTAAAGTATTAATGTGGAAGGCACCAAGCTTTTGGGGGAAAAAATGGGTACTGCCCAGAACACTAGAGGAATTTCCTGGAATTCCTCAGAAAACAACCTAGAATAAAGCCTATCCCAAGTGGACACATGAGACATTGAGGGGTTGTACTGGCTAGTTTTATGTCAACTTGACACAAGACAAGGTCATCTGAAAGGAGGGAAAATTAATTGAAAAAGGTCGGGCTATAGGGCATTTTCTTAATTACTGATTGATGGGGGCAGCCCCACCCACTGTGGGCGGTGCCTTTCCTGGGCTGGTTGTCCTGTAATGTTCTGATTCTCAGGGGTTCTAACAACTCCCTGGAAAGGCCTCAATGGAGCCATCTACTAAAAGGAGGACTCCCATCTGTGTGTATGGGGTGCTCGGAGCCTGCCTAGAGGAAGACAGCTTTTCCCAGAGAAGGCCTAGAGGAACTAATCAAATGCTAACTTCTCCCATGATTCCATTCGCTGGCTCTCAAAGTCTGGAGCCTCCTGACGTTGAAAGTTAAAGCAGCCCACCCACTTTCTAATTACAAAGTACACCCCCTAACCCCAGGATCCCCCCCCCCCACACACACACACACACTTGCACTATGAGTCAGAATAGTGGCAACGAGAAACCCATGGGTTCCACATCCTTTCAGACTCCTCTGAATTCCAACAGAAAAACAAAGAAAGGAGCCAAGGCAGATTAAGTGAAGAGAGGTGGAAAACAATAAACCCAAAGTGCATCGAAATGATACTCGTTGGCTCCCAGGTTTGCCAACCCTCATTTAAAGGACTGCTGCTAATTGACCATAATAGCTACACCC
Organism: Acomys russatus; assembly: GCF_903995435.1. Classification (NCBI taxonomy): domain Eukaryota; kingdom Metazoa; phylum Chordata; class Mammalia; order Rodentia; family Muridae; genus Acomys; species Acomys russatus. The sequence goes on along the minus strand of NC_067158.1, from coordinate 21,628,055 downwards.
TAGTGAGTTTTCATCATTTTCTCTGGACAGCTCCCAGGTAATGAGCTCCAACTGAGATGGCTAGATTGCTATCAAGCCAGAGTTGGGGGGTGGGGGGGAGCCTACAGCAGGGTGCCAGCATGTGTGTGTGTGTGTGTGTGTGTGTGTGTGTGTGTGTGTGTGTGTGTGTGTGTGTGTTTGAGAAATGTCTAACTCCAGGATGTCCCAGAAAGCAGCTCTGCTCCATGTTCACTGGCAACCTTGACATGCATCCTAGCAACTCTGACAGCAGGAATGCAGTTCTGTGAGTAACCACAGACTAATTAACTCAGGTCAAGGCAGAGTCTGGTTTCAGAAAAGCCTGGCTGGGAAGCCATATCACATTATAGACCCCACGACACAGGTACCCATATTGCCTTTTTACTACTGACTGTGGCAATCAGTTGATCCTTTCAGTTGTGTACTACTTGGCTACAGACACTAGGCCGCCATTTAGCCTTCGTATTGCCTCGCAGTCAGATCCTTAAGGACAAACTAGAACAAGTGCTTAAGTCGTTTATCATGGATTTTTTCTTGCATGCATCCTATGTGTGCACTATGTGCACCCCTAGTGCCCTTGGAGGCCAGGAGACGGTGTTAGGTTCCCTGGAACTGGAGTTACTGACAGTTGTGTGCCACCATATGGGTACTAGAAATCAAATCCCAGTCCTCTGGAAGGGCAGCCAGTGTTCTTAACGACTGAGCCTTCTCCCTAGGCCCACTTAACTAGTTTTTAATCCACGGACAAATCACTCTTGGCTCCATTTCCTCATTGTAAAATGGTAACAAAACATCTGTTAACAATATTGTATGAATTAAAGAAAATGTGCATACATCATCTGAAACACAGCAGACACCTTATACTATTGTTGTTACTACTGTGATTATAACTTCCAGCTATTTTTACTAATGTTACTATTCCTGGTTTCACACTCTTTTGCTCACTCCTGCCAGGATTATCATATGTAAATATTCTCAAATAGAGCAATCAAGATGATCATGTTGAACAAGTCTTGTGTGCACAAATGGCAACTTCTGAAGAAAAATACATAAATTTGAAAGTAGAAATCTGGAATTTGATGTCCTGAAGAATATAAGCCTCACTTCAGTTCTATCACAGGCATATATTAGGCCTCTCCCTACTACAGCTACTGCAGAAGGTTTGAGAGGCACCCGCCAACCAAACTCCCCTGAGTTCAAACGCAAAAATTCTCTGAACCAGGAAGGAGAGACCAATAAATAGAAGCAGTTTCCTGTGTCTTTTGGGAACTTCCCATAGCAGACACTTCAGGCCTAAAGCAACTCCTGTACTACTTTAATCCAGACAACTCTAGTAGTATTCACTTCAACCAATCAGCCAACAAGTGCCTCTTTTTAAAATATTTTTATTAGCATATGTTAATTATGAGTAGTAATGGGCCTCATTATGACATTTGTATACACGTACATGACGTATCTTTTTAGGGGAATAGAAGAAGCCCTGAGTGTGTTAAGACCTGAGTGAATGTGTGCTGCTGACAATAGGCAACCATGTCAAGGACTATGGCCTTAGATTCATGGGAAAACAGCAGAGCTTTCTCCCCCAGCCCCCAGATTAAGACTCAGTGGGATGAAGAAGCAATTATCAGGGTCTGTGTGCAGATGTTGATAGTGCATGCAGGTGTCTGCCATAGGTTTCCCCACCCCCCCCCCCAGGATCCTTCACAGCCTAAAGACTGATCCCCTACAGAGACTGTTCATACCCAGATTAGTTAAGCCTGCCTCTTTGTTCAGATGCACATCATAATCCCTCCCTCCATCAGGGACATGCTGTAACCCCACATCCCCATTGGACTGTGTAGAATAAACATGCCGCGCTTCCAGAGTGTTGTGGTTTCTCTGTCAGACAGCTGAGTCCACCCAACCCCAGATTTTTTGGGTGCCCATGTGTCAGTATATGTGTTTGTACTTTCTTCCTTTCCTTGCTGCCCAAGTCAAGTCTGTCCCTGTAGCCATGCTGGACGTAGCATATGTCAGTCTTATTCACTCTATCATAAGTCTCCTCCTCTCTCTCCCCTACTAACCCCTTTCCTCTCCCTAATTAGAGTCCCTTCTACTTTCTTGTATATTTTGTGTCATATTGTGTTGTGTTTTATTTTGTGACCCAGTGAATTTCATCAGCAATGTTATGGGTATATAGGCAAGAAATTGTTCACAAAAGAAAAAAAAAAAAAAACACGTTACCAATGACTCCATCACTGAAAAAAATGTCTCTTCCTCTCTACCATTAACCATAATTACTTAGAAATCCTCGGGGAACGCTGGTGTCTTCTCAGCCCTTCTGAAGATGTTGATAGGTCCAATCCTGTGCAGACCTTGTGCAGGTAATCACAGACATCAAGTTCAACAGTACAACAGCCTTGATACACCTAGAAGACAGTGTTTCCCAGCCTTTGATTTCTACATTCCTTCTGTTTTGTCTGCCCCTGGGTTCCTTAGCCATGGGCTAAGTGATATAGCTATTGCATCTGTGCCTATTTCCAGTCCACCTAGTCTTGAATTTTACCAATTATCATGCCTCTCTGCAGCTATGACTGCCCAGGTAATGATTCTTGAGCAAGGATAACTCAAGGATCAAGATTCACAGGGAAGGCTGATTGACTTAGGGAAGCTCACACAGTGGCAAATCCCATGCCCTAGAAATGCTGACCAAGTTCTCCATGTAGGGAAGGACCGTATTTTTCAGACTATAAGACATACTTTCCTCCCCCAAAAGAGGGGGCAGGATTAGGGTGTGCCTTATGCTCCGACTACTGTTTTTACTGTTTTACTTGTTTTACTGCTCTAAAAACTGGGTGTGTCTTATGATCAGGTGTGTCCTATAGTCTGAAAAATATGGTATGAATAAAGTGTGTGATGAAATGGAATTTGGGGTCATTTTCAAATGGCTACGCCCAGAGTAGATTGGGTGATAGATAGGGCTAAGGGTCATGTTCACACAGAAAAACCAATAGAAGATCCTGCAAAGAGAAAGATGCTCCCAAACTAAACACTGAACCCATAAACACCTTGGGTTAATACTGTTAACTTATCCTGGCAGTGACTGAAAATAGAAGGTAGGTGTCAGGAAGGAGCCTAGTTGTCAGAAACTGCAAAAGAAATAGTATCTAGCTTGTGTATGAGATCTCGAGAACATGCGTACTCCCAGAAACAATTTCCTTAGACATTTCACCCCCCAAGATAACCAATAGAATCTGGTTGAACATTACACATGTGTTAACTATCTTAGAGTAGAATGTTACCAGGATTAGCAAATTAAAAATATGAATAAAATTTACCCACTGCCTAGCTGAAATCTGAATTTCACCAAGTGTCCTTTACTTCACTGGGAAATCTGAGTTTTAAAAAATTCTCTAGAATTTAAAATCCAATTCCGTTGTTTTGAACGCCTTTATACCAAACATGTAAATCTGTCTATTCTCCAATCTTAAAGGACCAAGAGCTGAGCAGAAGCTTCCAAATCCACATCCCTTCTTTATTCAAAGCAGGAAAAACTTAGACCCGATAGCAGAAGCACTTGCCTTTCTCGGCAGTTCACTGACTTTTCCTCAGAACCTATTATAAGGAAGATTGTTTTCATAGATGAAATGATATTTGTTCCAACATCACAATCATGTCAAGTCACTATAGCAAGAAGATAGACAAACAGAAAGTTACAGAGAAAGGGCAATAACATAAGCCCAAATATGTGGTTCTTCTTGCTGCTCACTGGCACTGCTGCCTAAACAGCCTTTACAGCTGCAAACAAACCCGAGACGTGAGCAGAGAGGAGAAGACAAGACAGTAGCCATATTGTGGACATATAGACCTATGGGCAACTCTCTACCATCTCAACAAAGTTTCAATTGAAATGATTTTTACAAAATAATTTTCTGTCCATTGGTTAGTTTAGTTTTCACTTCCTGGAAAAGCAAATCCATCCTCTTCTTCCCCTCTACACTATAATCTTAAAGAAAGCTTGCAAAATCTTATTTGCCTCGCATGCCAACTCACAGTTCTTAGCAGACTAACTAGAAATGAAGCCATGGAGATTGAACTCCACATGAGCCCCTGAATTCTGAGATGGGTACTTTTGTTCTTTGCTCAACTGTGTACTTTCCCATCAGCTTTAAACACACAGGCTCCATCTCCTGCCATAACTCCATTTGACCTTTGGCAATGCCAGTATCCTTGATGAAAACCACCCTCCTTTAGACTTACTGCAGCTTCACTATTCTTTCCTCAGTGTCTTAACTGCTTTTTCTGAATGCTCTTTATCATAATCTTCTGGAATACAAAAAAAAAACAGTCATTTCTATATAGTTAAAATAGTATGAAAGAAAAAATCTCTTTCTAAAGCAAAACAAAACTTTAACAAACCTTTAATGTGTACAAAGCCTATATGATAGAAATTGTTCAATGTATTGGATTACAAAAAATGAGTAAATTTTGTTAATTTTTTTTTGGACAACAGACTCACTCATAGAATGCCAGACCTGATTTACCTAATAACCTAATTCCAATTATTTAAAAAAATCTAATAGAAATTTTCATTACAGTCACTCTGGAAAAATTAATGTAAGAAAATCTCAAATTGGAAATGTGATCAAAAATTATTTAGTCAGAATATCTTAAAATATACTGCATATCTATAGAAAAGCAGTATAATACTAACATTGGGATGAGCACATAAATTACTTGTACAGAACAAAAGGTCTAGAAGCAAGCCTAAATATACATGGAAACGTCACTTGTGACAAAAAGGATATTTCAAATAATGGGAAAATACCCTGGAGACAAAGGACATGAATGGTTGCTTTGGACCAAGACCACAGATGGATCTTCCTCCCTCCCTCTACCTTTCTAAAAACAGGGTTTCATTGTATAGCCTTGGATTGTACTCATTGTGTACCCATAGCTTTGTATGGCCTCAAGGTCATGAGCTTTGTATGGCCTCAAGGTCATGATCACCCTGTCTCAGCCTCTTGAGTGCTGTGATTGCAGTTGGACAGCACCTCACCTTGACCAGAATTTGGTGATTATTAATCTCAGAGAAACGTATGTGGCATCTAGGTCTACATAGCTTCTGTAGCAAAATATATTATGGAAAAAATGTGTCTACTATTTATGGTTTTGGAGCCTGGGAACCCCAACATCAAAGCAGAAATAGGCTTGGTGTTTCATGAGTCCTTCCTCTCATAGTGACTTCTGTATGGCCTTATATGGTTCAAGGAAATTCTATGACCCTCTTTTATGAGTTTACAACAGATAGTCTCCAAGTTAAAATAATTCAACATAATGATTTCTTTTCATTTGATTATGAATCAAAGGCAACGTACAAATAATTCTTGGAAATTTGAGTTTGGCCTTTTCTTAGACCATGTGCACTCTTTCATGATTCTGGACACCCCCACAGAGCTGGTAAGTATGAAGTCATGAGGGTAGATAACCTAAGGTGTGTACTATGTAGTTAAGGTGAGATGCTTTCTTGGTAAGACTCAGATATTTATATATGTTTCCTCTGTTTAAACTCTACCTCCTTTATGTAGAAATTTAAATGTATGTACATTTATATTAATATACTAATTAATATATTTATATTAATTTTACATATAAATTTATATAAAACACTATATATAATGTGTTTCAAGTACCATCTGAAATTTCATGGCCTAATCACCTCCCAAAGTCTTTCCATGATGCCAATACATTGATATCAATGCATGAATTTTCAAGGACCAAACATCCTGACAAGAGCAAATGCTCAGTTCAGTCTTTCATGCTACATATACAGAAATTGAGATCACATTACGAATTCAAGACTGGGACTAGGCCTTTAAAGTTCTCTGTTCTTGTCCTTAACGATATATACTCTCCAAATTTCCCAATGGAGAAAAATGTATGGTATGACATGTGCTCCAAGACTAAGCTCACTCAGGAGCCCATCAGCTGTGGCCAGCCAGCCACTCTCCCCAGCTTTCTCCACATCATAAACATAGCACCTAAGGAGAGCTTTCTTTCCCCACTATCTCCCAGGCCATGTTACACTTCTTTGCCAATGGTCTGTTGTTTCTGCTACCCCATGAATATACCATGTTGCACATTGGAATCACCTGGAGAGACTTAAAACCTCACTATGATCAGTTCACACACAGGCCTGGTAAATGCGAATCTCTGAATGAAGGAAGCAAGCTCTGTGGCTTTGGAATGTTAGCCAAATGTTCCAGTGTGCAGCCAACACTGCAGCGCCTCTTTCCAGCCTTGAAAATGTCTCTGGACTCTTCCCTGATGCAACCTTGAGCCCTCTATCTTCTGCATATTTTTATCACTGACATTTTCTTGAGGAATAAACAAAAATTGTCTCTGTTATGACCCTAGAGGAAAATAGTGGTGTCTTACTCTGCTTTTCCCTGCTAGGACCATCACAGGATATGACATAGAGCTGATGTTCCATAAACACTGATAAAATCCCTCTCACCCCACAGGAAATGCATGTATCTCTCTGTGGTCTCATAGTCACCTTGTCCCCTGTATCCCACTGCCTTTATACGTCCACTGTCTTCATCATCTCTATCTGAACCAGTTCTAAACCCTCCCAACTTGGCTTTCTTTCTCTCTTTTGTCAATTCAGTCCTCCTCCTCATCTTTCTAACCCTGGTACAGATCATATCACTTCTACCAAAGCTTGAACATAATCAAATCGAGCATTTTAGCATAAAAGCCTGCCTTGTTATTTATGTGTATGTGTGTGTACTTGTGTGTGTGTGTGTGTGTGCGCGTGCGCACACGCGCGTGTGTGTAAAATCTACAAATCACCGTGAATTCAAAGCCAGATTCATTAAAATTTTATCCTAACATATTAAATTAGCCAACTGCAAATAATGTTTTTTCTCCAATAGAATTACAAATGTTCTCTGTCTGGTAGAAAATGCAACTCTAAATTTGTAAGCTAATTAAAATACAATTTTTTTTTTAGAAAGAAGGAGAAGGAGATGGAGTTTAAACAGAATTACCTCATAGGGAGATGTAATACTTCCTCCAAAAGATAGGAGCTTTTAAGAAAAAAAAATCCTAGTGCTGTGCATGGGATACCTCCTTAGTAATGTTGGCTACATCAGGAGGCCTGAGGCACCACCATACAACAAAGGCTGTTGCCATGGCTCTTGGCTACCTACCATAATCAGATGGTGAGACTCTTGCTGTAGACACAATACAGCTTACAGGACATGGGAAAACAAGATGTAACTGGCCTGGATACTTTGTCCCTGCTGGTTATCTTCTATACTCGCAGCAGGTGCTACTCAGGCCTCTGCTGAAGAACAGTCTAACTTGAGGTTTGTTGTAGGAAAGAAAAGTCATACCTAGTATGGAAACTTGGTAAAACCCATAGCTGTGGTGGTCATATGACCAAGCAGGGAACCTACTTACTGTTGTCTTGCTAAATGACAATGGTGACAAACTATAAGTATTCATGTTTATTGCCTATACATTATTAGTGCTGCTTTTAATCCTTTTCAGGGAAGCTTTTTTCTTGCAATTGGTTTAGTTAACACAAAGTGTTGAAAATAAGTGGTTGTTGAATGTTCAGCCCTAAATGAGACATTAATATCGATCATTATAAAGCTCCAGGAACATTATGGAAGAGGGAATAGAAAGCAGGAAAGAATGACAGCATGGGAAAGAATGCTGGGAAATGTAGTCTTCTGGCCATGGCATTAAGAATTGATAGCAGCTATGGTTACCTGCATAGGCTCAGGCTGGTCAACATTCCAGTGTCAATGGGGAAACAGGTCATGAGGCCCTATCCTTAAACAATGAGCTATTTTGTCTGTTGTTAGCTGCTGAGAAAGTTGGGCAAAGAGGTTCTTTTGGAGGTGTGGCCACTGGTAGGCTCCCATATTTCAGTAAATGGCTCCAAACAAAGGAGAAGGAAAAAGCAGCAGCATCAAGAAGAGGGGCAGGGGCAGGGGAAGAAGAAGGAGAAGAAGGAGGAGGAGAAGGAAAAGGAGAAGGAGAAGAAGAAGAAGAAGAAGAAGAAGAAGAAGAAGAAGAAGAAGAAGAAGAAGAAGAAGACAATGACATGAACATGGCAGGAAGATGTTTCACGAAGGTCAAGGCAGAATGGTGTAACAAACCCCCAGACCTTATTAGGTTTCCAGACCTAAACACAACTGACACCATGATACAAGTACCATTTAAGCCTTGGAACCCAGCACGGAGGCAGCACCACCTGCCAAAATGAGAACAAAGGCCTAATCCATCAAAGTCCAGAGTTCTGGGAAAGTCCTTAAATGGACTAACCTTGCTTTTTTGGCGTCTGTAGTTTTGCTTCTGGGTAACTGTTCTTGCTAGCTGAAGTGTGTCAACCAAGGATGTGGTTTTGTGCTTAAAAGCTCACCATGAGAAAAACTCAGGACAGAATGGCAGGGGCGGGGGAGGGGGCAGGAACACCCACTTCAGTTGTCAGTTGGCTATTGACTTCAACCCATGTCTGAGCAGTCCTCTCTGGTGAATACCTCACAACAGTGGGAACGGTGAGCTCAGGGCTGGGTGGGTATAAACAAAATACATTGGACATAAGTATAAAATTGTCAAAGAATAAATTTTTAAATGTTCTAAAAATAAAAAAGAAATTAGAGATTAGCTCCAGAGATTTAGTGCTTTATTGCTTTAGAACATAAGCAAATGCTGTGTAACCATCTTTTTCAGCGTCCCTCTGTTTATTAATTACATTTGTTTTGAACTCTCACATTCTTTTTGAGCCAGCTTTTGATTTTTTTTGTCTTTAAAATTCCATGAGTTTTTTTTTAATTTTTATTAATCTTTGACCTACACCCAGCATATAATTCATTTGCTTATTTATTTGGCAGTTTTTAGCAAAACTAATTTGGGGGGGCTAGAAATATAACTAAGTAGTAGTGTGGCTGGCTAGCATATGTAAGCTTGTGGTTTTGACACAAGCACACACACAAAAAAATAGAACAAAAGAGGAGAAAAATGCCATGCGGCAATTTATACTAGAAATTTTAGCACACTGCGTATTTGCCGGTAGAGATTGATGAGTTGAAGACTTTTTCTCCTGTCATTGTTCAAACCAAAGCTCTCCATCGTGTCCATATCTATCAAAGGCTCCACTGGTCTGCCCAGGCCCATCTGCCAGGTTCCAGGGAACACTCTGCCACCCTCCACTGTGTTCTCCTCACTGTGTTCTGCCTCTCTCTCAGGCCCTGATGTCTTCCCCCTAGGGTGGCTTCTACTCTGCCTTCTACTATCTCAGCTGAGCATCTTTCTACTTTTGCTCAAAGTCTGACCAATATATGTTTATTAATTGTTTAGAAATACTCAGTCTTTAATAACCCACTATTTCAACACTTTGCCTCTGCCAAATGCTAAACCATGTAGCAGATGATGACTGGGGTATTTCCAAACTTTTCAAAACCACAAAAGATGACTGAAATTAAACAGGCGTTTACTGAGTACCTTTTAGATGCCAAAAGCTAAAATGAATATGGCATAGGGTTATCGTAACTTCTTGGCAGCAGCTGAACTTGCTTCCTAAGCCTCTATGCTCTGTTTAAGAAGAAATATTAAATCCTAAATGAGTTACTTGCTGAGTGCTACACAGACTGAGTTTAACAAGCATTTTCCTTGGCGTACAGTATCTTTCTGAGGTGGACACACTGAGAGCTATAAGGGTCTCAGCCAGCTGCAGCTGCCAGCCTCTCTAGATTGTTTTGGCTCACGACATTGAAGGTATCAACTGTCCAGCGGGTGCCCCATTGCCTATCCGTGTGGATAGGATATGGACTTAGTCCACTGTTAGCCAGGGCTTCTTCGCCCCTGTGATATTCTTTAATAAACAATGTGTTCCCACAGTTTCCATTCTACCACCATCCCACAGCTCCAACAGCAAGTTTGCCTCAACTGTGCCGAAAGGTGTAAGTAACTCTTGGTAGGAATAGTCCAGCTGCATCAAAGGAAGGAATTGGAGCCCACCCAGTGTCCCACCAATATTGCAAAAATGTTTTCCCACTTGCTACTTTGGGCTTCAAAGGGATATTTCCATTTTAATGACCTGTCGTTTAATTAGTCAGCCTCCACCCCTCCCAGCTGAAATGACTGACTACTGATGGAAATAAGCAAACACCCAAAATTTGCTATTTCCCTTTTGAATGCCAACAGTGTGGAAATCTTCCCATGTAAATCATGACTGGGTGTGGATGGGTTCTGGGCTCCAGCAAGTCTGCTGTCTAACCTCAGAGCTCGGGCTCACTGCAGGGAGCTTGGCCCCTCCAGGGGACGGCAGAGGTCATAAACCCTTTTCCCGTTCACAGAACAGAAGGCATGGCTATCTGTTCTGTCAGCCAAGTCAGGCTGGGGCCACTACAGCCACCCAATCTCAGGAAGCCAGTGCCTTTCACGCTCAGCTTTTCCAATGGCCATCTTACTTTGAGCAAATTATTCACCTGCCTGGACTCACTTTCCATATATGTAATATTTACAAAATCAATTTACAGTAACAGTTATGACAATCTATTTAATGGCAAGAATTAAGAGTGCTTTATGGCTGAAGAGATGGCTTGGCTTTAACTGACTGCTCTTGCAGAGGACTAGAGTTTGCTTCCCAGTGCCCATGCTAAGTAGCTCACAGCCGCCTGTAACTACAGCTCCAAGGGTTCTGGCGCCCTCTTTTGGCTCCCACGGGCACTCACATGTATATACACACACGAATCAACAATAAAACAAAGCATTTTTTAAAAAGAGTGCTCTGGAGGTTCCATTATAACCTGGTTTCATCATTTGCTGGAAATGTGACATGAGCAAATAAAGATCTTATGTCTGTGAACCGCAGATTCTTTATGTACAAAATGGGCTGGTGAAAATAGTAGCTAACTGTCAGCATTCAATGAAATAATATACATGAAGTAACTTGTGTGCTACGTACTTCCCGGGGTGGCCTGATCTTTACTATTACCCTTGTCAGTGTCAGTGCTCTGTAAACACTGTATCAGTTGGCATGATGAGCAAGGAGACACTCAGGAAGTAACTTTTTGTTGTTGTATTTTGTTTTGGGAGGTTGTTTTTGTTTGTCTTGATTTTGTTTTAGTTTTTGTTTTGGAGGTTTTTTGGTTTTGTTTTTTGTTTTTGTTTGTTTGTTTGTTTGTTTGTTTGTTTTGTTTTTGGCGTTTTTGGTTTTTGTTTTTGGTTTTTGGAGGCAACGTTTCTCGGTAGAACTTGCTTCATAGACCAGACTGCCCTCCACCTCACAGAGACTCGCCTGCGTCTGCCTACCAAGTGCCAGGATTAAACATGTGGGCCACCATGCCCAGAGGATAGAGTAATTCTTTAAAGGTAATAACAGCAATAGGAGATCTAGAATACAAAAATATCGGGACAAATGCAGGACCTTCTATAAAACTCTGGCACCTGCCTCCCTGGGGCAGGCCTGAGTTGTGTGTGCCAGTAGGCAGGGCTGTCCAGCAGTTACAGAGATGAGCCTGGCCCAGGGTTAGCCTCAGGGGCATGGTAGTCTGCCTACTATTCCTGCCTCGCCAGACCCCTGATCCTGGGCCTACCTGCATGTGCCTGCAGAAAGCAGTCTTAAAATGGGTTGCTCAAAAGGGTTGCACATAAGTGTTGGCATAGTTTCAACCACTATTTTTATTTTGGGTTCCTTAAATCTCTTTCTCCATACTCTACTCCAACCCCTTCCAACACCAGGTAGGAGAAAAAGAAGGTTAGTGGGTAGAGGGGGCACAGTTTTCCTTGGCTGCTTCCGGCTGTTTAGGGTCATCGGATTCCTTAGGGCAAGTCCAATGCTCACTTCAGGATATCTTCAAGTTCTTCTCGTCCAACTGCATCAACAGCAACCAGGAGCAGGAGCAGGAGCAGCAGCGGGGAAGCCCTAGCAGCCTTCTTCTTTCTTGGAGCCCCCAGTCTTTCTTTGGGTCTGACTTTTATTCCCACTGACAAAGACCATGTCCCCCCCCCCAACCCCCCGCACAGAGTAGTTCACAGCTGACGAAGATCACGTGCCGTCTCAGAAGGCGGTTACCAGCTGCGGGCAAACTGGAACACCTCCCACATCCCACCCCTGGGCTTAAAACAAAAGCATGTTTACAGACAGCCCCAAACCTTCCACAACACATAAGGAACCCACACATGGAAAGGAGTCATCTGGCTTCACGTGCATTCCAAGATGACTAATGCACAATGTTGGGCTCAGTGCTGCAGAGTCTCAGTAATTCTTATTATTGAAAGTATAAACCAGACACTATATAATAAGGCAAAACATGTAACTCAGCCCTAACTCCAATTCATATTTACAACTCCAAATCCAGAGGAAAGGCATGTCCCCACTGAGAGAAGTCCCAATCCCCTACCCCTGCCACCTCAGCACCACCTCACACACATGAACAGGCAATGCTTGACGGCAAGGGCCTAAGACTCTATTTCTGAGGCTGTAGGAAAATCTGGGTCTCTTGTCCTGCAGACCTCAAATGCAACCATCCTACACAACACGGGAAATCTAGACCCACTTCCCTTCCCCCAACATTCAGGGTCAAACACACGCACACAGATAGAAGTGTATTCTCCTGCCCGTGCGCGTGTGCGCGCATACACACACATACACATGCCCTAACATACACACAGTCATACAGAAGCACACGCACGCGCGCGCGCACACACACACACACACACACACATTTGAAGAGAAGGCTGGTGCCATGCTGCCTAAGCTCAGGCTGGAAATCCCTCTCCTCCCTACTCACCGCTAAGGTCCCTATGGATGCATTTCTGTTCTCTGTTCTTCCCCAAAGGGAGGCACACAGACCCTTCCTCTTGGTCCCTCTGCAGGCTAGCCTGCAGAAATATAGGTTAGGGATTTTACTGAAGGTTCAAGGACTAATACAATGCAACAATAGATGCAGACTAAAACTTACAATTGCCCTTTCTTACTGCTGCTCTAGTCTTCATGCTGTGACCACATGTCATTTCCCCTAGCCTTCATGTCTCTCTATGAAACACATGTGATAATTCAAATTCTGTTCTTCTCTCTCTCTCTCTCTCTCTCTCTCTCTCTCTCTCTCTCTCTCTCTCTCTCTCTGCCTGTCTCTGTCTCTCTCTGTGTGTCTGTCTCTGTTTCTGTCTCTGTCTCTCTCTCTGTGTCTGTCTGTCTCTCTCTCTGTCTCTCTCTGTCTCTTTCTCTCTGTGTCTCTCTGTGTCTCTGTCTCTCCGTCTGTCTGTCTCTCTCTCTCTCTCTCTCTCTCTCTCTCTCTCTCTCTCTCTCTCTCTCTCCCCATCTATCTGTCTCTCTCTCATTCATTCACAATTTCTCTACCTTCAGCCATGTTTCTTGAAGTGGGGTCTGCAAAGCGGTGCCAGTTCATAAAGACTGGCTCCCAGAGCACAAGATAAATATAAATGTCAAATTCCATAGTAACTGAATCTAAATAACAAAACAAATGTAGGACTTGTACTTTCTGGTTTTTTATTTTATGTTTTTAACAATATGTACTATCATGTTTTATAAAAAATAACAGTCTAGGAAGGATTGGAATTTTAAAGCTGGCTCTTTATGATAGACCATTAATGGGACCAGATGTAGACTGGTCCAAAATGCTTGCTTTATAGAACCCAAATACCCCTTTTCTGTAGTCCCAAGGAAGACCCTGTGCTCCTCTCCCAAGGCAACCAGACTAACATGGTGCAGCCTACAGGTCCAGAAAGGGCTCTTATGATAAGAACTGGCCCATTCCCACCTTCTCTTGAGCTTGTGACTCACTTTCCTGTGCACCAGCACTGTTTCCTTCCTTCTCCATCGCATCTCATCACAGCACCAGCAGCCTGTGCCCCATCTCACAGATGAGAAAACCAAGGCCTGTGTAATTAGAGCATTAGTGCAACCACAGAAGCAGGGCCGGGTCCAGCGTCTGCATCCTACACCATGTCATAATGTAACAAGGTCATCGACTGTTTCTGTTTAAGTGGACTCAAATAGGTAGATCCCCAAATTCCATTTTATCTTGAACCAAAACTGCCCTCCAATATTTTCATGTTGCTGCACTTGAGGTATAGAAACACACACACACACACACACACACATCATGCCCTTTGTTCTTTGCCAGTTATACTTTACCTACCTACTACAAGCTTCTTGAGTCAGAAGAAAAAATGCTCACTCAGGGTCTCCTGGGACCAACATTAAGAACAAAAGGCTGAGCTCAGAAGACAGCCCTGGGCGTTCCCAGAAGCAGCCCTGCCTTGAACCCTACCGTCTAATATGTGCTCTTTTCTAATAAGGCAGGCATTCTGGACTGACACTAAATGCCTTCATGGGCATGGCTATGTGCTGACAAAAGATGACCAGAACAAGTATTAAGCAAGAGTTGAAAAACAATTACAGTTTTAATTTCATTAAACTGTTGCCTAAAAGAAAACCAGAGGGGGTTCTTAGAAGCCTGCTTCTGTAATTCTGATTTCTTCCATTTTTATAGCATATAAATAATTAAAATTATGCCCACAATACATTTGGCTTCAGTCAGCAGGCATACTGAAGAATATTACATTTAGTAATTTGCATACACCGGAAACATAATACATTAGATTATACAGAAAACTAAAAGCAGTAAGCAACATGGACAGATCTCTTATGTAATGTCTGCATGAGCTGATTGCAGGCACATAAAGTGAGCTTAGGTTTTCCTAGGAATCATTTTCTTGCAAATGAAACATTTAATTATGGAGCAGAGTCCATAAATAGACCATTAACACTGGGAAGGGGGATGGATGTGGCTATATCACTGGATTAGCAGGGGAATAGCCTACAAGAAATTCATCAATGCCATAGATAATTAATTACAGCTCACCTTCTCCCCACATAGCCATGCTGTTATCAGTCAGTGTTGGGGAAACAGCAGATGGCCGACCAGATACAGAATGCAATTTTCTGTCAACTCATTACTTACAGAAGCATAGATTAGGTACGGAACCCCTAGAAGGTCACCTGGACCATCCCCTTGTGTCCAGAACAGTGCATCAGAACTGTCCCAGGAATGACTGTCTGTCTCTTGCTTAGTCAGAAAGCATCCCCCCACCCCCCACCCTGAAAAAAAAAAAAAAGAATTTCGCTGTCTCCAGAGTCTTGGGATCTCAGAGAAATTGAATCCTTCCACTGGGAGGTGGTCCCTTAGATTATAGTCTTTTTCCTCTTTGACATATGGATCTGTATCCCAAGAGAATACGGAAGCTACTAAGTCTACATGCTCTCCTGAGTTTCTCACAGACCCTTTGCTGTGGGCATCCGTGGTATCTTTTATTCTATCCTCATTCAATAGAAACAGTGTGAGACTTTACACTCTCAAAGCCTCAGACAAGACCACCTCTCTTAAGCACACTCAAGCAATGCTGTCTGGGGACCGTCTTCAAACTCTGAGCCTGTAGGGAACACTCACCTTCAAACCACCTAAGATGCCATGTGAGCATGTCACAGAATTCTGTCTTCCCCATTCCAGAAAGGGAGAAGATTCTCTCACGCTAGTCACAGCTGTAACTGCCTAAAGGAGAATTATTCCTTATATTGTGACAGTGGAGGTGAAGATAAGTTGAGTGCTGAGGCTTGGGGAAGTGTCCCCTACAGGTCTATCTAGTAAAGACTTGGTCTCTGGCCCATAAAGTTATTGGAAGGTGTGGGGCCTAATGAGAAGTTAGACCGTTGGGGAATGACCTTTGTGGGGATATTAAGATGTTTGTTCCTAATGGCAGTGTCCTCCCTTTCTCTGATACCCAAACTTGAAGCGAATATGCCCCTTTGCCTCATACCCCTGCCATGATTTATTGTGCTGACACAAACCCAACACAGTATGGATGGCCAGGAGACCATGTCCTGTGAGCACACATCAATCATTTTCCCTATTAAGCTAGTTATCTCATCAGATATTTGTGCCATAAATCCAACTAAGACAGAACTAAGAGGTAAAAGGTGAAGGGTACACTTACTGAGGCCAGCATGCTCGCTCGCTTCTGGAGCCTGTGGCCTCGGCTTTGTGTTTCCCTCCCTAAGACTATGCCCACTGTAACATCTTCACTTTGATTTTAAGCCTCTGGCAGAATGATAGGCTGCCCCGAGCCCTTTCCACCCCTCAAAGCTGATGAGTCCCAGGTTTTCTGCCTATCCTTCTATTGCCTTCGCCTCCAGTTTGTCACACCTCTACAGCCAGCACTGATACTCTTTGAAAATAACAAGCGCTACTCAGGGCAGTTAACAAACACTACCAATTATGGATTTTTTTTCCCTCTATTTACCAGCACAGTGTTATACCTTAGCTATGTTCATTGTTCCACCTAGCTGACTCCCACTAGAGAGAGCATGTTCTCTCTCTCTCTCTCTCTCTCTCTCTCTCTCTCTCTCTCTCTCTCTCTCTCTCTCTCTCTCTCTTTCTCAGCATGCAGTTGAATAGGCGGCTGTTGTGTGAATTCCAGGTGCTCATTTTCTATCTTTGTCTCCTTCTTACCTCCTTTGGCAGCTGTCATCTGGTAGGTGCTGCGCAAGTTGGGGCCGCGTCCTGAGTATGATTGGGCTCTCTCCACGCTTGCTTCTCTCTCTCCTCCCTTCTCTCTCCTCTCTCTCTCTCTCTCTCTGCCTCTCTCTCCCTCTCTCACCTCTCCCTCCCCATCTCGGCCACACACAAGCATTCACATACACCTCAAGAGAGCACATCTCCACCTCATCACCCAAGGGTACACCTTGTGCCAGTGTTTATAAGGACACAGGACTGGAGACCCACAGGCGTATGAGAAACAAAGAAGCTCAAGTCTGTTTCTCCTCTCCTCTTGTCCCCACTCTTCTTTAGTCTACAGGGGACGAGTCCCCTTTAACTCTAGCATATAGTATTCATAGCCTACCGCTACACTGTAATGTTGCAGCCCTCATGGTAGAGGGAAGCATTTGCAAACACCACAGTAATCTAAGCACAGCCGACTTTCAACCATAAAGTCACTTGCAATGATCTCAGAATGCGTTCTTACTACGCCCAGTTCCCTGTGCAACTCCTGTGCCCCCTAGTCGACTGCTTTAGTTGCCCACACAGTCACACTCTGTCATGCATCACCAATACACACAGCAAATGCACGCGATTTGCTACTTCATGTTAGGGAACAGCAGCATCAAGATTCAGACTCACAGACCGCCACAGCTCCCTAGCACGCTGGGAGAGTCGAAGTACACAGTTAATCCTTTCCCCCAAAATAATCCATCATGCTAGAGAGAAAACAAAAACAACAACAGTATGGAGGTGGCCAGTTCATTCTATTATCATTTATTCTGAATCTCGATGACAGAGTATTTCACCACATGTCAAAAAAAACTCATCCAATGCTTCCTCAGTGTGGTACCGTTAGAGTCCCAAGACAAGTGAATATACATACATGTAGAATTGTTTATTACTAAGTCTTAATATGTTTTCAAACATCATGATTGTATCAAGTGTGTGTGTGTGTGTGTGTGTGTGTGTGTGTGTGTGTGTGTGTGTGTGTGTGAACTCACAGGTTAAAAACCTATGCATACCCCAACTTACATGCCATTTATATCTTCTGTTGAACACGCATTAGGCTCTTACAGTGAATAATGAATGAACTCAAACCCTCACTGCAAGTGTCGTGGGGAGGCACTGACGTCAGTGGCCAGCTTTAGCCCCTCCCCTTGGTTTCTAGCAATATGAGAACAAACCTCTTCATCATGGGCTATTTCCTCATGAACTTCCTTCTCATCATTGTGTGAGGAACATACGGCATGGTGGGGAGATTTATAAGGCTAATTTGACTCTCTCTCTCCGCGGTGGAGCATGCATCGGTGCTCCCCTCTAAAAGGAGATGGCTTATGTTCTCATTGTTTCGTGTGATCACAGGACTCACCCAGCCAAAGAACCACAGACCCAAAGCACAGGCGTGAAGCCATCACTGGGGGAGTGAAGTAGGAGGAAAGCAAAGAAGAAGGAGGTCTGTTAAGGGCTCCTAAGCAACAGCCCATAAATGTGAGTGGTCTCAAACATAGATGATGGTGGAAAGAAAAAGGTTTTGGCAGAGAAGAGAGATCTTAGTGGTATAGCAGATCCCCTAAGCCCTAGTGATCCCCCAAACATGAGCTTCCCTAAGTCACATAAATGGAGTGCAGGTCCGTTCTATGGAATCTGACCTTGGTTCTGCAGGGTAAGATGAGCTTCATACACAGATCCAAAGGTATCCACAAGACGTGGTTTAAGATTGACACTGGGTCAGAGGGACCTTTCCATGCCCCTCAGGCCTGCCAAGCTGGCTTCCTCACCAGAGCCTATGGAAGACCCTCATGAGATCCCATAGACGGAAGTAGCTCCTGTTATGCCAAAGAAGTGCTCACTGGTGGGAGGATCCTTGACAACTGATTCTCAGCCACTCTTTTCCATCGACGTAACGTGCTCATGTATATTTTTCAGACTGGAAAAATATTTCTAAACTTCAGGACTCAAAGGTTTTCTGCCAGAGAAAAGCCATTCTAACCAACTGAAGTCAACTGTGGCTACATCTGTGCCTTCACTTGAGCCTGTTCTGTTGAGTGGGGCATATAAAACTAAATACTTTAGAGCCATTGTTACCAAAATTGTCTTCAAAAAGTTAAAAAATGATATAAGGAGAGAAGTGGCAAACCATAGCCTTAGAAGAAGCCTAGGCCAGGGTCATCCCACTCTCCACTCTTTAGGTTTGTGGGCAAAGAACATGACAAAAAAGAAGACTGGCCATCACAGGCCCTGAAGGCCTGGCGCCATAAATAAGAAACGGGTCACAACCTGTAGGATGTTCAGGACATCGTGATAAGGGCTTGAGACCCAGGTGGCCAGCTCTAGCCCTGCCCAGCTCTCTTTGCAACCGTTTCTGTTCTTTGTGTATATGTGTAGAGTTCCATCATAAATACTGTCTTACAATGCATGTCAATCTGGAATCTCAGAATTCGAGGAAATTAGATTTGGAGGGTATAAAATTAAGGCTCTGAGAATGAAATCACCTTGGATAGAAACCCAATATTAATGTCCTTATAAGAGGAAATAATACATACAGGCACACAGAGAAAGTGACATGGGGTGGTACGTATTTAACCCAATCCATACCGAGGATATCTAGAAATCGTTATATATTAGAAGATACCAAAAGGAGCCAAATCTGCCAGCACCTTGATTTCAGACTTCCAGAATATAGATCTATAAGGGATTGGATTTCAGCTGCTCTAAAACTCCCATTTTGTAGCAACTTGTTTCTGCTACCCTAGGAAATTAATAGGTGAACTTCAATATTTCTCCACACCACATCTCCCTATTTTTAATAACTAATTTATTTTTATTTAATATACATTGGTGTTTTGCCTGCATGTATGTCTGTCTGTATTAGAGTATTGGATCATACAGATAGTGGCGAGCTGTCATATTGGTGCTAGGAATTGAACCTAGGCCCTCTGGAAGAGCAGACAGGTGCTCTTAACCTCTGAGTCCTCTCTCCAGCCTCAAATCTCCCTTTCTTTTGTCACTGTTTTCTCTGAATGGTCTCTACCTGGACTCCAAACATGATGTTCTCAGAGCAGAAGCAAGGAGGAGGCAACAGGGAGGCCCCCACTTGTGTCTCCAGTCAGTGATGAAAGCCAGTATTGATACGGTATTGAAAGGGGAGCCCCTTCTAACAACCCACCCCAGCTCATCAAGTAGCAGCAGAACTGAGCACATCCTCCTCCCCTGTGGCCTAGCAAGGCAGCCCCAATTGGGGGCAGGGGTGGGCAGGCAACTGAATCCATGTCAGAGACAGACCCTACTACCATTACTAAAAAGGACCCACATGAAGCCTGAGCTGCCCATCTCCTACATCTATGTGGTGGGCATAGGACCAGTCCATGCATGGTCCTCGATTGGTCTTTAATATCCACAAGGCCCTCTGAGCCTTGGTTAGTTGGCTCTGTTGGTCTTCTTGTGGGGCTTCTGTCACCTCCAGGTCCTTCTATCCTTCCCCCCACTTTTCTACAAGACTCCCTACACTTAGCCCAATGTTTGGCTATGAATCTCCACATCTGTTTGGATCTGCTCCTAAGTGTAGCCTCTAGGGGAAGAGAGAGAGGTAGGGTGGGACCAGGAGGAGAGGAAGGAGGGAGCTACAATAATGAATGAATAAATAAATTCATTCATTCATTCATTCATTCATTTAAAAAGAAAGAAGTGTCAACTCCATGCATCTGCTCCAAAATTCAGGTCTAATGAGTGACATGACAGCAAACTTGGGGTAGGTATTTATACCAGGAAAATTAAACACTACAAATCATGGCTTTGTCTCCATTTACCAGCACAATGATGTGTCCTAGCTGTGTTCAACATTTTTCGGATTCTATCCATTGTGCCACATATCTAATTCCTACTAGGGGATGAGGAGTAACAGAAGTGTTACCATTAACAAAGCCATGAGCATCTCTTCCTAGGAAGGACGTCCTTAAGCTTCGTGCTTTCTTTGAGCTGTGATCATTACTGCATTGCTATATATGAAGTCATTGTTCCTGCAGGCATTTGAGTATTTCTTACTTCAGAAAGCTTATGCAGTCATTCACTAGGCTTTCAGCCTCGGCAGACAACCTTCAATAGGAATATGGAAAATGGCCTGAGCTTTAAATGATAAACAGATGAGGAGGCCTGATGAAAATCACACATGTTTGAAACATGTGTGTGTGTGTGTGTGAGAGAGAGAGAGAGAGAGAGAGAGAGAGAGAGAGAGAGAGAGAGAGAGAGAGAGAGAGAGAGAGAGAGATATTTAATTGATGTTGACCTTGATTAGTTCAGGGCAACATTTTTAGCTTGCTTCATTACAGAGTTATAAGAAACTATAAAGAAGAGACTGTGATCAAGATAAATCCTAGAGTAATCTGGCTTTACCTGATTTCTCTTTACTCCCTTAATCCCTGAACCCCGCACTCAATTTTATTGTGGAAAAGGAAGCATTCTCATGTCCAGCCAGCCAGCCCATCTGCACACACTGCCATAGGGGTAGTAGTACCTCAGGTAGCATCTAGTAGTGTAAGGTGCTAAAGGCACGTGTGGCCTTCATATTTTCGGTGGCCACTGATGCTCTTTTCTTAATTAAAAAAAAAAACTAAATTTTCTACCTTCGGAACACATGATTGGATCATATATACAAAACCCTGATGGTGGATGGGGTTCGGGAACTACTTCTAGATGAGTTAAAATAGATTGTGACACCATGTTCTAGACAAAGCATTTAATCTCCAGTTTACTAACTTAGAATCCTCTTTTTCTCTGGCAGAGTGACCCAACACACTAAAAAGAGTAGCTCTGCCACTCTCAGCTCTAGAGGCCTAATCAGCCCCCTCTGCTACATACGTGTGTACACATGCACAAGTATTTGTGTGTGTGCGCACATACACACAGAGAGACAGACAGATACACACACACACACACACACACACACACACACACACACACACTGAAATGGCCTTGTAAACACAAGTACAATTTTCTTCGAAGACACTGAGATATGAAGGCTACTTGCAACCATCTGGAAAACACCAGCCTTCCTTCCTATTAACGCATAAAAGGTCAAACAGTGCTAGACTTTGCTCCACTTAGAGCTCAGGAAATAAATCCTGGGGAATCCCCAGCCCAGGAAAGTTTTATCTGAGACTTGAAAGGGACCCTACAAATTATCCACACCAATCCTTTTGCTTGTTCCTGTAAAATCTGAGGCACAAAGTGGGGACATTTTTGCCTTAAATCATTAAATTATTAAAAAACAGTGGTAATTTTCATGATCTCACCTCTTCTCCTAGGGAATTTGGCCTTATCACAACTTTTCTAATCTGTAGTGTCCTCACAGTAGAATCTCACCCAGCGCCTTTGTGTCTGTGAGAACAGGATACCCTGGCCAGATGAACTGCGCTTGACCTTGTCCTGTACCATGTCTACTGAGTCTTCCAACATTTGTACCATCACAAACTCAAAAGCACCAATCTTTTGAATTCCGAGACAGTCAATATCTCCCCAAAGCAGGGCTTGCTTTTCCCAGAAACTAAATGTGGCAAGTAGTGTCTATGTTACTTAGATAACTTAAACAATTGTGATTCACTGAAAAATAATGCTATTTCACTCAAATTATTCAGACAATTGCCTCGGGTCTGTTTGCTCTAGAGGTGAAGCCTAGAGCAATAATTACTTATTTCTTAGACTTCATCATCCCCAGAGACCTTAAGTTCTATTAGCATAAAAAAGAGGAAAACATCCCTCAAAATGTGAGCAAAGACTTACTAATGAAGAAAATCCTTTCTCTGAGCCCACTTAGATGCTAAAATGTCAGCTCTTGGATTATTCATCAGGTCACAGTACCTGACTATGTGTGTGTTTGAATATCAGAAGAAATGTATGAACTACAACCTAGAAAACATACCTAAAAGACCTTCTTATTTCCTTTCTCTCCTGAGGTGCCCAGTGGTCTAGTAGCATCTCTAAAATGTCTTCGGGGAAGGCAAATGTCCAGTACAGGCATCAATCATAAGACTCTACTCACAGGAGCCCATTGCAGAATCAGTGAAAAACAGACTATGGACCTTGAATCTTCCAGAGATGATTCTTTTCCAATAGGGAAAATACATCCTATCCAAACTGAAATGTAAGACTAGAGTCATGAGGATCTCTGAGAGAGGTGACAATTAAGTGTTCCCTGGAGTCTTGTTGCCTGAAATGAGATTGGGGACAGAAAGTGCTATGTGTGGCTAAAACATACAGAAAGAAGCACCCATACAGAGGACCATATGGGCGTGGAGCGGTAGGTGATCTTACGTCATCCCCAAGTCTTCTACCTCCAGCAGCCCTGGGCAAACAAAGACTTAGAACGCAGATAACTTAGCTGCTTTGACATTCCAGGACTTTCCCCTCATGCCACAGAAGACATAACCACCAAGCCATAAGCATAAAGAGAGAGCTATGCAGCAGGACCAGGAATCTGAGGGGGAAGCCAGCATCCAACAGAGCCTATCTAGCACTCTGCTTCTCCTGACTCTAGCCGTGGTGTCTAGTTATATCAGGGCATGGTTCAAGGTGTCATTCCTGTACTCCGCTGGATTGCAAGGCTCAGCAGGTGTTCCTCATACCAGGCAGAGTGGACCAGAACTGCAAGAGGGATGGGGTGGTTCATCCACGCTGTGCTACAGCTTCGATATCATAGCTTTGTCTTTCCTCAGAGAAAGCAGCGCTTTGTCTATGAGTCAACTGGGCTCAGCCATAAATCTGTTCAGGTGAAGGTTTTGGCCAGCCACAAATGTTTTTCATGTTAGGAGTTAGATGGGGTGGGTGGTTCAGGAGGACCCTGAAACAGATCACTGGGGACTATGGTGTTTATTAGTAGAGTTACTAATAGGATGAACAGACAGACAGAGAGACAACAACATGACAGGTGCTCCAAAGAAAATTCAGGCCCTAGAACCAGAGACAGGCAGCATGTAAGGGTTTCTGAAGAGAATCTGAGCCCAAATGGCAGAAACAAAGGTGACTTCATTTATAAAGAACTTTCAAATAAAATTTAAAAAACATGATACACCAAAATTACCAAGGCTAAAGTCTATATAGCTCTGTGAACTTCTATGTAGATAAAATATTCATTTTGAACCTGGGGAGCTTCAGACTGGTGTTTACGCTTTCACTGTCACATACATTTTTATGCAGGAATTCCTTCATGGCATCTGCTTTGGTTCCTGCCTCCAATAAACTCTTCCCCAAGTCGCTTTTTGTCAGTGTTTGCCACAGCAGCACAGAAGCAAACTAATACACTGAGGATGGGGTTAGTTCACATCGTGATTTTGCAGCCCCGTTCTCTGGTTCCCAGGCAGAAGGCAGGGAAATGCGTGGTAACTTGGCTGTAGCACCCTTTGATTGAAAACTTACTTCCAGATGAGATGTCATGTCCTGGAACTAGCAAGCCTCTTAACTAGTGACTCAGACAATGTCTCAGTAGGTGCCTACCAATACCTGTGAACGGCTAGACTCTAACATTCATGTAATTGGCAGGGAAGATGCCCTGTTCCAAGCCTCTACTTACACGCAGTTATCTACTATCCCACTGGCTGATTCAAGTCATGTGGGGCAAGCCAGAATCAGAGTGAGACATTACAGACCAAAGGGCATGAAGAAAATATATTAGTTAGCATATTAAAATGATCTGTCCACAACAGCTATCTTCCATGGTGGTAGACCCAAATGTATTTTGAACTCTGTCTTTTATCTTTAAGGGTTACACACTAGGAAGCTAATTAAAAGCTGCTTGGGGGTCGGGGAGACAGGTTTGGGGACTGTTGAAGGTCAAAGTAGAATAATCATTAGAGGACTCCAGAGGACAGCAGAGGGCTCGCTTAGATGGATTCCTCTTGAGTTGGCTGTGTTTCCCAGAGCAACGCCTCCTCCCAAGGATGGGATGTACCTTCTGGTACTCCTGAGCATAATCAGAAGGAATTGCCACAACACAGTTTAATAGAAACGTCCAGGGTTTAGACTCTCCTCTGCACATCTCAGAGGCCAGCATTCCAGGGTGCAGAGTCTCTCAGGTCAATTGTTCACAGAGATTATTTTTCTGGGCTGTGTGGGGTGGGTGAATATAAAGGTGGTAGGAGAACAACTGAGTGGAAGGGAGGAGAGCTTCTTGGCTATGCTGGATGGAGGGAGGTGGTGCTTAGAGTGGTCCATCGTCCCAGTGCTCTGCACTTAGATTTTCATCCCACCTCCCCATGATGCTCAGTGCAGCCTGGTATCTCTCCTTCTGGGCTGCTTTCCGGTGTCTGGAGGCATGAAAGCTCCAATTCAGACATGACTCCCCTTGAGGAACTTGGAGGGGCCTCGGGAAGGCAAGGTGTAGATGACTCATGTTTTCTGTTTTAGTTCTTGGCTTTTAAGGACATGTCTATTTGGATTATGCCAAGCAGATATTTAACTTTGAAAGAAAAGCAGACTTGAGAGAGAGAGAGAGAGAGAGAGAGAGAGAGAGAGAGAGAGAGAGAGAGAGAGAGAGAGAGAGAGAGAGAAAGGCCTTTTGCCATTTTTACTTGGTAGCCGAATTCCAATTTAAGCCACAGGGTTAGCTCGGTTCATTTGGCAACTATAATTGGGGCACTGTTCGGTCCAAGCTTCTCTCCACATGTTTTTCACTATTTGAAAAAGACAAGATAGAGCAAGGAAAGCCAAGACAAAATGGAGGGATAGTAAGAAGGGAACTGGGACACAGGAGAGGATGTAAACATAGGAGAAGTTATAGAATACATGCATTAGGAAAAGAAGGCAGCCAGCCAGAGTGGGAAATAAAGCACAAGGGAGAAAGTGGGAGGAAGGAACCAAGAATGACGACACACATGTATGAAGATGCAATGATAAAATCCTATACTTTGTATGTGGCACTAAAAATAATTTGAAAAGGGAGGAAGGGAAGGAGAAAGAGGAAGGAGAGAAAGAGGAAGAAGAGGAATGGAGGAGGAGGAAGAAGAGGAAAGAACCATTCAATTTTAATTCATATCATGGCTCACATAGAAAATTGTTTCCTTACCGGAAACAACGTGTTCTAGTGGCTGTGGCTTAAGTTATCCCAAGCATCCTACAGGAACCAGAAAGGCCCAAGAGTGATCTAGGCCTTCCTGAAATTTGTGCATGACATACAAGTTAGAAGCCATGCCACAACATAGCAAGAAGTGCACCCCAGTATGAATAAGTATTTATGCCATAAGCATAGTCATGTGAAGGAAACCAGTGCTTTGGACTAGTGAGAATGGCAGGGCCTTTCCTGAGTCAGAGAATGACAAGACTTTTCCCTGGTCTATGTATAGATGCTGAAAACTGTCGACTTTAAGCTAAAAACAGTACATGCCAAAAGCATCCACTTCATCTTCCTTAGCCCAGTGACTTCATGACCAAATTCCCCTGAGACCCTTCCCACCGTCCAAGATCGCCTAACTTGCCTCCTACTTCACGCTATACATAAAAAAATGTGCTGAGTATCCAGGCTGTTGCCATGTCTCTATCTGAAGGTAAGGGCCACCCAGTCACAGCTTTAAGTTACTTGTGTCTGTCTTTCTTAATCTCCTATCACTCCAAATCAAGTTTCCAGGCCCAACCACACAGGCCATGGCACCAAGTGCTTGGTTGTTTACTTCCCTTCGTACGTCATCTGTTTCATGCATGGGCCCACTATGAACGTCTCACGCACAGCTCACATTCCATGGCGCTTACACGCAGCTTCACCAGCACCCAGGAAAATCAGTACCTCTTCAATGAGATAGCTCACCAATCATACAATTGGATTATAGTAAAACTGTCAAGTAGATTTAAGTTCTTTTAAACACCAACCAGGTTCTATATTTAGCTTGTCATCAATCACTAACAAAGAGGCACCAAGGAATAGCCCACACTTAATCTCCTAAGACTGGCTCCTGCCCAGGGAAAGTTGAGGGCCAAAGTCGCTTTCAATCTAAAAGAGCTACAGTTTTGCTTTGTTGATTTTTTTTTTTAAGGTCTGTTCTTACCTGCTTTATTCCAATTCAGTTCGTGAGTCAATGGCCATACCTAAGACATTCTTCTGAAGAAAGAATTAACTCAAATTCTCCATTGTTTCAGTCACTGTTCTATTACTGTGAAGAGACACTGTGACCATGGCAACTCTTACAAAGGAAAGCACGAAACTGGAAACTTACAGTTTCGGAATCTTTGCTCATTAATATCATGGCAAGCAGCGTGGTGATAGACATGGCAGGCATGGTATTGGTGAACTAATCAAGAACTCTAGATTGATCCAAAGCCTAACGTGGGCTTCTGAAACCTCAAAACCCACCCCTAGTGACGCACTTTCACCAACAAGGCCACATCCATAATCCTTCTAAACCAGTGGTTCTCAGCCTTCCTATTTCTGTAAAACTTTAATACAGTTCCTCATGGTGTGGTGACCCCCCCCCAACCATAAAATTATTTTGTTGCGACTTCATAGCTGTAATTTTGCTGCTGCTATGAATTGTAATGTAAATGTCTGATATGCAGAATATCTGTTTGCAACCCCCCCCCCCCCCCCCAAGAGGTTGAAACAGATAGGTTGAGAAGCACTGTAAATCTAAACCTTTCAAAGACTTCCATTCCTGGTAAGTAAGCACTCAACCATATGAGACCATGGGAACCATTCTTTCACATTCCATCTGCTGGCCTCCATAAGCTTGTAACCATGTATGACAGGGCAAGACAGTACAGAAGTTCCTCCATCTTGTATCCTTGCTGAGACCATTCAGGTTTGACTAGGATTTTAATCTCCCTGATGGAGAATCCCATGGAATATTACCCATCCCTATTCTAGAAACCAAAGGTCAGGATGCACTAAGTTATCTTAGCATCGGTTAAACTGCCTGTTTGTTCAAAACCCCTCTCTCTAGCTAACTGCTTATCTCAGAATCTCTTAACTGCTTGCTTTATGCAAACCTCCCTGTGGCTGCTGAGCAACATGCCAGATCATGGTCTGCCTTAAAAAATTGTGTGTTCTGAACCCTCTGGGCCGCACCTGGGTCCCCATCCCTGGTGTGGGCTCAAGTAGCTGGAATAAAGACTTTCAATAGACTATTAAGTGTGTCTAAGTGGCCATCTCTTGTGAGCTACCCATAGTACATATCACAATGTAAAATGCATTCAGTCCAACTTCAAAAACCCCCACAGTCTATCACAGTCTCAACACTGTTAAAAAGTCCAAAGCTCAAAGTCTCTGAGACTCAAAGCATTCTTGTAACTAATAGCCCCTTGTAAAATCAAAATCAAATATCAGATTTCATACTTCCCACATACAGTGGCACAAAATATGCATTAGCATTCCAAACAAGAAGAAAAGGAGCACAGTGAGAAGTGCTGGACCAAAGCAAGACTGAAGACCAGCTGGGAAAGCCACACATTCCACTTCTCCATTTCTGATATCAACGCGCTCTTCAGTAATCTAGTTGAGTTCATCTTTGTTGACTGCAATCTCTCCCTCCTTCCCCCCCCCTCTTTCTCTGTGTGTGTGTGTCTGTCTCTGTCTCTCTCTCTCTTCCTCCCTCCTTCCCTCCCTCCCTCCCTCTCTCCCCCTCTCTGTTAGAAGCTCTCCTTGGCAAGTATCCCATGGCTCTGACTTCTCCAACACAATTCAGACTTCACCTTTAGAGGCTCGCACAATTGTCTCTCTGGGCCTCCATGCAGGGACAGTGTTGACATACACCTGGCCTCCACAGCCTTCCTTATTTATGGAAGAAGATTCCACAACTCTTTTCTTGTATTCTTGACTGTAATGTCAGAACCACGTGGCTGATGCTACCAAGTTCTGCTGCTTGATGAGACTGGAACTTGGCCTCCCCCTTCAATTACACTTGCATCAGCTTTCTGTTGTTGATGGTTCCCTCCACCACTTAATCTTTCCTCTATTTCCTCTTCACAAGGTGCAACTTAGCTGGGTGGAGTCTCGTCCTGAAGTTACTACTTCCTTTATTCCATTTAGCATCAGGCTTTTCTTCAAACTTTTTAATCTTACTGAGCACTGGACTTAGGTCCATTATACTTCCTGGTGCTGCTTTTATTCATAAATTTTACATTTTGCATTTCCCTTGGTTCAGCTTGTTCCTTTCCATCATAGATCTGCAAAAGAGTGGTTACTAATAATCACATGACAGAGTCAATACTAGGTTATCTTGAAATCTCCTCTGCCAATGACATTAATCCCAAACTCTTCAATTTAGCCTCAGACATATTTTTTGTACAATGGCAAAAAGCAGCCACATTCTTTGCCAAAATATCACAATGGTCTCTAGACCACCTACTAATATTCTTCCCCTCTGAAGCTTCTTGAGCTGGGCCTCCACAGTTCAAATTGCCCTCAGCAACACTATCTGCCATGCCACTACTAGGATGGCCCACTAAGCTATACTTAAAATGTCCAACTGCATTTCTACTCCAGTGTTCCAAAGTTTTTATATTCCTCCAACAGACAGCAGGGTCAGGCCTGTCACGGCAATAGCCAGTCCCTGGTATCAACTTCTGACTTAGTCACTGTTCTGTTGCTATGAAGAGATACCACAACCATGGCAATTTTCATATAAAAAATTAACCAGGGGCTTGCTTCCATTTTCAGAAGGTCTATTATCACCGTGGTTGGGAGGCATCATGATCACAGACACGGTGCTGGAGAAGTAGCTAAGCATGATATCATGGTCTGCAGGGAGAGAGAAAGAAAGGCTGATTGGCCCTGGCATGGGCTTGGAAGCCTCAAATCCCACCCCTAGTGACGCTTCATTCAACAAGGCAATACCTACCAGTCTGTCTAATCCTATCAAAGAATTCCATTTCCTGGAAATTAAACATTAAAATATATGCACCTATGAGGTCATTCTTCTTTAAACCACCACATCCACATCCATTTTTCAGAAGAAGATTCTGAAAGCTAAAGAAGTAAACTGGTTTTCAAAAAATATCTCCAGGTATATGACCTGAATGGGTATTCTTGTTGTAGAGTCATTTTCATAGATCTAACAAGACTTTGAGTAATGATAGTTGGCCTAACTGTCATCTAAAATAAGCAAACAAAACAAGCAGAAACCCTTTTATTCTGCCCTAGGAATTTGGGGTTTTTTACATGTACATTTACATTATTACATATGTAAAAAATAAACTACATACAGCAAGAAAAATCATAAAACAATCAAGAATTATATTAATGTTACATTCATAGTGTTTTGGCTATTTGTATTTGGCAATCTTAAAGAAAACATATTTCCTATCTTGATGAGTCTAAAATTCTGAATGTAAATCACTATCTACCATATCTCATCTCTACCAGTTTAAAACATCTATCTAGACCTAAAAACATTTTAACCCATAAACAACTAAGTTTAATTGTAAAACTAAACTATCTGGTCTTCACCCGCATCAAAGACTTGAGAAGGAATAAAATTAATTACCTGAGTAAACAGGAAGTGCAGGTTAGCAGCATCCAAAGTGAAAAAAATGACAGAGACAGTTTTCTGCCTGAACAGTCACTCAAAACTCTCTATAACATTGGACTCAGGGATGTCTCTCTTTTGCTTTATCTTTATTTCTTAGGTTTGGAGATAGGGGTTGAAAAGAAAGAAAGGGAGATATAGAAATATATAGGGATGATAGGACAAAAAGTAGATCATTGAGTCTACTCCTCAACTTAAGGCCTTAATTGTTGCTCACAAGGTTATTTTTATTTCATTGGTAAAGAATAATGTGTACTGATGCAAAATAACTTTAATTTTGATACATTGGTATAGAATTCAAATTTAAGATTATTCTTTACACACATTATATCTATTTCTACTCTAATATGAGGTATTGCACCCATACAACTCAAGTAGAATGCAAGGTTTACCTCCAATACTTGCAAAGTGCTATTGCAGGCTGTTTAGGATAGTAATTTATACAAGTTAATTGTTAGTTGATCAAATCATGGTCATGCCAATTACTAATTTATTTTTATCACAAGAATAATCCTAGGTGTAACAGATAGATATGATTTTATAGGTAGATAAGGTAAAATAGGGAAGTTCTTCAAAAGCCTCAGAGTCTTACAGAATATGTCAT
Source organism: Acomys russatus (assembly GCF_903995435.1). NCBI lineage: Eukaryota > Metazoa > Chordata > Mammalia > Rodentia > Muridae > Acomys > Acomys russatus. The sequence goes on along the minus strand of NC_067158.1, from coordinate 21,597,372 downwards.
TTAAAGATGTTTTTATTGTTTCAAGGATTCTTTGACAATAAGACAGGTTAACTCATGGCAACAGCCAGCTTTCCTCAAAGAAGACGATGAACATCAAAGAACCTTCATATTGAGATGGCTTCAAATGTGGCAAACTGGCCACTGTCTTCATTTTTGCTACAGACAGAATTCTGTCTAAAAATGGGCAAGCTTGGATGCAGGCAGAGTCAACAGGCAAACCCTGACAAGACAGGGACTCAGTAACAGCATTGACTGCTCAATTCCAGAATTAACTTTGGTGGGTGAGAACCAATCAAAAGCTTCCTGGGATCTGGGATGCAGGCTTTCCCCAATTCTGAAATTAGTCAGTGAGGAGTAAGCTTCCTGCCCAGGAAGGGTCAGAACCCATTAGATGCTAAGGGATCAAGTTTCACCATCGTTTCTTTTTCTTTTAACATTAATAGAGGTATGATTGTTTCTTCAGCAATTGTATTAATGTTGTTCCTACAAGGTTCAACAGAGAGAGAGAGAGAGAGAGAGAGAGAGAGAGAGAGAGAGAGAGAGATATTTTGAGAGAGAGAATGTGACCTCCCTAGAGTTTAGGAGCTCCTATTAATCATGGCAGGATCTGAATGGTTGAAAGGAAGAAAAAAGAAATGAGCGGCCAGCATCATGGAAAGGTCTCGGGGTGTGGGACCCAGAGTCCTTAGGTGGCTACACCATCCTGGGCCATCTCTGTCTCTGTGTTTACCACTTCTGTCTCTCTGTCTCTGTCTCTCTGTCTCTGTCTCTGTCTCTGTCTCTCTCTCTCTCTGCCTGTATGTGTGTATGTGTATGTGTGTATGTGTCTCCATGTCCATCCAAACCATGGTGTTCTTACCCTTTTCCTCGAGGAGAAGTTATGCAGAGAAAGAAAGCAGAGACATTTTCCTTCTCCCAGCGTGGCAGTGTGCCAAAGCAAGGGGCGTGTAGACCAGAGACAAGCTAGAAATATAAAGCTTGGGGGAAATAGAAAGAGCCATGACACAAAGAGGACAGGCACCAAGACCCTGTAGATCCAACACCCTCAGTACAAATGTTTAGAACATTCCAGTTGCCCAGTTCACCAAGCTAGCCTGGCTGCTGTGCTATGTGTGTCCTGTGCTGCCACAGGCTCATCTGGGATCACCAGCATAAGCTGTGCATCTCCCAGCCTTGGTGTCAGCCTCTGTTAATCTGTGTAACCTCCTGGGTCCAAGTATCTCAAAGTGTTAGTTCTCTCACGCTGAAGCTGTGTGCTTTCTCATGTAGGCATAGGGAGGAGACTGTCCAGATACACTCTCACTCTTGGCTCCTGGCCACATAGGGACCAAGAAGAAACAAATTTAACCATGCCATCTCCTAGTCAAAGGGAATATAGAGAAGACAGAGAAATGGGGATGAGAACAGATCACACCTCCTCCCTGTAGGTGAAGACAGGAAGGTTAAGTGTAAATGAGGCTAAACTAAAGCATGAAAAATAGACCATGTGGGTGACAGGTCTAAAAGAAATTCCAATTCTCCAAGCTCCAAACGGTCCAGGAACTCAACCTGGACCATAGGAGGATTTCTGGCAGTTAGATAAACGCCAGCATTCCTCAGAAAATTGTGAAGCTGGTTCCCCTCGACCAAAAGGAGCCATTGCCCTTACCTCTGGCAAAGGGACACATAGCTCTCCAAATTAACATTTACCTGTTCACCTACCAGCTTCTCGAGGCCATGCTAGCCTCCATGCTCCCTCCGTCCCTACTCAAAAGTACTTGCTATACATTTTAAAGTCCATACCAGCATCTTCCTCTACCCTAAACTCCCTCCAGCTCGTGGGCTTACCCGCCCTCAGGCATGCCTCCTCCTTATAACCTGGCACTTCTTACTAGTCTCCACTGTGGCTACTCTCACTCTGCTTTCTCCACTCTCTTCTGGCTGTTCTCTCTGTTCTCACAGATAGCATTGTCCGCATTCACTCTACTTCTGTCTCTCTCTTTCTTTGCTCTGTACTCTTTCATATTTCCCTGGATTACTTCCTCTCTTTTATCTACAATAAAAACGTAACCAAACGATGGAGTGGACATGTCAGCAGTTTTCTTACTACACCCCCCTTCACTTATATCCATTGCCAAACCATTCACCACATACAGTGGACCCCACACGGTACAACTATCCTCTCGCTTCCACAAGTTCTCTCTCTCTCTCTCTCTCTCTCTCTCTCTCTCTCTCTCTCTCTCTCTCTCTCTCTCACACACACACACACACACACACACACACACACACACACAAACACAAACACACACACACACACACACACACACACACACAAAATAAAGTAGGGCACTGACCCATGTTCTGCAATTTCCTAGCCCATGCACCAGGGTGATTCGGGAAAGTGGGGTGTCCTTGAAGGGACAAATATCCTGTGACCTCCAGGTTCCCTTCTCACAAACTAGAAGGTGAAAGCCATGGACTACAGAAAGGTGAATCTCAAAGGAAGTTTTAGTATTGGACTGTAGGTGGGACCATAAGGAAAGATGGTAGATGCCCTACACAGCAGGATGGCTTCCTAGAAACAGGGTACCACCGAGGCATCAGTCCAGAGGCTTTCAGTGGGACTTTTGGCAGACGTTGGGGTAAGGCCTGTGGCGGGTGGGGGTCGGAGGGGTTGATGTGTTAGTCCATCTAACTGTCCCACCCACGAGGTGTGCATGTGGTCGTGGTTTTGGTCACATCCTCATATAAGTCCCAGACAGGAGTGCTCATTTATAGGGAGGAAGAGCAAGCTGGACTTCTCTTCTGGCATGTCTGCCATCCAGCAAGAACAGAACTTCCTACAGGACAAAGGAAAGACATCTTTCTACCTTCTGACCTAGGGCAAGAGGCACAAGCACTCACTGTTGGGGTCCTACAGTCTGAGCAATACCTACCTCCTATCCTCATCAGTTTCTTACCCCAAGTGGCATATAAGCAATTGATTTAGGAAAAGGACTAAACATCTCTAAATAAAGTACAGGCTACTCAGTTACATCTGTATTTTTTTGGTTTTATTTGGTTGTTTGGTTGGTTTTGGTTTTTGGTGTTTCAAGACAGGGCTTCTCTGTGTAGCCTTGCCTGCCATGGATTTGCTTTGTAGAGGCTAGCCTCAAACTCACAAAGATCCTCCTGCCTCTGCCTCCCTGAGTGCTGGAATCACAGATGTGTGCCACCATGCCGGGCTATATGTGCATTTTAAATAACCCACTAATACCTTCTTAGAGCAGTGATGTCCCCTAATACATATGTAAGTTCCAAAATAAATTATCTGAAACATATATTTAATTAAGTCTTATGATTGTATTTGCCAACTCCAGCCACCCTAATATTTGAAGAACAGTCTGGGCCACTCTTTCTACTCTTTTTAAACTTATAGGAAACTACACTGAGACCACCAGGCTGTTGTTGGTCTAAATGAAAAACATAATTTTTCTAAAGAAAAATTGCCCTCCCGAGTCTCTTAGGGCTAATAGGAACTACCCAGCTGTTCCAACAGGACCGTCATTACCAAGCTCAATAAAATGGATCCTCACCAGCTCTGGGGGATTGAAAGCTGTAGCGCTCCCTCACACAACCCTGGGAACTTGTCGGTTTTGTTTAGTAAACACAGCGTCTGACTCCAGGTGCAGCCCGTTTTTGTTTACATTTGGCTGCATTGCCAGCCAGGGGTAAGGCCCAGGGTTCCCCCGGTCAGGCATCTTGTTTAAACAGCAAGCGAAGATCCTAGGTGGTCCCCGGAGTAAAGACACAAGAAGGCAAATGTGTTGCTCCCAAGACCCACAAGCCTGTCTAAGTAAGGGTGTACCTCACTTTGTGGGGAGAGGATGAAGAGATGTGGGAGATCAATGAGCCAAGGAAGAGAAATCCATGACTGTATCCCTTACTGCATCCCTCCTAAGAAGCAGAAAAGGTGCCCAGGGAGATAGCAAGGAGCTTGACTTCTGCTGCTTACCCACAACAGACAGGTTAAGACTCTGAGTGGGAAAGATGCATGTCCTTCCCTGCATCCCCGACCTCTCCCCCTTGCCCCGCCCCCCAGTCAGCTCCCATTCTAGCAACCCAGCAGCCTCAAGCCTAGGCCAACTCCAAATTCCCACCCTCACAAATTGTCTCCCGCAAGAAATTCCATTTCCTAGTCATGCTATTCTTATTGTGACTTGGTCCACACTAGAGTGTGCACAGAATTGTGTACATATATTTTTATATATGTACACACACACACACACACACACAAATCATGCATTCACATAACCTCTCCAGTTACTGTGGCTGCCTAGCAAATTGAAAAAGGAAAATTGACTTCCAACTTCTCCTCTTGTTAGGAAATGTCATGTGGTGTCAGAAATACAGTAGCCTGTGTTTTTAGAAAACGGGCTTTCCCTCATACTTAACAAGCCGCATGATGGTGGATTGTTAGTGTACGCCTTATACGCATACACATTTTCAAGTACTTATGATGTCAATGTTCATAAAGCTCTCACATAAAAGAGGGTAGTTAATGGTATTCTTTTTTCACATACAAATAAATACCCCCCACACACACATATAAAATATTTTAAGAGATTTCTGGTCATGCTGGCGTGCATCTATAATCCCAGCATTTGAGAGTCTGAGTGAGGCAGGAGGATCATGAATCCAAGGCCAAGCTGGAAGCTGGGCTATATACAACCAATCCTGTCTCGGAATAAAGAACGAACAGAGGGAGAGTCAGACAGAGAAACAGAGATTGAAACTGAGACTTCCACCGTATGGGCTGGACTATTTCCAAGTTCCCGTATGCAGTAGCACTGAGTCTGGGTGATGCACTTTTAGACACAGCAGCCTCAGGGGCTATAGGGAACACAGAATTCTAAGTACCAAATCTGTTTAGACAACATGGTGCTGATTTGGTATCTGGCCAAGGTAACTGATGCTGTACGGCTGCGTAGCTATGGGTCAGCACAAATTAGCTGGTACTGGAAGTCCAAGAAACTCGAAAGTGAGTAGTGACTTAATCAGTTATGTAACTGTTTGGGGCAGAATGCCACTTTTGTGTGGGCTTTTCGTAAATAAGACCTTTGGGTCTAAAGCCTTCACCTCTTCCAGTTGCGAGCACGAGCACACGTGTGTGTGTGTGTGTGTGTGTGTGTGTGTGTGTGTGTGTGTGTGTGTGTGTGTAGGCCTGTATGCCTACCTGTGGCCTATGCACCAGTCTGTGCATGCTTCTGTGCAGTCCAAATGTGCAAGTGTGTTCCTGGGTGCCTTCCAGCATCTGTCTGCAGAGTGAGTGGCCTTTGTCTGGAGCGCACAAAGTAAGCCTCATCTGTTTGTGACTCCCAGCGTTCAACCTCCCAGCTACCTGTGGCACTGGAAGTTGGACCTCACAGTGGTCCAGACTGGAGAGGTCAGTGTAAGTTATCTATAGGCTCCTCATTCCCGCCTTCAGCATGTGTCATGCCTGCCCACATGCTGCTGCATGGATTGGAATCATCATTCTGAAACTTGGTGGCTTCCTAGCCATTCACTACCATCTGTTTCATCAAGTTTATCTCCAATAAGATAAACTCTTCCTGACTCCTGTGGAATTAGTATGACATTGCCATGGATGTTTACAGTTTGTGCTCATGTCTCTGCACCATTCTTAGAACACTCTTTCATGGATTTTTCTCTCAATACCCCTGCATCTCTAACATTCAAAGTGCTAAATAATAATTAACAAATATGATGATGATGATGATGATGATGATGATGATGATGATGATGATGATGATTGTGATAATAATAAAATGTGAAGAGTTTGGAAATCCCACAAAAAGTTCTAGACACAATTACTATACGACCCAGCAACCCCAGTTACTCCAAGGTGCATACCTCAGCCATTGAAAGGAGAGCATCAACAGAACATTAGCCCTATACACCAGCACTCACAACGGCATTGGTAAGAGCCAGAAAACAGAAAACAACCCACATGTCCATGGACAAATGAATGGATCCACAAGGTATGTATGCATACAACAAAGTATTTTTTTGATACAAAAAGTAAATCTTATCAAATACTATAGATGAAACTCAAAGACATCTTAGTAAGTCAAGAATAAAAATAAATAGATATTGTACAATCCCCCTGATGGGAGATGGGGAGAGTTGACAGAGTCCTAGAGAGAGCCACACTGAGAAGTGTAGGCATGACCAGGAGCCAAAGTGAGGCAGAAGAAGAAGTACATGCTCACGAGTACAGTGCTTCTGTCTGGGCCAGATGAACATCATCTGACCTTGGATGACGTTAATGATTGTGGGATGGAATAACAGGTGTAGTTAAGCCTCTAAATTAACTTTAAAAGTGATCGATTTTATCACACACACAACATACACATTGTATTACATACCATATATACCACACCAGCAAGTATTATTCATTCAGTTCTTCAGCTCACGTAATACAATATAATAGAGCTGCGCTGGAGTAGGATGCATGTCACATGAGCCAGCTTTGGTTCACAGTTCAATTCAACCATGAGCGGCTCCTCTCTCGCTTACTGATTGGCACATGGAGCTCCTGAGATGGTGACACCTGTAGGGGGTTGCCTCCCAGGACCAGCTGCTGCCCCCACACACACATACACACACATACACACACACACACACACACACACACACACACACACACACACCACACCACACCATACCACACCATGGGTTCTAACCAAGATCAGCTGAGAAGCTCAGGAAGACATGGAAGACATATCCTGTGGCCTGGCGTCTTGTTGGCTTTGTCTGTTTAAAACCCCATGAAGCTTTCCAGACTGCAGCACAGGTTGGGCAGACTGAAATGTAGGCTGCTCGCTGAGCCAGATCGTCCCACACACGGCCTCAGAGAACCTTTGGGACTTGATAGTGAACAATAGTTTCTTTTATTGTTTTGTGTTGTTTATGGTTTTTGTAACAATCAACATTGCAATGTGTGCTGCCCAAAGCATCACATTCTGCTTCTTCCCCAAACATTTGCCCAAAATGCTAGTGATCTACTTATTGATACGTCCAACTGTAGTTGACTTTCCCATGGCCCCTTCAAGCTCTCCCAACCTGGCTTTTTGATTAACACCCAATTTTCTCATAAAGTCTCTTTCAATTGTTCCTGTCTCTGCTGAAAATTTCATTTTTTTCCAAACTCCACATGTAATACTAAGTCCACTGTTCTCCCACCTGGTGTGACAATTTACTGCCCCATAGCTTTCATATTTCATTGGTGCTATAGATTTCCTGTTGTAGTTTCTACATGATACTCAATTTAACAAACATACTTTGAGCTCTTAAAATGTATAGAAGACATGATGAGGATTTAGAGATAGTTAGGACCTTCTCTCTGCATCCATAGATGTATAATCTAGTAGGAATTTTTAAAGTATGTTATAGTCTTCAAAAATATGCACATACATTTTAAAAGATATGAGTTCAAAAGAGGGAGCCTCTCACTCACTTTAGGCAGCGTGGAACCAAACTGAGAACAAGAGTTTCTGTCTGTCAGCAAAGTAGAGTGAGGTTATCAGGAAGGACGAACCTCAGGGAGACAGGTTACATGTATATCAGCTGTTCCTTCCCACTTGAAGCCTTTCTTATAGGTTCAAAATACAGGAGGGCCAAGCTTCCTTTCAATAAAGAGGACATTTGCTTACTTGCTACATTAGGTAGGAGCTGGGGAAAAAACAAGTAAGTCTATGAGTGCAACTTTGGCCGCAAAGTAAAGAACTCATATCCAGAGTCTGTTGACCACCTTACGGAAGTATGTCATGTCCCCGTAGAATAGAAATTTAGACAGAAAGCTCATCTAACAAGAAGCATGTACTGGCTGGTTCTTGTTGATTCTGAGCCAGTGGCTGTATCTCCTGAGAGTGCAGATCTTTGGCCAGATTACAGGCATGGAAACTCTAAGACCATAGTTTCTGGGGCTGACTAACCCTTTGGGAGATTTGCAATCACACTGAATGTTGAGAGCTGTGAACCAGGTAGCTGCCAACATTCTTCCAACTCGAAGAATCTCCTTCAAAAATCAAAAGGGAAATTTGCCTAGCATGTGAAAAGTCCTTCAATTCCCTGCACTCCTCGCACAGAAAGAGAGATGAAAGGACATTGGAAGGAAAGGAGATGAGAAGGAAGGAGGGAAGAATAAGGGAGAAATGACAGAACAATTAGCAATGGCATTGTGGAGAGAGAACGTCTTCACTAGCTTTTTAAAAGATATTTCCAAAATCCACCCATAGGCTTCCGGATACTTCTCATACTTTATGGCTCTACTGCGGTGAAAGGCACACACTTACAGATAAGAAGATCTAGGGAGGACCACACAAGGCTTCCTAAGTTATCTGCCATTACAGTCATTTCCATTTCCTATGAGCCCAGGTCCATCATGCCAAGAACACCGAACAATGAGTTTTGAGTTCATACCAGAACAACCACGACAGAAGCAAACATTCAGTCACAATTAAGATGGATTCAGTGACCAATTTTGAGCCAACTCTAGAAAAACCTCAGCTTCTGGGAGCCTCTGGTCCTAATAACCAACATCTGAGGTCCCGGTGCACATAAAATATTATCCAAGTATAGTTGCCTGTGCTGAATACCAAAAGGAAAGCAAAGGACTTGTACAGTCTCTCTCCAGCCTCCCAACCCCCACACACATTGTATTCTGCACACATACTGAAGCATTAGCATCGGCTGATTTGGAAGGAATATTGGAAATGAAGTGATAGCAGAGTAAATGTCAATGCATTCAGTGTGACACCGTGAGCGCCAGATCTTACACAGCTTCATCATTGTGGCATTTACTGTGTCCTGAAATAATATTAATCCCACTGTTGTCCTTCTTGATGGAATCATCCATGAATATGGTTTATGGGCCTGGCCAAAGTGATAATAGGTTAAAAGAACAGCCTATCCAGTGTTCCACTAAATTAAGGTTGCTCCATGGAGTTTAATGAAACAAGTGCTGCATGGGGTTTTTCAAAGGACGTTCTTGTAATTCATGTCTATTTAGGGCTCCCGATAACCAGAAACCTAATTTCTTAGAATAAAATAGCCTTTTGTAAAGCCTGGTCACATAGAAAAAGAAAAAGAAAAAACTTTAAAGGGCAATAGTCAGCCCTTTGTTATTTCAAAGTCAAAGTTTAAGCAAGAAGAAAAGTTAGATGGGAATAAGAAGACATTTTGAATAAAAATAAAGAGGAAAATTAATCAAATCCATATGAAGTGCCGCAGCTGAGTCCTAAAATAAGGGCTTTGTTCTAGCCACTCCCTCTAACCACACAACTATGGAAATAAAAAAGTGTTGAAATACAGAAGGCATACTAGATACATTGAGAATTGAAGAAATTATTCGGCGCTAAGAACTGCAGAGGGAAGACAACAGCAAAAGCTCCTGTGTATCTATTTCTATTCTCCTTGCCAAAAGCTATACACAAGGCATTTAAAAACCTCTCTAAGAAAGGCATATCCCCAGACTGGGAGAGTAGGACCATTCATTGTCCAGCCAAAGACTGGGCCAAAATATCAAACAAAACAAGATATTTATCTCTTGTGTAACATGGGTGGGTAGACATTTATGTTTTAGGGTAAAGGCAATTTCCCCATCAGGACCCACTGAGTTCTCCCTGAACTACCAATGTTATTTTCTCTATCAGAGACTTTGTATTTCTTTGTTAGAGTGTAGGTCACAGGCTCAAATAGCAATAGGAACCAAACAGATAACTGAACTAAATAATGGGGACAGGGTAGGGCAGGGAGACAAATAGACACAAGAGAATGTTTGTCCTGCTGATAAGGAGAGAATGAGTTTGGGACTGGTGGACTGTGCAACAACACAGATTCATTGTTGCCATATTTAAGAATTTTGTGGAGACTCCAGGAACCCCAAATTTTTACATGAAATAATCTAGCTCTTAAACGTGAGATAATATTTTTTTCAAATTGCATGGCAGTGAGAAATTGACAGCCGTGTTAGAACAATGATATGAAAGGCTCAAAGCTCTAGACTAGAAAAGAGAAAACAATATTCTCTATGTACCCCCACTGTCCCTCTACATTGGGTCTGTGCATACTAGATTTTCAGTTATCGTTGGCTTTTCTAGGCTAATTGTTGTATAGGGTTGGAGGTCAGAGTTATTTTCTCTGACTCCAGGGTAAAGAGGGCATTGGTCACCCAGCATTGCCTGTGCACTGTTTGCTGTGAGTCTCTTTGAAAGAGTGAGCACCCCCAACACAATTGGCAAAGTCCATTCATAGAGGGCCATTCACATTACGATTCACCCTCACCCATCCCTCTCTCTTTTCTCCTCAATGATGTCATTGTCATTACTCAAACCAAACTAGGTTAATTACCCAGAAATTGGCTGTCCATCAGGGTGCCAATTAAATTCAGAAGCTGAGTGAGCAGTGTAGTCAACATAAGCTTCCAGTTCAGCCTCCCCAGTTCCTAGGCCAAGGATGGCAGGATATGCCACATTTTCTGCTTCCTAAGCATGTTAAAAAGGTGTAGGCTCCACCCAGACAAGAGCCCAGGTATCTTTGTTTAAGTACATGTCCCCTCTTAACCAAGTACAATACCATAACAAAACAAGCAGCAGTTCCAAAGTGCTGGGTCGTTTCCCATCAATTTGACACACATTAAAGGCTGGGATCTCAATTAAGACAATGCCTCTTTAAGATTGGTTGTGGGCAGTACTATAGGGCACTTTCTTGATTAATGATTAATAGTGGAGGGCCCAGACCATTGTGGGTGCTGCCATTCCTGGGCTGGTGGTCCTGGGTTCTATAAGAAATCGAGCTGAGCAAGCCATGGGGAGAAAACCAGTAAGCAGCACTCCTCCACGGCCTCTGCATCAGCCTCTGCCTTTAGGTTCCTGTCATGTCTGAGTTCTTCTCCTTTAAGAGCAGCAGTGACGTGGACGTGTAAGCCAAATAAACCCGTTGCTCACCAACTTGCTTTTGGGTCATGGTGTTTTATTGTACCTATAGAAACCACTAAGACACCCAGCACAGGTGAGGTGGTGGCAAAAAAAAAAAAAGAGTTACAGCACCTCTTGTGTGTTGGAGAACAGAATCCCCAGCTGTCTGACGTTTTCAGGAGAAAGTGGAGTGTGAAAAGCAAAGCCTTATCCATTCATTGACAAGTACAAGCACATTATCTGGCTGACTCCTCCCTTCCTCTATCTTCTTCTTCCATGAGGAAATTCAGTAGATACTGAGTTTGAGTCTTCTTAATCTATTATTTAATTCTTTTTGTGTGTAGACTTGAGATAAATTACATGATTTTTAAAATAGAAATACTTGTGCTATCTCTGTATTTCACACAGCACTAACACTGAGCCTTAAGTGTAAGCAGAGCTCAGTCTACATTTAAGAGTGGGAATGGCATAAGGAATTATCTATCAACATGTGAAAGTCAAACTCAACCGCAGAGAGGAATTCCACTGCATTAAAGGCAAAATTCTAAGCAGAAAGATTTGCACATTATAATGAAATAACAGCTCTGAGATGGTTACTCTTAACTGTCAACCTGTTGAGCTCTAGAGTCACCTAGGAGACAGTCCTCTGCAATTACCTGTGGGGAATATCTTAATTGGTTAATTAAATTTGGAAGACCAGCTCATTGTGGGTAATACCATTCCCTGGGATGAACTCCGGAGCGATACCAAAAGGAGCGATACAGGCAATACACAAGTAGGGTACGTGCGTTCTTCACTGTCTGCTTCTTGACTTAGGGATAGAAAAGCCAATATACTTGAAAGAAAAAGACCTGAAGTTAGAAAAATAGAGATAAGAAAGGAAAGATTACAAAAGACACTCAGGGAATAATAAAGATATACTTGTCAGGCTCAGTAGCACATGCCTGTAGTCTCAGCACTCTGGGAGGCAGAGGCAGGCAGATCTCTGTGAGTTCAAGGTCAACCTTGTCTACAAAGTGGAGCCAGGACACCCAAGGCTACACAGGGAAAACCCTAACTCAAAAAAAAATAGATAGATGATAGATAGATCGATAGATCGATAGATAGATAGATAGATAGATAACTTTAAAAGTCTATATTCCACTAAAATGGAAACTCTAAAAAAAATGGATGAATTCCTAAATGCATATTACCTACCAAAATTAAGTCAAGATGAAGTAAATTATTTTAACAGACTCACAGCAGTCAGTGACATTAAAAACAGTAATTAAAGGGATGGAAAGGTGGTGTAGAAGTTGAGTGTTTGCTGCTCTTCAAAAAAAAACCAGATTTCAGTTTCTAGCATCCACATCGGTTAGCTCACAGACACCTGTAACTCCATTTCCTGGCCATCAGATGCCCTCTTCTGGTCTCCACAGGCCTTGAACGCACATGTGCCCATTCACGCACACAGATACACACACATACATACATATAAATAAAGATAATAAAAATACATCTTAAAAATAGAAATTAAAAGTCTCCCTCCTAAAACAACCTCAGGGCCAGATAGATTCAGCGTGGAATTCTGCCAGACCCTCAATGAACTCCTCAGATTATTCCACATAGAAAAGGTGGAGAGGAACTTCCCTTCTAAATTCTTTCTTTCAATGACAATGTTACTTTAATATCAAAACCAGAAGAGAGAATAGGGGAGAGAAAGGGAGAGAGAGAAGAATGAGTATTAAAGACCAGTCTCTGTGGTGAATATAGACTCAAAATTTTCTGAATAAAATGTTTGCAACCCGAATTTTAAAATGCATTAAAACAATCATTGACCATGACCAAGGTGGCCTCATGGCAGAGTTGCAGGGATGGTTTGATATAGATAAGTCAATCAATGTAATCCACCATGTGAATAGACTCGAGTCCTGAAGTCATATAATCATCTTATTAGATGCAGAAAAAAAAGTTTGACAAAACCTAGCAACTCTTTCATAATAAAAGTTCTAGAGAATCCAGGGATATAGAAGACATAGCTCAAGAGCAAATCTATAGCCAAAATCGTGTTAAATGCCTCAAGAAAAACCTTGAAGAACTTGCACTAAAATCAGTAACAAGGAAGGTGTCCATTCTCTCCTGCTCAACTTAGGACTTGAAGGCTCATGCACAGCAGTAAGAGAAAAGAAGGGAGATAAAGGGCATACGAACAAGAAAAGTCAAGGTATCCTTATTTTCAGATGACATAAACAAACAGCCCTAAAGACACTACCAGAAATCTCTTTGCACTGATAAACACATTCAGAAAAGTAACAAGATTAAAAATCAACACATAAAAATTAGTTATATGTGCCCTGCAAGACCATCCTTGCTGCACTAGATGGTGCCACACCTGTAGGCAGCATTAACCCAACTCAGTGTCTTAGTTTGCTTTTCACTGCTTTGATAAGATGCTGAGCAAAATCAACTTGGGGAGGAAATGGCTTATTTCACCTTATACTTTGAGGGAAGGTAGGGCAGGGATGCAAGGGGGAGTCTGGGACTGGGAACTGAAGTAAAGTCCATTGAGGAATGTTGTGGTCATTATACTAAAGATGGGGGACATTTTATCACCCTAAAATTGACTGAATGTCCCTTTGCCCTTAATGATCTCTTCCTACTTCAAGCCTCAGGCAGTTACTAATATCTATCACTTTTGTTTTTCCCTTTTCTCATATAACTGAACTTAAACAGTTATGGGATTGTTTAGTTCTCTCGTCTGTTGATGAACAGCTTTCAAGATTCATACCTGTTAGTGTATGCAGTGTTAGTTTTCTTGTTTTAGTGTTGAGTTCCAATGTGGGTTGTGTGTGTGTGTGTGTGTGTGTGTGTGTGTGTGTGTGTGTGTGTGTGTGTTATGATATACACCATACACAATATGTTACCTAAGCACTAGTTTACTGTTTGATGGGTTATTTATAGCTGTTGATTTATTATAAATACAACAGAAAATTTTCATGTACAGAATGTTTGTAGACATATGCCTTTATTTCCCTTGTGCAAATACATGAGTGGTATTTCTGTGTGAATGGTAAGGATGACTAATTGGAATGTTTTCCACAATGGCTGCTTCATTCCGTATTTCTTCCAAGGGCATATGAGAGAGATGCAGTGTGCCACAGTCTCCCCAACCTGAATGTCACCAGGCTTTCTTATTCTAGCCATTCCATGGAGAGGATAATAATATTTTATGATGATTTTAATTTGCACGTCTCTACTGACTGATGGCACTGTGTTTCTCCTGGCATGCTCACTGACCTCTTGTCGGTTCGTGGTTCAAATGTTTCACTCACTTAAAGAAATAAAGTCTTTGTCTTCCTATTGAATTGTTTTAAGATGTGGTCTGGAGAAAAGTCCTTCAGGAGATACTTGTTTTGAAATATTTTTCTCATCTGTGATTTTTCTAAACAGTATACTTTGAAGGTTGAATATTTTAATTGGGTGGAACTTTAATTTATTGTGGTTTAATTTATGTTCTGTCTTGTATGTGTTTTTCTTTGAAACTTTGCCTAAATCGAGGTCATTTTTTCTTACTTTTATAGTTTTAGCTCTTATATTTAGATTTATCACACTTTTTGAGATGACAGAAGTCAACTGGGCCTGCACCCTTCTGCACTCATCCTGTCTCAGGATTCCCGTCCCTGTGTCCAATCATATTAAGAGTAGAGCTCCCTGTCCCTCTTTTCCTCTCTCGCTCCCCCTCCCCTGTCTCTCCCCTTTCTGTTTATATTCTGATCTATGCTCCTAAAATACTCACACTTCCCTCCATCGATCTTTAGCCTTTCTGAGTCAATGGCTGTGCTCAGTCTATTATTTTTTTTCTTACGAGATACTTTCTCTTTCCCTTTCCTGACATTTCACTGCAGTCTCCTTACTATTCCTCAAAAATCTCCAACATGGAAGTTATTTCTTCTAGAGAGATGTTCTCCACCATTCTAAAGACTCAAATCCCTACCAAAATAAAGTATGTCTTCCATGCCACTCGATCCTCAGACAAGAATAAGATGGTGATTAGACCCATCTATTTTGTTATTCTTCTTGCTTGGAATAACCTAACACCATCACTGCACAAAAAGATGATTAATTGATATTCATGGGTCTACACTGAATCCCGCTATTGTATTCTCTGTTAGGTATAAATAGGATGAGAGGTGTTAGGAATACAAAAAAACAAGAGGTTGGCTTCCATCTCCAGATATAAATTCTGCCTGAGACAGAAGCCCCAGAAATAATCTGCTGAAGCCCATGGCCTCCTTTTATCCTTTATAAATGGTGGAAGCCAAACTGGTTATGTCCAAGAGAGAAGGATATGGTGACCATCAGTAAACATGAGTGGGCTTCAGGAGCATATCTATAGCAACAGTGTCCTTGCCTCTGCTGCCAAACACATGTCCACAATGTCATCACACATTACAGAAATGCACTGAACCTCATATCTACCTCCTCCCCGTTTTCCCCCATCACCAAGTGTAATCATTGTTCTTCGGTTTAAAAGATAAAACAGAAGTTGGGAAAATGGCTCAATATATAAGAGCTGATTGCCTGCACAAGGTTGAGGACCAGAGCTCAAATACTGATCGTACTTGTCGAAAAGTCCTCTGTATGCCTGTAACCTCAGTGCTGCTGGGGACGGACAGGGGCAGGGACAGAAGGTTCTCTGAGACTTGATGACTACCAGCTAACTCCAGAGTCAGTGAAAAACTTGATCTCAGAAGGAAATAGGTAGACAGTGGTAGAACGGGACCCTTGACGTCCTCCTCTGGCCTCTGCTCATTCACGTGTGCACACATCTGCATACGTGTGTGTACATATCACCTATACCTACTCCACCCCACACACACACACACACAAACAAAAATAAATTAACATTTTAAACTATCTGGTATTCTTGCTAACGACTTAAAAGGGATCTTATTGAAGGTAGACCTCAACTAGGAGAGGAGTGGGGTAAAGAATTTGTTCAGATATTGATGGTTGATTAGACACCAAGACTGTAGGTTCTGGCTAAACCAAGATAAAAGGATTCTCCATTAAATTTGGTGAAACAGTGAATCACAAAGCTCCAGATGTCAAGGCACACTCAGGAAGAAAAGTCATAGTTGCTAATGAAGGTCCATCAAAAAGAAATGGAGGTTGGTTAAAAAGAAAATCTTTGTCATTCCTAGGATCTAGCAGGGGCAGTTCAGTGTATGTTTAAGTATGTAAGCATGTTCTCTCTCTCTCTTTCTTTCTCTCTCTCTCTCTCTCTCTCTCTCTCTCTCTCTCTCTCTCTCTCTCTCACACACACACACACACACACACACACACACTTTCTATATCTCTGCCTACTTCTTTCTATTTGTCTTCTCATTTCTTCTTTACAAGTTACAAGTTCCTCTTTTCTTTCTGCTGTGCTTTTGGTAGAAACCGGTCCCAAATACGACATCCCAGGATCTCACAGAAAGTGTACGTTAAGGGGTGAACAAGGAGTTGGAGGCATAAGGACTTGCATTAAATAACAGGATGAACAATACACACAATCCAGCCCGGTAAAACTGGTACTTAGCTACTAAGAGGCCCAGTCAATGGCCCATCTGTCATATTGTTAAGACCTTTAGAAGTTGTTTAACAAAATGTTAAATGAGATGACATTCAGCAGGCAACAAATGCTTGACTGCCTAATGCAACCCCAAAGAGACGGTCTGGTGGCTCTGTTTGATGTAAGGCTTTGTACTGCCTTCCCAAGATCCTGGGAGCAAGAGGTCTCCCTGCTTGTCACTTCCTATCTGGGTAAAGTGAGCCTGGGATGAGAAGGACACAATCACCCTTGGCAAGAAAGCCTGGCCAGCTAAAGGGGGCGCTTTGTAAAGGAAGCATGACTGAGCAGGACACCTGGGAATAAAGCCAGTAAGAAGAAAAAAAAATAATCATTTATCTGAAGTTTCATATTCTCTCCTTCCTTGTCTCCAAGGGCCTCTCTCTCTCTCTCTCTCTCTCTCTCTCTCTCTCTCTCTCTCTCTCTCTCTCTGCCTTGAGGGGAAAAGGCAGAGGTGTAATGAGAGTAGACTCTTTCTAAGGGCTGAAATATGAAGCCAATTACTAAGGGGCAGATTTCCAGCAAATTGGCTTCTGATAGCTCACATTTATCTGCTGTGGATTTGCATAGACAGCTGTGAAGAGGGGTTTTCTGCTTTGATCCAGGTAACAAAGGCAGAATCCACTCAGTGGGAGGTGAGCAACTTACTCAACTTACCTGCAACCTTGTGTGCAGAGTTCAGCAAGTGCAGGCAATTAGGAACAAATGATGCCAAAAAACTGGCTTAAAGAAATAAAAGAAATAAACCTGTTTAAAAAAAAAAAAAAAAAAAAAAAGTCCTTTTCCTCTGGATGACATATGAACTCTAGCAGAGGCAGCCACGCAGGCTAGGCAACAGCTGAACACCACAACACTTTTGCAACGGCAAGATTTTTTTTTCCAAGAGGGTAAACTTAAGTAAGGAAATATAATTTTCTCCTCAGCTTATGTAGAATTGAGTGGGTCAAATTCTATAAGAAAAGAAGGATTTGTGAGGGGGGGACAAACAAATTTAATAACATGGACACCTGGATGTATAACTGAGATACCCGGAGAACCCGGAAGGGATGCCAAGGAGGCAGTCTGAGCTCAGGCTTAAACACAGCCATGCGTATTTGGAATGGCATGCCGTCCTCTCCTCTCTCAGCTTCAAGTGCTTTTCATGCTCTTCCTCCCTCTTAGTTCCTGGCCTGTATCCTATGTTCAAATACTTACTAAATACCCAGACCTCAGAGGCAGCCCTCACAAAGTCCACAGAAAACAGAAACTATCTGCACTTTGCTGATTAAAGCAATAAAGGCGGGTCGTCAGTGAAACTAATCCTGACCCACAACTCCAGCTTACACAATTGAATAGTAAAAGACAAGAAAATAACCCTAGTGAACATGTGCAAAGAATTTGATCGACGAGCAGCCAGTAAAAGCAGGAATCAAAACCTAGTTCGTACTTAGCACCCTAGACTTCCAAAGCCTCTGGCAGCACACCACAGGTTTGAGCACAGAGTGGGCTGTGTGGGCTGATCCCACTTAACAAAAACAGCAACAGCAAAACCCTGAAGTGGTGGGATGCTGCCGTGTAGCTATTTCAAGCTCTTCTTTCTTGAGGGAAGGAGGTGACAGTAACAACTTCTGGAGGGGAAAGGAACTTTCTGACTGGCTACCTGCGGGTCATTCCCAGAGCCCCAGGGGTGAAGTTTTCGTGAGCTGCTGCTGCTCATGCTAGGATAGGCTTTCTTGATGATGCAGCTGCCTTTGAGTCTCCCATCCCTCTGTGAGGGCTAAAGTTATGTTATAAGCTTAAATGACTGTACTTAAGAGACCTATAAAACAAAAATGCCTCTAATCTGTAAGCCCCACATGCCCAATGACAAATAACTTCCTGGAATGTTGGAGGTTGCTCAGGTAAGACAAATAGCTGTGTGTTTTCACTTCAGTAAACAAGATTGGTTGCCCCAATCGCACAGGATGTGCTTGATCACACGTAGGCAGGAGGTAGGAAGTTAGGACGTGTGTCAGGATGTATGCTTGCCCCTGATTGGATGAAGGTGGGGAAAATGTTGTCTTGCGGGGGTTTGCCCTAAAAAGTCCTTGTCTACGAGAAGTTTCAGTCGGAGTCCCCCTCATATCCTCCCAGAAGCCTACCTTGACTTAGGTCTCCAGCTTGTCACAGAGATGCCCCTGCCCACAGTTGCTCTTTTCTCTATGGGCCTTCTGTTCCCACGCACCCACCCCGCCCTCCCTCACCCTCCCCAGGTCTAAATCTGCTTAAAAGTGAGTACACACCATGTGTGTCTTTCTGGGTCTGGGTTACCTCATTCAGGATGATCTTTTCTGGTTCCATCCATTGGCCCGCAAATTTCATGATTTCCTTGCTTTTAATAGCTGAGTAGTATTTCCAGCTATTGTTTCCAGATTCGGGCTATTACGAACAAAGCTGCTATGAACAGGGGGAAAGGACACGTTCACTCCTGATGCTACTTGATGAGCTGGGGTGGGTTGGTAGGGAGCTCCCCTTTTCTGAGGAGTAGGGAAGCGGGGATAGGGGAAGAGGGAGGATGGTGGAACTGGAAGGAGAAGAGAGAGAGAGCTACTACCAGGATGTAAAGTGAATGAAATAATTAATAAAAAAAGTCCCTGTCTAATGTGATTTGGCACCATTCTCTGGGAATCCTGGGTACAGACCTAGCCAGTGTCGTCTGTCTTCCTGGCCAATATTTAATAAAGTTTGCTTCATATTTGGCTCAAAAATTGTGCGACTGGTCTTATTCTTGCCCTGTGGAATTAACATTCCCCATGCTCCTCTATGTACGACCAATAAGCTTACTGGGCTTTTTGTTGTGGTAGTTTGGTTTGGTTAGGTTTGGTTTGGTTTTTGAGCTAACCTGGGTGGAGTCATTTCTTTCTACTGTTCCAGGTACCTCCTTGGAGGAGTATATTGACATCTCCCTAAGGACGCAAATGTAGATGAGCTCATATCATTCAAAAGAAACAAAACGTGGTACGTCCAGAACAAGCTGGTAGCGGAACAAAAAAGTAAGCAGGTGGTTGCTTAGAAGTAAGCAACAGAGTTTATGGAGAGTTATTGCTAATGGCCACAGGTTCTCAATATTCTACATGTGATTGATTAATAATTGAACAGCTATGTGAATATATTTTTTTTTAATCCTTGAGCTCTGTCTCTAAAAAGTAGGTAAGTTATGGGCTATAGCACACTGAAGCTTTTGTTTAAAAAAAAAAAAAAAGACATTTTGTTTCGAGACAGGTCTCATACAGCCCAAGGTGGCCTCAAACTTTCTAGAAGCTTAGGATGACCTTGAACTCCTGATCCTTCTGCTTTTACCTCCTGGATGCCAGGATTACCAGCATGCACTGCCATTCCTGAGATCATGTGGTGTTGGTCCCTGAATGCAGAACCTCGTGGATGCTAGAAAATCACTCTAACAACTGAACTACATTTTCAGTCCAAGAAAATAATACGTTTGTTATTGTTGTTGACATATATGTGTGTCATATATATATGTGTGTGTGTGTGTGTGTGTGTGTATGTATGCACATATCATATATATGTCATTTATATATACTTGTTTTAAATTTCTAGGGATGCCATACCACTTGCCATAATCTTGGTGGCTTAAACAAGGGAGATCTATGGTCTTGCAGTCCTAGGAGGTAGAAGTCAGAGATCTCAGCATCGGCAGTGCTTACTCCTTTAAAGAACTGTATAGAAGAGTTTCTTCCATGCCTTTCCCTAACTCCCAGTGATTTTTTTTCCAGAAATCATTGAGATTCCTTGGTTTAATGGAACATTGCTCCAATCTGTCTCCATCTTGTCTCTCCACATTGACCCGTTCTACAAAGATAGTGGTCACGTTGTATGAAGAACCACCCCCCAATCAAATCTTTTCTTATTTTATTTTATTATCTCTGTAAAGACGCTACTTTAAATAAGTTCCATTCAGCAATTCGGAGGCACTGTCGAGTAAGATTTCAACATTTGAATCTGAGGAGAGGGACACAGTTCCATGTGGAACAGACTTGTTCAGAAGAATAATATCCAGTTGACTAATAGAATCTGTACGCTGACACTTGGTTGGGAGATTAGGTAACATTGCACTATGACCTAGAATTTTACATGTCCATGTCACTTTTTAGTCTCTAAGCCATTCTTGATCTTTAAGTAAAGCATAAAAAAAAAAAAAATCATTGCAAATAGCCCAACAATCAAGTTGTCATGGTTTTACCTAACCTCCAGTGTACAGAGAAGTGCCCAGGACACAGTGAAGCAAGGGTACTGAAAAACAGCTTTGATGGCTACCGCGGATGGGATCTGAGAGTGCAGGATAGCACTTTCTGACAAGATACGGTTTTTTCTTCAGCCAGTGGAAACTCTAATACAGTCATCTATGTATAATTTAAGCCACGGTTTTCTTGTATTATTTTGAAAAATAAGCACTCAGACCATAGTCTGCTCATTTCTAGGCTTTGCAAGATACCAGAAAATCACTTCTTGGAAAACATCTATGGAGGGTCAATCTTCAAATGGTCTGCACCATGACATATACTGAGACAGGAGATGGAGAGACTGTCTAGGTTGTCTTGTCACTACCCTGAAAAATGAGTGAATGAGTTACAAATTTGTCAATGGTCTCAGTTCTTAATACAGATGGAAGCCCACCAGCTAACAATCTATCAGCTCCAGCTCCACCATCCTCAGCGTATGGTTCAAGCATCATTCTCCATGTGTCCTATGAAGTCAAAAAAGGCCTAGACATAAGGGTCTAGACAAAGAGTCACCAAGATATGGCCCACACCACATCCAACCAGCTACCAATTTTATACAGCAAACAAATTAAGGAGTGCTGGGGAAAATGTTCAGTAGTTGAAATCAAAAACACGAGAAGTGTACAGCAACAGGCTGGTTGATCAGTGGAATTGAATTGAAGACCCAGATATGAATCCACACACATATGGTCACTTGATTTTCGACAAAGAAGCCAAATCTATTCAATGGAAAAAGGATAGCATCTTCAACAAATGGTGCTGGTCTAACTGGAGGTCTATGTGTAAAAAAATGCAACTGGACCCATATTTGTCACCTTGCACAAAACTCAAATCCAAGTGGATTAAAGACCTCAACATAAAACCAGAGACACTAAGTCACTTAGAGGAAAAAGTGGGGAAGAGCCTGAAACATATTGGCACAGGAGACAACTTCCTGAACAGAACACCAACAGCCCAGGCCTTAATGTCAACAATTAATAAATGGGACCTCATGAGGCTGAGAAGCTTCTGTAAGGCAGGAGACACTGTCAAGAGAACAAAGCGATAGCCTACAGACTGGGAAAAGATCTTCACCAACCCTACATCTGACAAAGGTCTAATATCCAAAATATATAAAGAACTCAAGAAATTAAACACCACCAAACCAAATAACCCAATTGAGAAATGGGGCTTGGAACTAAACAGAGAATTCTCAACAGAGGAATATCAAATGGCTGAGAAACACTTAAAGAAATGCTCAACCTCCTTAGTCATCAGGGAAATGCAAATCAAAACAACTCTGAGATTCCATCTTACACCCATCAGAATGGCTAAGATCAAAAACTCAAGCGACACCACATGCTGGCGAGGATGTGGGGAGAGAGGAACACTCCTTCATTTCTGGTGGGAATGCAAACTAGTACAACCACTTTGGAAATCTATCTGGCGCTTTCTCAGAAAAATGGGAATAGGGCTTCCTCAAGACCCAGCTATTCCACTCCTTGGAATATACCCAGAAGATGCTTCAGCACACAACAAGAAAATTTGCTCAACCATGTTCATAGCAGCCTTATTCATAATAGCCAGATCATGGAAACAGCCTAAGTGTCCCTCAGTAGAAGAATGGATAAAGAAACTGTGGTACATATACACTATGGAATACTACTCAGCTATTAAAAACAAGGAATTCCCGAAATTTGTGGATAAATGGATTGAGCTAGAAATGATCATAATGAGTGAGTTAACCCAGAAGCAGAAAGACTTAAATGGTATATACTCACTTATATCTGCATACTAACCCAAGGGGCATGTCCCACGAAAGCCTTCACTTACCAGGAAACTGGGACAGAGGGGAGGACATTCTATTGGGACTCTAGATGAGAGAACCATGGGAGAATGGCAAAGTAGAAGGATCCAGAGGGTCCTAGAAACCTACAAGTAGAACATTACGATAGGCAGATTTGGGCCCAGGGGTCACGCTCAAACTAAGGCACCAGCCAAGGACAATACAGGCGGTAATCTTTAAACCCCTACCCAGATCTAGCCAATGGTCAGAACAGTCTTCACACTTGAGTGGAGAGTGGGATATGACTTTCTCACGTACTCTGGTGCCTCATATTTGACCATGTCCCCTGGAGGGGGAGACCTGGTGGCACTCAGAGGAAGGACAGCAGGTTACCGAGAAGAGACTTGATACCCTATAAGCATATACAGGGGGAGGTAATCCCCCTCAGGAACAGTCATAGGGGAGGGGAATAAGGGGAAAAGGGGAGGGAGGGAAGAATGGGAGGACACAAGGGATGGGATAACCATTGAGATGTAACAAGAATAAATTAATAATAAAAAAATTTTTAAAAAACACGAGTTTATGCAGTGCAAACCACAAATAAAACTTGATTGAAATATATCCATACTTGTCCATATAAGTGCTGCCTATGGGTGTTCTTACACTTTAGGAGCACAGCTGAGCACAGCAAGGGACACCAAATAACCCCCAAAGTCTAAAACAGTTACTGTGTGGTCCCGTATCATATAACTATGGGATAGCTCTTGAAGATTTGAGTTGTGTGTTATTAGAAAAATGAACTTTCCTTCTATCCACTTAGGTTGGACTGGGGAAACAGACCTTCAAATTAACTGGTAATAGGTTAGCAAGAGAAAAGACAAATGTTCACACTTGTCTGTGAATTATTTGCTCACTGAATGTCCAGAGGTTTAGGCTTCCAGTTTAACAGAAAACAGGTACATATAAGGTTTCAAGAAAATATGGAAGGTTCTGCTGGTCTTTTTTTTTTTATTATTATTAATTCACTCATATTACATCTCAATAGTTATCCTATACCTTGTATCCTCCCATCCCTGCCCCCCTCCTGTGTTCCCCCTACTCTCCTCCTCTATGACTGTGACTGAGGGGGACCTCCTCCCCCTGTATATGATCATGGGGTATCAAGTCTCTTCTTGGTAGACTGCTATCTTTCCTCTGAGTGCCACAAGGCCTCCCCATCCAGGGGACATGGTCAAATATCGGGCACCAGAGTTCGTCTGAAAGTCAGTCCCCATTCTCTACTCAACTGTGGAGAATGTCCTGTCCATTGGCTAGATCTGGGTAGGGGTTCGATGCTTACTGCACGTATTGTCCTTGGTTGGTGCCATAGTTTGAGCAGGACCCCTGGGCCCAGATCCGCTGTCATAATGTTCTTCTTGTAAGGCAGGAGACACTATCAACAGAACAAAGCGACAGCCTACAGACTGGGAAAAGATCTTCACCAACCCTTCATCTGACAAAGGTCCAAAATATATAGAGATGCAAAGGTCTACAGGCCCATCTCTGATCCCATCTCTTGATACTGTTATTCGAGGCAAAATACAGGATTAAACATCTTGACATTCTCGCAAACAATGACAGATCAGCATAAGAGCAGACTGCAGAACAGAGTCCCAGCATCCCTCCTAACTTCAGCAACCCTTCACAAATTCAGAGCTTCCCACCCCCCAGCAAGCAGCACTAACACCATAACTACCATAGGAAAGAACATAGTACCACTCACCAGGCCATTGCCTACTAGAGTGCCTGTTATACCCCATACTTTAGGACTCATTCAACTTAGGACAATCACCAGACCCTGTCTGTTCACACCCCAATATTGTTCCTATGCAGAGTTGAGTTCCATGGGCTAAGCCAGTCCCATCTCATTTCTGTCACAAGCATCATATCCTGCTGGTGATCTCAGTAAGAAAGTCAACTCCAAATGAGATCCTTGGGCATAAACATCAAGCTGACTCAATATTTTCTAATACCAGCACCTCTGGTCTCGTACCTGCAAGCTCTCATGGTAGTCAGGCAAATGCTGGAGGCAGACTGGAAGCTTCTAGAAAAGCTGTGAGTTCATTCCTCACAATCCTGAGATTTATAGTATTAATTTAAATCCCTGAGACATCTCTAACTTCATAGCACTTTGGCCAAATTTTCCACTAGGAGCTGTATGGATTTTGTAAAGAACTCACTGCTAGATCAATATTAGCTGTAAAGAAAAAGTAGCACCCAGAAGTCAACGCAACCACGTTGCTAAACCATACTTCAGTCATTCTACGTCGCCAGAAAGATGCTTAAAGATAAGCACTATGAAGCCGGGCATGGTGGCGCACGCCTTTAATCCCAGCACTTGGGAGGCAGAGGCAGGCAGATCACTGTGAGTTCGAGGCCAGCCTGGTCTACAAAGCAAGTCCTGGACAGCCAAGGGTACACAGAGAGACCCTGTCTCAAAAACAAACAAACAAACAGATAAGCACTATGGCTAGAAAACTGGGGTAAGCGTACTCCTCCCACTGTCTCCAGAAGGGAGAAAATAGAACACTCCGAGTTTGTTTCTTTGTTTACCTGAAGGTGTGCCTTTCCTGCTATGTGTGAAAATTATGCGTGTGGGAAGGAAGACATCAGGAATCTCCCAGACAAAACTGTCTAATAAAGCATATTTCACACACACACACACACACACACACACACACACACACACACACACAAGAAAATGCCCTCTATCCATGATTTCCAATAAAGTAGCCGCTGGTCATGCATCACCACTGAGCACTTGAAAGGTGACCAGGGAGTCAGAGGAGCTGAAGTTCCCATTTTAATTACTTTTAATTTAAATAACTTCCCATAACTGCAGAGTCCTGCACCCAGGATACAGCTTTAGGCAAGCCATTGCATTCCCATGAATTTTCATTTCTGTTTTGGGGAATTTGATCATGGATACTGTGGTTTAGATCTGATTTGAGCATGTCCTCCAAAGTATCATGTGCTGGTACCCAGACTGGTGATGCTGACAAATATGGACAGCTATCATGTCTTGAGAGTGTCACCCTCATAAGGGACAACAGTAGATTCATTGGGTGGAGTCCACTGCCATGAGAATAGCAACGCTAAGGGAGACTGGCAGCTCCCCTGAATCCATCTTCTGCATGTACTATTTGTCACTCGTTCCACCATTGAGATGCCATCTGTCATGAGGCTCCACCAGAGCCAAACAGATGCTAGCACCATGCCCTCCCACCTCCAGAGCTGTCTGCTAACAATAAATCTCCTTCATTTACGGCATCCCCATCATCAGGTATTTCATCACAGCAGCAGAAACTTCACCGTGACAGTGGAACTATGAAGTGGGTCTGGTTTCATGAAGTGACTGCACTTTCTAAGCCAAGAAAAAACAACACAGCAGTTGGCCTTGTAGGCAGGGCTGTTACCAGATCTTTGATAAAACCCAGCAACTCTGTTTTCCTTCGTCTTCCCATCATACATTAATGACTCAGCATGTGTGGTAACCCCTTCCAGCACACGGTCTAAACACGTGACCAGCACCTGCTTCCCCACTGGTTTCACCACCTGTTCTTCTAATATCACAAGGAAAGAAACAACATTAAATGTCTCTTGTTCACTTTGGCAACAATAATTCTTACTAACCTGAACCTCAATCGGTATATCACCCTAAAGGCTACCTTACTTGCACACTGACCAGAATCCTCCAGTGTGGGGTCACAGGGCACAGTCGGTTGGAGGAACTGATGGCACCAGGGTGCTCACGTGACACAGCTCCCCTCCAGGGAGGCCAACCCTGCAGTCCTTAGTTAATTTCAGAGCAGCAGGCCACTGCCTCCTACAAGGTTTGAAAAGACCTGGCAAGATCAATTACAGAAATGATTAGCATGCAAATGGCACCAGCAGGCTGCAGGCAAGGACTCTCTCAATAAGGATGGCAGAGGCCAGCCCTGCTAGAAGCAAATCACTCAGCAATAAACAGAAGAAAAAGTCATTAGCCTCTTTATGGACGGAAAACATATTTCTCCCACCACATCAAGTATGATGCTGATATCCTGAAACCCTTTAATCAAAGGCTGGAAAGTAAAAATTCAGCAAACAAAATGAAGGAACGATTATCATTCTCTGTAAAAGACCGTGTATCACCAACAACTAACATGCTCATCTCCCTGGTGTCTTCTTGCTTATGTTTCTTAAGTCTTCACCAGACTCAAAGGTTCTCAAACATGGGACAGGCATTGCTGGCGTCTCAAGCCAATGTGACCATAGTCTCCGGCTGGTCCTTGAAAATAAGGAAGCTGTAACCAACTCCCCATCAGGCTAAGCTGATTTAAGCTAAGGGAGACTGCTACTTTGTCTTGCTTGGTGTGCTAAAATGTTCTCGATTTTAGGAGAGTTTGATTTTTGCTCTTAATAAATCTCTTCACTGGCAGTGATAAAAGCTAACAACTGCCAGCCTTGTGTTGTGGGAGAACAGAATGTGCCTTAGGAAATATGGAAGATCGGTGAGCTGAAGGCAATTAAGAGGCAGCAGATGCAGGCCCTCCCTAAATTTGCCTGAATTCAAGATGCAGATTTACTAAGATAGAAGATATTGTGCCTGCTTTTACTCCAGGAAGAGCAAAATAACTGGAGAATATATGCAGAAGGTTACAGTGTAATTCAAGTGCTGATTTCGATACCCCTCGTATCTGGTTGCAAGCCTTGTTCTGAGAACCTCCCGTCTCAATGTTGTGTAAACATCACACCTCAATTGTTCCCTTGGTATGCCAATTAAAGCTTAGAGCCAATCACTAAGCAGGAGAAGAAATAGGGCTGGACTTCCTACCAGCCATGGGAGAGGTCCAGTGTACATCAGGAGAGAGGTGCCAGAGCAGGAAAGCTACAAAGTGCAAGTATCTTGGGGATGTATGCTGGGAGGAAACCAAATTAGCTTAAAGGGTTAACAATGGTGGAATAACTTCTCAGTTCTTGTGCTGTGAAGCTTGCTATAGTAATATAATAGAGTCCCAATTATTTGTGTGATAGCCCAGTTAAGAGAGAAACTGAGTAACAAACAGAGTTTTATAAAATACCTCTAACAGAAGAAAGCGTTGGGTTTTCATAGACCTAGAAAGGACTAAAAGAATCTCCATGCACAGGCCAGCCTATCTTTTATCTTCCATTCATACCATTTCCCAAGTTGTCAGCAATAGAAAACTCAATTCCTTCTTTTTTTCTTCTTCTTCTTCGTTTTTGTTGTTGTTGTTGTTGTTGTTGTTGTTGTTGTTGAAGATGCTATGTAAGCTTGGAATTCAGAGCTACCTGTCTGAGATCTGCTCACCCTCTAGATGTTTTCATGTATAAAAATTCCACTTCAGTATTGCTCCTTTAATGGCTGATTTAACCCCAAATATTAAAGAAAGAAATTTTATTTCCAACCCTGATATCAGTACCACCCAAAATCTGACTGGAGTGACTAGTTGGCAGTACAAATAAATAACCAATTGTTATGGCCTGGATAGAAAACGGACCCCAAAACTCAACCGCTGAAGAGGTAATCCTCAGGTCACGGTGCTGAGCCGTGATTAGGTCTTGTGGTGCATGTATGTGGAAGGTTCAATCCACTGAAGAGTTCTATTAGGTGGAGGAAGGAAGTCACTGGGTATATGCTGCCCTGACCCTTCTCTCCCAACGCACCCTCTCCCTCTATCTATCTGCAACTCTCTCTCTCCTCTCCCCTCCCCTCCCCTGCCCTCCTCTCCTCTCCTCTTCTCTCTCTCTTTCTCTCTCTCCAACTCTTTCTCTTCTCCCCTCCCTTCCCTTCTCCGCCCCCTTTCTCTCTCTAACTCTCACTCTCTCTCTCTCTTTCCTCTGCTTCTCTTCCCTCTGCCCCCCCTCTGCTTCCTGGCCCCCTAGTGGTGGCCCACTGGTGGACAGCCCATGCCTGCCCTGTGCTTCCCATTACAATGACTTTGCCTTACCATGGGCCTAAAAATAATAGAAGTCAAGCACAGAACCATAGGATGGACACAGTGATAGAGATATGACTAGGATACAAATCTCTTGACAAAGCACTGAGCTGAGGGGTAAGAGCTCTGTGTGGTCCCACCTGAGCCTTCTATTCATCCATCAGACCTTTCTCACATAGCTCACCTGGACATGGCTCATGACATGAGCATGACCCCTTTACCTCCATTCATTCTAAGAAGAATATGCAAACCTCAATTTCCCAGGCCTGAAGTGTTGGGAAGAATACATCCTCCAGTGGGAGTAAAGTATAGCCAGAACCTCTGAAGAAATGTATAACAGGTTGGCTTTGTGTTATCATTTCCACACTTATATTTTTTTCTCTACTCCCATGCCATATATAAATACATGATTTGATGTATATATGTAAGAGATAAATACCATAAATGAAAAAGCTAGGAAGTATCTGTCTTTCTGAAACTATAGGAAAATCTGGGCATGGTAGCTTACACGGTTTTGTTTTGATTTTGTTGTTGTTGTTGTTTTCTCTTGTTTTGCTTTTCAAGACAGGGTTTCTCTGGGTAGCCTTGGCTATCCTGGGCTCACTTTGTAGACCAGGCTGGCCTTGAACTCACAGAGATCCGCCTGCTTCTGCCTACCTGAGTGCTGGGATTACAGGTGTGGGCCACAGAGCCTGGCAGTAGCTCACAATTTTTATCCCTGTACTTGAGAAGCTGGGCAGGAGATTTGCCCATAGCTTACAGCCTCAAGGTAAATTCCAGGCCAGCCTAGGCATGTACAGTGATGGGCCAGCAGTTTCTATGAGTTCGGCAGTCTTGAAAGAGTAAGTAATGTACTATTTGGGCATCTAACACGGTTTCAACAATATTAAGTAACAAGAGGAGGGTGTGGCTATGTGCATTATCACGGAGAGATGCAATTAAAGGGGAAATGTTAAAAAGAGGCCAAGCACAACGGCAATGTAAGGATGATGACAAGGCGCGCAAAGGCACACTAGCCCCTCTCTGTGCCAGATGCAAACTGAAGAGCTACAGCCAAAGCACACTGAGAACTCACTCTACACTCCTCTGCATGCTTTCCCAGATTAACACACTGAATCCTCACAGCAAGCGATAGGGAAGTGCTCCTAACATTCCGCTCTCTGAAGATACAGAGACTGACTTAGGTTATGCAAGCTGCCTGACAAAACAAACATGGTAAGTTTGCTTCTGCACTCACATGTGGCATAGTACCAAGGCCCTTCATAACAAATATCTTTATGATGGAACTACTTCAGATTAAAAGGCTGGACCAGAGAACACTGAAATAGCTACTTCAAGGATTATTTTAATCATTGTTACTACATTATATCCAATTTTGTAACTGCTCTGGAAGGTTAAAACAAAGTCATTTCTGATATTTATTTTGCTCAGGGCTGCCATATTAAAGCTGCAAGAAACCTCCAGGACCATTTGGTTCAAAGCTTTCATCTGATACAGTCTCATAAAGATAAAGGGGCCACTCAAGGATCAATGGTGGAAAAAAAAAAGGCAGCAGTTTCTACAGAGTTCAAGTTGACAGTCTAGATGAAATGAGTTAATGTAATACTTTGCATCTTATAGAGTTCCGGCAATATTTAAAAGTATTATCACTTTATCATTTCAGTACCTAAAATACACTAGGTCTCAAATGCATACAATCAGGCAGTAACTGCCAAGAACGGTATTGACACAGAAAGGAAAAGATCCCTAATAAACTTGAGATGAGAGCATTAAGTTACAGAGCATGGTGAGGTTAGTGCTGTCTTGTTACATTTGACCTCCCATTTAACTTCTCAACTCTGAAAAAACCAAGTAAACAATTTAGCTTGAATATTTGAACTTGTAAATGCACGTGACGAGGTTAATTTTATGCCCATAGTAAGACATTTTCTTTCGTCAAAAAAAGTATGTTACATATGACTTTCACATATTTTATAGTTGATTCAGAATTGTCTTGGCTCAAAACAGGAACTAGACACTAGTACAATCTCAGTAATGCCTTGTTCTTTTCATCCTCCTTGAGAATTCTGATCTTAAAAATCTGTCATGACAGTTGGCAAAGCAGAAGAGCCACTAGGTACTTCTTCAAGCCTTTGACTTTACATGGATCTCTATAGCTTTAGCTACTTTCTCACAAGATCAATGACCTTTAACATGACTAATAGAACTTTACAGTTACACAGAAAACGGTCTCATCTTGCTAATTTACATTCAGTTTTCAAAAAGCCATATTCTAACTGCAAATCCATAGCATTGCTTCACATTGGAACAATAAATTCTGAAGTAAGTAGGAGGCAAAAGAAAAGATTAAGACATTTTAAATTTTAACATGAGTGTGCTAACTTCCCGAAATAGATAGATTCTCTTTGGGCAGTTAAAGAATTAAAGACCTAGAGGTATCTTGAACTAAACAGTGAATTCCTAAGATAAGACAGTCATTTAAAGTCAAATCCTTAAGAGATCCAAGATGGTGGCACCCAGCTTTCATTGTTTCTGAATAACAGGACCCCAGTTACTGCAGAGCAACTGAGACGCCAGCCTCTATGTTTCCTAGGTGAGAGGAGAGCCCATGGGTTCCAGGAACAACCAGTTCTAGACTCTGGCCACCTGGCTATTTCCTCTGTCCTGGAGAAAGCTCCAGGTTCTGGGGATGCTTGGTTCCAACCTCTGGCCCATGAAAACTCCCAGGATCCAGGGAAACAGTCCCAGCCTCTGGTCCACTATTCTCTACCTCAGGCTCATATAGGATCTTGCTCCAAAATGTTGGCATCCAGATCGCAAGGTGTCTAGGCAGCTAGAGCTCAAAGGCAATGGTGCAAGTGAGCAAGTGGCGGGGCTGATGACTCTGAATGTACCCCCAGCAAGAGGAGGGCTTCTGGGTTCCTAAAGAGATCCATTGGTCCTCAGGATCATATAGGCTAGACAACCCTACACCAACCCCCCCCCCCACCTGAGGATCTAATTGGGACACAGACACCTGAGGAGAACTGCAGGTTATTCCCTGAGATCCAACAGCCTGCCAACAGCCATACCCACTGTCCTGGTGAGGGCTACTCCAGGAACATCCATCTTCCTGCACAGGGCTCTTCCTGCACCCTCAGAAATCCATCAGGCACCAGAAACAACCAGCCAACATCAGAGACAACCAAATGGCTAAAGGCCAGTGTAAGAGCACAATCACTAAAGGCCAGCCATATGGCACCTCCAGAATCCAGTTATCGCACTGCAAGCAACCACTGATACCCTACCACAAGTAAAACACAAGAAAATGATCTTCAATCTATGATTTTGAAGATGCTGGAGGCACTTAAAGAGGAAATTAATAAATCCCTTAAAGAAATACAGGAAAATATGATCAAACAGATAGAGGCCCTTAAGGAGGAAATGACAAAATCACTTAAAGAAATACAGGAAAATACAAACAAACAGGTGAAGGAAATGAATAAAATGCTTCAAGATCTGACAATGGAAATACAAACAATAAAGAAAACATGAGGAAATCTTGAAGATGGAAAACTCAGGGAAGAAAACAAGAACTACAGAGGTAAGCATCACAAACAGAATATGACAGATAGAGGAAGAAAACCAATGAAAGATGGATATAATCGAAGAAATTGATACATCTGGCAAAGAAATGTTAAATCTAAAAAAAAATTCCTGACACAAAGCATCCAAGAAATCAAGGACAAAAAGATAAAACCTAAGAATAATAGGAATAGAAGAAAGAGAAAAGTCCCAACTCCAAGACCTAGAAAATATTTTCAAGAAAATCATAGATGAAAATTTCCCCAACCTAAAGAAAGAGTTTGCTATAAACATACAAGAGGCCTACATAACATCAAATAGATTAGACCAGAAAAGAAAACCCTCCTGACACATAATAATCAAAACTCTAAATGTACAGGGCAAAGAAAAAATATTAAAAGCTGCAAGGGGGAAAGGCCAAGTAATATATAAAGGCAAAAATACCAGAAACACCCCTACTTCTCAACAGAGACTTTAAATGCCAGAAGAACATGCATAGAAATCATACAGACCCTAAGAGACCACAGATGTCACACTTCTATAGCCAGCAAAACTTTTCAATTACCACAGATGGAGAAAACAAAATATTCCATGACAAAACCAAATTTAAACAATATCTAAGCACAGATTCAGCCATACAGAAAATACTAGAAAAATAACAATAAAATCCAAACAAAGGAAGTAAATTGTACCCAAGAAAACACAAGAAATAAATGACACGACTG
Source organism: Acomys russatus (assembly GCF_903995435.1). Classification (NCBI taxonomy): domain Eukaryota; kingdom Metazoa; phylum Chordata; class Mammalia; order Rodentia; family Muridae; genus Acomys; species Acomys russatus. The sequence continues at coordinate 21,564,551 of NC_067158.1, read as the reverse complement.
CACCAAAAACCAAAAGAAGAGAAATACACAAAAACACTAGTACAATCTCAGGAATGCCTTGTTCTTTTCATCCTCCTTGAGAATGATCTGATCTTAAAAATCTATCATGACAGTTGGCAAAGCAGAAGAGCTACTAGGTACTTCTTCAAGCCTTTGACTTTACATGGATCTCTACATCAAAATAACAGGAGATAGCAATCATGGGTCATTAAAAACCCTCAGCATCAGTGTACTTAATTACCCAATAAAAAGACACAAGTTAAGAGAATAGATGTGTAAACAGGATCTATCATTCTGCTGCATAAAAGAAACACACCTCAGCAATAAAGATAGACATTACCTCAGAGCAAAGGGCTGGAAAAAGGTTTCCCAAGCAAATGGATCCAAGAAGCAGGTTTGAGTAGCTATTCTAGTATTTAATAAAAATAGACTTTCAACCAAAATTAATCAACAGACATGAGGAAAGACATTTTGTACTCATCAAAGGGAAAGATCCACCAAGATGACATCTTAATTCTAAACATGTATGCCCCAAATACAAGAGCATCCACATTTGTAAAAAGGAAGATTACTAAAGTTTAAATCACACATCAATTGCCACACGTTAATAGTGAGGCACTTAAACACCCCACTCTCACCAAAAGACTGGTCATTGAGACAAAAACTTGTTGAAGTTATTTTTATAAAACAGTGTTTGTTTCTCTTAGCTTATTTCTTAACTCAGTTATCACACAAATAATGGAGACCCTCTTATATTTGTTTAAAACTAAGCTTCACAATGCAGTCTTGAGCAGTTTATGTCTATTCTTAACCATCTAGATTATTTTGTCTTATTCCCAGCAAACATCCCAGTGATACTTGCACTTTGTAGTTTTCCTCATCTCTAGGTCCTTCCTCTTCATCTTTCTTGTACACCTTCCTATGGTTGAATGGCCTGGCTCAGTCTTCTACTACCTCTTCTAATCCCTCCTACCCTGGCTGGAAGGAAGTCCAGCCCTATTCTCTCCCCTGCTCAGCAATTGACTGTAATCTGCTTTATTGGCATATTAAGGTACAATTGGGGAGCAGTGTTTACACAACATTGAGACAAAAGTCAGCATTTAAACTATACAACAACCTATGCCTACAAAATCCAAACAGATAAATAATAAAACTAACAGATGCCATGAATCAAATGGACCTAATAGATATCTATAGAAGCTTCCACCAAAACACAAAGGAATATACGTTCTTCTGAGCACCTCACAAAACCTTCTACAAAATTGACCATATACTTGGGTCACAAACAAGTATCAACAGACACAAGAAAATTGAAATAACCCCTTGTATCTTATCAGACCATCATGGATTAAACCTAGATTTCAACAACAGAAACAAGAGAAAACTCTACAAACTCATGGAAATTGAACAACTCTCAGCACAATAATCACTGGGTCAAGGAAGAAATGAAGAAAGAAATTAAATACTTTCTAGAATTCAATGACAATAAAGGCATAACATATCCAGACTTATGGGCCACCATGAAAGCAGTATTAAGAGGAAATTTCATAGCACTAAGTGCCTTCATAAAGAAATTGGAAAGTTCTTATACTTATAATTTAAGAGCATACCTAAAAGCTCTAGAACAAAAAGAAGCAAACACAGCAAAGAGGAATAAATGGCAGGAAATATCAAACTCAGGACTTGAATCAATGAATTAGATACAAAGTATCAACAAAATCAAGAGCTAGTTTTTTGAGAAAATCAACAAGATAGATAAACCTCTAGCCAAACTAAGAGGCAGAGAGACGGTATCCAAATTAACAAAATCAGAAATGAAAAGAAGGATATAACAACGGACACTGAGAAAATCCAAAGAAGTCTTCCTTCAAAAGCCTATACTCAACAAAATTAGAAAAAAATTTTAAAACCTTTTAAACTAAAAATGGATGATTTTCTTGATAGATTCCACTTACCAAAGTTAAATTAAGGTCAGATAAACAGTTTAAGCCATCCTATAACCTTTAAGGAAATAGAAACAGTCATTGAAAGTCTCCCAGCAAAAAAGGCCCAGGGCAAGATGGTTTTAGCACAGAATTCTACTAGACTTTCACAGAAGAGCTAATACTAATCCTTCCCAAACTATTCCACAAAATTAAAGCAGAAAGAACATTGCCAAACTCATTCTATGAATCCACAGCCACCCTGATACCTAAACCGTATAAAGACTCAACAAAGAATTTCAGACCAATCTCCTTTATGAATATTGATGCAAAAACACTCAGTAAAATCATTGCAAACTGAATCCAAGAACACATTAAATACATCATCTACAATGAGCAAGTGGCCTTCAGCCCAGAGATGCAGGGATGGTTCAACATACAAAATACCATTAACGTAACCCACCATATAAACAAACTGAAAGAAAAAAATCACATGCTCATCCATTAGATGCAGAAAAAACTTTGACCAAACCTAACACCTTTCATGATAAAAGTCTTATAGAGATCATGGGTGCAAGGCACATACCTAAACATAATAAAGGCTATATACAGCAAGCCAATAGCCAACATCATATTAAATGGAGAGAAACTCAAAGCCATTCCACTAAAATCAGGGGGAAGATTCGAGCTGCCAACTCTCTCCATATCTCTTCAGTATAGTACTTGAAGTTCTACCTAGAGCAATAAAACACCAAAAGAAGAAAAAGGGGATATAAATTGTAAAGGAAGAAGTCAAAGCATGCCTGTTCATAGATGATATGTTAGTATGCATAACTGACCCTCAAAACTCTACCAGAGAACTCCTACAGCTGATAAACACCTTTGGAAAAGTGGCTAGATACAAAATTAACTGTTAAAAACAATCAATAGCCTTCCTGTATACAAATGACAAATGGGCTGAGAAAGACATAAGGGAAACTACACCATTCACAATAGCCACAAATAATATAAAGTATCTTGGTGTAACTCTAACCAAGCAGGTGAAACACCAGGTCTTTGAAAAAAGAAATTGAAGAAGATATCAGAAGATGGAAAGGTCTCCCATGCTCTCAGATCAGGAGGATTAACACAGTAAAAAATAAAAGGCCATCTTACCAAAAGCAATCTACAGATTCATTGCAAATCCTATCAAAACACCTATGCAATTCTTTACAGTCCTTGAAAGAACAATTCTCAACTTCATATGGAAAAATAAAAAACTCAGGATAGCTAAAACAATCCTATACAATAAAAGAACTTCTGTACGTATCTCCATCTCTGACCTCAAGCTGTACTACAGAGCAATAGTAATAAAAACTTCATGGTATTGGCATAGAAACAGGCAAGTTGATCAATGGAATCAAATCAAGTACCCAAAACCAAACCCACACACCTATGGAGACTTGATTTTTTTTACAAAGAAGCCAAAACTATACAATGGAAAAAAGAAAGCATCTTCAACAAATAGCGCTGGTCAAACTGGATGTCTACATGTAGAAAAATGCAAATAGATTAATATTTATCACCCAGCACAAAACTCAATTCAAAGTGGATAAATAACATAAAACCAGATACACTAAACCTATTAGAAGGGAAAGTGGAAACCAGCCTTGAACTCATTGGTACAGGAGACAACTTTCTGAACAGAACACCAACAGCCCAGGCTCTAAGATCAAGAATTAATAAATGGGGCCTCGTGAGACTACAAATCTTCTGTAAAGCAAAAGACATTGTCAATAGAACAAAACGGCAACCTATAGATTGGAAAAAGATCTTCACTAACTCTACATCTGACAAAGGCCTAATATCCAAAATATATAAAGAACTCAAAAAATTAAACACCAACAAACCAGAAAATCCAACTTTTAAAATGGGGTAGAAAGCTAAACAGAGAATTCTCAGTAGAGGAATCTCAAATGGCTGAGAAGCACTTAAAGAAATGTTCAACATCCTTAGTCATCAGAGAAATGCAAATCAAAAAGAGTCTAAGAGTCCATCTTACACCTGTCAGAATGGCTAAGATAAAAAAACCTCAAGTGACCGCACATGCTGGTGAAGATGTGGAGAAAAGGGAACCTTCCAACTACTTTAGAAATCAATCTGGCACTTTCTCAGAAAATTTGAAATAGCACTACCTCAAGACCCAGCTATACTCAAAAGATGTTCCTGGGCATATACCCAAAAGATGCTCTACCATACAACAAGGACATTTGCTCACCTATATCCATAGCAGCTTTATTCATAATAGCCAGAAACTGGAAACAATCTAGGTATCACTTAAATGAAGAATGGATAAACAAAATATGGCTCGTTTACACAATGGGATACTACTCAGCTATTAAAAACAGAGACATCATAAAATTTTCAGGCAAATGGATAGAACTTGAAAGGGTTATCCTGAGTGAAATAGCCTAGATCCAGTGAGGTACACATGGTATGTACTCACTTATAAGCAGATATTAGGTACATAATAAAGGATAATTACACTACAAACCCTAGGCCCAAAGATGCTAAGTAACAAGGAGGGCCCAAAGGAGTGTAGGCTGCAGGGAGGATATGGAGATATGGGGGTGTCTCTAGCTGAGCCTCCTAGCAATGGGAGAACACAAGACCAAGAAGGCTACCTTCTACCCAGGCAGGACCTAGAGTGGTGGGAGGGGAACACCAATCCACCTACAAAACTTTTGAACCAAAATTTACCCTGCCTCCAACCAAGGACAATACGTGCAATAAGCATCAAACCCCTATCCAGATCTAGCCAATGGATAGGACATTCTCCACAGTTGAGTGGAGAGTGGGGACTGACTTTCACATGAACTCTGGTGCCCCATATTTGACCACATCCCCTTGATGGAGAGGCCCAGTGGCACTCAGAGGAAAGATAGCAGGCTACCAAGAAGAGACTTGATACCCTATGATCATATACAGGGGGAGGAGGTCCCCCTCAGTCACAGTCATAGGGGAGAAGGATAGGGTAAAAGCAGGAGAGAGAAAGGGGGGGAGGAAGGAATGAAAGGATACAAGGGATGGGATAACAGTTGAGATGTAATATGAATGAATTAATAATAATAAAAAAAGAAAGAAAAAGCAAATGTGAAAAAAACAAAAACAAACAAATAAAAATTTTCCCTGCCTACAAGACATGCAAAGACTGAGGGAATGACCAACCAATATCTGGCCCAACCTGAGACCCACCCTGTGGGAGAGAGCCAACCCCTGACACCATTAATGATACTCTGCTATGTTTACACACAGGAGTCTAACTTAGTTCTCTGAGAGCTCCTCCCCAAGCCCCCAGCAGTTGATGGAGTTCGAGAAATCCTGTGGAACAGTGGGAGGGAAGGAGAGAAGGACCCAGAGGGGACAAGAACACTGCAGGAAGACCAACAGAGTCAACTAACCTAGACCCATGGGGACTTACAGAGACTGAAGCACCAACCACTGAGCACGCATGGACTGGACCTAGGCCCCCTACACATATGTGACCAATGGGCAGTTTGATCTTCATGTGGGTCCCCTAGTAAGTTGAGCAGGTGCTGTCTGTGACATGGACTCTGTTGCCTGCGTTTGATCACTTTGCGCTAACAGGACTGCCTTGCCTGGTCTCAGTGGACAAGCATGAGCTCAGTTCTGATGTGACTCAATACCCTGGGGTGGGTTGGTAAGGGGGAATGCTCTTTTCTGAGAACAAGGGGATGGGGTATTGGGTGAAGAGAGTAGGAGGGAGGGGCCAGGAGGAAAGGAGGGGGGCATGTAAAGTGATATATAAATTAGAAATAAATTTAAAAAAATAAAATTAACTATCAAAAATTTTTTAAAAAAAGAAAAGAATATGGAAGATATAAACACAGTAAGAAAACTGGGCAGAAGTGAAATGTGCAGATGGAGAGTAGTGATACTGTCGTAGTTATTTAACATGCTTCAAAGTTTCACCATCGGAAAGTTACACACACTGGCTCTCAGGCAGGTCTCAGCTAAGGAGCCTGTGGAGAAGCCCTGGCTTCAGTGCCTTTGTCAGAGTCTCTCCGTTGTTGGAGGTTCCCCAAAGTACTTGAACTTCTTCCCTCTCTCTTCCCATTCCTGACCGGCAAAGGCAGCCAAGGACTGAATTCAGCAAGACAAAGAGCCCTCACTAGCAGCAGGGACCCCGTCCCCCCCCCCCCACCTCCTTCAAAAGCAGTTTAGGGGACCGCCTTTTGTTACGTGCATATTTGAGGGCTTAATCCCCAGCCAAAGTGGTGTATCAAAGTAATTCTCCCA